>NW_024543071.1:40202500-41402500 GCF_018167655.1 Microtus oregoni
ATTGGAGGACCTCTCTGTTTGAACCACCATTTCATCAAGGGGTTCCATATTTTCTATCCATGAGAATGGTTAGGGAATGAAATATTGTTTTAAGCAGCAAATTTTTCATAATTAAGAAAAACTCCCCGTGCTTTGAGAAAATGGGCAGGCACCGACTTTGACGGGGCAGTCGGTGATGATGACTTCATGGAGCACCCTTAAGCTTTCCAGAGCACTGTGATGCATGAGCAGCAGCTGACTTCAGAATGGCTTTCAGTCAGCATCAGTGAGCTCAGACCATCTAGGAGACCCAATCTGGTGACAAGAGCAGTGAGCTCTCCCTGATTAGGCAACAAAGACAGATGAAGAGGAAACACTACGTTTCTGCTTCTAAAATGTCCTTAACCCAAAAGCACCCTATTCAGAAAGTGTAATGCCCTTCTCAGCCTGAGAAAATGGCCCACAAGCTCCCTGTTTTTTCTGTGAGTTATATCCTTATTAAAAGGTGATCTGAAAGCCAAAATACCTTAAGTGAGTGAAATTCCCCTTTCAGGAAAGCCAAATTTGTGGTCGCATGCCATTTCTTCTGTTGTGAGATTGACTTCAATGGCTCAGACACCTTAAGTTCAAGATCCTTATTCCATATGCATATACAGGTAGACACATATATGTTCATCACATAATTGTCCCCTTTAATATGCAAAAGAAAAATAAGTCCTACCTATCAAATCTTCATTTAAAAAAAAAAAAGCAAGGACAAATAAACTCAGTAGCTTTTCTCTCTCCACCCCACCCCAACCCCCAGGAAATTTCAAGTAAGCCTTATGTGGGAGCTTTCTCTAAAGATGGCTGACTCGTCTTGCTGATGGGTCACGTGGTGAGGAATGGCAGAGTGAAGATTTCCTAATCTTGAAATTCAGTGTCAAAAGTATTAGCATTTGGAGTCATAACGTGAATTTTTTTCAGCAGAACTAATGCTATGAGGTGTCAGAAACCTATGAAAACCTTCAATGTTTCTTCTCATCTAAGTTGACACATTGTCACTGTGAATAAAATTAAAGAAACACATAATTTTGCCTAACTGTCTACAGTGCAAGTGGTTGCGCAAAGCTTACCTATTCCTGACGTTTAACATCAGTGTGAGTTTCTAGGTGCAAAGCCTTGAGTAGTAATGCACTGAAGAAATTAAGCCATTGCTTTAAAATTTAGCCTTGAGCGAGTTCTTAAGACAAGGGTAGAAAGGAATCTTTTTTTTTTTTTACCAGAATATCACAAGAACAATCTAGCTTAGTTGTGAATGCCGTTCCCTTCTAAAACCTCTTCAGCTGGCCCTCCACTGTCCAAACAGCTGAATGTACTAACTTTCAGACTCCTATTTAGATAGCCTTTCAACCCCTCTTCCAGTTCAAAGTCCTAAAATCATCTATATTCCTCCATAAACTGCATGTTCAGGTTCTTCAAGTTAATAACACACTGTCTAGCACCAATTTCTGTATGTTGCTTTCCTATTGCTGTGATAAAACACCCTCACCTAGGCAAATAACAGAAAGAAGGCTTTATTTGGGCTTACAGTTCCATGCAGATAAGGGTCCATCACCCATCATTATGGCAGGGAAGCATGGTAGCTGAAGCATTTAGCTGAGAGTTCACAAGTTAAACTGTAAGCAAGAAACAGAGAGAGCTAACTGGGAACAGCACAAGGCTTTGGAACCTCAAATCCTGTCCCAAATCACATGCTTTCTTCAGCAAGGCCACACCCCATAACCTGCCCAAACACCACCACTAACTGGAGACTAGATATTCAAGTTCCCAATGCTATAGGGGACAGTTAAACCACTACAAGCATTTTTACTATTCTTCCCTGTGGTATTCTGCGTGTAGAGAAATGATCAAGTCATAAATGCAATCCTATTTTCAGAAAAATCACATTACCTAGAGAGATCCATTTGAAGATGATTTAAATCTGGCAGATTCTTCATCCTACCTCTCTTCTCAATGATCAGGACTAATATCCTGCCCCAAAGAACCACTCCGAGTCCAGTCTTTTTTTTTTTCTTTGCAGTTTCATTGACTCTCCATGGAGCTTATTTTTAATGAGGTCTCAATGCTATAAAGAATCTTCACTCCTTTCAAAAGTATGTAGTGCTATATGTACCATATCTTTACAGTACTGATGGAGAACGACTCTTTCCTTGGCTCAGCTGTACATCATATTCTTTGTTTAACCCTCATCATCAGTGTGTCCTTCTGATGCCATTAACCTTCCGAAGGTCAGCAGGGAGCTTAGTGTTCAGGAGATGCTTAGTAATTACCAATGATACGATGACATGCTGTCTAAGTTAAAAACCACAGCTGGTGTGACAGGCCATGTGTGTGCGTGCATACGTGTATATGCACATGCCTGTGGATACGCGTGTGCATGCATATGGGTGAGCGCACAGAGATGGTATAGCACAGGTTGCTTTTGTTTATTTCTCCTAGCCATTTTATAAAGATTTCTTGAGCAATTAGTATATGGCAGGAGCTAGACTACAGGTTTCACTATACTTCTTGAAGGAAGAGAGAGAATCATGTGGGCAAAGCGTCTATTTGGTCTTGTTGGACTCATTTTGAGTTAAGTTGCCTTCATTTTGAAACTTTAAAAAACAATACAAAATAAATTTCTAGCTCTTTTGTTAAGAAAACCTTGAAAGCCTGTAGATTTGGGTCGGCATCTGTGGAACTGAAGCTGAAAACTGGCCACCATCTTCAGATGGCTACATTGTATTTCCTGTTGCCCACCACCCCTGCTTCACTCACAGTATTTCCAGCCTGGCCTCTCCAGGTGTTTGAGCTTGCTGCCTCTGCCCCCAGACAAACATTTCTGGAAGACTTTCCAAGTCGTTTTATTAGACTCTCTCACGAATGCTACTTCACCATGATGGAAGCTAATAGATGCTTGCCTCTGATAGGATTCATTCAGTGTCAAAATATTTTTCCTGTGGCTTCCCTCATGTGTATGCAAAAATTTGCCAGCTTTTCGATCTTGTTCCACAGGAGCCCTCATTCAGTTGCTTCCACTCTGGGAACATGATGAGATCTGCATTTTTGAAATGTTCTGTAAAATGTCCAGAAAAATTACTAACAGTGGTAGTGACAGCACCATCTCTGACCTGAATAGTACTAATGACAGGAAGCTACAGACTGGAGTCCCTTTGGCGTGTATATTTTTAATCACAGGGTAAGTCTCCAATGGCTAACACACTCTAATGTTTATTACATTGTTTTAAAAACAAAAATCTAGTCCCTTTACTTTTTAAAAAAATCAATTTAATATCGGCGGCCTTGTCAAGTTTATTTAAAATGATTGCAGGGCTGAACAACAGCCCAGAAAGACAATGGTGCTGGTTATCACCATGTGCTTTTGTTATTAAATCCATGTGATGCTCTAACAGGCAGAACCCAGAGAAATACTCGAATTCTCTAAAGCCTACATTGCTGCTGAAGTCTTTGAGGAAGCTGATTGCATACTCTTAGTTTGGTGACATTTTAAAAAGGAAACCACCTGTTGGGGGTAGCAAAGAACCTAATAACAGAGGGCCCTATACCTTTGATTCCTATACATAATCAGGTAGAGGGGAGGAAAAATAATTTCCCTAAATAGTGGCTGGCCACTGTGATGCCGGGGAGCAGTATCCACTGACAGAATTGCCCATCTCTGCACTGTGTATTCTAAACAGATTGACTCCCGATGTGGCTTCCCTCATGATGCTGCTCTTATTTCACAAGCAATCCTTCCCATGTTTCCCCCTCCCTCACTGTGATTCAAGTTGCCAGGTTCATAGGAGGATATAGAACATACAAAGTGCCCTTTAACGCACCCAGGGGGAAGCTGAAAAACAAGTTTCCTCTCAGATACGGAATTTGGAATGGCATCCACCTGCGAAAGGTCAATGGTTAAATATGATTAATGATTGCCTGATATTATTACGTTGATCTTGTTTCTTTCCCCATTTTTAGTCTATATGAACAGTAATGAAAATGACTAAGGAAAAAAACACAAAACACACAAGCTGCCATACATGTTTTATACTCTCTGACCTAACAGGCACTTGGTCTTTTATGTCCTTCATATTAATGAACTTTGAAAAATCTGTAGTATTTTCCTGTAATGCCATTGCTGCTTGTTCAAGGGTCATTTGATGGTATGTTACCCTTGATGGCAGAGTGGTTCTGTATATAACAAAGGCTAATTCTACTTAGCAGGCCTAGAAAAAGTCAAACTGAGTTCTGTATCATCCCAGATACAACATATAAACTCCTCTGAGATGCTTGAGAAAGGATGCTGAAGTTACTGGAGCAGCTCGACAGTCAAAAAAAAAAAAAAAAATCCTTTGACATATTGGTTACAATAATATTTTCACTCTGCAGATACTGTATCCCAAAGCAGCTATATTAGGACATCTTTCCTTCTTTTTCTCTTTCCTCCACCACAAACCCCGGCTCACAATTGGATTTGCCAGCTGCGGCGCTACCCTAATATAGCAGCAGATGAATCCAGGCAAAGAGCAGATCTAGCACCGACTCTGACTGATCTTTCTCCTTATGCACAGTGACAAATTCTCACCTCTCCATATAGAGCAGCAGGCTCCGTAGCCAGTCAGTCGCGCGTAAGTTGACAGTGCAGCCCAGCACTAGCAATGCAGAGCCCTGGAGAACAAGGGGAAACATGCAGTTACTTCACGTGAAAGCTGCAGCCTTTCTCTGCGCAACACAGGGTGGGGGAAGGGGGCGGCAGCACAAGGTGGGGCGGCATCATCTTACAAATAGAGACTAGACCACATTGTGGTTCTATTCACCTTATCAAAATATATGAAAAAAAAGAGATGAAAGAGCAAATCTTTGCGCTATGGAGGAGGGATTTGAATTGTTCTTTGGATAAAGCCTATGCAGGTCTCCCGCTCCCTCAGTCTCTAGGTTACTCGGAAAGGATAAGACAAGAGAGTCGACGTGAGATGATATGGACACCCCACTGGAATCACAGAGCTCCACCTACAATACCTAAAAGGAAAAGGGGGTGCCTAGATTTTCCAGCCTTCTCCCCTCATTCCCAGGAAAATACACTCTCATGATGCTCCTAATTGCCTATAATATAATATAATAATATAATATAGAATAGAATCAAAAGCTTTTATTTCTCTCTGTTGCTTTTAGATATAGTTTGGACACTTACAAGGATTTAGTAAAATTTCCTTTGTCGTTCCATGGTAAGCACAACATAAAAAGTGTGACTGCTTAGGAATGTTTCAGGGCTGACCCGAGAATCTTCCCATGTGCAGTCTGAATTTGTAATTCTGGAAGAACACTATATAAAGAGATATAGCAACAATGTTTGTCTTTGATATCTAGCTTAGTGCTATAGAGATTAAATGCATTTTATCCTTGCTCATTCGTAAGAAGTAAAGTTGAAAGAACAAATGTCTTGACAGCAACAGTATATAGGGCTTTACAGGTGCATTTTATTCTTATTAAAAATTACAAAAGGCTGTAGCTCGTGATTTCAAGGTAACTGTGGGTCACTGACTCAACAGATACCCGCACATGGAATAGCAAAAGTAAATACAAAATGTGAATATGTAACTAATTTGTGCAATAAACTTTGCTGCTTGTATAAGTTACTAAATTCTTCAGTTACATACGCATGCAAAAACAGACAAAAAAAAACCTACTCAACTGATGGTCTATCCTGGTGGAGATAACATCTTGGTTTTTAGGTTTAAATCGGGCAAGCAGGGTTAGAGATAGGATTCGGCAGCTGAGAGCACATGGTAATCCTGCAGAGGACCCCATTTCAGCCCTACCCTCCCTACCCTCTCAGCTGCAAGTATCTAGAATTCTAGGATCCTCTTTTCTGTTTGTCTGATTTTTTTTGTTGTTTTTTTGTGTTATTTTTTATTTAAAAATATTTTCCATTTTCCATACCAACCCAGTTCCCCTTCTCTCCCCTTCTTTAGCTCCCCCACCTCCCCCACCCCACCCGCATCTACTCTTTTGTCGTCCACAGGCATGCATGTGGCCCACATCCATACATGCAGTCCAAACACTCATACACTTGAAGTGAAGCGAAACATGCCCCCACCCCATAATGCTGAAGCTTGCCTGGGAAGCCAGTTTATATTAGGTTTCATGGTCTGAGTTGATAATAAATAAATCTTACAATTTTATGGAGAGAACCATTACGGACAAAGTGCTAAGCCACAAGATGTAAACTGAGTAGGAATTTGACCATGAGGAAGAGCAGAGTGAAGAAGAAAAAGAGAAAACTAGAACAAAGGGTACTAACTGACTTTTCCTGTAGGGCAGCAAGAACAGATGCTTTATTTTAACTGACTAGCTGTATGAGTTCAAGTAAGACCCCAGAAATACATGAACTAAAATTCTTCACCACTTTTTGAGATTTAAATACCAGCTGTTCAAATATTTAGATAATTGCAAAGATAAACAGATCAAAATGTCCCTTCCTCTCAGTTTTCTGGAGCAAACTCAACTGACCTATTATAGAATTCCCAACCAGCTGTTCGTGCTGCCAGTCCTGTGATGACGATGATGTGATCACGTCAGTAACTCCAAGGCCCCTCGGAAGACTGTGTGGCTGGAGTCATTTGTTACGTTGTTGCTGCGGCTCAAAACGAGAAACTACAAAGCGGGGGGGCATCAGCTGATTAGTCCAAGGTCACTGGGCAAGCAGCGAGAAGGACAACAGTTTAGCATGTGCCATTCAAAAGGCTTTGAACTTGCTAAAAGGGAGGGATGTTTGAATCTCCTGCAGGGTGTTAGCCATTCCCAGAACCCACGAGGAACGGTTCTCACCACTGACCTTGAGTGTTGATGCTCTGCACACTGCGCATTGCTAAATGGCTTTCAGCAACTGCGTGGTAGAAACACAACAGACAGGAGGGGTGCTGAGTTTACAGATAAATAAGATTGCTCCCAAGTACTTTGGCAACTTACTTTAGGTTCCAGAACTAGTTAAGAAGTGAGTTTGGAACATAAGCAAATTTATTCTTCAAACATGATGCTGCTTCCGGTATATCGGGCTGCCTTCTGTGTCACTGCCCCTCCTCCGTGTTTTCCGCCAAAGAAAGAGAAAAAGAAAGACAAAGAAGAACAGAGTCTAGATTCTCTCACTGGGGGAGATAGCAGAGTCCAAGAAGCATCAATATAGGAAGCATCTGAAAAGAGCAAAGACATTTTTCTCCACTGGGCCGTCTTGCTTCTGAGTTTCTCCTATTCACATTTGCCCACTCAAACAAAAAAGAAAACGTCATCCTGTATTTCCTGAAATTTGAAAAAAAATAAATCTCATTTTTTTTCCCTTCACGTGCAGCACTCAGTTCTGGCTAAATATAAAATAATCTTCAAGCAGGTGTTTGTTTTCTTTAAAACAAGAATGACATTTAACTTTCGTCGTTCTGCTTCAAAAGTAAGCATTTTATTCATTAGTTCAAAATGAAACATTTTTCAAAGGGCTTCGTTGCTGACTAGCTGTGAGCCATTTGAAGTTCTAAATGTCACTTGATGAAGTTGAGAAGTGCGGATATAGAAATAACAAAGCTCGTTGTTAACTAATGAATACACAGCCTCCTTGTCTGCAAGAAGCTCCTTGAATAATCCTGAAAGAGCAAGAAGAAATACTACTATAGAATTCTCTGTGTTGCTCACCGTTTACCACCTCCATTCAAAAATCAAAGGTGAATAAAATAAAACTCTAGAACTTAAAAAAAACAGGGAAGAAATTTTCAAGAGGCTGCCTCTTTGGCTAAGTCATGGATAACAGTATTCTGGTTTAATGAAAACAGCTGTGCATGTGGCTACTGGTCATAATTATTAAGTTCTAAGTGATTATTACTGAATCATTAAAACCAATGTACAAATACAGTCATGAGACTGGAAACGAGCATTATGGCTGCTCTGCTTCAGAAATTAATTCTGAGTAGCTCATGGCAAAAGATAACAATTTTAAAAAACACAAATAAATAGGATTATGGGAAAGAGTTAAATAGTAAAAGGGAATTCATTTAACCATAATTAATAGTAGTGTCCTCGGAGACAGATGAAACTAGGTTTGAATCCAAGTTTGGCTAGCTGGGTGACCTTGAACAATTTTTCAAGCTCCCTGATCCCTCCACAATGAATGAAAAAGGCATAATGAATAACAGCTACCTCAAAGAAGATGAAGGTGCCTGCAATGTCTCTGTTGATGCACGCTATACAATTAGACACAAAAACAGAACCCTGGCAAGCACTCCCCGTCTCACTGGCAATTATGTAGAACTAGAAACACAGAAGCTGAACTAAAGCTCATGTTCTATAGGGCTAGAAAAAACAATCTAAATTATAAACAAATCCTGAAGAATGAAGACTCCGCCTCCCACATTGAGCTCTAACTAATAAGGAAGCAATCCATTAGGAACAGGGGCAGAGTGCAACAAACAGTTATGATCGCTTGTATTTGTTTTGGTTTTTATATTCATTTTGAAGCACCCTTTAGGTGCTGTAGGCTTCTCTTTGTAACACTCTTACAGTGGAATCCTGTATTGAGGTTTCTGGTCCATGCCCATACTCCATATACTCTTCCTGTGGCTATGTTGAGAAATCTAATTTAGGATTTTTGTTTGTTTCCTTCTACTTCCTAGCTATGCATTCTCTGAAGCACAATTCCCTCTCTGTGCTTCAGTCAGTTCATATGCAAAACCGATGGTAACTGTATCCATCCCAAAGGCTTTAATGAGAATTGAATGGCTTAATATCAATAATAAGTCATATGAGTATCTAACAAATATGTTTGATCATTCAACATGGATATGTTTTAAGAAGAACACATAGTGAGGATTTTTATGCACAAAAAGTAGGATATAACAATTTATTATTATATAATTTGGCTTCCTTCACTTAAGTTTTTTTTTCTATTTTCATAGCTGTGTATTATTTCATTGACTAAATCTATAATAATTGACTATTGAGGACCATTTAAGATTTTCCAGTCTTTTGATTTTATTAATAATGCCTAAATAAGGAAACTCACAAAAATAACACTTTGAAAGTATGCAGAAAAATCTGCAGGTTTCCAGCAGTGACATTGTTAGTTCAAAGGGCAACAGCATTTGCTATTATAGACGAATTGTCAAACTGCTATCTCTTGTGGGTGGGCCAGCGCAGAGCTCACTCACAATCTGGGGACGCACTTGAGGAGACATTTTGTAAAGATACATTTGCTAGTAAAAATCAAATATTTTGGAGAAGGGAAGAATGTAAAATCTAGACTTAAGAGAAGTCTAAGATGACTTCAAAAGCTAAAATAATTCTCCTAATAAAACTCAACAGTGACATGCATAATAAAAAAAACATACAAAATGTGCAAATAACTATACCATCCTCCAACCTGGCACTATTGATGTTAAATGGCTGACTCTCTCCTAAACTCCAGGTTGTACTATAGAGCATTTCAGAGTTCTGGGGAGTCAGTTATTCAGACTCTTCGTTTGTGTTTAGTTTGTGAGAAGTTTTTTTTAACATGTATCTACAAAATCAAAAAGCTGTGATCAGTAGATAGACAGAGTGTGAGCATAAGGCATTTCCGCTGCTTTCATGCCTAAGCTGCCAATCATTAGGTCCTTCCCTTTTGAAAGCTAGGGAGGTGGACTGAGGAGGCAGGACAGCGGTCTTAAGACCTTCCCTAACCTGAGAAGCCTACATGAAACAGGAGGGACAACAATGTCTCTGCCTCGATTGTAGAGGCAGAAAGGGCCTTCTTACCAACTAATGACTACAAAGAAGTCCTCCTGTTGCCTGGCAGCAAACGTTGTACTATGAATATGGGGAGCCCCAATTCAATCCACAAATTGATTTGAGATAATAGGCATTACCCTCAGTGACTTACTGAGTGCAAGTGTAATTCTCTTAAGAAAATAAAAATGGAATTTCAATCCTGACCTCAATTCGCACAGATAAATTGACTATGAAAAATAACAAAATATTGACAGAAATGAGATATACTGACTGAAACACTAGACAGAATAACCAGATACATCAAGACATTAAGCACTAAGATTACAAAACCAAACTATAAAATTAGTATTATTAGTGTTATTCCTCAGGAAATACAAGGTGTAGCATATGTGGATGGCAAACAGGAAAAAAAAATATTTTTTGAAGAAAGTGAAAACCTTTTAGAAATCAAAACTATATTAATTAAAGTTCTGGGGAGGCACTCAGTAGTGAAGATGTGTGCTGTCCACGCAGGGGGTCCAACTCATTTCCATGAGCTCCAGAGAATCTGACTCTGTCTTCTGATCTACGCAAGCATCTCGAATGTATGTGGAGATACATACATACATACATACATACATACACACATACATACAAGAATACACGCGTACATACAGGAAAATGTTCATACACATAAAATAAATAAAATTTTAAAATTTGCTTATTGATTAGAATTTAACGTCAGAGGTATATAAAACTGAAACACCACAACTCAAGAATAAGTAAAGAAATATGTGAAAAACCTTACCCAGTGTGTCACACAACCAAGACACAGAAATATGTAAGACAAAAGGAGAGAAACAGGAGATAAAATCGTCAGACATAAGCCTTTTGTTGTCTTGGTAAAAGAGAGCATGGACTGGAGGCAATGTGCAAGATTCTACCATCAGCAATTCTCTACAACTGGTTAAAAAAATGTTATTGCTCAGACTCAGCAAAGTTGCCACTTCCCTGATTAATCCAATATATTTTCAAAAAGGTTCTGTACTAACTCCACTAAAATGCTTATAATTCCAAGATTAATGGTGCAGGTGTCTCTGGGTTTCTCTCAGAACACAGCCCCCACACTTCTCAATTCTCATTCCTGCCCTAGTCTATAGGAGTCTGAGGCCCTGGGCTGAGTCTGGCCTTTACTTATCCTAACTGGAGTGTCAGCAGCCTACAGTTTCCTGAGCTTCAGCGTTCCTACACTTAAATGTGAGTAAGGGAATCGTCCTTAAGAGGATGGCCGGTGAACATTAAATACTGGAGCACATATGAAATGCCAACCACGCTGCCTGTTTATTGGGTGCTCGGCACATCCATTCCATTTCTGCTCACTCCAACTGACCATGGAGCCTTCAACACAGGGTCCACTGATGCCCTTCTGTCGGGTATAACACACTGCTATTCATCCACTCCTCTTTGATACCCCTTGTGTGAGACTGATGGTATCAAAATATTTTCTTCTAGTCTGTGCAGTTAGTTAGCCATATCAGCCCACATAACAAGTGATCGCTACCTACAAAGGCGTGTCCCTAACCTGAGATGTGGGTTGGATAGGAGGGGACTCCCCTTTGTTCATCACATGCCACATCCCCATTCCCATCTTGTGAAAGAACAACAGGCTATTTGCTCTCCTTATTTCTGAGAACCCCTTTTATTGGTTATTCATTATCTCTGTCAGCAAGTTTATTGAGCCATTCCTCTCTCTGTACCAAGCCATATCATCAGGTCCGAGAAGTCACAAGCTGTTTCCAAAAGAACTTGCCAGGTAAAGTTGAGAGTTCAAGGATTGTAGCTTCAAAATAAAAAAAATAAAAAAAATGTTATCTTCAAAGAAAAAGAAGGAAAGGGGTTGGAATCGTCTTGAAATAACATATACATTTAAATGGAAACAAATTGAGTAGATAAATAATGGGTAGCTAATCAAATCTATCAAAAACTAATATACTCCCCTATCAGTGATCTTGAAAAGAGAGAAGGGAGATATTCTCCTCTGTAATGCAAAGGAAATTAATATCATTTCATCATTGTGGGGAGGAAATGACTGGAAACACAGTCTCAGCTAAATGCATGTAATATGAAAGTTGGTTTCACCCTTATGTAAAAAGTCAGAAGTGATTGGGCTTGTAGTTAAAAGAAATACCTTGAAGCTAGACTCCTACCTAACGGGTGTTCTTCCCAGTGCCCTGGCTGAGGGCTGAAATTGAATGGAATCTTTCAGATTGTACCAGGGGCTCTCACTTTTGGAAGCAAAAGGTGCTGTCAGTACACACAATACCTTTTCTCCTTTTTTTGTCTTCATTACTGAGCCACAGATCAAAACCTTCTCAGGTTTGCCTTTGCCTCTGTTTGCTCCATTCTCTATCTTTAGCCTACTGATTGGAAGGTACGGCTATTGATGGTGATTGCTATGTGGTCACGTGGAGGCGGCTGAAATGGCCCATGTTAGTCTAACCAGCCCTCTTTCCTTCACTCTCGCACCTTCATGAAGACAGCACTGTAGTTTAGAGTGACCACAGCCCCCTGAGGTCCTCTATGTACAATTCAGTTCTGAAAATGGATAAAACCAAAAGTCTGGGAAAGAGCTGTGTTCGAGTGATGGCTGGATCATTTTCTCCTATTCTGATAGTGCATTGAGATAAACAAGGGAATGCACTCCTGTGGAAGCTGTCACAACTTAGAGGTTTAGTTCTGTGCCAACTGACTGGCCAACCTTCAGAGTCCAGAGATCTCCTCACAGGGAACCTTACACATCTTTTGTTGCTTCTAACTCCTGCCACAAGGCTGTCCTGTGATGTTGTTGCTCAGAGAAGTCAAAGACTAGGGAGTGTCATCAAATTGCACTCTGCCCTGGGCTTCACACATTCTATCCAAAAGAATGAAGATGAATTTCAGAAGCAACTGCTTAGAACTCAGAGCCAATTGACCACTAACTATTTGGGTGAAATCAGAGGAGAAACTTAACCTTGCAGAAGTTTGTCTACCTCATCTTACGTTGGGGATTTGTAATGTAGATATTGTAGGACTTTGGCATGGGAATAAGAAGGCTTTTGTAGGTTGGTATGAGGAAGGCAAACGTGAAAATGTTCTTTGCTCTGTTTCTACCAGCCTCAAAAGTCTTTACAGAACTTACCAGGAAAGGGGGTGCTTCTCTTCCCAGACTGACAACTGGTAACCCGATGGATGAAGCTCAAAACTTAACTAACTTAAGGTCCCTCTCTTCCAGTTGTTGGCTTCAAAGAGATCTTCTATACACAGTGTTATTAATCCAGATGTTGGCTCGGTCAGGAGGATTTCCAACATTTGGATAGTTCAAGTTGAAGTAACTATTATCTATCAAATATTTCTATTACTTTTCACAAATAACTATAGCTAAATTGACTTCTTGAGGTACTCCAGGCTTATCTTTATGTGAGACATATTTAATAATATCATGGAGAAATCATTCTGTGTCTTAGTGGTGATTCAAATCCAATTTTCCTGTTTATGTAAAAGAAAGGGTATTTGTGGAATAGGCCATATTTGAAAAGAGAATTTAAAAATTGGAAACCATCAAGGGAACAAGAAAGAACAATGGTCAAGGTTTGAGGGACAAAAGTATCAAAAAAGATGTTCTAGAAGTCTTCTGACACATTCTTCTCAGAAGCCTGTGGAACCGTCTGCAAACGATATTATATGTTAGGACACAGAGCAAGTCTTAACAAAGACAGTGATATCGAAATAATGTTTTATATTCTACTTTCCACAATGGAACAAAACTAGAAATCAATAGTAAGAAAAACTGCGTAACACACAGAAACTCATGGAGACCTAATGGCACACTATTGAATGATGAAAATGGAAAAAAAATCAAGAAGGAAATAAAAAATGCCTCAAGAAAAGAGTGAAAATAAAAACAAAACATACCCAAGCCTATGGAATAATTTTTAAGAAGGAAGTTTAATATTAATAAGTCAAACCAAATAACCAGAAGAAGATAAAAAATATAATAAAATAAGAGCAAAAATTTGATAAACCCAAAAACTGTGTGAAGTAATGGGTTGACTCTGTGAAGCAGTAAGTAAGGTAAATAAAGGCTGAGTCAAACTAATCAAGAGAGAGAAGACCCAAATGAATCAGACATGAAATGGGGCCATTACAAAAATACCAAACAAATTTAGAAAACTCATTGTGACACACCTTAAAAAGTTACGTTTCAATATCTTGGAAAATCTAAAAGAAATGGATTAACATTTATATGCATATAACCCACCAAAATTAAACTAAAAGGAAAAATAAACTTAAGCAGATCTATAACAAGCAACAAGATTAAAGCACTAATTAAAAATCTCCCAACTTAAAGTGCAGGTCTGGAGGAATTTGCTGGTATGTTCTACCACATATTTAAGGAATTAACATCAGTACTTCACAGCTTATTTAAAAATCTATAAGGAGAAGGCATGCTACCAAACTCTCTCTATAAAGCCATTATTACATTTATATCAAAATTGGAAAGAGAAAAAAGAAAGGAAAATTATAAGCCAATCTCCCTGAAAGCTGCAGATGCAAATTTTTCAATGTTTTTACAAACAAAACATTAAAAAGATCATCCTACATGACCACCTTAACTTTATTTAGAGATTCTTGGGCAGCTCACTATATTCAAATCAGTAAATATAATATATAATATGAATGGACTCAAGGACAGAAATCACATGACCACCATCTCAATAGATACAGAAAAGGCTTTTGACAAAACCTATTACCTATTCATAATACAAGCCCCCAAAGAGACCAGCAGTAAAAGGAACATATCTCCAAACAATAAAGGCAACACACTGGTGAAAAACATTGAACCAACTGAGAAAAATTCCAAGGATTTCTGCTAATATTAGTAAGAAGGTTTCTCCATTCCTATTCAATGTAAAGCTAGAAATCTTAGCTAGAGCAATGTGATAGAAAAGTAGAAGGTATAAAAAAGAAAGGTATAAGAAAGGAGGAAGCCAAAGTTTCCTTCTTTGAAGGTCATGTGAGACTCTAAAGACTGTCTGGAATACTCTATAACTGGTGAACATTTTCAATAAAGTGAAAGAATACAAAATTAATAAACATAATCAGTAGATTCCCTATATACCCGTAGCAAACATGTTGATAAAGCAGTCAAGAATACAATTTCATTCACAATTACAAAAAAAAAACCACCTAGCTACAGAAATGTAAGTTGTCTCCAGTGAAATTTTTAAAACATTGAAGAAAACCACTAGATGATGATAAGCCCCCTGTACTCATGGATAAGAACAGTTAACATGATAAAAGTGAATATGCAACCCAATTCACAGATTTGTTGCAATTCCTATCAAAATCTCAATGCCATTCTTCACAGAAATAGAAAACAAGTCTTAAAATTCATATAGAAGCACAAAGACTTTGAATGGCTAAAGAAATCCTGAGTCAAAAATACAATAAAGAAAAAAAAGTGCTGGAATTCAAGTCCTAGGACAAACTACAGAAATAAAGCATGGCACCTGCACAAAAGACAGGCACAAAGATCAATGTCACTTGGTAGGGGACCCAGATATAAGCCACATGGCTATAGTCTTGTGATTTTTTTTAAAAAGATGTCAAAATATATGTTAAAAGAAAGATAGCCTCTTCAACAAATGACACTGGAAAATTGAATATCTACTTGCAAAAGAAGAAAGCTAGATCTTATCTCTCACTCAGCCTGTACAAAATTCAACTCTAAATGGATCAGAAACCAATATAGGACCCCAAATGCTGTTAGAGGACAAAGAAAGAAAAACATTTTAAGATGCAGGCATAGACAAAGGCTTTTTGAAAAAGACTCAAATTATTCTGGAAATAAAGGCAATAATTGACAGAGAACCACAAAGTTAGAAGACTTCTGTGTTGGAAGGAAAGGGATTAGCTTATAGAGGATGCAGTGATTGTAATCAGAGAAAACCCTGCTGAACGCATATCATATAGAAGATTAGTAGCTAGAAGATATAAATAAGTTAAAAAATTAAGTAACAAGAAATAAAACAATAATACACTAAGGAAATGAAGAGTTCTCAAAAGGTAAAGTAACAGTAGCCAATTAATATGAAAAGCAAACTCATAAGAGAAATGCAGATTAAATTTACACTGAGATTCCATTTTCCCTAGCTAATACGCCAGTTATGGGGGAGAGCAAATAACAACAAATGCTGAAGAGATGGGAACCCTTGTACACAGCAGGTTGAACAGTAAGCGAGTCAAGCCACTATGAAAGTCAGTAAGGAGGTTTCTCAAAAAGAACTACAAAATAGGTCTACTGTATGAACCGGCTGTTTCACTCCTGGGCATTTACTCAAGGACTTAGATTCTAAGTCAACACATCACGGAGACACATGCACATCACTGTTTACTGAAGCATTGTTCACAATTGCTACGTTAAGGAACCGACCTGGATGCCCAGTAACAGAGGGGTAGATAAAGAAAATGTGATATGAGATAAATAGAGAGAGATTGAATGATAATAGAATCGTTATATATTAATTAATGGAACCATAAGAATGACAGTAATGAAATGTACACATTACAGAGGAGCAGACTGCTCTAAAGATGTGACCAAGAGGAAAACGTTGGGCCTCATGATCTAAACAAGCTACATAAATTGATTTTGAAGTTCTAAGTGTGATGATGGGGAAAAACAACCCAGTATTGGATGAGATACCATAGTTAAGAAGCACCTATGGGAAGATGGAACATTTTGGATTTATATCTGGAAAGAGGAGACACGTGGGAGTTTGGGGAAATAATCTTTGGGAATTATTGCAGCGATTAATATTTCCAATAGGCAATGCAATAAGAAATGAGGATTAACAGAGAGTTGTGGAGAACTGCTTACATTCAAGTGGCAGAGAAAGGGTCCCGCAACTGGTGTAGCCATAGAAGGGGTAGGAAAGGATGCATTCCGCAGCATCCTGAGCTGCTGAAGGATTCAAAAGGAAGGGAAAAGCTAAGGAGGAAAATCATGAAAGTGGTAATAGAAGACTGTATGGCGCTGAGGTGCTGAATCTGTGCAGGTATTGCTTCTGCTGGGCATTAGATCCACCTGCAGAGTTGCTGAGATGGGACTGTGTGCATCCCAAACCTAAGCCTAGAGACTGATGCGGTCAATTTAATGTGGATTCTAAATCTCTCAGAAGTGAGAGTACTGGACATGAAAACGGAAAGGACCAGTTTCTAATTCTGACGGTGAGAGTTAAGATACACCAGGATTAAAGGCTGTTGGGTCGTTGTAGATTCTTTAAGAAGTGGTGTTTAAGTACATGTGCAGGCTGTATGGAGGAAGAAAGCTACAGAAAAACATTCGGAACAGATACCTTCTCACTGTGAAACGTGGTCCAAGGGAAAGAGATCCGTGTGAGAGCTGAAGTGTAGAAAATCTGCCTTTAAATAAGGAAGAAGTCTGGTCAGTCTTGGAGGGGGAGAAGAGCAGAGCATGCGCATTGTGGTCCAGAGATAAAGAGAGGGACCACAGGTGACCTCGGCTTCAGTAAATAAAACCCTATCCGTTCAGAGAGGGTGAAACATCTTTCACTGATGTTAAAGGACACAGCTTAGAGGAATCAAGATGAGATTTGTCAAAGCTGATTTGAGAAATTCTATGAGTAGAACGAACAAGCTACCGTAATTATGGAGATTGAAGGGACCTCCATGTTGCTTTGACCAGTCTTGCCTCAGGTGGATGAGCAGGAGGGTGAATGTCTGCCGCAGTCTCCCTGGCAGAATGGATAACAGATGCAAAAGTCCTGAGATGCTAGAGCCCCATGTGTAAGAATATGAGTAGAATGCAAAGGGGTAAACTCAGAGAGTTACTCGGAAAGGGGAGGAAGTCTCACGATCCCTGGTTGGAGAAGGTCTTGGGTGCCTTTTGTAAGAAAGTCAATGTTAGTTTTACAGGTAAGCTTTCAACGCAATTCTTTGTATAAGGGACAGAAGGACCGCGGTCAGTTTGAATCTGAAACAGAAAATTAGTTAAGAACAAAGGCCCGTTCTTTTGTCTGTCCAGCCAAAACTGCAGTGTTAGCACACAGCAGGAGGGGGCTGCTGCCGAGGTGCATTGTGGGTACCGGACTGTTCCTAGCATGTGTTCTGTCTACGCCTAGGCATTTCCTTGTTGCAAGAAATGGCATTACCTTTATTGAACCAACGAGGTAGTTTTCTGTTCATGTTTTAACTAAGTATTCTGAGAACGCCAGCCTTTCCTAACAGTGGTTTCTTTGGGCTGAAAAGTTTAGGGAAAACGTAGCTCCAAGGTCTCCCAGAAAAAGCCTATCCTTAACATTAACTGCCTGATCAGGAGTTGTTTATCCAATGGACGTCACCATTTTGTCTGGGTTTAGGTCTTTTTCTTGCTTCTTATTTTGCATTTCACTTTTTTCAGTGGATTTGCTGCTGGGTGTGGGCTGTGCTTCCAGCTGCACAGACTGTGCACTGGGAAGCTCTAGCCACAGCCTGGCCTCCTGCTCCCGAGAGGCATAATGCTGTCACCTCCAAACCAACGTGAAAATCCAAAGGGCAATTGGCCCTTGCAGTGAATGTGGAAAATGAAGAATCACAAAATTATTAAGAAAAATTCATAAACACTTGCAAGTATATTCATGAACCTCTTCTTGCCTACTTTGACATTCATATATTTAAAGATATACTTTGTTTTTTCGGATTTGAGATCATAGTATGAACAAATTTAGTATTCTGGGATTTTTTTTCAGTTAATGTAGTCTGAGTATTTTCCCATAATCTTATCTCTTTGCATAAACTTGCATGGTGATACAGGATGTAGATAATGAATACATCATTTGTTTAATGATTTTGCACCAGTATTGGATATATAATTCCTTTGACTGAAATACACTACAAATAATTATCCTAATCTTCTACCGAACTGTATAATCTTTCGTTTAAATTTTGACCATATGAAGATGGTAATAATAAAGCAAATGGTGCCAGTATTTTAAGACTGAAATAAACTGTCCAACTGGCTCCCATGAAAGGTGAGCCATTCACTGTCTCATCCCCACTCTTAGAGACATCTTTTCTCGTCCTCTATTAGGTTCATGTGTCATTTCTAATTCCGCTTTTCTTCTGGCCACACTGAGCAATTGTTTCAACTTATAAATACAGATGCAAAACCATTTATTAACATTTCCCCCAAATATTGAGAAATGTTTGATATGATGTAGCTTCAATGAATTTATTTTAAAAATAATTTTATATCTCTGGTAATTTTTAAGTTAAAGGAGAAAAACACCAGTCGGTGCCTCAAATGAGATTAAAGGAGAATCTTCTTCAAATACCCGGTAAAGACTAGGACTCACTCATGAAGGAAAACATGCTTTTCCAGCCCTGGGAGACTGAGATCAGTGGTTCTGAACCTGGGCTGCACACCTAGGCCACCTGTCTGTCTCCAGAAAGTCTCTTTTAACAGATCAGAAGTAAGACTTGGGCAGTCGGAAGCTTTGAAAGTTCCACAAGTGGTCTTACAGCGTAGCCAGGGTTGAAAAGTAATTTCCTATTAGCTTCCAATGGAAGAGAAGTCGGTCGTTTTGATTTTTTGGCTCTCTGCAACTTCCTCTTAATTGGCCAATGACAACTTTGGATCCTTTCACCTTTCAATTACCACTTGACAGTGTATGTGACAGAAGAGGATGTCACTTCAAAGCATTTCTCTACTTCTGTAGCTACTCTAGAAGAAAGCAATTGTCGAGTCAGCCCCATTTGCTGGTAGTCACAAACAAGATCTAAAAGGCAGCCCAGTGAAGGAGTATGTGTTGGGCACTGTCTCGCTATGAGCACTGAGAGCTTCAGTGTCCAGCATGGCCCTACCAGCCACATGTGCCTATCAAGCAATTAAAACCTGGCCAGCTCAAATTGACACATCCTTAAATATAGGTGAATATTAAAGAGTACCTACAAAAGTAAAATGATTTCATCAATAATTTTCTAATTCTCACACATTAAAACGAAATGACATTTCAGAGCGATGAGTTAACCAAACACATTTTAAGAGTCCACCTGTTTCTCTACTTTCAAAAAGTGCAACTACCACAGAATTTTAAATTATATGTGAAGCATGTGCTAGATTCTCCAGAACACTGCCAACTAGAGACAAAGTATTTACAGTGAGACAAATAAAATCCTTTATTTTCACATTATTAGAAAATTAATTAAAGGGTCTAAAATTATATAATATACTTAGAGACTTAATATAACTTAGTTTTATCATAGCATACACACGTCTTCATTGACAGAGTTGTCACCATGTGTTTGCCTTTCAGAAATTCCTTCTGGAGTGCTTTCTGTTCTTAAATGATGAGATCACACAAGAAATGTGTTCAATACCAGGTCAGAAGTAATAGAACAAATACCAGAGAAGCAAGAGGGCTACTCTAGGGTAAGCCTTTGAAAAAAACAGGGAAGGTCACCCTAGAAGGAAAAGATTCTGAGAGGCCAGACTACGTAGCTTCTGACTGCCGAAGGACATCACAGAAGAGATACTATGCATCTCTGCCCGCTTCATTTTCCTTCAAGTCAGGGTCTCACAATGCAGGCTTGGCTGGCCTAGAAGGCTCTGTGTAAATCGAACTGGCTTATAGTTGCAGAGATCCAGCTGCTTGTGTCTGCCTGCTGACTGCTGAGATTACATCTGTGGACTTCCAAAAGCAGAGCTCAGACTAAGAAACAAAGTCAACAATGAGGGAAATTCGGAGCCAGAATAATGGGGGGGGGGGGGGGGGGTAATCACAGTTTTCAGTATGAGAAATAGACTGACTCGGGAACACTGAGAATTTTATATGTGGAAGTGATCAAGCCTAAATGGAGGATTCATTTAGCAGAAAGTTCTTGGAAAGAAAACGTTAGAGCTGGATCTCATCATTTATAGCATAGTGTTTAAGAGCATAGACTCTGCAAATGTGGTTCTATGTCTTCCTGTGCCATGAGTCCTAACTGCTAATGCTAATCAACAAGGCACTTTCAAAGATGCCTACAGTAAAAGGGATACATGGGAGGAAGAGAGGAGAGGAAGAAGAGGGCAGTGGGCTAAGGGGAGGGCATGTTCAAAGTACATTACCTAATTCACGAAATGGCCTTATGTAATCCAGTATTACATATTTATATAAACACGTAGCTTATAATGTGCACAATATGCCCAGCTAGTGTAAGACAGAGTCATGTCTGTGGAGCAGACGGGTTTCTCCCATACCGTATTTTCAATATTCTGTTACTCACGTAGCACACAGAATGAATAGAGCGCAACTACGTATATACTGCTGGGCTCCAAGGGCAGGAGAGCTGACAGACGAGTGCTGTTGTCAGGGGACTTGTGATCTCCACAGAGATGTTGGGAATGAACCATGAACACACCACATGCTTGAGAAAGTTTAACAAATGCTGTGACATTCCCATAGCGTGAAGAGGCAGAAAAGAATCACGTGCTTCAGAAGGTCTCTCTGAAAGTCTGAATCCAAAAACGTGCACTAGGCAGACGGTTCAAAAATCAGGGGAAAAAACTCATATAGGGTATAGGAAGCCACTGGAAAACTAGCTGGGCAGGTGATACTGAATGGGTCAGCCTTGATGCAGAGCTTGCGGCCACAGGAAGCTGGTAGAGGTGCGAGGAGCGGAAGTAAAAGCGGGAAGAGCAATTTTGGGCAGTCCTGCAGGAGCAGATGGGCTGAAACAATTTTTTTTCCCCCCGAGTCTAGAGCCTCCAGATGAGACTTACATACTTTGCCTCATTTTCGTTTATATTTTGGTGCTGATTCAGGAACCAAAAATTTCATTTACTTACATATTTAGAAAAGCAGAATTCTAAATAAATACTGTTAATTCTGGAGAATGTTCTTTTTGCAGAATAGAATTTTGAGACACAGCTAGTGAAATTACTTCTCTAAAGTCACAATAACAGGATGATAACCAGAATCAACAGCGTACAATTGTCATCAAATAAACTGACACACACCCCCATTTATTTACTCAAAGGAGGGTAGAGGAAAAATATTTCTGAATGTGATTTTACAGAATCAAAAGAAAGCTGGAGCTTCACTGGCTAGAAGTCGGAAAATAAATCCCCCAATAGACAACATTTGTGAGGGACCCAATGGCGCTGTGTTTACCTGCTGAAAAACAATGCTTTGGGGCTTTCGAGCAGACATTTATTATTGTCTTCTGCTCTGTACAATAAGCGAATGATGTCTGGACCAACAAACTCCTGTGATTTCCAACTCAGGGAAGAAATTATGCATTAAGGCCGTTCCTTTGTCCCCTTGAGCCAGCATGAGCAATATGTGACCTCTGAGAACATGACAGGCTGCTCACCACAGAGAAGGTGGAGCCCTCCACGGGCTAAAGTATACAGGGCTTCCCTGGCACACACACGGTTCCCTGGGGACCATCCCCAGCTACCCATGTATTCCAAGATCCCTTGAAAGTCATCCTAGTCAGTAGTTCTTAGTGAGTAATTTTTCGAGGTGCACTATCATCATGACCTGAGAAACGATCAGAGTTGGAGATTCCGGAACCCCACCCAGACTTGCCGAATCAGATTTGGAGATGGGGCCCGGCAAAGGATACATTAGTAAGCCCTGTCGATAAAATTTGCCCACACTCAAATTTGAAAACAATTTGGTGCACATGAATCCAAGCAATGATGTGTTGTGCTGAGGATAACCCAGCTCAGTGTTAAACCAGCTCCAGGGTGAGGCTTCCTAGCTTCCTGCCTTTGCATCCTGAACTGGACTTCCTTCCTCTCTCTGCAAAGGCAACCAGAGAAGCCCAGGCTGGCTTCTAGCACCATGACTTTTTCTCTGTGCCTTCCTAGCCTACATTGCTGAAGCACCTGGACGCTTTTCCTTTCTTTTTGGACAGTTGCTGGAGTGAGTTGAGAGCTGCATAATAATGAGCCGCACAGCCAATCCTGGTTGTCACAGCTAAGCTTTAGAAGGGGATAGAGCTATGCAAAGTCTGACCTCTTACAGAGGCAACTTGAATAACATTTAAAAAAAAAAAAAGAAGAAATAATGGAGTCCCACTATTTTCAGAAACATTTATGTGATTAGACCTTCAATACCAGCTTTCTGCTTGTTTGTTTGTTTGTTTGTTTGTTTTTGTTCGTTAAGAAATCTGTCAAGACAAAGGGCGTGCACACAAGTGGAAAGACAGTTGAAAGGCTAGGTTAAGAATCCAGGTTGCTGATGGGTATTTGGTAGCTCCAGGCCACAGCAGCGTGCTCCCTGCCTTCTTTGCTAGGAGATGGTATTACAAATGCAGTCTCCACGAGCTAGAGATCTCGTCACCCTAGAACTTTGCCTGGCGTCTCCTTTCTGTGGTTGTGAATGTGGCCAAATACGATACAGTTACCAGAATATGTGCGTGCGGCATGTGGTCTGATTGAAAGTGTAGCTGTGTGCAGGAGAGGAAGCAAAGGAAGACTTGTAGGAAGAAAGTGGGCATGGGAGCGAAATCAACACTTGGAAATCAGTCATTAAAACGAGGCACACACTAATTGCCTGGTCTGGCCCTCTCTCTTCTTCCCTTGTGGCCCCTCTACTCACATCATTGTATCCGCTGAGGCGCTGAGGCAGCAGCCTAGCTGGCCTCTTATGTAAGTCTGAAATCAGATCTGGCATGCAGTTTGTTTTAGCCTGTCACAGACACAGGGCACTGCAATGCCCTCAACAAGGCTGTTCAGCATAGCATATGACTGTAAATCTTCTTTTTCATGCACCACAGTGGGGACCTTTGTCCTCGCTGTGATTTAGCAGCTTTTATTAGCCTAAGAAGCAGCCGGTGATCAGGAGACATTTAAAGTGCGAGCTTGCCCATTTCAATGAGAAGAGTCCAAAAGACACGAGCGCTTTAAGAAATTACTATCGGTAGGAGAGAAATGAAATCTTAATGAATATGAATATATAGTGTGTGCCTATATTAAATTAACGATTGCTCAAACACATCTGCGGAATAATCCAGCAGAAACTGGAAGTCACAACTGTTTAAATATTTTTAAATATTCTGTGTTTGGCATGACCTAAAGCACAGGGGTCTGTGTAACTGAGTTTTCAGAAGCATGCATTTCAGAAAAGTGCAGGGTTTAGATGGCAGCGCACTCCTGCAGTGGCTGCTGCTTTAAATTCTCTCTTACTCCAATTAGGGTCTACAGTGGCTGCAAACAAGGAGTGATGCTCATTCCACTACTTGAGTATTCTGCAAATGCTTTCTGGGGGTGGCAGTTTGCATATGATGTCAGCGTGGGAAAATAAGAAGGTATTAGCATCTGTAAGACCAGCCGGAATTTCTCAGAGATTTCCCTCCACAGGCTGACTCCACAATCCAGGCTGTATTTCCACTTTTAGAACATGTCTTGGTGGCATTTTTACTAGTTCCGTGATGAAGTTATGATGTTTGTCTGTGTATTTGAAGGGTTTTGATTCATTTTCCATGAGTCCACGTGGGTTTATTTTTTATTAGAAATCTGTGGTCTTGTTCTTATCTGCCACTCTAGTTTTTGAACATATAAAAGAACTCCTGTCAGTAATTTAAATGTATACAACCACCAGTGCACTAACCGTGGTTGGGATAATGTCTGTATGTTTCTGACCACTGTAGGGAAATGGAAGCATTACATGATTTTAGTTCATTTACTTCGTGTTTTTACTGATATGTTATTGCAGAAGTACAAGAATCTCTGCTGTAGGTCTAAGGACCCTCTGAGCAAGTGAAGGGTATCGTATGACCCTAAAGGAGCAAAGTGAGTCTTGCAAAAGAAACCTTGGCTTTTAAAATGTAGCATAAATGATCTTATCTCGAAAGCAAAGAGTTTGATCCTCATTCACAATGAGCTGGACTTAGGCAACCAAAGAAAAATGGAGCCAGGTCCCTTTATCGGAGGACTGGGCACCATCCACCACGACCCCACTGATCATTCGAGAAACAAAGCCCACCTTGGCTTGCGTTATCTGATGGCATAGGCTGTCTTATATTTCACAGATAATTGCACCACACACTGTCTTGCTCTACTAGGTCATAACAACTGGCTGATCGGCCATGAGATAAATAGCATAGACATACCATAAAAAGAATTTTTTTTTCTACCGAGAAAATCATTCCTTTAAAGGTATTTATGTAGCCGGGGGAGTGGGCTTCGAGGTAAGAAAGGGATAGAAAATAAGAATCTGATAGTGAAGCTGAACAGGCCCATAGAGATGTTTCTCACTGTCTGGTGTTCTTGCCGCTGATACAATAACTGAAGCCCAGAAATTTGGTGACCCTTTACAAACAGGTTGCTAATAGCAGCTCTCGAATTAGAGTCTGGATATCTTAGCTCTTATTTTGTTGATTTTTTTTCCATTTCTGTTATGAATACACCGTCACAAAGTAGATGCTGTCCTTTGCCTTGCCGGTATTTATGTCCATTATTTCCCTCTTTCTGCCAGGCCTCTCCCGCCCCTTAATTACTTTTCAAGAACGAGCTCATTTCAGAGTTAATCTATTCCTACCCCTGTTCCCAAGCTGAACCTTAGTCTGTAAGACTCAAAATAATCTCTCTTCTTTGCCTGGGGTTGGCTGACAAACAGGTTTAGTTTAATCATCACATAGCATTCTCTGACCCAAGGGACTGTATGTCACTCTTGGAAGGGAAGTTCTCTTGTCCTTCCACAGCCTGAATGAGGAAGCAAGTGGCGTCAGTTGCTCCTTCAGCCCATACCATGAAGCAGTACAGAAGCAAATTTAAGGAATTAGCTCCTACACACTGGAGACTGCCATAGAATGGCTTGAGATTTACTGGTACTGTGCCTGGGACTCTTCCCTGCCTCTGGGTGTTTTTAGGGAGTTAACATAGCCTGATTGAGTCAGGGATCTTGTTTAAGTTAAAAAATATCCCACCTAATACACTTAAAGTATTTAGATAGACAGCATTGGCATATATAGGATCTGAACTAGGACATGATTTTATTCCCATACAAAGTTTCATTGTCATTGTGAAAATGACTCTCTACAATCTTTTTTTAATTATTATTTATTTATTTATTAAAGATTTCTGCCTCCTCCCCGCCACCACCTCCCATTTCCCTCCCCCTCCCCCAATCAAGCCCCCCTCTTTGGACTCTCTACAATCTTGACTTTAATTGTGGCAATGGCTGAGAACTATTTGTGACATCCTTCACAATGCAAGTTACCAAAACTAAATTGCTCAGGATCTCAGCATACAAAGAAACAAACCAAACTACAGGAGCTAAAATTCTGTTTTATTCTTTTTGAGGTTAGTTTGGTTGGTGTTGTGGTGGTTGCTTGCTGGCTGGCTGGCTGGCTGGCTGGCTGGCTGGCTGGCTGGCTGGCTGGCTTGTTTTTTGAGTGAGGGTTTCTCTTTATAGTCTGGGCTAGATGTAACCTCTTGATCCTCCTATCCCCACCTGCTAAGTGCTGGAATTACCGGTGTTTACCATCACACCCAGATCGTTAGGCTTCACTAATAAGGAAAAAGTATAATACTTGATTTATTTCCAGTTGCCCATATTAGGTGCCTTTATTACTTCATGTTATATTTTTCTATAAACTCAAAAGTTGTTTAGAACTTAAATTGTGATGAATAATTACAACATAAAATTTAGAAAGTATCAAAATAAGAAGGAAATGAGATTGATTTATCACTATGGCTTATCACAATTCTACCTTACAGAATAAACAGCTGGTGTTTATTCCATATTTATTCCATATGCCTTTCCATTCATGAGGGTATGTTTTCATTAATATTTACATGCACAATATTCTTAAAACAATTGTGATTTTGGCATAATGTGAGCATCTTGATTGTCATAGTGTACCAGTGAGTGTACCCCACGAGCAATCCTTCCTTCTGTGGCTGCTCTTCAGGATACTGCTCCAGCTTGTGTGTCTGTGGAGTCTAAGCAGGAGGGGTGAATGGGAGTTTGGCAATGGAGTTATAGTTTATTGAGAATATGCAGTCATCAGGTTGGTGCCTCTGAACTACGCTGACCACTTCTGCCAGTTCTTTTGTTGTCCTAGCTCTCATAATCCCTGTAAGATTAACCTTAAATTGGAAGGCACTTAATAAAACCCAAAGACCATCTATACAACTTGAGGAACTCATACTCAGTGGCATATAAACAATTCTGTATGGTTAATTTCAGTGGGAAATGTTATTATTTATTTTCAAGCTTTTATAATAAATTTAAAAAAAATAAAAATAGACATGCGTACTGACTTTCTAACTCCATGAGCTGAAGGCACTATTTTATGGAAGACTCCATTCCTCAACCCATCAGTCACTCAAGTGCATGTGCTGAGAGTCTAGGAGGGAGCGACTCTACCAGTTGATCTGGGATTCAGGACTTTCTCTCCATTGGAGGAGATGTCCCCAGTGTGAGAAGAATGAGAAAGGATGCTGAGAGGCAGAGGAGAGAACAATGAGCCTCACTTCTCTTTGGGAGCTTTTTCAACTTACATAACATTGTCTTACATAAGCTCCAGCACTGCTTCTTTGCCTGCTACCCTGGGATTCTAACTTCAGAAAGATCTTAATTCTTGTCTGCTAAAATACAAATCCCCCTCCGAGAGCGCTTAGTAAAAGCAGACACGTACATGGACATTGTTAACAACAATTATAAAATCAAACTTCTAGATAGAGTGTAACTGACTATTTAATTAACATTCAAATCCTTTTATTAAAGCACCATTGCCCACTTTAAAATATCTTCATTAGTAGAACTAATTTGCTCAATGTATAGGATCTGATGGGTACTATGGATTTCCGGGGCAGAACAGAGACAAAAGATTTCTTTTATTTTTTTTATTTGTTTATCTATTTATTCATTCATTCATTTTTATTTTGCAAAATTGAGTTTCTCTGTAGCTTTGGAGGCTCTCCTGGAACTTAAAGGGTATTTCCTTATATATCTGTATCCTTTCTCTGTGACCCTGAGGATCAAACCCAGAGACTAAATGAGTATGGTGGTGTTTAGGAGGCAGAGGCAGGAAGATATCTATGAGTTCGAGGCCAGCCTTTTTTACATAGGGAGTCCCAGGACCAACCAGAGCTACATGACGAGACCCTGTCTCAAAAAAGAAAACAAAAACAAGTTAGAGACACATACATGCTAAGGAAGCATCCTTACTCCAGTTCTTATTTATGTCCTCTTGGTAAATATTTTTATCTTCTATACTAAAATGCCTTTCAGGATATTAATGCCCCCGAAGAGGTAAACTGAGTCTCCCAAAAGTGTCTCCCAAGTTCCAGGATGAAGAATTAATAGAAGAGGGCAGCTCAGAGCTGGCTGCACCTTCCAGAAATTGCAACTAAGACTTGTATTATGTGAGGTTACTGGGTGACAACCTGACCCTGGCCCAAGAAAGTCACTCCCAATAACCTCCTCTACTGTACTCCCTTGATGGATTTTATGTCTCTGTGAGTTACTTTTCTTTTTAATATAACTAGAGTTTCACCTTTGGCTTTGCACATTATTGATGGAGCTAGACATTTGATGAAATTTAAAAGCAAATCCAGATATTTCAGACTGGATTATAAAACTTGCAAAGACAAGACCTTTGGATTCTAAAGTTCACTGAGGCTAGATGGGATAATAATAGTAATATTCTGGTTTTCTATAACATCTTCCTACCAAAGAGATGAATACACCTTGATAGTAACATTGAAATATTCATAACACTTCCGCCCATGAGATATAAAATTGTTATCCTTCTTTGTTTATGAAGACACCAGGACCTGCTTCTTTGAAAAATATTGTAAAATGTCATAGAAAAATATGCATTAGATGGGACAGTCAGTATACTGTAAATATATAGGAACATTAAGAAACATCTAAAAGCTTTATCCAAATGTCGTACAACCACTTTGTAAACCATCTTCAAGATCCTATTTGAAAGTTTTGATACTGAACAGTCAAATCAAACAGATCCCTCTTGATATTTGTATCTCTCCAACAACTCAGTTATTCCAGGAGTAAAGAGCATTTGAGTGTGTGTTTTACCCTACAGCTCTCCACTTCTGGTCTCTGTTCTTCAGTGGCAGGTGGGGACTTCAAGGTCCTCTTTACAATATATTATTTATGGATGAGACTCTGTCTCTTGAAGCATTTCCTTGGCTGTTTCCCTCAGAGTCTAGTCTATGAGTTCACATTAAAGATCGTGTCTTTAAGGGTGAGATATTTTTTGAGTTCCCATGAGGAGTCATTTAATGAATGCTCACAGAATTTGAGGAAGGATGGAGAATTTGCTGTGACATAGTCCCTAATAATTGTCTTCCAATTTGAGTATATTGCCTGCCTAGAGCATACCAAAGATAATGGTGTCTCTCTGTGCTAACAATTGCAACATGTTAATCACTATGCACTCTGTACCAAGTTACTGCATGGAAAACACCGGGGGGCAGGGGGAAAGGGGTGTGGTGGAGGTTAGGTTTACTTATTTATAGTCTTAAGAAAATACAAAGGTTTCCCTCAGGATTTTAGCAGTGGTGGTCATTCCAAGAACATTGAAAACTTCCAAGTTAAATCTGAAAGCAGAAGGTTTGGGATGTGGATCAGTAGGTAAAGCGGTTGCTACATATGCATGAAAACTGTAGTTTAGCTCCCCTTACACACCTGTCAAAAACCGGCTTCTGGGACATGAGTCTGTAACCACAGCACAGAGAGGCATGACTTCAACAGCATCTCTGGAGCTCCTGGGCCAGCCAGTCCAGCAGACTTGACACCTGCAGATTCAGTCAGAGACCCCGTCTCAAAAACATCGGTGGAGAGTGACTGAGAAAGATACTCATTGTACAAGTCTGGCCTCCACACAATCACACAAATCCACAGGCACACATACACACACAAGCACATGAACCTACATGTATAGGTACATATACGCACACACACATACACACACATGAGAGAAAAAAAGAGTGAGGATCTATAAGTCTGTCTACAGAATTTATCTAGTGAGATAAAATAAATTTTAACAGTGGCAAATCTAAATAGCTTTTAGTGTTGACTATATATAAAACTGATAGTTGTTTTAGAATTACTTGCACAAGTAAAAATCAAAAGTAAGGCATATAGATGGCCCTCTGTATGGCTGTCAGAGCAGTAAAATGTGCGGTTCACCATGATGCTATTGGTAATTACGTTTGTATCAGTGTCAAGCCTTCAACCCCAGCTTAAGGAAGGAGTTGGTTTCCTCTGAGCTCCTGGGTTACAATAAAGATGGTGTTCCCTCCAAAAATCGGCTTCCCTTCCATTCCTGTACCAGAGAAAAAGAGCCACATTCTCTTACAAATCCCTCAATGGGCAGAAAAAAGCAGAAGAAGCATTAGAAGCAAATTGTAGCAATACAGACCTCTGGCTTGCTGGGGTCAGCACTGCGGCTTCTTCAGAAGTGAGAAATGAGTGACCTGAACTCACCAACATGCATCTGCAGCTCTTGTTCTATATATTAATCAAAACGAGTACTGAAACACCAGAATAGTCAATAAAGTACTGTGTTTCTTTAAAAGATATTCAAAATAAATCTGTTTTTATAGCTGGTATAAGCCTATGAGATTATCATTTCATGTTTATCTTAAGTATGAGCTGAATATGAGTTTAAATTTTTAACCCTTTTATTTTACTAAAAAATAACATTTTTTTAACTTTATGTGATATATCCCTCTTCAAAATTGAGAACATTCAAGTTAGAAGTATCATAACTTTATTAGAGAATGAGTCCTAAGCAATATTTTTTGAAAAAAAAAATAAAGACTGAGAAGAAGGTGCAAAAATAATGCAGGGGTTCTGCAGATATGCATTATCTAACTTCCATCAACAATTTACGTAATAAAGGACTATGATCAAAACCAGCAAGTTGGCATTGATACAGGACTCCTAATCTACCAGCCTTATTTGCGCTTCAAATTTATTGCTTGTCTTGTCTGATATAGAACCCCACGTTGCATTTGGTTGATGAGATTAGATATCCTTAATTCATAAAATTACATATCCTTAATCCATGAGATTATGTATCCTCTCCTCGTCTCTCATGGCTGCAGCCCTGTTCATGAGTATTGATCAGACATTGTAAAAGGATGCCACACAACCCAGCTTGCCTTTGGTTTATGTTTTCTCATGAAGAAATTGACAATATGTGCCTTTAGTCAAAATAGCAGAAGAGCCGTGTTGTTTTTCTAATGCATTATATCGGGGATGGTGTATGTTAATGCTGTGTCATGCTGCCCATGGGGCTTGCCAGCATATTTGCTCACAGTAGGAGTTTCCAGATCACTAATAATTTTGCATCTGTTGCCTGTGAGTTAGTAAAAATTTTCATATCTAAGTTGGTGCCTATTTGAGTCAACCATTCTATCTTATTCCCTTATCATATGAGAGGTGTGGTTTCATGTCTTACCTGTACAGCTATGCCAAAATAGTGCTATTCACTTCTCAAAGTTGAATTCAGTGTGGCCGAAATTTAAATAAAAGACTCCAGTGTAGATCCCTGCAATCTTCTTGGTGTGTGCAAGTATGTGTGTGTGTGCATGTATGTGTGTGTGTGTGTTAATAAGTTACTGCAATGAACTTGAGATTATTATGATTCATCTCATGTCAAGAATATCAAGAAATGTAGAAATTTACACTGACTTGGGAATCCCGTCTGGGAGCTGGGCTGGGGCACTGACCATTCCATGCGACATCTGATGCTGACCTGCTCCCTCTCGGAATGATGGGCCTTGAATCCTGACCCAGTGCTACCTTGGGTGGCTCTGAAGCAATAAAAGGGTTAAACAGTAGTATCATTATTTCTTTTTGGTTCCCAGTACCAGGAACCAAAACGAGGAAAGTTGTAAGAACAGGTAAACAGTACCGCAGTGTCTGCTCTCCCCAGATTTCTCAGTTCTCAGTGTTTTAGCACTGCTGTGGTTCTCTCATTCTCGGACCCTCTTTTCCTATCCTCACATGTGTGTGTCTGTGTGTCTCCGTGTGTGTGTGTGTGTGTGTGTGTGTGTGTGTGTGTGTGCTTCTCTGTGTGTGTCTGTGTCTGTATGTATGTCTGTATATTTAAATTTTTCTGTTCTGTTTAAAGCCAGGTGAGGACATTATTAATTGGTAAATTTGCTTCCTTAAATGCATCCAAGAACACTTCTTAACAAAAGGACATTATCTCATAATTACAATACGGTCAGAAAAATACAAGAAATTGACAACTGTCTATTACTTAATGCATAGCCTTTACTTGGATTTCACCAAATTTTATCCAAAATCCTCTTCAAATAAATAAACAACCTTGTGTAGAATCAGTTCCGACTTATGCTCTGCACTGAATTGCCAAGCCTCCTCAGTTTCCTTATATCTGAAATGTTTTCTAAGTTGTTTTGCTTTGTTTTACAACATTGACATTTTGTAGTATAAGGGTTACTATTTCACACAAGTTCCATCCATCTGAATTTTTCTAATCTTCCCTTGTGGTTGGATAAAAAGTCATGCATTTTTTTATATAGCAATGAGCCTTGGGGAATAGTTTGGTACACAAAAGTGAGCAAGGCAGTGTAACACAAAAATAGAGAACACAGAGACCTTCAGAGCCAGCAACAGAGGAAGGGATGTGACCTCAGGCCTGTTTGTGGTGAACTAGAACCTTGGAAGAAGATGTAAGGAGGAACTGAGTAAAACATAACAGGAGAATGGACAGGGTCAGTGCTGGGGTGGAGCGCCACAGGATGGAGGTGGGGGATGCTTTCCAAAGGCTGCTGCCTATGAGGGGTCAAAAGTCATGGAACACAGCACTGTAGCTCACAAATGCCAGGACCAAGGCAAGACAAAAACAAAACCAACGATGGACTCGGCAGGTCAGTGGAGAACAGCTTCTACAAAACTTCATATGGTTATTTTGCATCGCTCCTCTTCTGTCATTGCATCCCATGCAGCTGTAATATAGAACTTTACCTAAAATGATAAAAACTCCACATAAATGAATAAGAAAGCCTGGATCTGGGTATTAGTTTCCATTTCTTTGCCACGTCACCTTGGTACACACACACAGGCACCCTGAGTCTCTGCAATGACAGCATCCCCACATAGCCACCTCCTTTATGGTATAGTTGCAAAGATTACTATCATGTTTTAAATGGGTATAGAGTCATGGAGCCAAACAACTCATGAGCTGAAAGAAAAACTAAACGAAGCATGATTATTTGTGTTTATTACTCATGTACAATGTCAAAATGTCTTTTTATTAGAATTGTTGCTCGAGAAAGCCATTTTCTTGTCTGGTGTTGCTGGTGGTGGGGGTGTCTCCTTCAGTTCTGCTTCTGATGAGGAGCAGAAATCATACTTTATTGTTACTTACAAGATCACCATTTTCTACCATTTAGGAATATTTTTGAAAAAAAATATAACTATTTTCCACTGTTGTTTCTCTGCTAATATTTTTCTTGATCCTTTAATTTTGACCTATCATGACTCTTTTAGCAACCAGTAAAAACACACTAGTAGAAAATATATAGAATGCATGTAAACATGGTTCTTATATGTCTTATTTTAAAAAAAATTACACCCTCTTCTAGGATCCCAAGGAATTAAAGAATGAGAAGGTTTTCATTACTTTTTAAATTTAATTTTGTCAGACAGAGCAATGTCATTCTAAGCCTTTATAGGATCTCAGTTCCAGAACTCTTCAGACATCATGTAAAGAGTACAGGAGGTTAGCTTTACACTGGTGGCATTGAGAAAATGTGTGTTTGGGGCTTGTTTGTTTGTGTGTTTTAATATGGTGACAGCTCAGTGGTAGAGTTTTTGCGTGAAGGTGCAAGGCCATGATTTAAGCCCCAAGAGAAAAAGAAACTATGAGAATCCTTCTGAGCTGGGCCCAGTCACTCATACTGATAATGCTGAGCACTGGCTCAGGAGGCTGAGGAAGGAGGACTGTGGGTGAGAGGCCAGCTTGGGCTATGTGGTAAGACCCTACAGAACAGGTGATGATGAACTTTGTGGCCCACAAAAAAAAAAAATTCACAACATATTTCTCCTTCAATCTACTCAATGTGAATTGACATCCTGTGGGTATAACAGCATCTTTGATCACTGATGACTGCAAGAGATGTCTTTAACACTAGTATATATGAGACAGGAAACCACATAGCTCTTTGTTTAAATGTCTCATTGGAAAATAAATCTGTTTCGGTGCTGGTTTCTATATAGTGTTTCTACCTCATACACAGGACTGGTTTCTACCTACAATGCAGAACCTAATACTAAGAACTAATATAAGTTAACTCTTAGCTGGAAAGACCGATGGTTAGAGGATGCAATACAATTTCTGGAGGTAACTCCCTATACTCAATGCATTTGTTTACAAATATGTATGGGGAACTTTGCTGTATGGTAACTGCTCAAACTAATGGGCTGGCTTCCATTGCTCCTTCTTTGGTTTAATAGTCTGCTACCTCTGGTGTACTATGAACGTTTGAGACAAATTCACATCAAAAAGTGTGTTAAATAAAATCACATAAAATGATGGATCTGGCCAATATTCACTGCCAGATCTTGCTGGTTAATATCAACATCAGACTTTTTCATAAGTATTCTTACTTGCAGATTGACATGATTTTTCCTATCTCCCAAGACCCTCTGCTTGGCAATGACACATAAGGCCTCTGAGCAGTTAAAGGAAGAATGTAAGGTTAAGAGGAACATTAACTTTACACTTTGTGCAAAAAGTAGGACTGTAGGCATGTGTCTATTTTTCAAAATGACTATTTTAAAATTATCTTCACATTCATGAGTTCTTACCTGTGCCTTTCTGCTTGTGTGCTGGCACATGAGTCCTTTGGCTCCTGTGTAGTTTTGTGGATGTTTGTCCAAGTGAGATTCCCTTGTTTCTCCCTGGGTCGGAGCCTTAGGCACAGTCTCCTTCCTGCCTGGCACATGAATATCAGAACTGTCTAATTCTAATATAACTGTCCTGATTAAAGATAAGTGCTCTTTGAACAAGATGCTCTGATGATCTCCAATCCTAAAATTTCCTGGTTTAAAAAAAAATTGTAAGAAGGCATCGTATATGGAAGGCCGCTCTCACAGACTGGCAACGGGTTAGTGAAAAAAGATCGTGGTCATTTACGCACTTGCCATCTGTGGAGGAGATGACAACCTTACTCCCCTCCTCCCCCGTCATGACCCCCTTTGCCATCTATGACCCCTCAAACGATGAAGGGATAAGTGGGGAGATGATAAAATTCAAGACCAAAGAAATCAGTTACATAGAAAATGCCCTTTTATTAACACCCCTTAGTAAATTTTTCTCAACATTCAACTCTTGCAACTTTCTGGAATCTAACCTCTTAATGTTAGAATCACAGAATAATTCTGTTTCATATAGACATTGAAAAAAATACAATGCATGTAAATTTCCTCTCTTGTTTTGATGACCTATTATTTCCATGGCTTTCTATTCATACTAGTGTTCTATTATTTAGTAGTTTAGATTACTGCTATCAATAGTTTTATGTTTGTACAGAAATTATTTATAGTCCTTCCCAAATCACTTCTTCCTAACTTGATTTGGGGAGTGGATAAGATATAGATATGAGAATAATTAAGTTATAACAATAAAGTCACAATTAGTCCCTCCATCGAGCCATACTGATGTTTCTTTAGCTTCCAAGTATACTCCAAGCAAAATTCACCACCCAACTCCCAAATAAATACACGGAAACTTATTCTACATTGGCTTGTTTCTGACCAGCCTTTATAACTTAAATTATTCCATTTCTCTTTAACTACATTTTGCCTCTGGGATTTTCACCTTTCTTTATTCGACATATCTCTCTTTCCTTCTTCCTCTGTGGCTGGCTCCTCTTACCCTCCTCTCCTCCTTTCCTCACTCCTCCCCCTTGCTAGAGCCTAGATTGATCCTCCTATTTATTCTCTCTACATGGAAGCCCCACCTATCTCCCTCCTGCCTAGCTATTAGCTCTTCAACTCTTTATTAGACCCATCAGATGTTTTAGGCAGGTAGAGTAACACAGCTTCACAGAGTTAAACTAACGCGAATAAAAGAAGGCAACACATCTTGGCGTCATTAAACAAATGTTCCACAGCACAAACAAATGTAACACACCTTAAACTAACATTCTACAAGAGATAACTCAGAAATTTCCTGCTTAAAGGCTAAAGGAGCTTAATCTGTTGGTTGTTTATAATCTCCAAAAAGCTATTACTTTCCCATGTCTTTTGGGCAAGGGCTGTCTTCTATTTGGGGAGACCTTTTAATCCAACTAAAGCCAAATGGACTGCAAACAAAAGTAGGGATGGACTTGAGACAAGACTGAACCAGACTTTCCCACTATATTTTCTGTTCGTGGGCTCTCATCACCCAGAGAGGAAAAAGAGATGATTTCAGAAGACCCAACGCTAACAGCAAGGGTTGAAAATGATGTTGCCCAGTGTCAGGACTCACAGAAACAGGAAAAATACAATGTGGGGGCAGCCATCTTCCCACCAGAAGATGGTGAATAGCACCTTCTCCTCCAAAGCAATGATACATGTAAAATGTCCATTCATTATGAAATCTGTTGCCAGCCACAGAAAAGCGGTGCCCTACGTGAAGGCTAAAGCCCCAGAAATTGCATTTTCAGCTGTTCAGCACAGCACATTTCCTTCCCAGAATGAGGGAAGTTCTTGCCTTAAAGACCTTTGAAACGCCCATGCTTCCTTTGGGACAGAAACTTAGTGAAAGAAAACACACTCTGACATTTGCAGAGCCAAAAACAAGTGTCTGGTGACCTGTCACAGTGCCTTAAGCCTGGCTTTATTTTATTATTATAGCTCAGGGTTTTCTACATGTTTATTAATTACCAGTTTATAATATAAATGTATATGCCCTCCTGACTACTAATCTATCAGACCCAGTTCTTCCTTTTTCTCAATATCCCAAACGTCATTCAGGTACTCCAAATTTTAATGACATCTTTCGCATGTTGAAAGTGAACTGCTTTGCTGGGCAAAACAAAATATAATTCAGCACTGGATAGCACTCCCCAATGCAGTGTTCCTTAAGAGAAACAAAATTTGCTTCTCCACTGGCCTGCAGCATCTGAAACAGAACCCTCTCCTGCCAGAAAAAAAAAAAAAAAAATAGGTCAATTCTCATAGATAGTGAAGCCACCAAAGCTAGCAAAATGACTGCGATTGTCAGAGTGTAGTCGTCACTTGCTTTCTCAAGAACATAAACTAGAAAGTTGTCTTTAAACTGTTTAGTGATGTAAACACCACCTAGAGCGAAATGAGCATCATCGAAACCTGAAGTCGCATTATTGTGATAAGTAAAAGCATATGCTAAAACATTTACAGCTTCTTTGGGATGTAGTCTCACATTCCTAGAGCTATCAGGATGTTTTTATCCTCGACCAAATATTAAATGATCATATGCTCTCTAAAAGCCCCGTTGTAAGAAATCCTCTTCTCCAAACACAGGGGATGTGCCCCTGGCTGAGCATGTCACTCCGAACGGACTAGTGTGAATGCTGGTCGGGGCTGAACAAGTTGCTGGGGGACTTTTAAGAGAGGGTTATATACATAAAGCATGAATCAATCTACTCTGTCACAATGCACAAATGAAATAAATTAATTGATAATAATAAAATGATACTATTTTAAGTAAGACCAATTTTGAGAAAGTTATTAATATGATGGCATATTTTTTAGTTTTCAAGGTTTTCCCACAAAGTTTTAGTTGTCATGAATATGCAAAAGCACTTTTTATTTTTTTAAAAGGGTATCATTTAAAGATCTGAATTGTGCATGCATATATAAATTACACGATATATTTTGCAAATGTATTTTTTATTGCTGTGACCAAATACCTGACAACGGGTGACTTTCGTGGAGGAATGATTGATTTTGGCTATTGGCCAAGACTTCAAGGACTGCGGGTGGATAGCAATGAGTGTGGAAGCGGGAGCTTGGTCACTTCTAGATGGGTCAGTAAGCAAAGGAGAAGGGATACTGTGCTCAGCTGCCTCTTTCCTTGTCTCTGCCATATTCAGTCCAGGACCCAAGCCTACAGAATGGTTCAAGTGCCCTTCAGGATGAATCTTTTATCCTCACAGGCACCTCAGGTGAGCCATACAGGCATGCCCAGAGGGGTGTGTCCTGGGCAATTCTAAACCCAGCAGGTTGACACGGGTATGTAACCAACTCACACTCCAGAGGAAAATGTGAAAAAAAAAAAAAAAAAAACAGGGCTAGGATTTGCTAAAGTTCATTATAATGACTATAATGACAGTTTGCAAAGTGAGATCCATCTTATTCATTGATGACTAGAGACTATGTCAATACACAGATTTGATGATTTGCAATGGAACAGCAAATGGAAGGACCAGCCAGAGACTCTGGCCTTAGACATCCTATTTGCTACTGTCACAAACCCCAAAGTCCTACCCATCACTAAAAAAAAAAAAAATTGGTAATATCAAAACAGTCTGAAAAATCAAGAAATGTTAATATCTGTTTATAAATACTTAGAATACTTAGAAAATAGAAATAGAACGCTAGATGCCACGCTTTCCATACACTGACAGCTCTGTAAATTATGATTTAGATGCAAATATCTCTTCTTTAGCTACAGCAGTAAGTCAGACATACCTCAGGCACGCACAGTTGGAAATACAGCTGTATGTCCTCGCTACCAAATATTTGTAAATGTGAATTTTTATTCCATGTTTTTATCGAATTTAACTACTAGGTTACATCTTTTTAAAAAATAAAAATTCCCTTGCCCTCCCATGTGCCTTTAATCTCTCAACAACAGAAAGAAAACTGTATTTAGTGCACAAGAGACAGTGGGTGCAACAGCAATGCCAACGGTGGCATTTGTGTTTTCTTTTGTTTTTTTATTTTGGTTTTCCATTTTTTATTTTGGTTTTGAGAGAAGATCTCATTAAGACTGTCCTTAAATTCACTCTAGCCAAAGATGACCTTGAACTCCAGTTTCTCCTCTCTTGACCACCCTGGAGTTTCTCCATCAACATTTGCCAGCTGGGTCCTATATCCTCTCTCTTTGCATTATACATGTCACTACATGCTATTATTTGTAAAATAATCGAATATTGCATGTGCGTTATATGTGCTGAATATATAAATGAATATGCATCTGTCATCTTTGATGTATTTAATTTGGCTGATGCACCCATAATAAAAAGCCTGCAGCATATTTGCATAATTAAGCATAATATTATGATAAACCATTTCAAGAGAAAAAGTTGGTCTTTCAATCACAATGTGGTTATATTTTTAACCTTGTATGTTCAGAATTTATCTGTGATGAGAGCTGGAGGTGGAAAAAACTGGCTTTGTCTTTATGGATAAGGGTGAAAAGTTTTCTTAAATTCATAGTGTGTTGTGCCAAATTAGAACCCAAATATTGCACGTAGCTGGCATACTCTAGAGGACAAGACTTCTTTAGACTTCACGTAAGAAACGAATCCTAGGGGCTAGAGAGTTAATCAACAGTTAAGCTCACTTGTTACTGCAAAGAACCCAGGTTTGATTCCCAGCACCCACACAGAGGCTCGTCACCTTCTCAGGCATCAGGCATAAATGTGGTACTAAGCATACATGTAGGCGAAACACTTACACACATAAAATAATAAATCTAAAAAGATTTCAAAAGAAAAGAATTCTAGACTGTGGCATCCATTCAGACTAAAGCTTCTACAGTTCACATATATGTATGTGCATGTATATTCATGTTATCAAGGTTTCTACAGTTCACATATGTGTATGTGCATGTATGTATATAATAAAGGTTTTTGTATCTCCAACTCAACCCAGAAACTGGAAGATAGTTTTCAATACCCATTTTTGACGAATATTCATTTTTCCTCCCAATTATCCCAGGTGACATATGTGAAGGCCAAGAAGCAAGTGGATCTTTTGAAAGATCCACTTTGTAACTTCACTGCTAACTTTTATTTCTATTTTTGTTCTTAATTTTTCATACACTTCAAGTTATGAAAGTTTGGAGAATCACACGGTAGATGTCAATGCATTCTTTACAAAAGCACCAATCCAGTACCAACTTCTCGTTAGTTTCACAAATACAGCAAGAAGGCATTAAGAAAGCACATAACAATTTAACCTATAGGAAAGACTAATGTGTAGGTTAATCTCATCTGCACGGCTCCCAGGTTTGCTGTTGTAGTTATTGGTGACATCATGTGGTAGATGTTGGTATCGACAGCAAAGTTAAACCATTTCCTAAAGCCAGTTGAATTTCTGTCAGCAAAATACGAGATTTTTTTAAAGCTTATTGTTTCAATTAAATTAGAAACAAAGAATTTTCTCTGTCCCACAACTAATCATTTCTCCTTTGAATTTTAGAATTTCTTAGGTTATCATGGTGTATGAATAAGTTATAGTTGTACAGGCAGACAACACAAAGGGCAGTAATTTTTATCTGAGGGCTTGTCACTTTCCAGATAAAACAATACTCTTAAATGCTACAGTTGGAGAGTATTTGTTCTGCTCGATAGAGTGTAGAATTTTCTATTCACTGCCTCATGTAATTACTTGAAAAAATGTTTCCATTGTTAAAAGCTAAATTAATAGCTTTTATTTTATTTATTTGTGATAATCCAGTTAAATATTGTCCTTCCTGGAGAATATATACTAATTCCTGCAATTAAGAAGTGTTTTGTCCTATCCTCTCTTCCAGTTCATATTAGAAAAAGAAAAGTCGAGGCAATTTGTTGTTTTCTGTTTTGTTTTGTGGGGTTTCTTATTTGTTTTTTGTTTGTTTGTTTTGTTTTGTTTTTTGAGATAGGGTTTCTCTATGTAACCATCCTAGCTGTTCTGGAACTAGCTCCTGTAGAACAGGTTGGCTTTGAACAGAGATCCACCTGCTTCTGCCTCCTGAGTGCTGGGATTAAATGCATGTGCCACCACCACCCAGCTGAGGCAATTTGATTTTAACTTTGACCTTAGTTGCTTTCTTCAGAGTGCCAGTGCCCAAATGTGGTTGCTTCCACCTCTGTAATGCCAGTGTCCTGTTCTTGTCATTTGACAACAGGGGAGACTTCAGTCATGAATCTAATAGCCCAGTGATGCAGGAGGGAAGGTGCGACACCGTGAAGGGAAGGCTACTGAGCCTCTCCACTAAACCAAGGCAATCAATCCCTTGCTGGACAGTCTGGTGGGTTTCCCACTCTGCCCTTCTCCCTCCTGGCCATAAATCCTACCTAGTCTCCAATTTACATTGTACCACATAGAGCAGAGCCCTCTGGGGATTTCCTTTTCCTTACCTAGAAAAGGACTTCTTCACTCTAAGATATCCCTAAATGAGATATCAGTTTGCAACTTTTGCTAGGGTTTAGTCAAAGCAGGCTCCCCAGAGGCTCTTCCATTATACCCCGAGGTACTAAGTGAAAAGCCTTCAATTTCTCTTCTTTAAAATCCAGGCTGCTAAACTCAATGGGATGGGAAACCATACAGAACATGTATTTATAAAAGAAATTGTCTCTAGTCTTAAGGGACAACAGAAATGCTAAGTACTGGAAGACGGAAAGAAAATACGCTCAGTTATGTCATAATACCAAAGTCAGAGGGCAATTTGTATTGAATGTACGCATATCCCAAAGAAGGCCCAAGAATGAACTCCTTTCGTGAGCACAGATGCCTGGGGGAGTCTGGGAGTGAGCCTGGCACTGCAGAGCAGGCTATTTTTGGAAGGAGCCAAGACCTGCAATTGCCTCTCGTGGAGAGAGATGTACCACTGCGATAGCCGGTTATTGAACTGGGGGCATTGGCAATTGATGAGGTGATGGTATCACCCTTAACGCGCAGGTCACAGGAGGAAAAGGGTACTCCTGAGGGTAATGAGATACAAACACAGCAGAGCCACGCTGTCATTGCCTTCGGCTTAATTAAAGCAAACCCAGTAAGGAAAAAAAGAGAAAAGAAAAAAAAAAAAACTCTTGGAATATTTTTCCTTCTACACTCCAGCCCAGTCACGGGACCAATTAGCTAAATTCAGCTGAAATTCCCTTTTTCCTCAATAGGTTTTATTTAATTACTTCATGTTTCCTCGTCCAGGTGTAACATGACAATGTGTGTTAAAGCGCATCCCAGGGCATCCTTTGACATCTATCCCCAGTTTCCCCGCTGTGTGGAGCACAAAGGCGAATGTGAGAAAATTGCCTCTTGAAGGACTGTTGGAAAGTTAGCAAACTAGCTGAATTTAAGAGGTTAAGTTTTCACCCTTCAGAGTCTTCGAATTGTAGATCACAGAGATGTCAGCTCTTCTATTACATTATTTTGGTAATTCGGTCAAGTGCTCCATTTTCCCAATCTATAAAATATATAAGAATGTGAACGTAACACAAGCGTCACCCATAGTTCTCTTCCCGAGACGGATCTAGTGGTCTCTCTTTGTTAAAGCCAAAGAACGGCCGCGGCCCACTTTGGGCGGTTAATCAACTGGTACATCTTGTGGAGAAACTGAGCGTGTCTGCCAGTGTTATGAAGGGCTTCCTTATCAGACAGCAACCGACAATCAGACACCGGAACGTATCTCATGCAACTGGAGTTCCCCATTCTGTCTGTCTCCACCTCGGAGATGACTTGTGCTCCCGGATTCTTCCAATAGAACGCTGGGAGCCATTGCATCCCCAAAGTGCCGCGTGACTACAAGCATCATCCAAAGGCTGAATTTTTGCTGCTAGACAAACCTGAGCCTACTGATCAGAGCACACAGTGTCAGGATGCTATTGGTGCGCTCTGTGTGACTGTAACAGTGTTGATGTGAAATCAAATTCAATTAGCACAGACTTGCTAATGACCTGCACAGCTTCAAAAACACACAAGGACAAAACACTTGGCCAGAAAAGCTCCCATTTACCAGAGTTTCCAACTCCTTTGGGTTGTTTGTTAGAGCAATAGCCAACGGCCAGATTGTCTCCGTAGATGCACCCTAAAGCACTCCGCTAATGAAACTCTTGACCACGCCTGCGTGTGGTGAAAGGGAAGGGGTGGGGGAGCTCTGTCCTCAGGCGCTCTCCAGGCAGTCTCTGAAGCCACTGTGGAGCATACTCTGCCTCTCTGGAGGATATGTTGGCTGGACAGGGTATCAAAGCAGCTAGGGGAAATAAGGTCTGTGGTCAGGATAGTGTTTCAGTAAAGCTAGAGGCAGCCTCCCAGAAGGTGCAGGAGCCAGTCCACTCTCCGAGCAGCGCTTTAAAGAAACAGAGGCGCCTTTATGATGGCCCGCCATGCCAGGAAGATGAAGACGATGTCCGTTCTAGATTTCCACAGCTTTGATTGACTGCCTCTCTATTGTTTTTTTTTTTTCCTGATCGCCTGGCAGGCTCGTTAGAACACCCTCTGTCTCCCACAAAGAGCAAGGATGGCTCTGATTCACCTGTCCTCCTCTGTCCCACCAGCAAATAGACCCTGCACTGAGTCACTATCTGGGATCCTCTGTAAACACAGCAGTAAATAATCGAGTGTAATGTTTAAAATGACTGTAACCCACCATGTTGTCTGCTTCTCATGGTTTCCTGTCAAGCTTATCCTCAAACTTGCTTCTTTCTTGTATCTTATAGATACTTTCCCTTAATATCATATTCTTTATCAAATATGCTATTAAAGGCAGCTGTGAAAAGTGGTAGCCTCTTTGAAGAGCTCCACAAAGGAAATTCGGCCACTGGGTGGAAATGTGCCTGTTCCTATGTCTAGGCATTTGCCATCATTTGCCCCACAGTCTTACCATGCCACTGTAAATCACCAAAACCTCCCCAAGTCAGAGTCAGCACAACTTCAGCTTTCTAAATGTTTTACATCATAAACCCTGATGCTAAAAATACTGAAAATGTCCCGAACTGGTTATGTACAACCTAGACTCCAAGTCAATAATGGTAGGGTTTTGACAACAATGACTAAGAAGACATTTGAAAATGCTGTGGATTTCTGCGCTTATAAATGGAGAAAAGCAGCGGGAGCAACGCCCTAGAAAGAGGCACTCTTCGTGTGAAGGAGACTGGGCACCATGCAAACAGCCATGCTACCAAATTCACAAGGAACTTCGGCCTGGCTTTGTTCAGCCGCAAAGAAGCATTTGCTCAAGAGGAATACAGAGGCAAATAAAGATAAGGAATTAAGATTGCTCTCAGTCTCTGGCAAACACTTGAACACTTGGTTGACTCGTGACAAAAATAAGCTTTAAATTCTAAACTATGGCTGAAAACACAGGAAAACACCTATTAATGTCAGCAATGACAAAGACATGTTTTTGTGTGTGTGCCTCAACTCTAGAGGAATCATTTGTTTACTCGGTTGAGCCTCCATAGAGAGGAATTTTTCCTCTCACTTTATAAATGGGAAAACTAGGGCTTAGCCTCAATGATAGCTCCATTATTACTCCGAAGAAATGTCTGCTAGGAGAAGGGCTCCAAGGACAGGAGGGCGGTGGGCAGCCCATGGAGAATCTGTGTTTACTTAGGTGACTCACTCTTAGTTCATCCAGCCCCTTCACAGAGAAACCGAGCCACTTTCCTGGAGTTCTGCTAAGCCGTGTAGTAAATGGCAAAGCTTGGACACTTTGGACATGTCCTGGTGGCTGCATAGTCTCTGGTGTTATGGATAGCCTACAAGACTTTCTATCCATACAGCCTGGCATCCTCATCCAAAAACCTGAAATCTGAAAGGCTCTGAAATACAAAAGTTTTTTGAGAGCTATCCTGATCTCAGAAATAGATAATTTCATACCTGGCCTCCTATAATGAAAGTACTGTGAAAACACAGAGACAAATATGCATAAGGTGCATATGAAGTTTACATTAATTTTAGGCGTAGACTTGAAACCTATCCTTGGTACAACTCAACATACCTATGCAAATATCCCGAGATTGAAAAAAACAAAACCTCTAAAATCCAAAATGCTTCTGATCCCAAGCATTTTCAAAGAAGGAACTCTGAGCCTGCAGGGACATCATTTCCTCTTTCAATGCTCCAAAAATATTGCGTATATGAGGCCATTCATTCAGGAGTAGTTCATCTCAAAGGCCCTGCTGTCGAAGACCTGATGGCCACAGCTCAAAAGACAGATGCCAGAAACAGGCGGCAGCTTCCCTCACAGAGTTAGACATTTACCTCAAAATCCTGCACTGATGAAAAGTCAGGCATGGGGAATAAAGAATGGTCTACCTGTTGAGTAGCACTGGGAACATTATAGTCCACCGAGTAGGAAGGGCAAATCCAGCACAGAGCTGTGTGAGGATGAAATTGAATAACAAGTGTGCGAACCCTCTTTAAATGAGAGAGCCCTGTGAAATACAAGCAGCTTTGCACCTAATATGATCACATAGGATTCCTCTGCCACACTTCAAAATAAAACTATAGTTTCTTCAGGCTTCCTAGAAGCCGAACCAATGGAGTACGTTTCCAGAGAAATGAAATGTAAAGGCAATTGTGGATGTCCGATAAATATTAAACAGCCTCGCTATTTGGGGGACATTTCAAGTATGTGATTAAGTTGCCGGTGACAGTAAAGGAAACCAGAGTGATCTTTAATTATAAAATACCTGTTGGGTTTGGTTCCAGTATGATGCAATTACCTCGAGGCTGCTGGATCTCTCTCACAGGAGGTGACATCCTCAACATGAAAGCCTTTGTGGGCGCACATTAGACTCCATTGTTTGGACTTTCTTCATGGGCCCTGGCTCCTATCCGGAGTAGCTCAGCACCATTAGCGTGGCAAGTCTTGCAAGAAACGTCAGTTGCAAGCCAGTCATCTTGTGGTCTGCCTTGGAGTGTGGAAACATCCCAGAAGTAGGGAGAAAGGAAAAGGTGGCAGGCCATAGCATTAACTAAGCTTAGAGAGGAAGGAACCTGAGGCAAATTCAGGAACTCTAGTGGACAAAGGAAGGCTGGAGGGGGAGAAAATGGAATTTCCCTTGTTGGTGTCACGATGCAAGCATTGTTGGGTGTTGGTGTTGTTGTCGTTTTGTTTTGTTTTTAAGACCAGAAAGAAAACCTTTGGGTTTCATTTCAGAAAACTATCCACCTAATTGCATAGATTCCTTTTAAACTGATTTTTTAAAACCAGTGTCTGGCTTTTGAGCCTGTGAGTACAAGTAATTGGTGAGCTAAGGAAATGTTATGTTGAAAACCATTTTTGTCTCATGCTTCTCAGGGTTCCAAAGTCTTTTATTAAGATTACTCCTATGAAATAATAGTAGCTCAAGCATTTAAGTGGGCACCACGTGCCACTGGCAAGGGCTTCATGTGTGAACACAATTCATTTCCATAATGAAATTGTTGGGAAACTGAGGCAATAGAGTACTAATCAGCTTGCCTGTGGCCATGGAATTGCCATAGGAGGAGTCAGGCTTCCCATCTGGACATCCTACACATGGACCCCTTGCTCTTTTGCTCTCCACCTACTGCCTCTGAGGTTTATGCCACAGAGCTTTGTGTATATGTGAGTTCTGCGTGCATGTGTATTTATATACTCTGTTTAAACCCCGGTTGCAAAAAGACTGCATTGTGTAGCTTCTTACAAACCAAAGCATGTGAACTTCGGTGTTTTTCTTTTTGCTCTGTTCTCTATTTCTGAACAATTCGTTCTAGAACCAGGATTTCATTTCTTGCCAGTATCAGAATGGTTCTGTAGACAGGTGCCTTTCAACAATAAACCTAGTAACTGCCCTTTGCTTTCCAAATTATCCCTGCTTTAATTTATAGTGAAAGATTAAGTACAGAGGGGCTGTCGATTTACTTGCAGGAATCCACGTTTCCGTTTGCTGTGCCTTACCCTAAATCTGCTCACATCAGCAGTGTTAAAGGACAAGACTCTTCAAATGGAAAACGTAGTCAATGGGAAACAGTGTGTGTGTGTGTGTGTGTGTGTGTGTGTGTGTTCTCTTAAAAAGAAAGAGAGAAATTGCTATATAAGCGTTAAAGCCAGGAGTGAAACACTGCTTAGGGAAGGCTGGTAGAGAGGAATGCATGTTCAATGTATAAAGTCAAATTGCAAAGAAACATAGGAACCTTGCAGACCAGATTTTCCCATCTCTCCCGCTTTCTCTCCAGTTAGCCTGAATGGTTTTCATTGAGCAACGGTATAAAATGAAGGCAGCAACAATGTAGGTTTGTTGTGATAACTGGATCATGAGATCCCGGGTAAAATCCTGGACACAAGCTAGCTGACTAGTTATGCATTTCATTAACCATTATTTCTTTCCGTTTTTCCCAAAATAAGGAAATATTGAGACAACCTTTAAAGATGACGAACAGCTTCTAGGCTCTAACTAGAAGAACTGAGAGAAATCCAAAACTACTCTCCGCCCTAGTCAGACAAGGTATTAATCCGTATGCAACTATCTTGGTTAGGCTTTCTACGGCTGTGATAAAACACTATGACCAAAAGCAACTTGAGAAGGGGCAGGTTTATTTCATCTTACAATGCTCAGATCACAATGCTTCACTGAAGAAAGTCAGGGCAGAAACTCAAGGCAGGAACCTGGAGGTAGGAACTGCAGCTGAGAAACACTCCTAAGTGGCTTGCTCCTCAAGGCTTTCCCAACCTGCTTTCTTTTATCAACTGGGGACACCTGCTGCCTAAGCCTGGTACCTCCCACAGTGAGCTGAGTCCTCCCAATCAATCTCAGTCAAGAAAATGCCAGGCAGACTTGCCCTCAGGTCAGTCTTGTAAAAGACCATGTCTCCTCTTCTCAAATGATTCTACCTGGTGTCACAAAACTGGCCAGGCTACAGAGAAACCCTGTCACAAATACAAAAACAAAAACTAGCCAGTACAGCAACCTACTGTAAGAATAAGAAAACTGAGAACCAAAGGTAGGTGGTTAGCTCGATGGCCTAAGACATCTACCAAGTGATGGTGATAAGACAGGAACTTGGCTTCCTTTATGAACGATTTTGTTAAATTTGGTGAAAGTCTTGGGCCAGTAGGGATCAGCCAAGAATAGTCCAGCAATCTAGCTTCTAATAGCCACCAAAGTCCTAAGAAGAAACATGCTCACATGTGCAGGTTAGGGCTGGTCATCACAGCTCAGAGAAAGAAAGCAATGATTGTTCAGAGTTGTTAAGACCCAGACTGAAGCTTCTCGTGGGCAGTCCATCTCTCACACTGTGGTTCGGCAAAGTACCTTCCAGTCATCTTTGGGTCTCTTGACTCAATGAACAGTTTTCTTTTGAGATGTTTTAGTGATCAGAGATCATTTCATATAGGAAAGGGTTCAAAATAGTCATAAGAATTATGTCAATCATCCTTCCATCACTAGAACAAAATACCTGCTATAGTTAATTTATGAAGAGAAAAGATAGATTTAGAGATTGGGACACATAATAGGGCAGAATTATTGCCTTGATCAGGATCCCAGGGGCAATGACAGGAAACACATTGCAGAGCAAACTGCTCCACTTGTGGCTAGAACGAAAAATATGAGGAGGAGGAGGAGGAGGAAGCAAGGAAAGGCCAGAGTTTTACTCCTCATCTCCAGGAGCACACACTAGCCTAAGGACTTCCTAACAGGCCCCACCTCCCAAAGGTCCCACAGCCTGCGGATGGTATCACACAGAGGACAATTTGCTAACTTGTGGGCCTTTGGGATACATTCAAGATCCAACTATGGAGGAAAAAAAATTTTTAGAAAGAATGAGATTTGGAAATGGCACATATGTTGTATGCCTTAGCAAGAGTATGACTAAAGAGATGAGGATGACATCAGCTAGCTAAGATAAACTCCCTGTGACAACAAGGCCTCCAATACAGACATAAGGAATACCTACATGTTTCTCTATGGCAATCCGCTGTGCCAGTGTGATCATGCCAAGATTTAGCATAAATATTCTCGAAGGTGACGCTCTTCTGATGGGCTTGCCATGTAAGTGCGATCTGGAATCACAGTTCTGAGAATCAAACCAGCAAATAATCTAAACTGCAGGCTGAAGACATACCAGGGAGCTGTCACTTCTCACCCATCAAGTTGCCTCTTTCATTCTATAATCGTATGTAGGAAGTATGCTACTTGTATGATGGGAAAAAAGAACACCAGCGTGGATCCATCCAGCAGCTAAAGATACCCATCCATCCACAACGCAGACAAATTGCCAAAATGAGGCCAAGGAAATGTCAGTCACCAGGCTTGTCAGTGGTTCATAATGGCACAGCCTCACCTAAAAACGTCTCTGGGATGTTCAATGTAAATAGTGACCCTATGATTTTGACTGTAAAGGGAACACACCTATAAAGACAAAAGTAGTAGGAAAGGAAAATTTCTGTAGGAGTCTACAAATAGGAGAAGGACGTGCCTCATGAAGAATCACCCCAGATGCCCCACAGAATCTGCAGAGGGGAAGGAAGATTTGTCCCGTCATGCTGTGAGGAGGAGCCAGAGTTCAGAAGGGGAGACAGTCTGACTCAGTCTCTCTACTCAGAGCTCATTCCTGAGTTGTGCCACACCCTGGCAACTCAGGACCACAGAGCCCTTAAGTAACATCCCTATGCCCCTAAGTTGAAATGATATATTAGAAAGCATCTCTCTTCCTTCACAGAATCCATCAGTGCCAAGAGAATTTTTTTTTATTTTGTTTGTTTTTTTTTTATTTTATTTTGTTTGTTTTTCAAGACGGGCTTTCTCTGTGTGGCCCTGGCTGACCTGAAACTAGCTCTGTAGACCAGGTTGGCCTCTACCTCCCAAGTGCTGGGATTAAAGCCATTTGACACCATGTCTGGCTGTTCTCTCATACTTTATTAATGATCTGAAACATCAAAGGAAAAAGTTCCATGTAGCCACAGGCACTGAGAACATGTCTGTGACATTAAAAAGATAGCTGTAAAAAGTAAGGGCCCTGAAATAGGACCCGCCAAGTCTACTCTTTGCTGGTATAAACAACAGTCTGTATGAGCTCCACTCCCACATCACTGGATTGATAAATTAAGGCCAGGTTCGGGAGATGCGGAGAAGAGCTCATTTACAAAAGGAACCAGAATTATTTTGGTTTTCAGCTCTTCTGCCATGAACCTAAGACCAAAGGAAAACTTCCAGGAACAAGTGAGGTTTGTCAGAAATGAGTCACTTGTTTTCACAGCTTCACCAAAGCTCTGGAGAAGGAAAAGTTTGTAGACCTTCAGTCCTCTTGGGAAGACACCACAGGTATCAACCACAAAGAGTGAGGCCAGTGATAGTCTTCAAACCCAGACTTCCCATGTGTCAAGCATCTGCTTTCATAATCCAGCCACCCCTATGATGAAATATTCTCATCATAAAGTGACTCCTTCCAAGAGCCCACATCATCTGACATTGAATTCATGACCACTCGGTAAACATCAGGACACGGCAACACTTTTCTATGGATTATTCAATCATATATTTTATAACACTATTTCTCTAGAGCTTAGAAATCTCAAAGATGCCTTATATACAGTGTGCATATTATTTTATACCTAAAAAAATAATATGGTTACTTTAGCTTGTAAAGTCAATACTCTTGAATTGAAATAAAGGATTCTCGTCAGTATCAATAAGTTCAAAGACAATTTTTGGCTGATTCTTTCGGATTTTCCGTGGTCTAGTCAGTACCTATTGCATTTATTGTTGATTTTAGAGAACTGAACAAAATATCTCATCCCATCAGAAGAAATAACACCTAGTACACTGTACAGGAGTGAAAGAAGCGTAAGGCTCAGCAGGTTTACAACCACACTAAGTTAGTTAGGCCATTTCATTAATAAAACAAAGGTTTTGATTTGAAACTATGAGCCAATTAGCTATTTTAAGATAATTCATCTCCTATGTACTTCTAACACTAATCTTTACATAAATTTCAGTATATATGTCAAAAAAGGAACAACCAGAGAAGTGACTAGATCAGTGGGCTTTTCCACCCACGTTAGAAAAGAGGCTCTAGTCTACGTCTCAGGAATGATCAGAATGCCAGTGTCACTCAAAACTGAGCAAATTATTAGACTGAAAATACTACAAAAGTGGCAAACTCAAGGTATACCTATTAAAGTAGCTCCCACACTATTGTTTTGCTTCCATGTCTACAGTGTTAAAAGCAAAAAATCACTGTGAAGGTTGTGGATATAACTCAATGGATGAAGTACTTCCCATGCAAACATGAAGACCTGGGTTCAACTCCCAGCACCCACGAAAGATTCAGTCATGGTCATTCACATTTATAACCCTATCTGTGAGTAAAGGAAGAAACCGGTAGATCCTCAGAGCTCTCTGGCCAGCCCAGTTAGCTAAATGTAAGCAGTGGGGTTAGAGGGAGAGCCTGCTCATCAACCAGTAAAGCATTTGTTACAACATCCTGAGCTCCATCACCAGAAGCCATGGTGGAAGGATCTAACTGACTCACAGAAGTTGTCCTCTGACCTACACTCACACACACACACACACACACACACACACACACACTAATAATAATAATAAATAACGATAATAATAAATAACAATAATAGTAAACAAATTCTTTAGAAGATTAGAATATTTCACTCATGAATCTGGGTTGCCTCTTGAGTTTGTGTCCTTTCTTTAAAAATCATCTGTTTTTGAGCCCCTTTGACTTTTCCGGATAGAGCGTGTGCTCACTGGTTTGCCTCTGTCTCTGCCACATGTAATGTCTTCTGCCCATCTCCATTCAATTACATACATTACCAGCGGAAGCCCCAGAAGGCACTTAGATTTGCAGTCTCCTAAAGCTCCTGTCTACAAATGATAATCAGCTGTGGGCCTGAACAGTCTCTTTTGAAGGAGAAAATTGTTCCATCCACTCATTTGGATGGTGTCAAAAACTGTCAAGGAATGATTAAAAACAAAAAGTAAGAGCTGATACATATTCAAGACTAAATCCACGAGCTCAAGTCTCAGCATTGGACTATGTAACATATGCTAGGGATTCTTTTCAAGTACAAGGTAAATATGGGAGGAATGAACTAGACCTTACTTTACACAAGTAGAAAGATGCAGGATGTATGTATCACTTATTCCACCCACTCTGCCTACCCCAAATTACTCCAAACTTACCAGTCACTTCAAGCAATGACCCAATTCCATTTTCCACTCAAGGGCATATTGTGTTTCTCTGTATGCATTTACCATTGACTCCGAGTCCCTGTATTTGGTACCATCTGCTGCAGGAAGAAGTTTCTCTGATGAGGGCTAAATAAGGCACTGTTCTCTGAGTCTATGAGAAAATCATTAGGAGTCATTTTGTCATCTTAAAGGCCAGTAGTATTTGGTTTTAGCCTAGGACTCTGGACTATCTAGTCTCTGGTTCTTGGTCAACCTTGCAGTTTCCAGTATAGGTTCCATCTCATGGAATGGTCCTTAGTCAAATCAGACATTATTTGGTTACTCCCACAAGCTTTGTACCACATTGCCCCAGCATATCTTGTAGGCAGGACAGTATTGTAAATTAAAGTGTTTGTGGCTAGGTTGTTGTTTGCATTCCCGTGCCAAATACATCACACCATAAGTGTGAAGGTTCAGCATCAGCTCCACCTTTCAAGGTTCAGTGAGTTGTGTCTTCAGCAATGGGGCCTTGCTGTCAATTTGTAGATAACTCACGGTCTTGACAAGTCTGGGTTATTTGGGGATTTCCATAGAATACCTTTGGTCAACAACAATTCAATTGAATATAACCCAGTTTCAGTTGGGATTCTGCTTCCCCCTTTATTTGGAGACTTCATTAGGATTGCCTTCACATATTTCAGGAAGTTCCCACTGCACTAGGTTTACATACCAACCCTCAAAAGCCCCTCAACTCTGTAGATAGCTGCAAAAGAAGTTCATGGGCTAAAGAGAATCTGCTATGTGTTTCTGTAGGCAACTCCCACCGTCATTCATACCTAAGCTTCTTCTCTAACCATATTCAGGCACTACAGAAATATTGCATCTGGTAGATGAAAGTTTCTGTCCTGTCCAGTTCCACAGTCATTGAGTCCCAGAGAAACACACAGAGGCTTATACTAATTATAAACTGCTTGGCCTATTATTCAGACTCATTACTAACTATGTCTTACAACATAAATTAACTTATAATTCTTATCTATGTTTAGCCATGTAACTTGGTACCTTTTCTCAGTATGGCATGATTTTGCTTCCTCTGCTTCTGGATGATGAATATGTCTCTGCCTTTCCTCTACCCAGCATTCTCCTAGTCTGGTTGCACCACCTATACTTAACTGGCCAATCAGCATTTTATTAAACCAATGTGAGTGACAAATCTTTCTAGTGTACATGAGTGCTATCTCAGAGCACCCTTCACACAATCATGGAGATTATACAACAAGGTACTATTATGCTTCACTCTTTGGACTGCTTTGTTTCCAAATAAATGTAATCCATTTTGTGTTGATAACGAATTCTATGGGTAATCGCTAATCGGCTGAATAATTGCTCCTCCAAGTGATTATTTTCAATCAAGTAGAGTCCCAACAGTTTCAGGATGAAGTTCAGCCAGTTACAGAATGTAAACAATTGAGACCACAAACAGCATTATACCTTCTTTAAAACTTGGGCTGGCATGAAGGCATGCTGAAGGACAGCACTTCAAAAGAAAATGCAAATTTTGGAGCAAATGCTGGTTAGCATTGAGCCTGTCCACTTGTGTGACCTGAACAGCCAGATACAAACCCGGTCAGTGTTAGTTGTGGAGGGCCTTCTCCAAGCTGAAGATCACATTCTTTGTAAAGCAGAATTTAATATTTGCCAAGCCAGAAGATAAGATGGCCAGAAAATAGCCTCAGAATTTTGATGGTGGCGTTCAAGATTATGCAAATGCTGTCTTTGTATAGCACCCATACTGAAATGAAATCTTCTGAGATAACATTTGGAAGACCTCACATGCTGTTCCTCTATGTGCCAAGCTTGATATCCATAAATAGTCTCTGCAACCTTGAGTGTTTGGCTGAGCAAATATTCATAACTTTAAATGCCTCACTACTGGTGCGCTCAGTGTGACAAATCATATAGAAGTGATTTTCCCTATACACTGTGAGGACTTAGCAATATATACAAATGCTACTGGCTTACCTCGTCTACAGCAGGTGTATGTAACGTGATGACCTACCTGGTGGGGTGATTTTGGAACCAACCAGTCTGAAGTTGTACTGGCTGTCTGATTTTGGGGCTACATAATCTGTGTCTCAATTTCCTCATATAAAATTGGTATTAAAATAACAAAGCAATTTGCCAGGTTATGGTGAAGATTAAATGAAATAATATATGAAAGTTGTTCCGCAGTGATTAGCTCTCCTAACTATTAATTTCTAAGTATCTTCCAAAAAGTATGGTATGCTTGCCTCTGAAGAGCCTGGGGGACTTTTACTAGGCTTTTTACTGAATCAAAAGGGATATCTACTGATTCTGAGGCAGGAGTCCACTGTCTTTCTTATCAGCTCAGTAGCAGAGAGGATAGAAATACACTTGGCTAGATGTTTGTTTAGCCTACTTTCTGTCACTGGACATTGATAATGGAGAAACAGAGTCCACAACTTTCTCTGTCTTCAGGAGCTGCTACAACAGATCCCCACACTGTTGAAGGTGACAGCCAAAGGGAAGAAGAAAAAGTTGAACGAGGCTGTCTTCAAAGGAGATGAACAGCTCTGGTAGCGAAACTACCTGGCAGTAAAAGTGACCATCAGGGATGGAAAGGTGGACTGTTGAAAATAAAGCAGCCATACATGAATTAATATTGTGGAGCACGTGAAAAGTGAGCAGATTCAAGGCTCAGGAGAGCTGGGTCTTCCATCTCATTCCTAGGGTTATATCCAACCAGTAAGCAGCAGAGCAGCAGTAGAAGCGTCCAACCTCCATAGCTGCCAAGGATTGCCTGCAGGCTGAATAAATATTATCTCAAATAGTTCTTGAGCCATGTTTCAAGTGGAAGCGCTCTACTGAGGACACTGGCACCATCCTCTAGCTGCAAATCCTCTCTGTCAACAGACTCTAAACGTATAGCCAAAAAAAAAAAAAAAAGAGTGTGACTTTTTGTCTACTGTTAAGCAGGTCTTTTTTGCTCTACATTTTGGAAGCTACTCCCCTTGTGTTCAAGTTAGAATGCAGCTGGTCAACATTGTGCAATCTTTTTTCCTATAAGGAAGAATAACTTTGTGGGTTCTGTATTGTGGATAAGCCCCTTTTTGCTCCCTGTCCATGTACATGGCTTCAACATAGTATCCTTAACTCTCACAGCCTGTAAGTTCATAAGCATTAGGTACTTTGAAATAACCGAGTTTATACTCTTCTTCATAATGAAGCATAAGTGACCATAAATTTCACTAACACACTAATTGTCCACAAACACCAAAGATGCATGAGGTCCTAGAGTGAAGTGGTAACTACACTGTAGAGAAGTTTCTTTTACTTGTATTTGTATTAGTGCATCAGGGGAAATAAAATTATGTATGAATGAGTATATGTGTGAGTGTCTGTGCATGTATATAGTTCCAGGATATTTTATATTTGAAATCTTCATGCCTCTTTCTAGTTTTCCAAAACTGGAGTAATTTTTTTTTTTTATGAATCTGGCAAAAGTTACTTGTGCTGTCGCTGAGTTTGAACTCAGAGTAGAGAAAGACCTTGATGACAACTTGAGTAGTATATGCTAATAAATCACCCAGGTAGATTGGAATTGAATGAAATAAGTAACTGGCTTAGTCATAGAGTTAAAAGCACAGGGCTTCCTACTCTATGTCCCTGCAGATGCACATTCAACCTCTGTCTGTTGTCCGCATTGTAAGCCTCACTTGATCTCCAGTGAGACCTAACCCATCTGTCCATTCTCTCGGTATGGACACTCAGCTAACTGGCTTGAGCAGATTTACTTTTGTATTTCAATTTTCCAACAAAGCACAATGCTTTCAAAATATGCTAGGCCAAGGGTGTAAATTTCAAGTAATAAGTAATAGAACATTTGAATCGATGAAAGTCAGATGGCAAACAGATCTCTGCCTTGAGCGTGCATGTACTGTGAATTGGTGCCTTTAGGATCTGGGTTGGCCCGGAGCGGAGGCTCTGTGTGTCCAAGGGATGCTGCTCATATCAGCTCTTCTCTGGTCATCCCCCAAGGAAAGAAAATTCTATATTAAAAGTTGCTGTTGTATGGAAACTTCTAGAAGCACTAAAGATGAGAGAATTTGAGTGGATTTTGTTGCTTTAATGAGCTAAAAATTATCAGACTAAATGGTTGAATCTAGAAACAAGCCTTCTCATCTCATCTATGGTTCTCTGGGCTCAGTCATGTGTATTATCTCCATTACAAAATAAGGATACATGTGCCAGTTTGTCTCATGGCCTGACATACCACCTCCAATCTCAGGAGCTTATATAAATGCATGGGGTTGTTAGCAATGTGAGAAAGTCAAGTCAATGCAACTGACCTCTGAGGTGACTTAAAATCTTGATGGGAGATAACTGATCCAAGATGGTCTTACTCACATTTCCAGTGATTATAACGTTGGCATACATGAGCCTCAGTTGGCACGACCATTTCTAAATGGGCTAGCCTAGGCTTCCTCACATAAGGGTCTATGGATTACAAAACATAATAAGTAATGTCAAACTTCTCACTCTCTGATTTGCTATCGGCCAGTGGCTAAAGCAAGTCACTTGCCCAATCTAGACTCAGTGTAGGGAAGTGTGTCGTAAAGCCTGGATCCAGAGGTGCAGACACAAACCTGAGGACCTTTGATGCAACAAGACAGACTCTTAGAAAGAGAATTCCATTCAGACAGGTGGCTTTTTTCTTCCTTTTTTTTTTTTTGTATATTACTGAGAAAACACTCAGTGGGAGTTTGCATTATTTGTTATTAACTTTTGATCAATCTTTGCTTCTGCGCATGGCCCTTGTGTTACAAGATTTCATGTCACTCTAAAGAACTAAGAGAAATAGAAATGTTACTTTAAATTGTATAGGCAGCATTCACACTAGCTAATGAAGCCAGGGAGATATGCCACAAGGACAGCAGATGAAGCTTACACAGGCAGGCTTTTGAACCATGTTACAGAGCCAGCAGGACAACTAGGAACCCCTGCCCAGGGAGAATCAGTTTCCTCACCCGGAAATCAAGGGATTGGTGCTAAGTCTTCACCTATTTCTTGTGTTCTGCAACTGTAAGACATTTGGAGTGTACAGAATTGCACTAAAACTGATTCTATGATCCAGGAAACATATGGAGGGATCATTCTTTGATAAAAAAAAATATTGACTTTGGCAAGTTCAGGTTAATATATTATACTTGTGTCAAAAGAAATGAATGTCTATTTTTTATCTACACACAAAGTAATGTTTATGAGACTCAACCTAGTGGTGGAAATGAGTCTGCCTCTTGTCCTAATAAATGCCATTATATAGAGTGTAATATTGTTATGGGCCATCATCCATCATGCCTGGGTATTCTTTGATTTAAAACAAGGGTATTATACTCTTAATTCATCATCCAGTTACCTTTCCTTCTGAGGGAGAGATAGGAAACATTTCTTATTCTTTTGGGGCTATTAGTACATGAAATAGTATATTCATTACGTAAGAACAGGAGCTTTTAAGCTATCAATGAAATCTTGTTGTCTGCTAAAGCTCATGCACTGCCTTGTTGTATGGGTACAAAGTGATTCAAAGAAAGATATCATTTAATCCTCCAAGCCAAGCAGTTGTATGTTTTTCTGGCCTGCCTGCCCTGTTGACGTTTTTTATTTCCTTTTGTTTTCTTCTGGATTTAACTCTGTTAGATGAGATTCTTTTAATCAAGGGACTCAGAAAGAATCAAGAGCTATTGGCAGGACTGGCACAGGGGTGACTCTAGCCATCGTTTTCCCTGAAGTAGAGTTAATGTCCACAGTGCACAGGTAGCTGTTGGCCTCTGGACACCGAGAACCTGAGAGACATCATTCTCAGTAAGGCATAGGTGTTCAGGGTCAGGAAGCTCCTCATTTCCACTTGTCCACGTTTATATTGAGTCTAAAGACTTGTAGGTTTTCAAATAGATGGGGGAAAAAACAGAAAGTACAGTTAAGGAAGCTGAGAATTCTGGTGGTAAGACAAAAATCTGTGAGCAGAAAGAAACTTCCAAGAGGGCTGCTGTGCCTTTCCTGTCTCTCTCATTACTCAAATTTGACTACTAAGGTTCTCCAAGCAACCCTACACCACACACACACACACACACACACACACACACACGCACACGCACACACACACACGCACACGCACACACATACACACACACATGCACACACACGCACGCACACACGCACACACACATACACACACACACGGCTTAGGGCAGCGCTTCTCAACATGTGGGTCGTGACCTTTTCATGCTGCATTTTAGACATCCAGCATATCAGATATTTATAGTAGCAACATTACAGTTATGAAGTAGCAATGAAATGTTTATGGTTGGGGAGTCACCACACGGTCACAGCATTAGGAAAGTTGAGAACCTAGAAGTTGAGTCTTCATGGGCCAGGAAAAGAACACAAGTTTTCTGCTCTCTTAAAGGATTGGAGTTCAGATCCCAGAACCTGCGTCAGATCTCTCATAGCTGCCTGTGACTCCCCCTCCAGGGGATCTGATGTCTCTGGCTTCAGAGAGCCCATGGACTCCCATACACACACATGCGCACACACACGGGGTGGGAGGAGGGGGAAAATAGAGAGAGAAATCTAAAAGGAAAAGAAGAGTCTAACCAGGGTGAAATTTTAATTCTGGCTTTGACTAACTTGTAAAGAGGCTTTGGGCAAGTGGCTCCGTGAGCCTCAATGGTTTTCTCATTCTAAAATCGGTAACGATCAACTCATCTATTGAAGGAAACACATTAGATGTAATACCTTGTACATGACTATAGTTTTTCTTTTCACACTTTACTTCCTCATCTCTACATCTGTGAAAACTAAATCTGAAAAGAAAAGAAAAGAAAAGAAAGGAAAGGAAAGGAAAGGAAAGGAAAGAAAAGAAAAGAAAAGAAAAGAAAAGAGGGGCTAGAATTAAAGGGCATTTAAGGAGTGGTATAGAAACCTAGTGCGTGGAAACTTCCTAAAATATATGAAGGTGATCATAATGAAGTCTCCAAATAATGGGGGATATGGGTCCCAACTGGCTATCTCTTGTCAAGAAACAAAGTTTCCAGTCAAACAGGTCACATAAGAATCCCCAGACAACCCAGGCTGTTGCCGAGACAATGGGTTGCCATCCACAAGCTAGCAGCAAGGCTACATTGCTGAAGACAATACCCATACAACTCTTTGAACCTTGAGGAATGGAGCTGATATTGATATGGTACCTACATTCTAATGTCTATGGTATTGGAAGGTCCTCTACAGGCTACCAAAGAGAAGTGTAAACACCATCCCAACCACAAGCCCTTGTTCTACATTGCTGTTCCACTTGCAAAATATGCTAGGGCGATGGTGGTACAAAGTTTGTGGGAGTAACCAACCAATGCCTAATTTGGTTTAAGGCCCACTCCATGAGATGGAGACCAGACTTGCCATTGCAAGGGTGACCAAGAACCAGAGACTAGAAAGGCCAGAGACCCAGGGTAAAACCAAATACTATTGGTCTTTAAAAATATAAAATAAAATAAAAAAGTTCCCAGTCTTACCTAGAAGCCAGAGTATCATGGTTCTCCCTTATTCTTCCCTAACATGAAATTCCTAAACTTTAAAATTATTTTAGATTCAGGTTGTACACATTCATTACAAATAAACAAAAACTATCGATTTATGCCAAATAACATGAATAAAACAAAGCATTAACATTCTTCTTTTGATATATACACAGCTGATATAAGTGAGCATAAACCTGGTGACTAAGCTACTGCCTTACTGTATGATTATTGAAATAATAATCAGGTCTTCGTAAAATTTTACATCATTTTTATATAAAACATGTTTTTTTTCAAAGTGAGATTTACTTAAACTCTTTGACAACTAGAAGCCAAATGAATTCATGTTGAATTCCTTGTATAAAGAGGATTCTAGTAGGCATATTAAGTACATTTCATTGATTAATACACAACTGTAAGTGACCTGGGTTCTCATTTTTCTCATTTTTAAATTTTTAAATGAAAAACAGTATTTTCATACATGTATTCTGATCATCCATCCTTCCTCCAACTTCTCCAGATCCTTACCTCTTCCCAAATCCAATTTCACCCTCTTCCTCTCTCTTTAAAAAAATGAACAAAAGAATAAGAAACACATTGAAAAAAAAAACATGAGAATGGAAACCAAAATATACAAACAAAAGATCAATTACTCAAAAAATACCCAAATAAAACAAAATGAGAGCAAAAAGTCTACAAAACTATTACTGAGTTCATTTTTTGTTGAGCAACTACTCCTGGACACTAAGCCTGCCCTGAAGTGTGGTTAATATACTCAGGAATACTACTTTAGAAAAAATGTTTTCCTTTGCCAATGGGCATCATTTGCAGAGAGTTTCTTGGATAAGGGTGGGATCCTACATCCACTTCCCTGTCTCAGCACTAGGATCCCTCTGGCTTGAACCTGTGTGGGCCCTGTACACGCTGCCACAGTTTGTGAGTTCATATTTGCATCAGTCCTGGTGTGTCTGGCAGACACTGTTTCCTTGGAGCCAGTCAGCCATCACCTCTGGCTCTTAGAATTATTTCACCTCCTCTTCCACATCAATCCTTGAGCCCTTGGGGGAGAGATTTGATGAAGACATTCCACTTAAGGCTCAGTGTTCCTAACACGATCTCTCAATCCCTTCAACATTGTCCAGTCTCCGTTAGTTACTATTTATTTCATGAGAAAGCTTCTCTAATGAAGGCTGAGAAAGATACCGATCTATAGATACAGAAAAATGTCATTATGAGTCATTTTATTCCTATGATCTTTTTGTAGAACATTAATATTTTGTTTTCCTGGGAGTCCCATTTTTTTTTACCATTTCTAGTGCTTAAAATGTTACTTGAGGTTGTGTGTGTGTGGAGAGGGAGTGATGTAGGATGTTAATTATTTGTTTGGTGATATATTGTTGCTTAACTTTGGTCTTTGCAAAATAGGAGGTAATTCACTATCTACAATGATGCATATTTTGATGATCTAGAAGCAGAACATTGCCATCCATATTTGCTTTTCATGAAGCCCTTTGTTTTCTTTCTTAGCATTCATACATCCCAGAAAAATTCATTAATTATAAGACCGGGCCTCAGTTCCTGGCCAAGTTAATGTGGTACTTGAAGCAGAAATAAAAAAAAAAAAAAAACATGAAAAGTGTTGACTCTCCAACCCCCACAAGCATCTGGTGAGCCAGAATCTTTCTCTTTTAAAAGTGGTCTGCATATGTACTGAGGTTTTGAGAGTCATTCCCCTGTGAGACTCTTCCCCCTGCTAGCCAATAACCTCTTTGGAATAACCTGTGCTACTACCATAAGACTTGTAAATAAGAATTCTCCAGTAGCTTAGAGTAGAGACACCTCTGTCACACTCATTGGTTGCCTAGGTCAGTTTCTGAAGATGGATTACTAAAGTACTGACAGGCCATAGAGCAGCTCAGAGAACACCTGAATGCTTGGATAGACTCTGAAGAGCCAGATCAGGCTGGCTAGCAATGGTCAGGACCTGTGTCAAAACCTGCAATAGAGAGAAGAGGACACTGTGAGCCTGCCAAGCAATCCAAAACAAAAACTGAGGAATAGGAAGAAATTAAAAGTTAAGGAATAAGCCGGGCGATGGTGGCGCACGCCTTTAATCCCAGCACTCGGGAGGCAGAGGCAGGCAGATCTCTGAGTTCGAGACCAGCCTGGTCTACAGAGCTAGTTCCGGGACAGGCTCCAAAGCCACAGAGAAACCCTGTCTCAAAAAACAAAAACAAAAACAAACAAAAAAAAAAGGAATGCCGTCAGGGACAGGCCCAGAAGGAAATTTCAAAGCCCAAGTCTTCCTATTTCCTATATAATCTGCTGCTTGGCTCATGAGAATGACAGCAGCTTCTCCACTTATGGTATTTTCAGGTATGGCCGTCTGTCCATCCATTGCTCAACTCTCTGATGATGTGGTTCCAAAAATGCACACAGAATTCTGTTTAATTCTGTAAGTCAATATTTATTGATTATGTGACAGATATCATAATCATGACCAAAGAAGATAAGGAGTAAAGCTACAGAGGTTAGCAACCAACTGTGCAATAAACACCCTCCCTTTTCATACAGAATCACACCAGACAAATGCTTCTGTCTACCTTTCTTTTACGGGTTATAGTCCATTTTACTCATCATTCCGACAATCTCAAGACCTCTACAAGAAGAATGGATTAGAGGAAATGGACAGGGAAAGATAACAGATACTGTTCCTTCAGGAAAACACTAATCCAGTCAGGACATGGCAGATTATCTGTCGTAAAATGGAAGGAGACACAAACAGAAGACTAGAGCTCAGGAAGCCTACAGCCCTCTGGATCCACTTTGACACGGATACCAACATTTGTCTACACCTCACAATACCTAGGGCTTTTCATTTCACGTCAAGGCTGGGGGTCCTCAAAAGAGAGCTCAGCACTTACAGAAGCTAGCATATGTTCCGAATACTGTATCTGAGAAAAATTAAGATTATGTAACATATTTTATAAAGATCAAAAAAGAGGATCAAATAGAAAAATCACGGTGCTGGAAACAGCAGACACCGTGCATCTGGAAGGTTTGCAATGGCTCACACCACAAACGTCTGAAGAGCTGAAGCTTCGGTATGCATTTAAAAGGGAAAAAACGCACTCGGCATGATGACAAACTGACTGGAATAAGGAAACCCGGGTGCATGGGCCCTGACTAATCTGCATGTCTCTTGCATGTGGGAGGCTTGTGCACCGTCGGCACCAGCTGTGCACTTATGAACATTGTGTAGCCCTTCCCATCTGAGCTGTCACCACACGCTCCACAAGCTCCAACCCTCCAGGTGGTTAATTCCGTCAAACCTTTAGGAAGCTCCAGACAGAAGCTTACTTGCGTGTTCATTAAGGAAAATTTTAAATGAGTTTGTCTGAGTACAGAATATGAAAATCATATGCGCAATCTACATACAGCATGTATACTGATATAGTGTATTAAATATAATTTCCACATATAGAGAAACAGAAAAACAGAGAGGTAGGCATGGAATTAAAAATACGCATGGGAAAAATCATAAAAATACACTAGACCCTTAACTGATTTTATTTAGGAAATGAAATTACTTGCAGTTGCCTTTCTTCTTTAGATCTCTGCATTCTATCAATATTTTTGGTAAGACACCATACATCTATATTTATATATGATATCCTATATAATATGAGAAGGAGATGAGAGGGGGTGCTGAAAAGGAAGCAAAAAACATGATGAAGGACAGGGAGGAGAAGGAAGAGGAGGAAGAAGGAAAGTAGAAGGAGAATAAAGAAAGTTTAAAAGATGAGGAAACAGGAAAGAAACGAAGGAAGGGGGAGGAGGAAAGGTGCAAAGAGAGAAAGATAGAAGAAAGCAGAATGGAGTGAGGTGGGATGGTTTATTGATTTATTGATTTCTCGACTGCTATTCATCCTGTAATGTGTCCTTCATCTTTCTCCATATGTAAATATCCTATCCTCTTGACTATATGGAGTTTCCTTGACATCACCCGGTAATGATTCTACATGCCCAGCCCCTAAGGATGTCCCTCTCTTCTGGCTGATCTAAGTCATAAAGACGAAAACCTCCTGTCCTTGTACATGGCCAAAGATAGGAGCCTTCCACCAATTGCCCCAGCAACAAACACCCCTCTAGATCTATGATATACTCAGTCAGGTTATCTCCCTACTCTGAAACATGGGCATAAAACAGAAAAAAAAAAAAGAAAAGAAAACCTTGGGTCGTGATGGTGGCTACTTTGTCACAGGTTAGTATAAACAATGACAGGCCATAGATGAAGGCTGGATACAGACCAAGATGGTCTGTTCAATCCCTAGACCTTTCTGCTCAAAGAGTAAGCAAGGCCCAAGACACCTGAGGAAGCAGTCTTACTTTTCTCTCTCCTAAACATGTCCTTTCTTTGTATGCTGGTTAAGTCCAACCAGCATAAAATGGGATTGACATCATGTAATTACTTGCCTTTTACACTGTGCTAACTTAATTTGCTTTTCATTCTCAGGTATTTAAGAGACCATTATTTTCCCATCAGACGTTACTGTCTGCCAATTAAAGCATTAGATCGATGAGGTAGAGAGAGCACACCATTCTGGAAGATTTCGGGTGGGCACACTAAAAGCCACAGCTTCGCCTCCCTTTTCCCTTTTCAAAGATACAATCATGGCACCAGTTCACCCCCTTAGACGACACCCTTTGTTCAATATATGTCATATTTTGATTCTATTTGAAAGTAAAATATGGCTGCCCTGTAGAATAAGTTTTACAACTAGGTTCTCTCTAAAAGATTAAGGGAGCAAGGGACAGTGTCAGGAGCTAGGGTTGATGAGAATGCATATTTACCCTTTTAGGGAATCCTGAATTAAGGAATACATGGTAAGTCCATGTTTTACCAGATGAGATTTCATCAGAAATCACATCCGAGCCCCACGGCACCGGGTCAATTACATAATGAAATACGGCTGTGTCTGAGGGAAGTAAGGGAAGTAAGCTGTTTAAGGACGGTGTGAACACCTGAACCAAAAGAAAAAAAAAAAAAGCTTGTGGTTTTTCTTCTCATTCGGTCTTATTTAAGTAATAAGAGCAGTGCACTGAGGGCTTTCTGTCTCATCCTTGAAACCCGGTCATTTTCTCTTTCTCTGTGTCATTACAAAAAGCGCCTGTGCTTTGGAAGTGAAGGAAATCATAGTAATTGCCCCAGAACAGTGGAGGGAGAAAGGGTCCGGGACAAAGGTACAGACATTTGTCAACTCCAGAGAGTACTCTCCTAAGAAAGAGAATTACCAAGTAAGAAAAGGTCATGATAAGCACAGCAGATGACTCGCACCATTAATAAGCTAACAGCCAGGCTGTTCTGATAATATAGAGGCCTGAAGAGAATGGCTTATGCAACCATTAATTACAAAACATGATTGTTGTCTGCAGTGGCCTTTTTGCCGGACTTCCTGATTCTCCTTCTGGTCTGGAAAAGTAAGGACATGAGTGTTTATCAAGCAAAGGACTAGGGGCTGTTTTGATTACCCTAATCCCAGGTTTAGAACACACATGGCTCCGTGCAGCACTCCCATTTGAGAGTCCACCCCTGGGAGATAAGACTGTTGACTAATCACTCTGCCTCAGAGTTAACCCTGAAACCATGGCATGCATGAACCAAAGATGCTCCATCACCACTACTGTACCCCTGCTTCCCCTCCAAATCTAGAGGCTTAGTAATATTAACCAACTAAAACCCTCAACAGTGACCAGAGCTGAAATTTTTCTTTAACAAATGTCTAATTTTTTATGCTACCATCTTCTGGCAATTAGGTCATTCCCTCAAATGATGAGTTGACCACTGGTTCATAAAACAGGGTTCCAGTCATTGCACTCACTGGAGCTCCAGGTGTGTCCTCCCGCATTGTGTCCTCTCACCCAGACGTTTGTGTGTCTCTCACCTCCAACAGCTAACACACTCTCAGGAGAGGTCTGGCTCCCCTGCTTTGCTTTATATTTGATTTGACTGGGGAGTTCTGTGAGACTCAGTCTCAACACCTTAAACTATACTCAATTTTACAATTTTTGCCACAGTTCTGCCAAAGGCTGTGATTGCACATGTGTGTCAGTATGCCTGGTTATTTTTTTATTCGACCTCTTAGAGATGGCGATGTTTCTTTTTTTAAAATGATCAACTGCAGAATATAGAAAGAGCGTGGAACTCCGAGAAATGGGTACTTTGCTATGCTATTAACCCATAAAATTAAACCCATAAAGTCTTATTAACATGACTACCTAAACATGAGCTGACAAAGGGCAACACCAACAGACGTGCTAATGTGAAAGGGGGAATCTTATGGGGCCTCCACCCTGGGAAAACAACTATAGGCAACTAAGGAATGTTAAGAGTTGGAAAAATAGTCTTCCTCAGGGAAGAGTCTACCAATTGATTACTTAATAGCAAATGGTCAGCCTTAAAAGTATGTACATCGAAAAAACCAAAAAAAAAAAAAAAGTATGTACATACAAGTAATACAAGCAACATTATACAGACTGAGCAGGTTTTATATGAATGTGTGTTTGTGTTTGTGTGTGTGTGTGTATATGTGTGTGTGGTATGTATGGGGTATGTACATATATATATATATTAATTATAACAACAATTAATGGAAAAAGAGGCTACAATTTGAAACAGAGCAGGAAGAAGGTTATATAAGAAGATTTGGAGAGAGGGAAAAAAAGGGAGAAATAATGCAATCATATTATAATCTCAAATGCAGAAATATTTCTAAGTGGTCAAAGGATGGATGGCAGGGTCTGACACAAGACAGACTGGAAAAGAGATGTGTTCAACCTCATTGTTGTCCTTGATCAAATGGAAAATAATTGCCTATCTACAGATGACAGTTGTCATCATAGCAAATTAAGATGAGCATCCCAGTTCGTGACTGGTGTCTTGGATTGTTTTCTTTTGCTATGATTAAGCGCCATGGCCAAATTTCAAGCTGAAAGAGGAAGGCTCTATTTCATCTTACAGCTCTCAGGTCACACTCCATCACGGAGAGAAGTCACAGCAGGGACTCAAAGCAGGAACTGAGGGGCAGGAACTGAAGCAGAAGCCATGGAGGAATTCTGCTTACTGACTTGCTCTCCACCGTGAGCTCAACCTGCTGTTTTTACAACTCAGAATCACCTGTCCAGGGATGGCACTTCCCCCAGTTGGTTGGACCCTCCCACAGTGATTATTAATCAAGAATATGCCCCCACTAACTTCCCTAGAGGCCCATCTGATGGAATCATTGCCTCAATTAAAGTTCTCTCCTCCCAGACGACTTCACTTGTGTCACATTCATTTAAAAAATAATAATAACTAACACAACTGTGGTGTATCAGTTACCTCATTGAAAATCAGTGCAGACATGGAAGCCATAGGGAAGCCCTGTGAGCCATGAGTGTCCATGAGGTCACTAATGGACCCTATAGACCGCTATGGTAGCCCCTGCTTCAGATCATCATCAATCACAGCTGATCATAACCTGATCCCATGCTGGCTTCAGAATAGGTTTCTTACTGGGACTGACTAGAGACTTGAAGGTAAATGTCAGAACTAGAGTCATGAGCACACTGAACTTTACTGAGTATAAATATAGTGTATTAGTAGAAGTCTATATTAATAAGCAAGTCACCTTTCAGCCACAAAAATGTAGGCAAATATTTCTTTCCCAGTCCCAAATAACTGACACAGAGGCTTAATACTCTTTATAAATGCTCAGCCCATAGCTCAGGCTTATTACTAGCTAACTCTTATATTTAAATTAACTCATATTTCTATCTATGTTTTGCTACGTGGCTTGGTATCTTTTTTCAGTATTGTGTGTCCATCTCACTCCTGCTGTATCGTGATAATGATCCCTCTGACTTCACCCTTCTTCTTCCTATCATTCTCAGTTTGGCTTTCCTATCTAACTTCCTGCCTGGCTACCAATCTGTCAACTTTTTGTTAACAATGAGCATGATCCACAGAAGAACTAAAATGGTGCAGAATTTACCAGATTATGGGAAATGTAAAAGTATTTTTTTCTCAGCATTGAGAAGATTTCTCTTTATTTATATTTTCGTCTTTTTTATTCCCCTACTTTTTTATTACTTCTTCTATTTTTGATATTAAATTACATCATTTCTCCCTTGTCTTTCCTTCCTCAAGCCCCCAACCCATACACCCCTTCTTGCTTTCTCTCAAATCCATGGCCTCTTTTTTCATTGATGGTTGTGAGATATATATATTCCTAACCACAATCTGCTCCTTTGCATAATGTTACAATTTTGTTGAACTAATGCTCTGGTAATTGGCATTATGTAGCTACAAAACATAACAGAACTAAACTTCACTGTTCACTAGCAGGTAGAAGTCAGTCAGCTCATGAATTGTGTCATTTTATTACAATGTCACAGTGTCTGGAAGCAACTCCTCAACTACAACATCAAGTTTTTAGAAACTGATGGTGCTCAATGTTAGGCTGGGATAATGTGATGGGCTTGTTCACAGAATGCTCATCATTTCAAAGAACCTTATTCACAACTGTAGTCTTTCTGAAACTACTCTTCTAGGAAAAACAGAAGAAAATAGACTTGTGTTATTAAACAACTAAATAACAATAATTTGTAAGAAAACTAAGATGAATCTAATCACATCAGAAAGGGCAATATTGCATAGACATTAAGAGCAATCATTTAATAGTGCTTTATTGATTTAAAATTTAATTCTTGTTTTTCTAATTTAAGTTAAAATTTCTGATGTGGGATATCTGATTGGTATATAGGCAGTATTTTAATAACACTGAAGTTTATCAAGTAAATATTCTTTTATAAACCTAGGCATTTCCCTAGATGTAATCTCTATGTGCCAATATATTTTAGCATATAAATATATTTTATACATATCTAAGTTCTAAATATGTGAACAGAAGTTTATTTTCTTCATTGTAGTAAAAAGAAAGTCCTGTATTTTGTGGTGGGGCATTCATCTCCATGTCAAGGACACCTACTTACTGTCATTATAGAAACTTCCTTGGGCAGCTTAAGATATCTTTGACAAAGGCTTTTTTATGCTCAGAATCTGAGTTTCTTCCTCATAAGAAAACCATAAGATAAAAAATGTTTCATACAACCTATTTTGAATTTCTGGGCTTGACCTACAAGTGTTCAATAATTTTCAAAAATGATGTTCGAATGAATGAATCCTGTATTATTGTACCAAAAAATGAATGTTAAGGATGCTCGTGAGATACCTTTTACTTCTGCATACTATGATAATTAAAACATTAACTTGCTCTGGTGACAACAAAAGAAGCTGGCCTTGTATTTGAGAAGTGCCTATGTTAGGTATCTTCCCTGTGTGACATTATAGGCAGTAAGAACAGCATGGCATCTTGCTAAAGGAAGAAACACATGATCTATGGAAGAACTCTCCCATCATACACTATCTGACAAGTTAGTTTTTAACTATTAGTCCCCAAAAGAGGTTGATCCTAACATTAACCACTTAGGTGCACTCAGATAAACACAGGCACCAAGCATATCTTGGACTGTGGCTTTTTACTGAGGCAGGGCAATGGAGCCCAACTATAAGGCATAAATTGTTCCTGTTTAGTAATGGCCACAACACAGTGGCAATGTCTTCGTGACAGACACAGGTTAATCAGCTTTCAGTGGGATTTCATTATATTCTTTCAGCAATCTCTGAGACAGGAATCAACATGCCAGTTGACTAATAGAGAAACGGACACATAGAAGTTGATCTTTTTGTCCAAAGATATGTCTCTTGAGGGCACTAGTCCATATACTAACAAGTGCATATCCAAGACTCACACTGTAAACCAGTGATTCCCAAGGTCTGGTCTTCAGTCCCATTCGTCCAGGCCAACCTCTCTACCATCACAAGCCTGACTGGGTCCTTGTAAGATGCAAGTCACAATTCCACTGAGCTTCATTTTTACCCAAGAACAGGACTCAACCCACTAGGTACTCAGTGGATTGTTAGGCATTAAAATATATCTTACACACTGCAAATTTGTAAATAATGATAGTGAGATGTTGTGTCTGGTTTTCTTGGACATCATGGTGGGGGACTGCATTTATGAGTACTGGGATAGTTAACCTTGGATTTCACACATACTAGACAACTGGTCTACCACTGAGAATATCTTATCTCCAGTACTGAAAGCTGCTATTTTCTAGTAAATACAGAGAGATGGAAATCCACCAGTAAATGGGAGCGAGTAGGAGAAAGCATTTATAAAGTTTTGCTTGCTCATGTGTATTGTAATAAACTTTTTTAATGTTGAATGTTTTCCTAGTCATTGCTCTGAGAATTTACCTACTTTTATGTGAACAGAACCAAGCAGATTGATATTCTTTTAGTAGCAATAGTCCTTGTATCATATGTTATTTTACATAATATGGATTATTTAAGGAGCTTCAATATCTCTCTTTTGAACTACTGACCTGAAATCTCAAATAAAACAGAAAGGGCACATGTAGTACAGATAATAATCAATCTCCAACCTCAAGTGGATTCATTTTGAGTATTGTTTGACTGCTTTTCCTATTTAAAACATCCTAATGATCCTGCCTTCTTCATATCCAAAGCAGTATCAACTGCTCAGCACAGTCAGTTAGACTCTTTCAAAAGATCAGAATAAGCACTTTTGTCAAACATACCTAAAGCAACTGCTTGGTCGACACATCAGCCCACCAACTGCCTTCAGCAAACAAAAGATAATTTTCAGATTGCGAGTGCTAACTATTCTTGCACCCATTAGTTGCAAGGTCACAGGCAAATTGGACTGCCTATTCTATCAGAGTTTCCATCACAGACTCAAGGATATATACTGACCTTTATCTACTGTAATGCGCCTGCAGCACTCATGCCCCAGTCTTGAACTGTTAGGGTATAGTTCTTAATCTTGAACCATTAGACAATAATTCATTATTCTTCCAGATAATAAAATCATTATCTCTTGGTAAATGTGAGATGTTAAATCCCAATTGTTTCTACTTGATGATTTTTATCTCAGCAAACAAGAAAAAGGAATTGTCTGACGAGGATGAGAAGAGAAATCTGAGCAGTGATATGACATACATCACTGGAAACACCTCGGGCTCTGCTGACCCCCGATGCAGCTATATTTTAATAATGCTTTCCTAGCAGTTTGAAAATAACTTTACCACTTAATAGTGCTAAGGACAGCAGCTTGAACACCTAATAAGCAACGAGGAAGAGAAACAAACAGCGGGTACAGCTCAAGCGCAGACACTGCCACACTTGCTCAATGCTGTCCACATTCGGGCCTTTTCCTTTGGTTGTGGCAAAATGAGGTGAGCTTCCAAGTTGTCCACAAAACCCCAATAACTCCAGAGCTAAGGAGAAAAAGCATCATGAGCATGTATTTCTTTGCTCTTTTTTTCCAGAGGCCAGAATTGAAATAATATGCAGCTAGAAATATTACGAAGGTATTACTGAAACTAAGTGAAAACATTAATGATGAAAATGCTACCGGGTATACATATAGCAATAGTCTCAACACTCTTGAAGCTGAAGCATGTTGGTCACAAGTTCAAGGACAGCTAAGATTGCATAGAGTTCCAGGCCAACCTGGACCACATAGGAAACCACATCCTTTAAAAAAATAATTAAAAAAAAAGAGTAACAATGTAGCTGAGTGTTTCTGGGTTCACTGCTCATTGCTGAGAAGAGAATAAGAAGCAAGGAGAACTCAAGCGAGTAGGGGTGGGGAAGAAATGGTTGATTCTGGTCCTTTCTAATGTATATGATTGGAGGGTATGAAAAAAAAAACAAGTAAAAATCCTCATTTAGAGACAGATTTGTAAAAAGTAATCCAATTTCATGAAGGTGAAAAGGATCCTAAATAAACTTTAGAACCAAAACTCAGAGAGAAGTTCTGCCACATCTGAAGAGAGATGGTCTGGGGAAATTTAAACTCCAAACACTGCTTTCTATAGTACCTCTGGTTCATCCTACAATGGCAATTCCTAAGTTATCCCTCGGACAAAAGATAGCTCAGTATTTGTTTCTTGTCTTAAAGAGGAAGGGGCTTGTGCAATATGCCGCCTGTAGTTGATGTGTGAGGACCACCTCGCCCTGAAATTATAGGACTTAGATACATCATTCAAGACTTCTTCACATGGAGGGAATAAGTACTTAACACTTGACTGAAGCATGCCTTTCTTGAAGAGTCCCTAAAAACCACTCACCTTTGCAAATTCCGACTGAGTGGCTGAAAGAATGAAGTGAGGTAATGCATGTAAAGAGACAAGATTGTTCCTCCATTCTATGGATTCTTGAAGGTTCTGGAAAAGAAAACGGAGAATGGCTGAATATATTTGCCTTTGACTGAGTCTCTGGATTTTCTCCTTTTACTTTATTTAGATCAGACTGGGCTGTTTTGAGTTTGGAGAAAAAAAAATCACTCTACATTTAGTTTGACAATATGCGGTTTTATTATATTCTTGATTTGTTTTTCACCCTACTGAGTACAATATTCCCAATTTTAGTCGGCTGCAAGCTCCTATAAGCTGTCCCAGGATGGAAGAGGGAAAAGGGTTGCCCACAGTTCTGCTTTACAAAATGCTTCAGGGACAAATTTCTTTCTTAATGTAGATGTAGGCTGCCCACAGAGATGGCACTGCTATTCTTGGGCATTTATACATTTTTAAGTAAATTCGCTGTATCTGGCCAGCAAACTGTTTCTTAGAAGATATGAGATGAGAAACTCAACTCTTTCTCTTGTTTAGGGCAAAGTTGAATTAGTTTAGCACTAATGACTCTGCCTGAATTCTTTGACAGGATTGCCTAGTTTTCATGGAAATGAAGGTTTGTTGTTGGTATCGTAGTGCAAAAGGGGAGATAAGACATAGTATTTAAGCAACTGTGATAAGTGAATGTAACCTACATAGCTACTGTCTAAAAAAAACACTAGTATAAAAAACCACTAATGTTTACAAAGAAAGAAGCTACTCTTGTTTGTTTTGGTTTATTTTATAAATGCACAATAGATGAGGCTCGAGTTAGGGATGATTTTTGCTGGGAAACTTTGAGTTAACAAAGTTCATACAAAAGTGTAAATCATAGTTCTTTGGTAAGACAGCTGGTCACTATGACACTTGGATTAGACAATCTAAGCCCGTCCTGTGAAATTGCGTATTTAGTAAGACAGACTTATTGCTGTTGCCTAACATTGGACAACGATGGCCTCCCTGACACGTGAGCTTCCACAGGAGCTTGCCTTAAGTCAGCTTCCCCAGTTGTGAATTCTTGGAAGTGAGTCATCCGTTTCCAGTGCCTTTAAATATTTCTAAAAACGATGCTCCCTCCACACAGTAGACTGAGCTTCAGATTGGGAATCAGTAGAATGTGCATCGTTAGAAAAGAACTGGAATCCACCGCTAAATGGACAGCTATAACGGTGATGCTTGGTGTTCAATTCTCCACACAAAACATAGACCGAAGGGGCAGTGGCTGCAGATGAAGTGTTTCTCTCTTAACGGCATTCAGGGGCTCTTGGGACGCTGAAAACTCCCAGAGAACTAGACGTGAGTTAAATATCTCACATTCACTAACATACAGAGAAATAAAATCATGCCTGTGTTTATCCTACAGATTGTTCATGTACACATACATAAATGTCTATTCGTATTACCACATCTTTAAGCAAATATATGCTATACACGCTCAACAGCAAGGCTCTAAGACAAATTTCTAACGAGAGCCGTAAGACTCTGGAAGTGAAGCGGTTTCGTTTGCAGCAATCTTCCTTGACAGAGCTCAATGATATGCTAACCGCATGGCACTTCTTGCCTGCTTTGCTAAACTACTGAGATCACCAGAGCAGCACAGAAGCCTTGTTTCTGTTTCAGAGGGTTTGTGAATGTGTCACTGACACAAAGGCTATATAGGCATGTGCAGTAAGAGCGGTGCTGTGATTGATCAGCTTGGGGGCACCATAGAGCTGAACTTGCTAGTCAAGGAATACCCCCAGATGGATGGTGAACAGCACTGGGGAGTCTGTAACACACTGAGCTTATGAACTGGAAATCCCGTGAAAACAAGATACTTGACTCAGTTGTCACATATGCAGTCAACAAATATTTGCAAAATGAACAAGTAAGAAAATTTAACCTTGTTTCCTAAACTTCTGGGTATCATTCCTACAGAGTTAGGATTGCTACTGAATTAGAAAGATTACTTAATATATAAAAAGTTGAACTTTTATGTAAAGCAATATAATTTTAGATGATTCTATAAAGTTATTCTTATGAGTTTCTTAAGGTTTAAAGCCTGAAATGTTTAAAGAAAGCCAAGCAATGTGTTCATCAATGAACAACCAGGGTTTAAATTTTCTGACTGAAATTTAGGTGCTACTTTTTTTCCTTTTTTTTTTTTTGTTGTTGATGTTGTTGTTTGTTTGCAAGCTTGTTTTGTCATTAACAAGTGATACAATTATAAATTATATTTACACCAAAGAATTGGGTCCTTTTAACTAAAACATGGATCTTTTTCATATAATATATCCTGATTACACTTTCTCCTCCCCCTGCTCCTCTGAAATCCTCCCCACTTTCCCCACTATCCCAAATCTATACCCTTTTCTTCTCTCTCTCTCTCTCTCTTTAGGATACAAACAAGCATTAATAATATTAATAATAAAATAAGATAAAAATACGAGCAGACAAACAAGAATAAGAGAAAGCAAACAGAAAAAGACAGAGCCAAGGAAAACACACACACACAAAGGCTGAGACTCCCACATTCGCACACACAGGAAACCCCGAAACACAAAATTAGAAACCATAATAAGTAAACAGAAGATTGGGGGCTACTCCTGATCTGGACATTTTCTAGTCCCTTGTTACCTATTCTGCTACTCATATAGCTTTCTCTTAGATTAAAAAATCAGTAAGAGGACTATTGAGAAAGAACTTGGAAATGCGAGAAGGTTCAGTTTTATACTATAGGTCTGATGCAAAGTTAAAATATTTGAAAACTCAGCCACCAGAATAATAGTTTTAGAGTAATACAATAATCTCTACTCTACACTCACCCACAATTATACTACCAGCATTCCTTTGTGGATTCCACAAGATGAGTGCCCACCAGCACAAATGCTTCATCTGTATAACTGTAAACAGATTACCCCACACCTCTGTGTAGACACTGAGAAAATCTTATGAGCATGTAACCATTCTGATTCTCTACTCAAAGAGTAAATTATTGAATGGAGGCATAGATTCTGTACACAGAACTGAAGAACAGAATTTTTTTTCAGTGCCTTAGGTGAAAGACTGTCAGTACACACGTTAACAGTGGATGGTACTGATAAATACTTCCGAAGTATACAGAATTTTATTATATGCATTTTATTTCTTAAACAGTAAGTTATAACTTTATAGCAAGAAACATCTCCTGGAAGAAGAAATTAAGGCACAGAGGAGTGGGTGAGTTAACTTACTCTAAACCAGGGGTTCTCAATCTTCCTAAGGCTGCCATACAGTACCTCATGTTGTGCTGATCCCCCAGCCATAAAAGCATTTCATTGCTACTTCATGCCTGCAATTTTGCTGCTGTTATGAATTGTAATGTAGATATAGTATATGCAGGATATCTGATATGACATCCCCCCCAAAGGTGTTGTGACCCAAAGGTTGAGAACCACTGCTCTAAATGATATTGTTAAGTACTAAATTCTGATTTAGACCCAGACACTGAAATGTTAGATTATCAATTGAAGGCAATGTTTAAAAATCTTATGGGTCTCATAACTAGGGGTGAGGGTACACACATGGTAGCCTAGAGTATTTAAAGGTGACAGAAACACTCTGCAGAAGACAAAGAATTGTCTAAGCCAGAGTCAATGATGGGAGATATCATATCCATAAAGAACTTAACTTTTAGCATTTCTCTGTCGTGTTCTTTTCCGGACTTTAGGCAAAATCCTGGTGCTCACCGATATAGCATCTCATGTCACTAACGAGTAATTTTTACTTGTGTGTAACCTTACGACTTTCTCATTGCGATGCTAATCATTGTAATCACTATAGTAGTATTCTATCCTGAACTGAAAGTCAACTTTGTATATCTTATAGAATAAAAGTTCTGCTGCCACTTCCCCAAATTCTTACTGAATTAGTCTGGCATAAGGCTTTTGGGAATTAGATTTTTTTTTCCAGTTCCCCAAGTGCGTCTTAATGTGCAGCCAAGTTTTAAGAAATGTGTAGAAAAAAAATAGCAGATATTTTTAAAGTATGGAATACTTTCTATTCTCCAATGAAGAAACAGTATAGTAATGGCATAAAGTTACTGACTGGCTTATAATATAGCCAGGACTGCTCTAAATTAAAGAATTAGCATATTTTGAATCCCCTGACACCTCCACCAGAAAGGTGTGTGTTCTTACAACTTGTCTTAGTCATTTTGAGCTGTTACAATAAAGTATGGACTTCGAGGTTTGTAAACAACAGCAATTTATTTCTTAGAATTCTAGAAGCTGGTTAATTCACAGTGCCAGCAGATCCGATGTCTGGAGCCCACTCTCCGGTTCACAGATGGCGCCTCTTGCTATGTCCTCATATAGTAGAGATAGCAAGGCAGATCACTATGCCTTCATTACCTAATGGCTTCACAAAAATCCCACCACCAAAGCCACCACCCGGGAAGTGCAGGTTTCAGCATCTGCAGTTTGGAGACAAGAACATCCAGATTATCACCACTTTACAGACGGTGACACGGAAACATCTGAAGATTAAGGAACTTCTCCAGTCCACACAGCTAGTGTGCGACAGAGCTGTGAATTAAATGTAGCTCGTTCTGACTAGAACCCGGTGCTATAAAACCAGTAACTATAAAACATGCATCGAACCATCTGGAGAAATCACGAAAACACAGACGGCTGAGTCCCGCCCCTAGAGTGTCTGATTCGATGGGCCTGGAGCAGGGCCTAGGAATACGCATTTCTAATAAATTCCCACTAATGTCACAGCCATCGCTGCTACCATTGCTGGTGCCGTGGCAGCTACGCCTCGGACTTGAGGACCATATTTTGCAAAAATTTGTCCTAAGCTGGAGCTGTTTTTCCTATAAAATGAAGCCGCTTTCTTTCACTTTACGGAGAGTCATTCTCTTGTTCCATCCTTGAATCTTGGAAAGTTTTTGTGGAATTTTCTAGATTTCCTTTTAGACCAGAGGTGGTCCGAGGTTGGTTGGGCGTGGGGAGAGCTGGGGGTGAGGGTGAGGGAGTGGAAGCCATCTTTTCCTCTCTTCTAATGAGAACACTGCTGATAGGAGAAATCTACAAGCAAATAAAGGAAAGACCTAGATCAAGAGGATAACAACCTGAAGAGACAGTAACAGTTAAACAGAAGGCAAAGGAAAGGAAAATAGGATTAAGGATTTGTTTTTAACCTTTGGTTTATAGGCTGGAACCAACTTATAAAGAAGAGACAGTGGCAAGAGCTTAAGAGTTTGCATTCTCATTTCGACTTTACGGTAGCAAGGGAGCAAACACGTCACAGAAATAAGCCATCCATGTAAACATGAGGTGGGGACGCCGAAGATATAGGGTGTGAGACATTTGTGTAATTCCTCAGTGTGCGAATGAGCACATTTACATCCACCCATTCACAGACTCCGTGTATGCTAGACACAAGAGATCCAGGAAGAGGGGTTTGATTAGTAAGGAGCTTACACACAGGGGGAAAAGTAAACGTGTAAACAAGATTAACGAAGCACTCCAGGACCGAGTGGGTGCCAGAGTCAAGGGAGCCCGCTGCAGACAGATGGTCAGGAGACGCTAAAAAAGGTAGTGGGAGTCGAGTGGAGACATAAATTTGGGTAGCTGGAGAACAGTGGAGAAAGGCCTTAAGGGGGACAGAAAGGAAGGAAGAGAGACGGGGAAAAGACAGATGCATGAAGCATTGGGGCTGTTCGGGGAAAGAACGGCATTGCCTTAAATTCACAGACAAGAACTTGAAGAAAGTCTGTCCGTGTCAGGAAAAGCCCAGGCAAGGGTAAGCATGAATTTATCTTCAGAGCCCAGAGACTCAAAAACACGTTTGTAAGGAAAGCAATGCAGTGAAAGCATGATTCTAGAGAATTCCCATTTGCCCTTCTTTCCTCAGCATAGGCTGCATTCCCTCCTTGCATGTGAGCTGTCATCTCCCACCCCACACTTTGCATCAGGGGACAATTCCTCTGGAATGAAATACATTGGATTCAGTTCTGAGTCTCGTATCTGCTGCTTGGTGACCAGGGAAGAAACCGGAACTTTTTTTCAAGATTCAAGAGGCTTGGAAAAGTGCAAGATTTTACTCCTGGCATTTGACTTTCAATCCTTGCGAACAATGCCTATAAATGCCATTCCAAATAAGCTAAGATTTGATAATTCATAAATAGTTTACCATGGTGAGAGGGAGGAGATGGCTCACTTACTGACGTTTGTCGTGTAAGCATGAGAAGCTGAGTCGGTATACACAGGATCCACATAAGAAGCCAGGCATAGCAGCACTAAGAGGTAAGGGGAGACACGTGTATGCCTGAAGCTTGCTGGTCACCTAGTAGAGCTAAATCAGTGAGAGACTCTCCAAAAGTAAGGCAGAGAGCGATTGGGGAAGATGGAAGATGCTTGGTTTCAACCTGCGCATCTGCATGAACTACATGAACATGGGTGCATACATGGCAGAAAGAGAGAGAGGATTCAAAGAACCAGTTATGTCTCTACAAATGAAATATAACATACAGAATACATGAAATATTGAATCAAATCTATTTACTCACTTAGCCACATTAGCTACAAGTCTTCAAAGGGTATAATTTTTAGTTGTATATATATGTAAAACTAACAATGTCAGTAGAAGAAGCTAAGAAGGATTAACTCTATAATCTTTATGAGTACACTGACCCATAAATTTCATCATATGTATTTTCCAAGTGACTGGCACAAATAGTATTAATTGTGTAGTAATTAATTAATTAATATTAAATACATTCATTGAATACAACATTAAATCATTCATAAATGATAAAAGTCACCTAAATTTTTATCCCTGACATAAGCAAGCGTGGGAAGATTATATGCAGCTATAGTTACTGAATTGCAGCTACATTTAAGATCAGGCTAAGCACTTTAACACTTATTCCTCATCCAAGCAGGTACTCTGATCACTTCAGAAATATGTAGCCTCAGGCCTTTCTGAACACTTTGGTGGTTAGCGGCATCCGCACTGACTGCAGCCTACAAACTTCTTTCCTCAGGTTGAGAGAAGCACAAGTCTATGGGTGTAAATATAAATATTTAGGGGGCTATTTGACAAAATGACCATTTTGCAAAATAACAATAGCAGGTACGACCCTAGAGCCTTTGACCACTACAATGGACCAGTACTTGGATTACAGAACCAGACATGAAGTTTTCTTCTTCAAAGTGAGTCTCAAATTAAACCAGAAGGCAGATGCTATCCTGTAACCATCAGGCCACCATTTCACTAGTGGGTACACCTTGTCTTGCAAGTTGGTGGGTATTATAGCATGCAGGGTTCTGAACTGGATAAGGCCATTTACATCCTTTCTCCCCTTGCAGCCTGCATAGCATCTCTCAGTATCGTGGAAGGTGCAGCCCCAGGAAGAACTTCCTACTTAGCATGACTGTGTTAGGCAGCCAAAGGTCCTAGTGTCTTTAACCATAGGATCTTACCGTAATTCTGGTGGGTAACCAAGAGCAATGGCAATAGCCTTAGAAACCTCTGTGGCCTCCCTGACCAGGAATTCCTAAGGAGGTATCCCATGCCTTGCACTGAAATGTTTTTTTACTATCTCATATGTTCCGAGAATGGCTCTGCCACCCATGCAAGGTACCTCCTTTTGAGCTCACTTTCGTTGTTGGTGGTATATTTTGAAACTAGCTTACTAACTGGTGGGTTTTCCATGGCATTTTTCTCATCTATCGTTAGTTTACATTAGCACATCCTCTATCCTCTACCCTCTCCTGTACCGCCTCCCTCAGCTCCCAACCCCAATCTTTATCAATCCCCATTCCTCAGCAAGATCCAGGGACTATCTTAGAAGAGGAGGCAGAAAGCACCTTAAGAGCTAAAGGATGGGAATGGGTGCTGAGAAATGGCATCATCTTGTAGACAGGGCATGACTGTCACATTGATGAATTCACGGCAGCTATAATGGCCTGCACAAGGCCTGTACTCTATCAAACCAGCCAAAGTCCCCAAAAAGATGGAGCAGAAGACCGGCACACCTAACCCATGGCCCAGTAACAAGGGTTGAGAAGCAAAACTTTCTGGGTATTTTCATCACTCTTATCTTACAAGGAGAAGAATTGAGCTACTCTGATAGAATAGAGTCCCAGGCTTCAGGGTAAGTGTGAAGTCCGTGCCCTGGTACCAGGCTGTGCTGCAAGCTGGGCCGTGAGATACATTTTCTTCAACTGCAAAACGTCTACGTGTCTCATTATCTCACAGACAGCCATAATCCAATACTGGGGAAGACGGGAGAATGGTAATCCTTATACGGTAGACCTCGGTAAAGGGGACAAAATAATTACAAACCAATTCTGAATGAAGCCTGCACTAGGCTCTCCGAGTCACAGCTAGCCTCAAGTTACTTGTCAGATTCATATTGGATTTGGCTCCAGCAGACTGAAAACAAAGGGGATTTTAAGTACAGAAAGAATACACAGCTACGTAATTCGTAGGGAGGGTGCAAGGGTGTCTTAAACTGCTTTTCACAATTTCGCAAATGAACTCTTGGATAAATATCAAGAAGAAAAGATTTTTCTCTCCCGTCCCTTCCCGGTGTGAGAAAGCCTCTTTCGCGCCCTTCCTTAATGAAATGGAGCAGTCGAAGCCTCTAACTCTTCCATCTAATCCCATTAATGCAGTCGGCTGGGATGCAGCTTGTGGGACAACATAGGGGCAGTCCTCAGACCTCCAGGGAAACAGGCAATATTTTTTCAGTCAGGCTTTTTCCTGCTCCGTCAGAATGTGTGAGAACCAGCTCAAAACTAAAGCTGACGCCACTGGTGAGTCATACTTTTTCTTCTGTCTGCTGACGTTTAGGCGGGTAAAGCCATGCTTGAATGGGAAAGCAAGTGTTTGCAGGGCTCTAGGAGAAACAAAGTAATAGCTCTGTGTGCGACAATAAATTGTTTCTGATTTGGGAGGGTATTTAATAAACCCATCATCCCAGCCTACCTTTACACTAGAGAGGATAGACACCTGTATTCTATATTCTATACATAAATAATGTCATGTCCTGAGGTGAATGACTGCAAACACTTGTTTTGCCCTGGAATTGAATTGGTTTTTATGTGCCATCTCATGCTGACCTTAGACTGACAATATAAACACCATTGGAGTGATATGTTTTAGTTTTAGTTTTGCCTTTTAACATTGCTACAGTTACTACTGTAGTTACTTGATCTTTCTAAATGTTGTAAATGCTGATTTAGTTTGAATACAATGTAGAAATGTATCATGCATAAAACAAATCTATAAAAAGTCCTTTCAAAAATTGTTTGGTCAAAAGGTTACTAACAATGTAATGAATTATGGGCTTGGGGCATTTGGTTTTTACTTCTAATTTTTTTTAGTTAAGTTAGGACATATTTCTCTAAGCATGCGTTATCTCATGAGCAGATAGGTCTGAGTATCTGTTTTGAAAAGATTTCAAGGTAAAAATGACTTCTTGCATTTTTTCTAGCATTAAATAGCCACAAACAGCCGTTGCAAACGTTATAACGTGAAGGATACAATTGTTCAAAGAATAAAATCTTCCCCATTGTTTCCAAACACCTACTAATCGAACTAAACCTCCCCATGCCCAAACTCAGAACTTTTATTGTCTCACCACTCACAAGGTCCTCTTAACAGAAAACAAGCCTTGCTTCTGTGCTGTGCCTCACCCCGTTCAAATCCTGCGTTCTTAAAGACTGGATTGGTGGAGGAAGTCCTGACCAACGGATTTCAGTTCTGACATCAATGGAGTCTTTAAACAACTATTCATCCTTACTACTGACAGATTTATTGAGGATAATGTTGCTATTGTTGTGTAGAAATTAATAACAGTGGACATATTAACGTCTCTGCACTTAATCCTCTTTAGTTCTGAGTTGCAGTTAACAGTAACTCACAAGGGAACACGTAAGTTTCTTTCTAATTATGTATTTTAATAAAAACATATAACTACTGTTCATTGTGAAGTTACATAAAACACGGTTTGATTTTAGAGGTATCTGCTTCTTCGCACACCACACACACACACACACACACACACACACACACACACCTCATTTAATAAAGCACATAAGCTAAACTGCTTTTATGTTTTGAAAGGAGAACTAGGTATATTTTTTTCTTTTAAATTTTTGTAGACCTGCAAGGAATATACTAAATTAAAAGTGAAACCTTAGGAAGATGAATCTTTCTCTAGACCACTGGGTGTCATGCTTAGCAATTTCTAGATTTCATCAACTCCCTTTCTGTCTAATATTTTCCCTAAAGACATACATATCACCCTGCTTTAGAAGCAATTTAAATCTCTAAACATGTGGAAAAATAAAAAGCCAAACATCTTCCTATCAATGCAGTCTACACTTTAACATACACATGCCTGGTACAAATGAGCAGTGAAAGAAACACAAGCAGCAGGGAGGGTACCTGTCCCTCCCTGTTCACATGTCCATTTGTAGGCTGTCAAGCATGGGTAGAAATGCTCCCCTAGTAGGTAAAAGGAGGAAGAGTTCAAATGGAAAAAAAAATCCATTACAGCGGAATTTGAAAATTGCTTCCATTCTTACTACTTTATATGACAATAATGCAGAGTGATGTTACTGCAGGGGACAAGAAGGCATGGTCTCATCTTGTTCAGGCTCCAGCCAGCTTACATAAACATGGAGCAAAGCTGTTGAGGATTATGTGAGCATGCTGGATCTGATGAGCTCAAAAATAAGATAGCTCGGTCCTATCATATTTAGGATTATGCTGGTAATCGCCTTAGAGAAAGTGTGCAGTATCAGCAGAACAGCCCCTTCCGCCTTTGAAGGGGATAGCAACTCCAACTGCGTTGGGCAACCGGCCTTTGTGACATTTAGCATGGAGCAAAACTGTGAGACACCGCTTCTGAGTCATGTCTTATGTGAACATTTGATCCCTGAAATTGTTTCTGGTACTGTGTGCACATAGGAAAATTTCCCACGGGGTTCTCTCTCCCATTGTTAAAGGCCACTTGTCTGACAGGGGACTAAATCCAAATATACTGATCTCTAGCCTCGAAACTATTCTTGTCACTAGAGATGACAAGAATCAAGGTTATCTTCAATTCTCTGATTTCCCTCTATTTTGAGTCAGTGTTAAGAAGTTAGTGTCTGGTCATCAAGTTTGCTACAGCATAGATATCATGATGACATAATTCTTAATTGAAGAGTTTGTGATTATTTTTTCAATGTAGCATTATTCATGTTGGAAATGATCAAAGTTCTTGTAGATGATTCAAAATCTTAAAATAGGAGGTTTTGTGTAAAGATCATTGGTATTAAGTTCTTTCCCTTCCTTCTCCCTCTCTCATCCTATGTTCCTCCTCCTTCATTTAGTTAATGATCAAAAGCACAAATTCCATGGCTTCATTTTTATGTTAATCAAACATTCTCTATAACGTTATTTTTTTAAGTATTCTGCCCTCTTTTGGTTTTTATGTTTGTTTTCCCGTTAGTGTTTCTTTTTTAATAGTCTTGTTGTATAAACCAGGTAGGACTTGAACTCATGGCCCTTCTACCTCCACCTCCTGAGTGCCGATATTAGAGGTATATAGCACTATAGCAAAGGTGTATAGCATGTGTGTGGCTCTCAAGTATTCCTCAAAACCATATAAGGTAGGGACTATATCCCAAAACACAGCAAATAATAAAATACAAGTTTGAATCACATGAAATTCCCAATATCAATTGATCATTTTGCCCAGAAAGTAGAAATTTTATGTGAGTCTACTTGATGTATGCAAATTAATACAGACAAAGAAACACATGTTAACAATTCTGGAAACATACTACTACTAATTGCTTTGCATTTAAACCATTAAAAGGACCCCCTCCGCTAGTTTATCCAGTCTGGGCATTTTTTTTTTTTTTTTTTTTTTTTTTTAGTTTTTCGAGAAGGGTTTCTCTGTGGTTTTGGAGCCTGTCCTGGAACTAGCTCTTGTAGACCAGGCTGGTCTCGAACTCACAAAGATTCGCCTGCCTCTGCCTCCCAAGTGCTGGGATTAAAGGCATGCACCACCACCGCCCGGCTGGGCATTTTTTTTTTATGATTGGTTTCTCCTCCTTCAGTCTCGGACCACCAGCTTGTTTCCCCTTTCCCTATACATTGATTTCTTAAACTTCTTCTCCATTACCAAGGTCTGACTCAAAGCCAGCTCAGCACTCAGGCTTCTCAGTGTCACCGTGTTGGAGTCCTCATTTTTCAGTCACCTGTCTGCTCATTGCTCAGGTTTTTAGGCAAATGTGACTGTGCAATCAGAATATATCTTTTGAAGATTAAAACTCAGTTTTGCATGTTTCTGTGGTCTGGTCTCAAACAAACCTCAACTTGCTAAATTATATATATATATGTGTGTTTGTGTATGTAGGATGTATACTGTGCACATTTTTGTGTGCATGTGCCAACTCCAGTGTAAGCTTGTGTCAACTACTGATTTCATTGATTTATTTTTCATTATTTATACTGGACAGCTTTGAGTTTCCCAAATGTGTAGCTGAAAGCACATTGGCTTCTTTCACTTAACATTATGCTTTGGCATCTTTCATGTTGATGTTGCTCATGGCCCGGTAGCTCTTTCACAGTGCCCAATGATGCTCCACTCGTCCATTTCACTATTGAAGTATGTCTTGATTGTTTCCCTTTTGGGAAAAATATGAATAAACCTTCATGTACATGTTCTGTGTGGGTATCAGTAACTCAGCTGCTAAACGCCAAGGACTACAATTGCTGCTAACGCTCGCTTTGACCTTACAAAGTTTGCCACACTGCGGCTTTACCATCTGACCTTCACAGCATCAAAGGAGCATTCATTTGCTTGGCCTCCTTTCCAGCATTTGTGCAGCTCTTAGTTTTTAGAGTAAAGCTTTCCTAATAGGCGTCTTGCAGTTCTGTAATGCAGGAGACACATGGCATCTTTTAATGTACTTTCTTGCCTTGTGTTTTAGTAAGCAGATCTTCAGATCTTTCATTCATTAGTTATTAATTAGAGGAGCTATGTGTATATTGCAAGTATGTTTATTACTTGACATGTTTTATAGTATTTTCTCCAACCCTGCAACTTTTATAGCTTCATGCTCCCTGTGCACTTTAGTTTTAACACAGAAAAGCAGGGTTTTTTCTATTTTCTAAAGAGGTGTTTTACATCTTTTTTTAATTCATCGACAGAGAATAAATTATTTTGGTCATCAATGGAGCCAATTTGCAATTCTTTGCATTTCCCCCCTTCCCCTTCCAAGAAGGTGCTTCTACCTCAAGGATTCAGCTAAGTGCAGAGAAGTTCCTTAATAGGGGGAGTTAAGAGACAAGAGTTTTCCCTGCCCCAGAAAGCACAATTTCTAGGGTAACAGAAATTGCAGTCACCAAACACCACTCATTTTGTTTTCTGTGGTTTGGTCTGGGGCTCACTGATGTGTCTGACTAACAGGTCTCAGGAATCTCTCAGTCTCTCTCTCTCCCCAGCACTGAGATTGGGAGTGTGTGTCATGGCTCCAGCACTATGATATAGGTGGTTCTAGGGAGTAAACTCAGTTCCTGATGCAGACCAAGCCATCACTCTCCCCACTAGGCCATCTCTCCAGCTCCTAAAAGACGTTTTTAAAGTTCATGACCAAATGCAACTTTGGAAGTAAAGGGTTTATTTACTCGAGGGAAGTCAGGGAAAAAACTCAAGGTAGGAAAGGAACCTGAAGCCAAGAACCAAGCGAAGTATAGAGTACAGCTGTTTACTGACTGGCTCTTCATGTTGGCTCAGCCTCCTTTCTTACAGTCTAGGACCACCAGCTCAAGGGTGGTAACCCCAAAAGCAGACTGCCCCCCACATCAATAATTAATCAAGAAAATACTCCACAGATTTGCCGACAAGTGTTCTTGTAGAGACATTTTTCTCCATTGTGATTTCTCTTTCCAGATAACTATAGCTTGTGGAAACTTGACCAAAAAAAAATGACCAGCACAGTAGATGAAAAATAACAAGAAGAAAAACACATTGCTTGATTTTCCTATTTCCATCAAAAGAAATAAACTTTGTACAATTCCATTTTTTAAATAGGAAAATGGTTTTGAAAAAGAAAAACTCAGCTAGGCATAGTGGTGCATGTCTATGTGCCGAGACTCAGAGGCTGACCAGGAGAATTACAAGTTTAAAAATACATTTAGCTATATAGTGAATCTTAAGCCAACCTGGACCACATAATGATGAGAGAGACAGGGAGGGAGAGAGAGAGAGAGATTGAGAGAGAGAGAGAGAGAGAGAGAGAGAGAGAGAGAGGAAGGAAAGAAGGAAGGAAGGAAGGAAGGAGAAGGGAAGGAAAGAGAGACGGAGGGAGGAAGGGAGGGAAAGAATCCAGTAAATCAAGAGTTTTGATGAAGATGGATGAATTCGTAAAGTGCTTTTTGCACAAGCATGAAGACCTTTGCTTCAGCCCTGGAATCCATGTAGAAAGCTAAGCAAAATGGTATGTGTTTGTAATCCAGTGCTGGGGGGCAGGGGGAAGGGGCAGGGAATCACTGAGTCTCACTGGGAAACTATTATGGACAAAAATTAAAAGCTCCAAGCAAAGGAGAGGCCCTGTGTCAAAGCAAAAGCAAGCAATTCCTGACAGCAGTACTTGAGATTGACCTCTGACTGCAACAAACGTGTACACACACTCACACATATACCAATACATACACACACACCCACACACACATATACCAATACTTACACCCACACACACATATACCAATACTTACACACACACACACATACCAATACTTACACACACACACACACATATACCAATACTTACACACACACACACACACATATACCAATACTTACACACACACACACATACCAATACTTACACACACACACATATACCAATACTTACACACACACATACCAATACTTACACACACACACACACATATACCAATGCTTACACACACACACACACACATACCAATACTTACACACACACACACACACACACACACACACACATATACCAATACTTACACACACACACACACACATACCAATACTTACAAACACACACAAATTTAAAAATTAAAAGCCCAGGAGAGACTAAAACTTGTATTTTTAAAAAAACACAAGAGTAGACTTAAAAATAATAATGATTTGTACTTAGTACAGAAAATAATCTTTATACTGAAGCCCGAGGGAGGAATTACAGAAGAGGGAGAAGCTGCCACCCAAGCAGGGTTGGGACACAAAGGAAAGGTGGGGCAGATCTGCTGGCAAAGGAATTCTGCTGTGCCCTGTGTTAAATGCAGCAATGCAAGAGGTTGCTGGGGTATGCTACTTTCTCTTATTTTCTGTGTCTGGGTTAGTAACCAGAGCGGTGAGGATTTGTTGTAGTTGCTGTTTTGTTTTGTTTTGGGGATGAGGAGGCAAAGGTCTAACTTTCCAACTGTCCTACTGCCTTTATGAACAAAAGGAGGTGTATAAAAAAGTGGTAGCAGAGGGTGATTTTTCCAGAATCTTGTGAACACTTTTACTTTAGCAACAGGGATAGCAGAGATCCAGCCTCTCTCATGAGGCTACACGTTCACATGGCATCTCAGGACAGCTGCTTTTTGATCATACTAGCCTGGGAGTTGGTTAAAAAGCAGATTTTACAGCAGCTGAGCTTAGGTATGTATTCAGATTTGCACTTGTTCCCAGGTTATGGCAAAGTCCCTGGTCCATGGACCTCTTTGCGTGATGACAGATGACATCAGGTGCTCTCTACATGAATGGCATCATGTCATCATGTCCTATACTCATCTTCCATTAGTATTAAGACATTGACAGTACAAGATTTGTAAAATAGGAATTAATTCATGACTTGGGCTCTTATATCTACTAGAACACACAACCCTGTTTAAAAGTATTGACAAGAACAACAATGAGCTTATATTCAGTACAGTCCTCCCCTTTACCAGTACATCCCGTCTTCTAGTGGATGCTTGAAATAGCGGCTACCACCAAACACTGTATCCAATGTATTTTTCTACAAATGCACATCCAGTGTTAATCATTTTACTCATCACTGTGACCAAATACATGACATAAATTTCTCAAGGAGGGGAAGATTTATTGGGGTTCATACTTTGACAGAACATCAGAGCAGGGAAGGCCTGGTAGTGGCAGATGACTTTACCTCAGCAAGTGGGGGAGGCAGTTGCTTGATCTATGGTGCTGCCAGGAAACAGAGAGCTCGGGCTGGAGGCAGGGCCAGGCTGTCACCCATAAAGCCGAGCCCTGCTACTGCCTTACTCCAGAGAGGCCCCGCCTGTGTGTACCACCAGAGGAGGACCAAGTGCTCCAACACACAAGCCCATGAGGACATTTCACATAACAAATCTATGACAGAGCTTAATTCATAACCTGGGTGCCATAAGGTAGTTACTACACCTAAGTGTAAAAATGGAATGTTTATAATATAGATACTTTAACAATTGATCTGACAATCAAGACAGCTACTAACTGAGAAACAGTTTGATAGCATATACAGTATGTGTATGCAAGGCAAAGAAATGGTTAATTTTTTTTTTTTATGCAAGCCAGCATGTGGCAGTGCTAAGGTTTTTCATTTTATGTTTTTTTGTTTTCCTACTCAAGCAGCATGGAATTGATACCCTTGAATTGTGAATTGTTCAATTCTAGAATTTTCCACTTAATATTTTTATAAAATGGTTGTTCTCTTATAATTTTACTGATGTGAAGAGACACCATGGACACAGCAACACTTATAAAAGAAAATATTTACTTGGGGTTGGCTTAAGGTTTCAGAAGTTCAGTGAATTACTGTCATGGAGGGAAAGATGAGAGTGTGGAGGCAGACAAGATGCTAGGGAGGAGCTCAGAGTTCTACATCTGGATGGCCAGGCAGCAGGCAGAGAGACCTCAAAGCCCACCCCCTAGTGACACACTTCCTCCAACAAAGCCACACCTACTCCAGCAAGGCCACATCTCCTACTAGTGCCATTCCCTATATCCCAAGTATTCAAATGCATATTATTGTCCTTGTGAAACTGAAGCAATAAAAAGTGCCCTAAGAGAGAATTTTTGTAATTTCTTTCTTGTAATTTGCTAGTTGCTATTGTTATTTGTTGGTTTCATTTTCTGTTCCATTCTTTCCGGTCAGAGTCAGAATAGCAAGCAGCACTATAGCATAATCACAGGCTGCTACATAAAAGGTAAACCAATCCCAGAGTGATACCCTTACAACTGTCCCTTTGACAAAAAATCATTTTGCCATTGTCAAGCATTCATATTTTTTCTTACTCTAGTTTCCAGTAACATGAAGAATAAGAAATTCTAATAATATCAAGCAAAATGTATCCATCCCTTAAAAGTCATTTAAGAGTCATTTATCAACCAAATGGAAGAAAAGTCCGCCTCCCGGAGAATTACAGAGAAGAGTTTCAGGAGCCAGTTGCAAGGATGTTCTAGCAGAACTAGGAGTACTTTTTTTTTTTTTTCGAGACAGGTTTCTCTGTGGCTTTGGAGCCTGTCCTGAAACTAGTTCTTGTAGACCAGGCTGGTCTCAAACTCACAGAGATCTGCCTGCCTCTGCCTCCCGAGTGCTGGGATTAAAGGCGTGCGCCACCACCACCCGGCCTAGGAGTACTCTTGATCTCATGAACACCGTAGGTCTTTCGCCTAGAGTCTGGTACTAAGATGCATACTTCCCTGGAAAGGTACCCATGAATGCAGCCTGAACCAAAGTCAGGACTCTTAGAATCACCATCTGTCATGACATGGGTACCCATCCCAGTTTGTGCATTCTGGTCTTAAACATGCGTCCATCATTATAGTCCTTTGGGTGGCTGTCATGAGACCTCAGAAGATTTCATACGAAAGAGGTAGATACTTAAAGGTCTGTCAGGGAGAGAGAGGATGAGTACAGAGATTTTTAACTTGGATTTATCACAGATGGTAGATGAGATACAATTTGGGCAGATGACATAAGACATGGACTACTGAGACCATCTGCAAAAGGATTTTTAACCAAAATAGTCATCTTTATTGGAAATTTTTACATGTGTAAATTGTGTTTCACACCGACATTAAGAGAGTTAATTGCTCTGTCCAGTTTTAGCCTAACTGCAAAGTTATGGGGAACAGAAACTAACAGGCAAGCCCAGCACCCAGGGGTACAGCCTGTGCTGTGTTGGGAACCCAGAACTCAGCCTGGTACACGCATCAAAAAACAAAAGATATTGCAAAAACAAGACAGTTCCTGGCTGTCCCCTACCCAACTGATCTTCCCACGGTTTGGGGCCTTTGGGGTGAATTGCATAGTAGAAAGACTGCTTGTGTAATAGATAGAGCCATTTAATTCTTAAAAGACTTATTATATCAAAACCGCCAGGGAACCTCATCCAAATATTACTTTGACAATTCTGAAAATTCTGTTTCTTCTTTTCACACCAAATATGACAAATCAGTAATTCTTAAAGCCTTTTTCAGAAAAATAAGCATGTCACATCTCTCGTTTACACTGAAAAACAAAAGGAAGTTTGGGGCCACAGTTTTGAGCCCTTGTAGACAACATAGAAACCAAAAGCAAGGGTTGGGGAGATGACGCCATTGATAAGGTGACTGCTGTCCAAGCATGCATTCCTGAGTTCAGGTCCCTAAGCACCCACAGAAACGCCGAGCTCAGAAGTGGCACACATTCCCAGCGAAGAGCAACAGGAATAGGCAGGTGTGAGGGCTCACTGGCCAGTCGGTCTAGCCATTAGGTAAGCTGCAGGTTCAGTGAGAAACCCTACCTCAAAAAAAAAAAAAAAATGTGGAGAGCAAGAGAGGAAGACACTGTGTTGATAGCGTGGGCACCCGCACAAGCATGCAAAGCATGCATCAACTATAAATCTATAAATGCATATGACACACACACACATACACACACACACACACACACACACACAAAGAAGCAGTACCTTATCCTTACTTGATCGTAGAATGCCCAGAATATAAAAATGGCCAGGTTGAGTTGGGAGATTTGGATTAGGGGGATAGAAAGCGTCAAGATTATGTACAGTAAAAGGCACCACCACTACCACTCCACCCCCAGCATAAATACCTGGCAGGCTCAACATCATTGTCTTCCTGAGGGATGCTTTTTTAAGAGTCAAAGTATTTTTCTGAGCCATTTTCTGGTTAACTCATTAGCCTGAATTGGTTTTCTGACCTTAACACCTGCTGTAACCAGCAGGGGCTTGAATGGAGCAGAACTAAGGAGGAGTATATTTCAATAAGCAGGAAAAACTGAGACAAAGATTTTGTGAAAAGTTGGACAGGAGACTCTGGGCAAGGAAAAGTCAAGAGGGACTTAATAAAACACACAAAATAAAAACTGAGTAAAATTTCTCTATCTCTCAGGCCATTCTAGATCCAGTAAATTTGTTTCTCAATTACTGTTACACTGAAAAATCAATGATAGTTAGATATATAGATGGTAGATAGATAGATAGATGATAGATAGATAGATAGATAGATAGATAGATGATAGAAAATAGATAGATGATAGATAGATAGATAGATAGATAGATAGATAGATAGATAGATAGAAGATAGATGGATAGATAGATGATAGATAGATAGATGATAGATAGATAGATAGATAGATAGATAGATAGATAGATAGATAGATAGATAATAGACGATGATAGATAGATAGATAGATAGATAGATAGATAGATAGATAATAGACGATGATAGATAGATAGATAGATAGATAGATAGATAGATGGATGGATAGATAGATAGATAGATGATAAACAGATAGGTAATCATATCTCTTTGAGTCACGCAAAAGTGCCAAAGACCACCCCGTCCTCAGTTTCCTTCTCTTATCTTCCTTGTCATAGCTGATGAGGGCCAAGCAGCCACATCTCCCATGATGCTCAGCTTGAATCAATGATAGAGAACATGGAACAAGGTTTGCACAGCGCAGTTCCAGGGGAGTCCATGTAGTTGCCCCTAACAAGACACTTCGAAACAGCAAGCACTGAGCAATGTAGTCTAGTATCCTCTCAATGGTGTCTGAAACCTGTCTTGAAGATATGCTGTATGAAACACACAGAATAAACTGTAAAGCTGCAGCTCAGAGATGGGACTTTAATGAGGGAAAGGGAAAGTCGCGACTACTTTAAATGATTCGGACTTATCTTCACTTCCAATAAACCCAGATGATTTTCTTACCAAAAGAAAAGCAGCCCATAGATTTCTAAACTGAGAAGCTTTTTTCCCACATAACACATATATACAATATAGGTGACTTCTTTCTCTTTAAAAATGTTATCCAAATGTGTCTAGCTCTCCAGGATTATATGTAGAGCCAAGGTTATGAATATGTATAAATGCAGATGCTCTATTGAATGTTTTTTATCTCATTTGTATTTCTGAAGATGTATACGATAACCTTTGTGTCTTTCAAAAACATCTTCCTACACCTCAGGGAGCAAATTACCTCTATTTTCATTTCCTTTAGAGTTAGATCATTTTATAATTAAGAATGTATTGAAGCAGATTCTCCCACGTGTAAGCTACTCCCTGGGGAGTAATTTATGCAAAGAGAACCTCTGACTTAATATCATATAAAGCAAAAACTATTCAATGGCTACCTGGGATTATTTTAGTCATTTATAGTAACTATAAATAACCCACTGTTTGAAATGTTATTGTCAAACTGAAATCCATAGTCCAAATTAAGTCATAGTCTGATTCACTGAATTATTTTTAAAATATCTTTAACAAAGCTACAATAATATGTCAAACTATGCTTATTTTCCAAAATCATTAAGGAAAAAAAATCATTTAATGGGTATAGTGATGATGATGATGATGGTGATACAATTATGACATTCTCCCGGAAATACCCATTTTATCCTCACAATTCTATGAAGTTTGTTGATGAATATTATATTTATAAGTGACCAAAAAGTTCAGAGATTTTCTCTTAACTATGGCCTAAATAATAGATTAAGGAGAGCAACCTAGGCAGTCAAATACGAGTAAGGCCATACCTCCTAATTCACCATCCCAAAATCATGAGACCCCTGCAGTCACATAGGCATACCCAGTTCCCTTCCTTCATTTCTTTATCTTACAGAGAGAGAGAGAGAGAGAGAGAGAGAGAATTCAAATTTCTGTAGCTTACTTAAAAATAACTTCATGTGTTACCCTAAGGCTAAGTACTATATTTGTTATGTAAAGTAATAACAAAGATGGTAATGTTTTACCCTTATTTGTTCTGTGTATCTGAAAGTAGAAAATGATAGCAGCGTACACAAGTGTCAGCTTTATGTACAAAGCATTTTGAAGGATATTTTGCATAATTATTTTAAATTAGGAAAGGAAATAGCAGATCTTTCCAGCGTGAATCGTTTTAACAACTCTTTAGCGTACTATCAGACACAGGAATTCCTGCATTCTAAATAACCTACGTGACGACAAAACTGTCCCTCCAAGGCTTTATACATTCAGGTGCCTGTGAGACACCACATACACATCACTTCACACACACACACAAATGCTCCTGCTTCTGTTCCAACTCCAAACCTAGCTCTCACGCACGCTAAACAAGCGCTCTACCACCCAGCCACATCCTCAGCTTCAAGATCATCATCTCAGTCCTGTCGTTGTCTCCCTTCCAATTCTTCATCAGTTTCTCTTTTACTTATCTTTCAGCTTTTAATCTAACTTCTGCCTCTGAACCATTTTCATACTTGCTTGTTCATGTCCCCTTGTCCTACAGCTAATGCCTCCTATTGAGCCATTGCCTAAGTCCTGTGTCCGGACCTTCCGTTGGTCTTCTGGTTTTCTCTGGTTAGCCTGACAAGCTCTAGGGTTGTCTCTTCACATCTCATGGAGACGTTGGTTTAGGGGGTTGTATTTAGGATTTCTCTCACATTGTGCAAGCTATCTAACATGAAGCTACAGCCAACCTTGTTTTCCTCTTATTCAGCTCCATTTTATCCATTCCTCCTGGCACACAGGATCAGGTGAAAACCCTCCTGCCTGACTCCTGCAGCCCCAAAGTCTGGTGTCTCACTTCAGTGTAACCACATAACCCAAATTTCCCTTAAAGCCCATTGCTCTGTGTGATAGTCAGCCACAGTCATACCAGACCTCTGACCGGTTTCCACTCCATGTCGCTTGCCTTTCTCTGCAGTCTAACCAAATTCCACACGATCTATAACATGATCTGCCTTCCCAATTAGAACTGCGCTGATGTAGAGAGGGTGGAATGTGGAGGGTCCGGTGCTAATTACCTTACCTTAGGCTCCTGGATAGCCATTCTTTTCCCACCGCTGTGTCAGAACTAGCATCCTATGACTAATAGATAAAACTCTTTCAGAATCCACTAAGATAGCAGACCATTCGGTCCTCCAGCCCAAAAGCTCAGAATGTCATAGGACAGCATCTGAGACCTATAGAAAAACTTCCCCATCTTGCTGTGACCACCTCTCTGATGTACCCATCATGAGTTTCAAACTTGCCCTGATTTGTTACTTCCTTTGTTCCGTAAAACTATAAAACTTTATGAAACTCTTTCCACACTTCAACATGGAATTTGGGATAACCTAAATCTGACCTGGGCCATAGTCACTTAAATGAGCCCCAAAATAAGCTATCTTTTATACTCTTTTCTTAAAAGTGAACCTCTTCATCCCCAGTAAAATTAAATACATGTTAACTTCCTAAACAACCTTTTTCTGATTTATTCATTATTAACTTTTTATTAATGAGACTATCAAAATCATTACCACATATTCTCCTGAGTCATCATGTCTCCGTATCCTTACAGACATTTAAAGCATGCTCAGTTAATGTTTTCGTGAATGGTATTTTTACAGAGAAGACCAATCCGTCTAACCACACAACATGTAAGGTCACCAGAGGCCAACATTCCAGTTTTGCTTTTTTTAGTTATTTAAAACATTGAGATAAGGTCATGCGAAAACTCCTAGTGACTTCCTATTTCAAATGTAAAATCAATGTAAAGGTATGAGTTCACAGGATTTTTCTGTCATATTATTTTAAGGAAGACAAGTTTTAAAAGGAAAAAAAAAACAATAAAAGAAAGAGAAAATATCTGGTCTCTAAACATGCATGTGTAGGGGTGTGTGTGGGGGGAGGGGGGTGCGTTCAATTCAGTTTGAAAAAGCAAAGAGTGATAAATGGATGTCTTTTCCTAAGAGGAATTTTCAACATGTGGGTTGAACAACCCTTCCATACAGCTCCTCTAAGACCATCTGAAAACTCAGATATTTACATTACAATTCATAATAGTGATAAAATTAAAATTATGAAGTAACAAGGAAAATAGTTTTATGGTTGGAGGTCACCACATCATGAGGAACTGTATTAAAGGGTTGCAGAATCAGAAAAGCTGAGACCCACTGTCTTAGAAGAAGGCTAGGAAGACCATTCAAATGGTAATTGATACCCCAGGCCATTACTGTCACCCAGCGTCCTGCAAATGTCAGCACCTCACACAAACATCTCGGCTAGAAAAGGTAAGAGCAAGAGCGAACACAGAAATAGCAAAAATAAAAGAAGGTGATTATGGACGTTCAGAATGTCTTCTCTTGCTCTTTCAGCACAAATTGAAGTGATACCATGCAAAATTTGTGGCGACAAATCCTCCGGGATCCACTACGGAGTCATCACATGTGAAGGCTGCAAGGTAGGGATTTCCACGTTGTGGTGGTGTGCCAAGGTTTTCAAGAAGACACACTGAGGGATGTGTGTGCCAGCTGCTGACACTGGCTGAAGAGATGCCTCATAAGCTAAGAACCCTCATTGCTCTTCCAGAGGACCCAAGTTCACTTCCCAGAACCCACAGAGTAGTCAAAACCATCTGTAACTCTATTTCAAGGGTATCTGAGGTTCTCTTCTGATCTCGTTGGGCACTACATATACATGGTACTCAGACATACATGCAGACTCATACACTTCAAGTATGAAAATAGTAATAAAAAGTTTGAAACGCTGGAAGCATTGAATGTTAGAAGTGGATTCTAGAACAGTTGAAGTTCATCCTCACCCAAATCTTAATTTTTTCAATGGGTTCCTGAAGTATAAACAAAATCTTATTTGACATATGCCAGTGATACAGGTATGAAAAAGAAACTGGCCAAGAGCACAAGATTTTTTTACATTCTGTCCAGTGTTCCCTTGGAGAGAATCCATCAACCCAATGACAAATTCTTCCTATGAGTAAGGAAGGGGTTTGGAACACACCGGACTAAGGGAATAGCAGTTACCACAGTCCTAACCTGAGATAATCAAAATTGGAAAATGAAGAGCAGGGTTTTTAAAGTAATCTGAACGAGAGAAAGAGTGAGAATAACAAAGGGCACTCAAAAACAGTTCCATAATGAGTTTTAAAGGGCTGGGCATAACAAAACAAAACTCAGGAGCCATGTGCAGGGGGTGTGCTAGATGCTGGCAATGTCATTGGCAATATGCAGGCAAGGTGAGTCATTTATTTGAATTCAGCAAACTGACAAAGATGTGGCATAGTCATAGACTCTTGAATTCAAGCACAGTCTTAGGATGACTTTTCAATATAAACAGGATAAAACAGATAATGATGGCCAAGATAGCACTGCTCTTCGGAAATTGATGGTGCCTTCACAAGCCTCACAAATGAAACGCTTAAGATTAGAAAAGTAGAGAATAAAATTTAAAAAAAAGGTAAAAATAATATAAGAAAATAAAACTCAACATAGTGGAATGGAGACGAGCAGTGCTATCCTTAGGCAGAGCTAAGAAATGGTCCTTTATTCTATTCCTCTATAAAGCCAGAATGAAGAATTGTGTCACCCACCACCATGCCATTTCTTATTCCATCAATAAGAAACAATAAAGCAAATAAGAAAGTGACTGTTGCTGTGACCCTTCATAAGTAAGCTATTTCTCTGGGCAGGAGGACAAACCGTTTTTGTCATCAGCGTTAGTAAGTTTGTCATGAGAACTCTCTCCGATGAAGGCATTTCTACAGGTTTCTTCTGCAGGCTCAAGAGCCCTAGTCTAGCTGGCAACCAATATATCCACTTAAGTTGTTTGTATATGAATGCCGCCTGGTCATTATTTCATTACATAACACATTTGGAAAATGTCAGGGAATTCAAACTACAGAGATACATTCATTTTAAAAAGCAGTTTTGAACCATAAGCTCTTAAATATTGGACAAGCACAACCCAACAAGTCAACGGCAGGAAGAAGAGATTAGGCTGCTGTTATCTTTTCAATCCGCCGTCAAAGAAATTATGCTGTCACTAATAAGCATATTCTGAGGTTTTTGTCAAACTGGCTATACATCACATGACTGTTATTTATTTCATTGAAAACCCGCACATGTATAAATATGCTACAAGTTTCCCCAGTGGAAATCCCATTCAGAATCAGCTGTCAGTGTCAGCAGATTCAGCTATAACTCTTGGAGTGTTTGTACTAATGCCCGGGAGTCAACATGCGCGACCGTTTGAAACATCAATTCAGCTCACAAACTTCTTCAGTTCCGATTCATTCAGTTAAAACGTGGAACAGAATCTATTTTTCATGCCAAAACTCTCATTTGCAATAATGAGCAACAGATAAGCAAGAAATGACTCATAATTAATGTCAAATTGACTGTAAATTAGGGCTTGTGGCTGTGACTTCAGAACATCTTCTCTGCCAACTCTTCTACTAAGTGGCACCCCAGTATCCAAAGATAAAATCCATGCCATTCTTCCTTAAGATGTACATTCCAAGGCATCGCTAGACAGCACCAGGACACTTCCATGATGCTTCCTCACAGCTTTCTTGGTATAGAAAACAGGCATTACAGCCCCTGGGGACATAGGTGTGTTCTAGAATCCAACCAAACTGAATTCATGGTGCCCTATTGTGCAATCACTAGTGTAGTGAACAAACACCACAGATGCAGAGGTGAATGTAGTCCTCCTTGCGTGGATCTGTGCTCAAGCCAGAAAACCAATTTGGAATCTATCTCCAAGGGGTCCTTGGTCATACAGTCATTCTATGGTTCCTTTTGATCAGCAATGCCCTTCACAGTGCCATGCCATACCATAGATAAAGATGGCATACTAAGCCATACTGAAACCCAAGGCAAAACTAAAATCAGTAGTATCAATCCTGTCTTTCTTTAAACTGTTAAGAATTTGCACACTGATATTGATATTTAACACTTTATTAAAACATTCCCTTTTCCTAATTGCCTTGATTTTTAGTGAACTGTAACTTTCATATCCACGTTGGTCTTCTGGCCTGCTTTATTTATGCAGCCCTGCTCCATTCTCCTGAGGAAACACAGGTGTTTGAAGGAACTTAGGGGCTCTATTTCAGGCCTCTTGAAGGTTTTTTACTTCCAAAGGGTAAAACTGAGAGCTATCTTTTCCCTGTGCTTTTTCATAATACTTCTGTTTAGACCATCATTTTGCTGGCAGCACTTTTCACTTGCACTGTCTCGCTGTAGGCATTGTGAGAGCAGTGACTGGGGAAACTGATTATCTGGGGGAATTAACAGGGAACTATAACTTTCATGTCTCTGGGGAAAATGCTTATTTTCATTGTTATATTTTTTGTAACAAAAGAATTTTAAAAAATAGCAATAAACCCAGTTAAAGATTGTAAAGAGCAGTGTCCAGTCGGTTATAGTTCTTCTGCACCAGAAGAATTTGAACCTAACTGAAGTAAGAACTCTCACATCCTATAACCTAAAGGCAGGCATTCATTTATTACCTGATTTATATGGCAGAAGTTGTATTTAGAGTTTCTTGGACTCAAACTGTGATTTATGATAAGATACACCATGTGTTTCAAAAACAACTTTCTGCCCATGTGATAGTGCATAATCCCAGCACTGTGGAGGAAGAGGCAAGGCAGAGATATCTCTGTGAGTTCAAAACCAACCTGATACAAAAAGCCAGTTTTTGGGCAGCCAGGGATACCAAAGTTGCGTGGTGAAACTCTGCCTCAAAAAAAAATAATTGATTCTTTCTGGACAATTTGACTTTTTTTTTTCAGATTTGGAAAATTACATTTTAGAATGTGGGACAAAAATGGATCTAACCCTGAGCCTACATTCCTTGATGCTGTGCCTCCTACCAAGACCCAGAGCCTTAGTTCAAGCCCAGGCCCATGTCCCCATCAAACTTTGTCCTCCTAGGTTTAGCAGCAACATGCCTCTTTGATGCTCTTTTTCTGTTGTTCCTTTGGGGCAAAACCTTCATCTCTTCAAAGAAATTCTTTCAGTAAACATTGAATAGTTGAATGAATGAATGAATGAATGAACGAACTGAAAAAAGATAGTGCCACGTGTCCATAGATATGCACATATATTCTGCTCAGAACCATCTATAAGTGCTCCAAGAAGCAGTCAAAACTTTTGAAGGATTCAGCCCAGCTGTACTTGGTGTAGAAAGCCTTTCAGTGTATATGCTAATGTTGCCCTTTCTGAGTCTCCTGCCCTCGCTTTCTCTTTTCCTCTCTAGGGATTCTTCAGGAGGAGCCAGCAGAACAATGCCTCTTACTCCTGCCCAAGGCAGAGAAACTGTTTAATTGACAGAACCAACAGGAACCGCTGCCAACACTGCCGACTGCAGAAGTGTCTTGCCCTAGGAATGTCGAGAGATGGTAAGCCTCTGTCTTCCTGTTTTTTAGAGGTTTCAGATGGATGTTTGGCTAGAGGCTATTCAAGCCACTGAAAGAGGTTTTAACTCAGGGAATTGGGAATATGAAGAAAAGAGAACCAGAGTGTTGGTTGTGAATTAAGAAGTAAAGTGGGGACATAATCAAATACAGAATTGCCTGAGAAATAAGAAGAGAAAGGACGGTGGTGGGGATTTGCAGAGCAGCCTACGCTATCTAGGTTAAGTGAAGTCTAGGTGAGGATAGATAGTAAATGGCTACCTGGCCACATTTCCTGGGAAAGAAAGCTTTCCTGGGAGGTGAGACTTTTAGGACTAAAGTCAGAAAGCTGTAGGTGAAGGAAGAGAAACCATTCTTCTGCGAGAACAATCTGACGTACACAAGTGTATAGAGATCCTAGGAAAAGAACATGTCTCCATGGAAGGGAGGCAGTTCACTGCATAGATACCCCGTGAGAGACCTGGACTATTCTGAACCATGATGACAAGTGCAGATGCATTCGAGGTCCTGCGTTTCCACTCAGATGATAGAGCATGTGTTCCTCCTCCACACACAACCAATTGCTTAGATTCGTGATACAAGGTGAACAATTCAAGCATGGCAAATAAAGAATTCTGCCACTTTTTTCCATTTTTGGTCATTCATGCGCATCCTTATACTGTGAACATGGGCCCCAGCTTTCTTGTAGCCCTAGAGTGTGTTATAAACAGCCTTGTATCCTGAACCCATCCCACTAGCACCAGGGCTGATGGGGTCTTACCTGTCCCAGGACGTGATGGCAGCATATGGCACTGAATAACCCTAACGTTCTGCAGCTATGGTTTTTCACTTGGTCCAATTAGAACTTGGGAATGAATGATGCAGCATTAACCTCCGCTGTTTAACTATCCTTCCTATCTACTGACGCAGAAACCCTGACTCAGGGCTTTGGCAACAGTGCAGGAGCCAGGGTAAGATATGCTCATATCTCCCTCAGTGATACAGTAGTATCTTCACTTTGGTAAATGCATTAGCTGTCTGCCAGTTATGGCTGGCTCTCGCCTCACCTCATCTGGTCACTGGAACATGGCTGCTGGTAAAAATGCCTTACCATTTACACCATTGGTTTCCTATCCCTGGAGCAGGTATCTTGAATCTTGCCCTTCCTGGTGTATATTCTCTTTGTTTGTTTGGTATTTTGGTTGCTTGCTTACTGAAACAGAGTCCCAGTCTATTGTCCTGGCTGTCTTTGGACTCACTGTGTAGACAAGGATGGTCTTCCTGCCTTGGGCTAGGATTATAAATGCATGCCCATGCCTGGCTTCTGTTTTTCTGTTAACTGGACTCTACAAATCAATCTTCAGCATAAGTATTTGTAAAGAAATGCTTAATATCAATATGAAGATATTAGACCACACACCCCCAAAAGTAAACAGCCTAAAATTTACAATGCAAAAATTTAGAAGGTGAAAAATTAATTTAATTTATAGTTTTTAAGTATAGAACGTATGTTCTCATAGATGAAAACACTGGTGATGCCCTGTACACAGACAAGCTTCGCAGGAAAATGTTCTCTATCCAGAACTGGGTCAGGTGACACATATCACTAAATGATTTAACTTTCAACTAAAAGTCAACATTTGAGACTTTAGACACACTTCTTCGTTGAAAATGCTCAATAGTCACTGACATACTACCATGGAAGAAACTACATTCTACATCTAGAGTTTGTCTAAGGACTGACATGAGAGAGAATTTAAAACGAGTCGAATGAGTCAGACTTCTCATACAAAGTTTGGATCACTAAAGGTGTTGGCTCCTCTCCAGTGCTAAAAGAGTTAAACCAGGACCAGTTTAACTAGTACAAAGCAGGTAGAAACCTGGAGAAATGGAGACATGGAGACTTAGAGACAGTAAGATAGAACACTACCATTTCCAAATGAGCCCAGAGTCACAGGTGATGCTTACATAGCTGGAGTCTCAAAAACACCTGCTCAACTCTCCTGCAGCGGGAGCTAGAAATCTTTGATGGAGCAATGACTTTTAATTTCTAGTCACCCTGAAACCTTCTGTTGTACTTAGACTCCCACACCATAAACAAAAGTGACGTGATTTCTGAGCCTCCTACACAGAAGTGTGCTTTGTATGTACTGAGTATTGATGTTGTCACCCTGAGTATTTGTGGATCAGTTGCAAGGTGTACAGTCTGATGCTGGTTCTCTTAAGCCACGGTAGTTTCGCAAGAAGCTGTCTCTAGGCTGAAACGAATGTCATTAGCAGAAGAAATCAGGTTTGTAAGAGACAAACGGCTAAAATAGGTGCTGTGCTCACCCACGAGAAGTGATGAAAAGCATGTAAATGCTTGAAAATATAACTGTAGATGGCCTTTGTTAAAGTGGAACTTTGAATACATCAAGGAGTCTGCAGATAATAGCCAGGAAATGTTTCTATGGCGGAGAAGTTCAGTTGGTGTATTTTCGTGGTGTACTGTACATCTTCCCCTCCAGAGTAGACGGCCAGCTTTATTGCAGGAGAGGAGATAAAACTGAAACACTTTTCTGAAATAAATGAAAAACTTGTGCTGGAGTAGTTCTGTAGTCATTGTCTGTGAAAGTCTTTGATTTAAGACAAAGCCTGCGAATTCCAAGCTGTGGCCTCTTTAAGTTGCCTCTTTCTAGCTATTCCAATTGCTCTGTCACCTGACAAGCCAGCCTCGTGCAACAGATGTACATTGCTCTGTTGAGTCCGCAGACGATTACAGCGGAGCCTTTGGCAACACCCTTTTCCAACATCACTAGCTCTGATTACAAGGACTATGGTCAACAGCACATGGAGGCGTGCTTTGGCGGCAGGGCAGTCTGTGACCCTGCTGATGGTAGATGGCCTTGCTTGGGCGACAGAAGAGGCCTGAGTCAGCTTTGCATATCCTATTGTTCAGCAATCTAGTTCAGGCATGCCCTTGTGTGGTGAGGTGCCCAGTCAAACAGGCCCTTTTCAAGTCTCTGCTTATAACACATTTGTCAATAACCCATTGACCTAGGCAGTTCATGCGCCTGGGAGTCCAGGGCTGGGCATCACGCTGGCACAGAATAAAGGGGAGTTGGGAATTGTCATGGAGAATGTGAAAGGGTGCAAGGAAAGGGAATCAGGGTCATCAATCCAATCACTCTTTCTCAAAGTTCATAGACTTGAGGGTTAAATGGCAAGTATTTTAAAGGCAGTTCTGATGTCATGAAGAAAACTGACTCACTCTTGATTTTTAATTCCTAAGATTTAAACCTGTGAATGCACACTATTCTATAAAATTACTGCAAAATTTTAATCTTATGTGATAGAGTTCATTCTTGTATCGAGAAGATGAGAGCTGTCATTAGAGCCACCAAAGCTGACGTAAATGCATATGCAAAGTCAGCAACAGAGAAGGTGAATACCACTTTCTTGGGACACAGTCCTCCTGAGTCAATGTTCGATATTATTTGTAACGACATAACATAAAAGCATGAGGAAAAGTTTCCCTAACCATTCGGTAGACTTCTGCTGTCTGTGGTCTGGCTGAAATGCCACTATACTCAAAAAGGAAATAAAAAAATCCGAGAAGAAACAGAATGTAAGGACAACAGTGTCTACACAGCAAGTTAAATGCAACACAAGGGGCCAAACCAATTCTAGACCCGGGAAACGCGACAACCGAGAGGGCAAAAGGCGTTTGCTGGTAGTGAATTAGATTGTTTCTCTTCATTGGGAAAAACTACAGGATAACTACCACTTCATATAGCCGGGCGGTGGTGGCGCACGCCTTTAATCCCAGCACTGGGGAGGCAGAGGCAGGCGGATCTCTGGGAGTTCGAGACCAGCCTGGTCTACAAGAGCTAGTTCCAGGACAGGCTCCAAAGCCACAGAGAAACCCTATCTTGAAAAACCAAAAAAAAAAAAAAAAAAAAATTAAAAAAAAAACTACCACTTCATCTTTCTATTTAGGCAGCATTGAAAAGCCAGAGTTCATGAATTTTCTTTTAGAAAGATTAAGGAGTAAGAAGAAAGAGGAAGAGACTGGGGGGGAGGGGGGGTCAAGTCCAGCCAGTCACAGCCTCAGTCTGGCAGGCAAGAAGAGAGAGAACATGCCACTCTACCTAGGAATATCTAAACACTCTGTCACCCTGCACACCCTAGTATCCAGGACTTAATCACACAGTCAAATTGCTCAGTAATTGGGGCTGGGAAGTGTGGTCTCCATTTTGAACAATCCATCCTCAGATAAGATTTCATAGCATCATTCCCAATGCAAGAGGAAGAGGAATGTGGAGAGATGTTACAGGGAGTGAAGGGAAGCATCCTCGCAATGCAGGCCTCCCCTATGGACCCTCTGAGCTGAGAGCCTGCAAGCACTTCCTGTGTGTCGAGGTTTTTAGAAAGAACTCCAACACTAATGAGTGAATCTTTATCTGTTTCTACACTTGTCTCCCTCCTTTCTCCACCCTCTGATGTCCTGACATCAACAAAACATGAGGAAATTGGCACCACCACCAAAGGAAAAAAAATGAGAAACTCAGATGAGCAGAATGCAAAATGACTTGAACCAAGCAGTTTAGCATGCTAAAAGAAAGGTTGACGGCTTGTGAGGAAGAAGTCACTACCCATATCAGTTAGGGAGGTTGTGTTCCACAAATCAGAAAGCTGTGCATGGGGGTGAAAGCCTTTTTATATAACTCCCAGACACTTGCAGAGCCTCTCCCTCGGTTTCCATTAAAATGCCTGAGGATTTGGTTGCAAGAAAGGGGCAGAATAAACCTTCGAGCTGGGATAATGAGGAAAGTCGCTCTTGCTGGATCACTTGCCCTGAGTGCATACAAATACCGCCATCCAAAGCTTCTTATCATTTACTCCAAAATCCAAAATGGCAGCAACTGATGAGGTTTTCACACCACCTGCATCCTTGTTCTTACCAATAAAAGATGTCCCAAGCTGAAACAACGAGTTTCTTTCCAAGGGCCTGGCAGTCCTAATGATAGGGAAGAAAGTCAATATTGATGACAGAGGCCATTTTAATAGCAGGAAACCTTTGCTAGTCTCATAAGGTTCATTATTTTGGTTTTGTATATGCTATCCACAAATGGAGAGAGAGAGAGAGAGAGAGAAGAATACAGCTTCAATGTCATGGCAGTGACAAACAATACACATTTTTACATTTCTTCCTAGCTTACTGTTACTATTTGGATATTGAATGTCCCCCTAAGGGACCCATTAAAGAGTATGGAACCCAGGTTGACATTGCTGAGAGGCTGTAGAACCTTTAGAGGGTGGGGCCTTGAGAGAAGCCTTAGGTCATTAGGGAGTGCCCCTCTGAAGGAAACACTGGGACCTCAGCCCCTTCCTTTTCCTCTCTTTGGCTTGCTTGGGTTGAATTGCTCTACCACACATTCTCTAGCATAGTATCCTGCACTGCCACTGGCACAAAAGCCATTAATACTGTGAGCCACAAAGAAACCTTCTCTACTTTTAACCTGATCATCTCAGTTACCAGTTACAGTGGCAGAAAGCTGGGCAACACACTGGACAACAACGCGATGCAAATCAACACACCCTCCAAATACAATGTTTCCCTAAATGCAAAATGTAAGAGTGAAACCCCGATTTGCAGCCATGGGGATTTGCCTATATGATACTTATGGGATAACCACCCAGGTCCCTTAGAGTGAAATGGCTAAGGTAATGCTAACGACACTGCTGTCTTTTGCTCTTCTCTCTATCCTAGCTGTAAAGTTCGGGAGAATGTCCAAGAAGCAGCGTGACAGCCTGTATGCTGAGGTGCAGAAGCACCAGCAACGGCTGCAGGAGCAGCGGCAACAGCAGAGTGGGGAGGCAGAGGCCCTTGCCAGGGTGTACAGCAGCAGCATCAGTAACGGTCTCAGCAACCTGAACACCGAGCCCGGCGGCACCTACGCCAACGGGCACGTCATTGACTTGCCGAAATCGGAAGGATATTACAACATAGATTCTGGTCAGCCATCTCCCGATCAATCAGGACTGGACATGACTGGAATCAAACAGATAAAGCAAGAACCTATCTATGACCTCACATCCGTACCCAACTTGTTTACCTATAGCTCTTTCAACAATGGGCAGTTAGCTCCTGGGATAACAATGACTGAGATCGGTAAGTCTGAGTCGTCTCTGAGTTTTATTTCTGGAAGGTTCCCCCTTAAAGTTGCCCTAGTCCCGCTTAAGAAAGGCATCTTCACAGCCTTAAATGAACTGATGCATACCTGGTTTCTACTGAGAAAATGAAATTGGTTTATACTCTAACAACTGTCCCAATCCCCTTGCCCCATCAGAGTTGAGTGAAGGAAGAAGGAAGAAATAAGAAAGATGCAATCTATAAGGAAAGAATTGATGCTCTCTGGTGAATTTGGATTCTTATAGAGAGAAAAATATTGTTGGTGGGAGCAAGGATATTTCCTAGCTTTCCAAAGCAATGTTATTCAAGAGAAGGGGACAGAGTATGCAGTAATACAATAAATGGTTCTCAAAGATTGCTGTAGGCGCACCCTAAGCAAAAAGAACCCCAGCTTCCCACTTTATATGGTGCGGCAGGAAGTCCAGAAGAAAGCTAAGGGTTTTTTCAAGTCTAATTCAGGAATTTGACATGGGTATTTGAGGGAGAGCATTCACACACAAGAATTTGAGTTTACACCCCAGATTCCATGTTTTTAAAAACTTGGTACCCCACTTAATATCTCAGCACTGAGGAGCTAGGCAAGGCAGCCTCCTGGACTTGTTGGCCAGCCTAGATTATTTGAGATCTTGGCCAGAAAGAGAGCCTGTCTCAAAATAACAAAGTGGACAACTCCTGAGAAGCAACAGCCAAGGTTATCCCACATGCCTGTACATACAAATGTGGACATGCATGCACACACATGAATTCTACATGGGATTCTGAATCATAGCAATAATGACTATGGTCTTGAAGGCTATGCAATACAGAGTAACAAGTTACTCCTGGACAGCTTTCACCTATGATGACTTTTGACCTCTTAGGGCATGATCTCAGAAATGTCCCCATCTCAGGCAAGCCCCCTTCCGGTCTACCATAATTTTGTTCATCCTGTTAAAAACTCCACAGTCTAAGGAATGTTGAATGGGTTAATCTCATTAAGGAACTGCCAGAAGAACAGTAGCAAACTCTCATAATACAATTCTCTCCCAGGTAGCAGAGCTACATGCCCACCTCACCATAGAAAAGTTAGAGCAAAAGCAGGAGTGACTGCCACCAGGCTAAGAGTCACACAACCTGAGTTCAAATCCTGGCTCTGTGGATTATAATGTAGAGTACAGCGAGCTCCTTGATCCCAGTTCTTTAATCGTTGAACAGGACAAAGCAAGGTTTTAGGTCACAGGAATATCATAAGAAGGACACCACTAGACAAGGGCCCACTAAGTCTCCGCTATAGTTACCTTTGTAAGCCCTATGCTTAGTTGCCATCAAATAAGTATCATTTTCATTTGGATTTGCTGTGAACATACAATGAAATCTATGACTGTGTTCTAGGCTGCATATGACATGTATTTGAGGAATGAAACAATGCCACACAATGATGAACCTGAGATATTATTTCTGTTTTCCAGTGGCTCATCATGTGACAGAAAATTAAGTTGTTGATATCCCAACTAAGAGGCACCAATAGCTGGACTCTGATTGGTCCACTACATTGTTATCTTTACCCATGTCCTTGTTGTATCAGAGATACTTTGTAAACATTTCTATTTCATCAAAGTCTAAAAAGCAAAAACAAAAATAATGCTATTTTACTGCAGAAATAGGGACTTATAGAAGCCTAGGGGCAACTCACTGCTTCAGAAGGGGCCCATGGTAACTCTGTGAAAGAACCCAGCATCCACTTCAGGAAGTCTCAGTCCAGGGACTTGTGCTCGCCTATTTACCTGCTGCTTACTGCATTCGCAACCCACAGGGCGTTTGTCTGCAGAGGCCCCCACTCTTTCCAAAGGGGTGTGTCAAAACAAAGTATGATACCACTTACTATGCAAGTTCTCAAGTGTAGGATTGGGATGGAACATACATTTAATTCCTAATGAAATTAAAACTGGGAAATACTTAGCAATCTTTGGCCTCATATGCAAAAGGGACACTTTCACGGTTTATTTATGACTTATCATCAATAGAAATTATGGTAAGAATGCTGCAGACAAAACCATTGGCTCTGGGTTCCTGTGGGCAAGCACTTCCCTTTCTGGCCCTCAGCCTATTTTCCTATGATCTGATAGAAGAGAACCAGATAGCTGCACACCACATCTCATCAGGGCTTCCCGCAGAGACTCTGATACCCAAAGAGAACTTTTCATAATTATTTCAAGACATCACTAGTCTGTACGGATCTCTACATGTGCTCTAAATTCTCATCAGACTTTAAGGGGGAAATTAGAAGTGTCCTATGAGTACTCTCAATTGTAACAGACTCTTAAACCTAAATATTGGCTCTGCTCAGATTTTGTTAAAACAGCAATGCCACCTAGTGGACACAAACCCATTCCATGTGTATGGATCTAGGTGTGTGGGGTTGCAAAGCCACAGCGCGGTGACGAATGCCTTATCTTAATGAGCTATCTAAAACTTGCCACCCATGTCGCTACAACACTGAGTCCATAAGAGCATCACTGTGCAAGAAGGCAGCAGAGAACGGTGATGTACTCTGGTTCACTCAAGCTGCGATCTTTTATGTCTATGAGTCTTAGCTCCAAACCTGGACTAATAATAGTCATTTATCTTATGTCAGGGGGAGAAATGAGTAGATATTTATAACTCTGAAGCTATTAATTTCCATTTCTAAGAATTATCATTATCATGGTAAAATCAATATTGTGATTCTTACATAATATCCCTAGCTATTATAGGCAGTACAATCTCCTTTTGTTAAGTACCCATTGTGTTAAATGATACTCTACTTTTAATTTTTTAAGAAGTCTTGGCTTGACTGATGAATGACTGTATACCCATTTTATAGGAGAAAACATTGAGGCTAGATGTCAGATTCTTAGTAAAACCAGAGGACAAATTTGAGCCCAGGTCTAAGTACTCAAAAGTCATTCTTTTAAACTTTATAGTATAATTTCTCCTGTTAAGCGACTAACCACTCAGAAGCTCATTGGCACTGCTTGGCACTTGATGCCTGCTGGCATCTTTCTAGGTGACATTACATAAAGTTCACAGGGTTTTCTGCTGACCTTTTGACTTGACTTGATCATTAGATATATGAACCACTTGGTGGGTGGCATGTTGTCACTGAAAAAGTCCTGTACAGACAAAAGAGAAAATCCTAGCTTAGCCACAGTTTAAATGGTGAATCTAAGACTCTGGGTCACTAAGACATTCCTGAGCATCACTCATGGCAGCTGGTTCTGACTGCTCCCTCTGGTTTCTGAGAGGGTAAGGAACGTGTAGTCCCACCATTATGCTGAAATCAGTCCTTATGAATAGATCTTTCTTTCAAACCAGGCTTTAGATGAGCCTGTGTTCAATAAGGCCCCACAGTTTTGAAATTTTAGATAAATACTCATTTATGAACTACAGCTTAACATTTCAAACAACTGCATATAAATCATCAAGTCAATTATACATGTTATTAAAGTCAGGAATGAGCCCAAATCAAACACACCCTTCACCAGAGGTGCCCGAGGAACTCACACTTCCTGGAATAAGGATCCTGATGATAACGGCTTCTGTGGAGAAAAAAATGTGAAATCTTTCCACACGTTTCAGTCAGCAGGAGTCTCACCCCTGCTTCAGGTCACCTGTGAGAAAGCCTCTAGTTGAGGTTAAGGGTCAGAAATTCTTGCTTTCTGAGGCACAGAGTTCGTTAACCAGTAAAGCTTAATTCTAACTTAAACAACTGATTTTTGCTACCATAGACTTCTGGGCATGCTTTGAGGAATTTCTTTTTGCAATATTGCAGCCACCGGAAATAAACAAGACTTAGAGTCTATTCTCACCATCTAAATGATAGATGTCAAAAGAAATAACTACAATTTGGAATAGAATAGACTGGCCATTACCAGCAAGACACCAGCCTAGCAGGCATAAGGCCCTTTGTTCAATCCCAGTATGCTAAACCAAGTAAATTATTTGTTTAAGCTGTCGTGGAACCTAAGTCCTAAATGATCCAGGACATGAAGGTCTGGGAGATGGTGAATATCAGATATTCAGACCTCTTCTTATTTTCTTATCAGGAAATCTTTTAGTCTCAAAATTTTGAGGCTGAAAAGCAAAATACAGTTAAGAGAACAGAAACAACAAAAAATATTTCAAAAATCTATCTCTGGGCTTTTCAAACTCCCAGGAGAAGAAGAAACCATGAAATAAGAAGAGGCTGGAAGTCAACCACAAATTAATATTTAGGCCTCAGTATTGACAGGACCTGGCTGGGAATTTACTTCAAACTGGTGTGATGGATGTCTTATGTCTCCGGGAATAAAATTTTGTGTGGCTGGTGATAGAGAAGGGAAGCTAGGCAAAGGATTCTCAGCAAGTGAGCAGAAAAAAATCAAAACGGAACCACTGGTTTTCGCTTACCACCACAGTTCTCCAATGCTCGGGGGATGCTACAGGGATTATACTCTGAAAAAAGCTCATTTAAGATGAAAGATGATTGACAAGGTATCTAGAAGGTTCCAGACAAGACAATTTTAAGAAGCCAAAGATTTTTAAAAGGCAAAAGAAAGAAGAATGAATATATATATATATATATATATATATATATATATATATATATACATAAAATGCATGTGAATATATATGCACATATGTACTTAGACTAGCTGCAATGCTGAGGCAGAGGGTGCCTTCCACACCTATCCCCTGGGTCTGAGATTTTGCTGAGTTTCCCTCCAGACAGAGACAAGGAAACGTGGACTCACTGGTCTCATTGTTCCCACATAGTGTTAAAATGGATTTCTTCTCGTAGTCCCTTTGTGTTCTATTCGTGGAATCTGGAGTTTTAAGTAACAAACATAGAAATAAGCCTCATTTTGGATATGTCTATTACATAACCGAGTCTGAATAGAGGAGACGACATGAGATGAGCCTAAAGCCATCTAGTCTCTGTAATGTATGGCTTCAGACTGTTGAAGCTACAGAGACAACCAAAGGACACTGCTCAGGGTGCTTCATTTTGCAAACTTCTCTATACATTTCAAATGATGACTTTAAGAACTCTGAGTAGATGCAATGGACTTAAAGCAGCTCCTTTTAACCATGTGGACTTTTCTAAGTATGTGTTTTGTAATGGTCATTATTTAACTTCCTGTGGGAATGCAATGCAGAGAACACAAGTTGCAGCTTGTGGGATATCTATGTCCTCTGGTAGCACCTGCACAAGCACAAGTCACGTTCGATTTAGAGCAACAGTCTAGTGGGTCCTTAACACCAACAGGACACTAAATCTACAAGGAAAGCATTCAAATGTTCTGTGGAAAGGAAAATCCAGTCTGCCTTGTTTATCCTTTCTTGCCTTAAAGTTTGTCTTGTAAATGTCCTGTAACCCCCTCTCCCACTCACTCCGGCCACAGAGTCTGCAGGCATTTAGAGAAAAAATACACTGAGATTTGAAATCACAGGTCCACCTACTATTCCATGTGCGCTTGTTCCAAATGTTCGGCTTTGTGAGGCTCAGTCTCCCATTCTGAAAAGGAAAGACAACTGGACAAAATGACCTCAAAGGACCACAGTTTCTCACCTTCCGGAGAGTTTTGGCAGTACACACAGGCAACCTTTGTTTCAGCCACTACAATGAGGAGAGCATAGGAGAATAGTAAGGAAGGACTTGTGAGCCACTGTGCAATCTGTAGCACTGAGGGAAAAACAAATCTGATCACGGAGTGAACGTCTGTTCTTAACTCCTGAGGAGTGCCGCCTGGGTCGGTCACTGGAAAGAGACATACTTTGCCCCTGTGATACACAAACATCATCGTGTTCTTTCAGCACTCACAGACACCTCCCAATGTCTGCCTAGCTCAGGCACTCAATCTTCTATTCAAAAGTAAATAAATAAAAGAATTCCCTGATTGCCACAAACTTTGGGGCTGACCATGATTAGAACTTATTCCAACTGGTCCATGATCATGAATTATTTTAAATGGAACTTAGGACAACAGATTCTGTAGCTGCTTTTACTGGTCAATCAAATCCACCTTTCTAAATATCCTTTAATAAACTCTCACTCAAAGACTACAAATATCACCTAGTGATGATACCAAGGTCACCTGCTGTCACACTTAGGGCACCGATTTCCCATTATTCGGAAACTACGCAAAGCATTTTGAGAGTAGGGTGGCTCTAAGCAAATGTAAAGTTTTGTCTCTACTACAATCTACACAAACATACATGGTCAGTTCAAGCATTTATGAACATGTACATCTATTTACAGTACATAAATGTTGATACCACTCAATACAGCTTTCCTAATGTGCTAACATTTACTAGTGTAAGGAAAACTTCTAATGCACCTTTTCAATTTTGAGTTAAAATTGTGAAAAGTTGAACTTCAGTGAAATTCCCCTAGAAATACTATTTTAGGATTAATTTTTTGACTTGGGATTCAAAACTTCATAAGATTCTTAAATCCACCAGGAAGAAAAAAAAAGCATTGAGAAGCTATTGGAAAGGCAATTCCATTTTATACACTCAATTTCAAAAGTCATCATAGATATGAAATGTTCTGCAGAAAGGAAAGGGAACGATTTCAGGATGGTCTAACTTGGCTTATAGAAAGGGATGCTGGGACCCACAAGGTAACCTTTGAAATGACTTTTGCTGACAACACCACGCAGAATTGCATTTTTGAGTATTATGCTGCAGCAAGCCATGCTTTCACGAGATTGCAAGCCTTGATGGTGGCTCTAGCGCTGCTTGGGACGCTGCAGACTTTGCTCTGTTTTCAAGTACCCATTTTTGAAAGAGGTAGTTAGAGTTAAAAATACCACCATGGCCATGGAAGCAAGAAACGCCTATTGGTAATCAAGTTGATGGAGGTAACTTTGGGACCACTAGCCTAGCACAGGGCTATCCACCAACTAGAAGAGCCTTTATTTTTGTGATGGTCAAGGTGCAGAGAAATTTGTTAAATTGAAAAGTTTTATTTTGTTTCTTTAATTTGGGATGTAAGCTTCCTTTGACAAGCCCCTTTGACACTAAGGTGAACAAATTAACCATTAAACTTGAGCCCTGGGTATGAAGCCTAAAGAGACCTGTTCTGTAAATAAGGAACTGTTAGCTCCTTTGTAAGCAGGTTGTTCTAGAACACTTTGGCCAGTTTTATCCCAGACTACTTAAGAAGCATTTAGATCACCTAATTAAACCAATTAATAAAACAATCAAGGTATTTTTTTTAAGATTTACAATAAGCGCTTAACATATAAAAGTGGGCTCCAAAGGTTACCTCTAAATTGCTTTTTTTGTTCTAAAGGTCAGAAATATATTGACTAAAGTTCCAAATATGCACCGAGAAGGAAGGGTTGCTTCTGTCTAAATTAACGATCAATCCATGTGTCAACAAAATTCGGATAATAAACATCAATCCTAATGATGGCCCTGAGCAATTTTTATAATTAGATTTCATCATCTGTGGTCCTCTAACCATCCTCTGGGCAGGATGGGGAGGTGCAGTTCTTAAAGGGGAGTCAGCAAGGATTCTGGTGAAGTTTGCAGTCCATTGTCTGTGTCTTTCATGCCAGAATTCCATTTGCCTTTAAAGCTGGGGTCCCTTCTCTCCCTTTAGCTCAGTAGGATGTGTCTTGCAGGAGTCAAATGGAACAAAATGTGCCAGTCTGTCTCTCAGATTCCAGTCACTCTGTCTCCCAGAGCCAGAGAGAGTGTCACTGTGGCTAAACTCTCCTGTCGACGGAACCATGACTGGGAGAGATTAATTGACTTTCTCAAAAACATAAATTAGAAGTTGGGAAGGGGTTGTTCTTGACTTCCCCATCTTCGAACACGGCTGCCTGAAAACTGGGTAGCTGTAGACACTTAAGCACGCTCCTCTTTCCCCCTTGTTCTGTAGAGGGGGTCTTTTACTTTGAAAGTTAATTTTGAAATGGAATGTTTTCATAATAGATTCTTTCTCAATTTTGTCAACTGTTTCAAGAAAGAAAACCCTAATTTCCCAAAAATTAGACATGCACTGTTGAAATAAAACAAAGGATGCATGATCCAAAACAGCTTTCAACTAGCCAGCAATGAGAAAGCATCCTCTTAGGCTGTCAATATGTTTTTGCTCCTTTTTTTTTTTTTTTTGCATTTTGGATCAGCTCATCTAAAATATGGAAGCTTGCACATGCTCTTTTGATTCTTCTCAATTTCTCCCCTTGCCACCTTCTGTCAAAAAGCTGTTGTACATGGCAAGGTCTTTCTGAATATTAAGAAAATATTATCAATTTCTAGTCATCTGTTCAGCCAGTCTTTGTCACATATTATCATTACTTACATTAATCTGATCTATTCTTTGCTTCATTATTACATATATTGTGTTTTGTCATACTCTCAGCACTCTATAACTATATCAATTATAAAAACTATAAAAGTATAACCTCATATTTTGTTAAGATACTATTTTCTAAAAACTCTGAGCATCTTTTGGTGCTGGTCTACATAAAGTAAAAAAAATCAATTCTGCTACTCTGATATGAGTTAACAATAGAACTCACGTGAAAAGCAAACTCGAAGCTACTATGACTCACTGGCGAGAGTAATGATGGCCCAACAATGGACTGAGCCAACAAACAACACATAGGTTATTGTTGCAACCTCCCACTGAAAAGAACACAAACCAGAAATGCTAAAACTTCTGTTTCGTCAAAGGCAATTGGATCACAAATAGACCGAACATTTAAGCTTCAGTGTTACTAGTGTTTTAATTCTATTCATGCTTAAAGGTCTTGTGTTCCGGATAGAAATTCAAAGTATCGGAAAGGTCTTAACCGACACGGTGTCTTCTGACATCATCGTTGATGAGAAACCACTGCCCTTGTTCTATTGAACAACAGAAAGGTAGAAAGCATGATTCACTGGCAAAAGGCAAAAGGTGCATTTCATTCTCTGCTTCACCTTCCAGCCAGCTGGTTTAATAATGTATCCTAGTTGCCCTCACAAAGCATGGAGTCTGGGGAACCTTGATACAATGAAACCTCACACGGGGGCTTAAACTTGCCTTCAGAGAGTCCATGGAGATAGCGTGGCTTTAATTCAAAGCAGATCCCCTAAGCCATTCACATCCACACTAGTCACATGCATAAACTACGCAGACTCTTCAGCCCTTCTTTAGATCCTTAAGGCAAATTGCAAATTAAAGATCCATTAATCTCTTTGATTGAAATAAAATAGAGTATTTTAATAAAAATATTTCTCCCCCCAAAAAATAAATTCTTGTAAAAGAAACCAAATTGAGGGGGCGGGGTCTAGCTTGCTGAGAACAAACCATCCATTCTCTTGGGAGGGAAGAGGAGAGGGTTGGGAAGTTCAGACGCCAGCCCTCCAGAGCCATAGAGAGCACCCACATCTCCTCTACTTGGTGCAGTTAGGCCAGGGTGCTCTTGGTAATCATACTAATAGCAGCAGTCTGTAAAGACATGCTCAACTCCCCACACTCCCAGAACCTGAGATCTTAATGAAAGCACCTGTGGGATGCGGGACCCACGACGGAGACAGTGTAGCCTTTGGAGAGCCCCCATTCCCTGAAATGTCTAGTGAGAGCTAAAATAAGCCACTTTGGTGGAGAAGAAGAAGAAAAAAAAAACCCGCTGAGTGGTTGGAATCAGAGCTGCAGAAGGTCATTGGCTATTTTAGGAGCTGCAAGCTGGTCCCTGTTTTATAACATCACAGCTACAAACATGAAATTGTCACCTTGGCTGTCAGTTTCCTCCCCTGCTGAAGCAGAGGTGGCCTGCTACCCATTGAACCTGGCAATGAGTGATTCGTTTCTAAACTTTGCTTTACTGTCGAATTGGTATGCAAGAAAAGTTGTTTTCCATACATTCCTGTAATTTTGCTTCAAAATATTTTCCAGGCATCTTTTTTGTGCCATCCACGATGCCTGACCTTTAAAACTTCATCTGGCTGTGTGAACTCTCCCCCATCTCATGATGAGAGGGCCTGAAAGGGGTTCCTTTTCAGTTTGACTCATTGAATACATTACAGTGAGAAGTATTCAAGATGGATGAGAAGGTGGAAGTCAGAGAGCAAGGGAGAGAGACAGAGACACAAGAAGGGAAGCAGAGAGACAGACAGAGGCAGTGAGACTAAGACATAGATGGGGACCAAAAGAGAGACCTACAGGATTATTTAGGCCTAGACCATCTGGAAATCTAGGAAGGAGGTTAACTCCAGCCCCAGGCTTCCATAATTATTGCATACACTACAGAGAATTACCATCATTTTTATTCCATTTTCCCCTTCAAAAATTTAATTTCTCTCCTCTCATTGCCCACATCATAAGTAGAGTTCCGATTACCCTAAAGACTTTTGGGTAAGTGTGACAATTTAGTAATATTGTTTTATATCTTTTCACCAAAAATGGTAGAAAGTTTTCATGGATTATTATCTCATGTGAATTACCCATTGTAATTTTTGTCTCATTTAGTTAATTCATTTATGAATTTACAAGTTCTATTAACTAATTTTAAAACATGGATTCTAATAAGCTTTCCCCCTAAAAAAGAATCAGAACTACATATAAATCTAAGTGTAATTTCACCAAAAAGGGAAAAATGTATGTTTATCCTTATGGGAAAATACATGAAAGTCAGAGAGATATTTTTCATAAAGTTAATACAAAATAAGGACTATAAACTTAATATTAACCTATAATCACACACCCAGTTTCCCTAATCTGCCCCAGAACCAGCACCGTCCCTCCTTGTAATTGAGAGCAGAAGACAGGACTGAGCATATTTTGTGTCTCTCGTTCTTCAACATCATTTTATTGGCAATTAAAGCAGCTTTCAGACTCTCAGTGAACTTAGCAACCACTGCTCGACTGAGCATGCCCACAGGGTCTTCACAGAATGGTTGCAGCTGTGCTGTCCTAAATCACCTTCCTCCCTCTTCCTGATCTCAGAAAGTGTAGGGTCCGAGAGCACCACCTCTAGACAAGGCAGAGTTTGTCATATTCCTGTCGAACTCATTATCCTAGCACAGCTCACGACAACTCCTCTTTCAACGCGTACCATCTTCAGCCTGAGCTAGTTAAAGAAACCAATAAAAGCCAACTGCTGAGAAGTAGCTGCAATCCAAGTCAGGGTAGGAGATGAAGGGTGTGTGATTGCCCAGTAAGATTCTGTCTCCTCTGTTCTTTCTCCTCAGCCTCCTTTGTCTGGACTTTCTCATGTGGCTGGTCCCTGGAGGGGACAGCATCTGCTATTACCTTTTCTCTTTTTCCAGGCAGGGACTCTTGAAGCTCCTTTGGCTCCCAGCAGGAACTTAGCTTACTGTGCTCACTGTCTCTCCTTTGTCCTCTCTTTTTAAGTCCTTTTCACAACTGCAGACTCTCAGTCCAAGAAAACTATCTTGCTCTGATGTTCAAGCATCTTTGTAAAGGACAGAACGAGCCCTCTGCCCATACTCTTTTAAAAACCAGGAATAGCTTTGCCCTGTGCTTTATTGACCCGAGCCCTGGAAGGACCAAGTGAGTTTCTGCACATAGCTGTCCCACACACTGCCTTCATTGGCACGTATGAGCCTTATGTTCAAAAGACATTTGACTTATTTCCTACCACAAGGATGTGGGAAATTATAGTCCATCCATGATGCTCCCTTCTCTCCATTCTGAATGCTTAGGCTTTAAGGTTATCAATCAAAAGATCAACCCTAGCTTTCTCAAAACCTTAGTGAATCAAGGGAGGGTAAGCAAGGTTGTTAGGATGGATATTTGACAAAAAATGGTAGATGTAATGATGTATGGACATTGTCAAACCTTTATAATAAGTCAGCCACAATTACACTCCTCCTATTGTTGATATTCCTGTTTTGCTGCCATGTCTTCTAGTCCTGCTTATTTTTGTTCAGAATTGTCTTACGTCCTAACCTACTGGCCCTCCTCTGCCATGAGTCAGTCCAGAGCAACTTATATCTGACCTGCATTTTCACAACAACCTGACTCCACTCACAAGCTCCTCAGACACTTCAACACTTCCTTCTCTTTGCCACAGCTAAGATCACCCTTCAGATTGTTTGCTATCTTCTTCTTCCCCCAGAAAGAACTGAGCACTTTCTCTTTGAGGACCCTCCAATAATTAAGGGAATTTATTTCATCATACTATAATACTCAGAGTAGATACTAAAAGATAAAATCAATGTTTGTTTTGTTTAAATATATAATAACAGTTTTATTTTTTCTTAAAAAAAGAGTATTTGTTAAGTGAACACATAATATTCTTTTCTAGTTCTTGGAAATCTCAGAGTCTTGAAGAGTCTGAGAGAGACAATTTCACAAAAATAAGCACACTATCAGCCTCGATAGAATCAGGACTCAACATCAGGAGGGAGAATCTCTGTATGACCAGCCAGCCCCACTGGAGGAGGCCACAGAGAGGCAGGGAAGCCTTGGCTACAAGTGTTCCAGCAACCAAGTCCTAAAGTGAATGTGTAGACTTTATGTCCAGTCTTCTCAGTCCTTCCACACATTGATGGTCCCTGTGCTCTTCTTCGATGCTCTGTAAAACTACGAGTGTCAAGTAGCAGAAGACCAGAGGATTCTTAAACTTTTCTCCATACCTCCTAGAAGATAACCCAGAATAGTTCATCATCCACAGTGCAATTTTAAGTAGTAATTCTAGTTCTGCTTATAAATCTGCAGCCTGTGAGTCACCAACAAATCAGTACGCCTTTGAAGATGAAAACAAGCCACTCTGGGTCTGAAGACTGTAAAGCTTTAGTGTCAGGTTTTCATTGCATAACTACTGTGGGAACAGATATCTAATTTTTAGAATATAAATAATTAGACTCCCCAAATGAAATTGAAAAATAATCAACCATGACTTACCAATCTATTTTAATATAATGTAGAGAGTAATTCCCACTCTTCTTTATAACATGGGAGGATATTCAATACACTTGGAATATAGATTTTTTATAAGGAAAGGATTTTGTAATGTAATATGCTAAAAAGCTAGAAATGTTGATGTTGAAGCCAATAGAATACGACCGTCATCATAAGTTAGCATTTTGCAGTATCTTTATCTCTGTCACTTTATAGTTCTCCTTTGAAAAATGCTAACATATATTGAAATGTCTCCCATTAGGAGACTGACTGAAATAGCAAATAACCCTCTTTTATATCCATTCAACTCTGCACACTGCTTCCCTGGCGAGAAAGCACATAGAATGTCCTGCCAGTAATAACAGTAGCTACTATTGACTCAAAGTTTCCAATCAACTAAAGAGAACTTCATTTAGAAAGTTCACTAGAAGCATAGTTTAAATTTTTCATCCTCTGTGTCACTGAAACAGCTTCACACCACATACACCAGAAATACAATGAGGGGCAGAGAGGGCACTGACATTACTTTGAGGTCTATCCAGAGAAACAAAGTAAAACCATTTAGAAAAAAAAAAAAAAAACAAAAAAAAAAAAACAAAAAAACCGCAAGCTTACACTGCCCAAAGCACCTAAATACAAGAAAGCTTCTGCAAGAACAGCAGTGACTTGGCTTGGTCATCTTCATTCCATGCACACCCCACATACAAGAACCCCGAGTCCTTGGGCTTTTCAGGCTTCCCTCCTTTCCATGTGGTCAAGCAGCGTGTGGGACTGTAAAGGACAGACAGCCAGCTCCATCTGACACAGGCAACTCCTAGCTAGTTTTCAGGAGTGCTCTCCTGTCCAATTCTATTGCTCATCCAAAGCCAAAATAACAGCAATTTAAGACAGAATATAAAATACACCTTAGCTGAGACAAATAGCCCAAAAGATAATCTGCCAACTCCCCTTTGGTTGATATGATTGTTTCCTTATTTATAATTTTCTGACAGAAATATATGAAAATTTTATAAGATGAATTTAATGTCATCATGAACATTATTAGTTACCTACTCGCAGGCCGACATTATGAGAGATGCCCATAGCCATAAATAGAGATAAAAACACATGTCGCCGGATGAAGTTTTGTTTTTCTACTTAGTTTTCCCTTCTATGCATAACATCTTTCTCATTCATTGTATTATTTGATTTGATTTTAAATATGAAAACATTTATGTGTATTTAATCTCCTCTTTCTGGTATAAAATTATTTCAGTGCTTTTCAAAACATTTTTGCGTTTTTGGAATGGGTGTGTTAAACTGTTTAGAAATTGTCAGTCAGAAAGTGAACAACAGGGAAATTTAATATGTGTTTTAAAGGCAAACAGTTACCTGAATGCCTTACAACTTGTTCGCCAAACCTGTCACCAGGGAAGGAGATGAGAAACTTTTGACTGGACGACAATAAAGAGCTTGGACATTTTAAAAAGCTAGGAGGTGGAGTTTAGATGTTTTTATATGATTGTGCAGCTGGCCTATCACTGGCTGCATCCTTTACAGAGCATCTTCTAGAAATCATTTCTTGGAGTAGAACGATTTTACTCACAAAACTTCAAATGACTGTTTTATTCTGATAGATCGAATTGCACAGAACATCATCAAGTCCCATCTGGAGACATGCCAGTACACAATGGAAGAGCTACATCAGCTGGCGTGGCAGACCCACACCTATGAGGAAATAAAGGCGTATCAAAGCAAGGTACTCTGGGAACCGTGGGGATTGTGTCTGTAACTGCCCATTTCTTGTTTCGTTATCTCACCATTATTGACGCGTTTGGCCTCAGCATTCTTGGCTGTTGGACTACCTTGTGCATTGTAGGGACAATTTGCTGCCTCTCTGGTTTCTACTGACTGAGAGTATCTATAATATACCAACTTTCACACAGTTGTGGCAACCAAAAATGTCCACTTGTTGCCACAAGTTCCCTAGAAGGCATAACTACCGTGATTTAAGTCATGGCCCCATTTGAACGACAGGAGAGATGAAGCCTTTGTCAGATGAGGGACTTCTCCTAGTAGCATGGGTTCAGCCAAAAATAAGTATTTAGATGATCACTGCCAAAAATGATGCCCAAGGTTGCTAAACAAACACAGGGAGCAAAACATTCTACATTTTCTTCTTGCTCAACATTCTTGAAAATGGCCCTACAAAGGTGCAGTTCACCCCGTACTATCAGTAATAGCCATGTTTCTCTAAGTACACTAGACATATTAAGGGGAAAAGCTGTTCCTAGGGCCTAAGGATTCTTATAATTTGACTTTGGGACTGAGACTGCCAAAAACCAACCAGTTCTACCAGTTGGAAATTTAGTGAAGCAAATGTGTTTATCTAAACGTATGATTTAAACAACATGGTGACCTAATTCTTGCTTCTTTTGCATAATTATAGAGTCATATGAAAGAAGATCTATAGAAAGTAGACTTCAAAGTCACAGAGATTTAAGTTTCTTAGTTCAAATAGAAATAACTAAAGTAGTAAAATACATTTGAGGTCCTATATCACTTATTAGAGTGACTTGATTTGAACTCCTATCTTTCTTATGGAATTTCTCTTATACAAAGGAAAAAAATTTCTGATTCATTTGGTGGCTTCTGCCTGCAATTCTGGCACTCGGGTGGCCAGGGCGGAAGGATTCTTTGCATCTGAGGCCTCTTTGAGCTCCACATTGAGTTCTAGGCCAACCAGGGCTACATTGTGAAACTTTCTACCTCCCCCCATAAAATAAATGACAACCAGAAAATCAGAATTTTTTTTCTTAAATTCTGGGGAAAGAACACAACATAAAGATATTATGTTCATTGTTGACCAGGTTCCCGTAAAAACAGTATTATGGTAGATGCTAGGATAAAATCACTATTCATCAGCATGGGGTTTGTTTTTAACTAGCAAACTAAGAGGAAGTTTGTTGCTGTAAGAAATGGGGAAAATAGTTATTTTGCATTCTATAAACCTTGCTTCTCCTGATTTAGCTTTGGTAAATTAGATACTTTTGACAACTGAGCACAGTGGAATTGGCATAATTCAAAAGAGAAAGAAAAGCCATCTCTTGATTCCCCACCTTGGGTGGCAGTGACCAGTGTGACGGGGCATGCGCAGTTCATCAGCTCCGCGGAGGCGCTCAGCTCAAGGTCTGTGTCCTCTGCTTCAGTCCAGGGAGGCTCTGTGGCAACAGTGCGCCATCCAGATCACCCATGCCATCCAGTACGTGGTGGAGTTCGCAAAGCGGATAACAGGCTTCATGGAGCTGTGTCAGAACGACCAGATTTTACTGCTGAAGTCAGGTGAGCCAGGCCGACCTGTGGGGGCCTGTTTCAGACAGGGACTGTTTGAGCCCTCCGCCCTGCTTCCACGGGTAGGCCGTTTTACCACCTACATTGTCAGCTAACTCCCTAAGGAAACCCAGTAATAAAAATGCCCTGATATTCATTCATTTCCCCCTTTGAAGTCAAATACAATTTTGCTTATTGAAAGTAGAGCTAGCTATTAATTGCGGAGGCTGAGGTGCCCAGCTTGACAGGCAGCGAAAGTAATTAGCATGTCAAGGTGGCTGAATTGCTGAGCTGGCGCTAAAACCAGCTCCTTGCATTCTGCAAGAGAACAAAAACATCCAGGCTGGCTGAGCTCAGCCTCCGTGGTCACTTCCAATCATTTTAATAAGAATAGCCTCCAGCAGGCATCTACCGGAAGAAACTCCTCTGCGTGGGGATTCTTCCTTCCTCTTCTCTAGTGTTCTCTTTAACATACAGGAAGACCCTTAGGAACTCAACATAAGATTTTAAAAAAAAAAAAAGCAGAAACCAAAACTTATGTCTTTCTTGGAACCCTTTGAAAAGAAAATTAGAACACAGTAGCATTTGGGTTCATCTTCCTGGACTTTTCCACAATGGAAATAACATCCCTTTCCCATGAACATGTCTTCACATTTGCATGTCTCGTTTATTCTTATGACATCGGCATCATTTCATACTTGAAGCAAAGATTGTAAAGATAAAGAAGGGTCAAAGGTTGCATTCAATATCACAAATCATGATAAAGCTGGTGTTGGAATATAGGCCACACATAGTTGTTATGGTGACATAATGTTGATTCCTTAACCAATAATATAAACTGGCAAGAATGTTGACTCAGGCACTAATTCTAGCGTTATCAGTTACCTAGCCGTCCTAAAATTTAGCTAAAGAATTACTTCTTTATCTTGCTCTCAAAGCTATAGTTTATAGCGAATGGCTTGTCCCTACTATGTTTATTTTCTTGCACACTGAGGCAATTCCCATCCGGACAGGAGAATCCACTTTCTCCCTCACGTGGAGGACTGTCCGTGGTGGATGACAGACTGGCATCGGCAAAGGCTCTGATGTTGGGCTTCGGTTGCTGGTTCTGTAAGAATGTCATCTCCACAGAAGGCCTGGACTTCCAGGCATATAGGCACAGGGCTCTGGGAGCTAAAATTCCAAAACTACACACCAGGCATTCTTAGAGTCTTCTAACTTAACTTAAGAAGCCACAATGGGTTGTGAATACCATCCTCTATCAGTTAACACCACCATGAAAGACCACCCAGGGTCAAAGGTACCTTATGACTTCTACCTCTTGATGAGTTTAGGAAGTGTGGAATAAAAATAAAAATAACAAATAAAATCTGATCCATTTGATGTATAAACTTGGACTGACACCTTAAGACAGCAGTGTCCTGATGTTTAAAATAAAGGATGGAACTCGAAACACAGAACTCCAAACTAAGAATTGTATCCCATGCAGCAAAGAAGCTTTCCAACAGTTCAGAGAGGCAGCCACCATCACAGCCCATGGAATTCAAACCTGTTAGAGGGGAACCCAGTTCAGCACACTTCTGAGATTCAGAGATCACCCATTCACGGCTGTTATCACTGAATTATATGGTCATTAACATCTCTGCCTCCTGAATAAATGTTGTCTCCAATATAAAAGGTATTTACCACCTTAAAACCACCCGTAATCCTGCAATGGAGCTACTAAAATTTGCTTGAAATGGTCAGTGCAAGCTGCAGCCATGATCATGACTGTAAGGGGCCCACGAAACTATCTTCCATACTGCAGATAAGCAATAAATAATATCTATTCCCACTGGTGTCAAGATGACCATGTTGAGTTAATATTTGTGCATCTTCTCCTGTCTTTAAACCTAGAGGCAAACAGTAAAGAAATTGAGCAAAGCAAAGAAATAAACCCAAACATCAGAAGAGAGTGAGAGCGTAAGAAAGGGACCATAGGCACAACAACCAACTGGACAATCTTCACAGAGAATTTGGGACTTTGGAGTCGCTAACCTTCAAATGGGGCAAAGTTCACATCTCCAAAATATGGAGAAACTGTGCAACAGTAGTGCTTCTGGATAGAAATGGATGTTTAGATGACAAAAAAGGCAGTAGATGAATTTATTAAGCACCTACTGTGCGCTGGGAACTTTCTTTGGTCCTACATGAAGCACGACTGAATGAAATCCCCCAATAGCCTATTGCTATTTCATGTGGCAGAGAAACCCAAAGGTGAATTTTCCCAGTAGTAGCCCTTTTCCCAAAGCTCACAGATTAGATGTGAGGCTTGACACAAGCCTTTCCTGAACCATTTGTCAATTACAAATTCAAAAGCTGGAGTGAAATTTATTATTAGTCAAAAACTCCAAAGAAATGCTCCACTCCCCATAAAAATGTTATTGCTTCCTTCCATATTAGCTACCTTTAAAATATATGTTATCTTTAACTCTTCATCTAAGTGTTAGGAAAAACATTACACTAAGTATCAAAAGTTCTTCCTAAAATTATTATTCTGTGTGTGTGTGTGTGCGTGCGCGTGCACGCACCGCATGTGTAGAGGTACCTACAGAGACCAGAAGAGAATATAGAATCCCCTGTAGCTGGAATTACATGTGGTTGTGACCTTTCTAACATGAATGCTGATACCTACTTTGGTTCTCTACAATTGCAGCGAGTTCTCTTAACAGCTAAGCCATCTTGTTAGCCCCTAAGATTACTACTTTTAAAAAAAAAGAACGTTCCTAGATTTGGTAGAATAACCCAGACCTTGGGGGCTGAGGCAGGAGGACCATGAGTTTAAAGCCTACATAGGGAGATCTTGTATCAAAAAAGTAAAGTCCTGAAAAGTTTCCCATCTCTTATGTACTAGGACCATTTTATTGTTGGATATATGATAAACACATATGAATCTTGAATTTTTTTATCTTATAGGTTGCTTGGAAGTGGTTTTAGTGAGAATGTGCCGTGCCTTCAATCCATTAAACAACACTGTTCTGTTTGAAGGAAAATATGGAGGAATGCAAATGTTCAAAGCCTTAGGTAAGTTCCTCTTGGATGACAACACAGCTTCTCCACTTATACTTAAATAGCTAATGATATGCCTAGTATCTCATTATTTGGTTGGTATTGGACCAGGTGAGTGTTCAGTATTTCGTCTAACTCTCCAGTTCCTATAATTTCAGTCCCTAATCAGGAAGGGAAGGAGAGAACAATGAGCTCTATTAAAACTGGCACAATTGAGGCCTTGTGGAAATAAACAAAGTCTGATGCTAAATGAGTTGAGTCCGCTCTAGATCACTCTTTTACAGCCCCCATTTTTTTCTTAACTTCTGGTTTACTGCTCTACAGAGCATAGTATACAGACCACTGGGAGCCTATAGGGGTGACCTTCGAGTTTCTTAAGTTAATTCATAATCATTGGTGAAGATAATCAAGAGAAATAACCATATTTAATATCCACAACAGCCTGTTGCTGTATTTATTTTCCATCCAGAAGAGTGTGCATCTGCCTGTGGACTCTGAGTTTCTGGGAGCACAGACAGTTGACACCGTCCTGATCAGAGTGACCCCTAGATCACTCTGTGGGCCACACCAGCAGGATCAGTCTTTGGAGGTGCTGAGTTGCCTCCGATCCAGTCGCCAGGAAGAGGCACACATGAGGACATTAGCAAAGATGGGCTGAGGCCAGGAAAGGTCTGGACAAGTGATAGGGCCGCTTGTTCCATATCCATCCATGGACACCAAAGAAGCCACTGGCCTTTCACCTCTTGTGCTGTTAGCTGATATGGCAGCACCAGCAAGTCCAATGGGCTGGCACCTTTCCCCTTCTACAGTTGATATGCCTCCACGTCCTTCTCAAGGCTAGATTTTCAAGAAAGGAGGAAAAGACTTGGCAGGCAGCTTCGGGATATTTCCAGCTTCATCAAATAAACATTTACAGAGATCAGTGCAGAGATACAATGCTATTTTGTCAAAATTCACAATGACTAAGAAACTGACCTATGAGACATTTAATTAGATAATGAAAATCAATCTGATTTTGGAGGTGGGGGTGCACAAAATGAAAGAAGCTCACTATCATTGTGTAAGAAGTCTCAGTTTGAAGCCCCTGGACATCTCATGTTGCCAGGTTCAAATACCATTGCAAATGACACTACCTAAACCCCAGCATAGAATTTTCTAGGTTTTCTCTGAAAACTGTGGATTAAGCTAAAGGATTCTCAAATCCCATATTTAAAAAATCTTTTCATTTTTTTCTTTCATATCTGATCTTATAGTATAATTATGCCATTTTTCTCTTCCTTTTCCACTATCCAAACCCTTCCATAGAGCCCTCCTCGTTCTCTTTCAAATTCGTGCCCTTTTGTATTAATTGTTATTACAAACATATATGTATAGGTGCATACATATAAATTGCTAAATATAACCTGCTCTATCTGTGTAATGCTACTTGTATGTCTGACCATTTGGTATTTGACTAATTGCTGAGGAAAACTGTTCCTCCCACTCTCAGCCTTCCATAGGTGTCTGTAGCTCATTCTTTGTGGAGGGCTGAGGTCTCATGGTCTTCCTCTCATCCACTCTGGCATACCTTTTATGGTCCTTGGTCAGCTCATGTTTAGGCAGTCATGTTGGTAAAATTTTATGGATGTGATAGTCTCACCATGCTCCCAGACTGACCTCAAACTTGCAATTCTCCTGCCTCATCCTCCTAAGTGCAGACGTCCTACGCATGTGCCATCAAATCCAGCTTACTTGCAACTTTTTAGCTAGGAATATTTTCAGGCTTGTCGAGTTGAGGTTGTGTGCCCAACTGACGTGACACAGAGTGCTCACTAGTCAGCATTTCACCCCCTCACCACTAAGGCTGTCTTCAGTTACCTGGCAAAGCTGTTGCCCACTTTCCTCATTCACTTCTTATGACTGGGGACTTAAAATGTCCTGTCTGAGTGTCTAATATGCAAGCCTTTGATTGCCTACTTGATAATGAGGGGCTCCTTCCAGTGCCCCATCTCACAAGTTCAGTATTTCCCCTCAAAATTTCTCCTTCCTTTTAGGTTCTGATGACCTGGTGAACGAAGCGTTTGACTTTGCGAAGAATCTGTGTTCCTTGCAGCTGACTGAGGAGGAGATCGCTTTGTTCTCTTCTGCGGTTCTGATATCCCCAGGTAGGAAGGCACGGGTCCCTTGCCTTCTTTTCAAACCTGCTTCACTATCTTTAACATCAATTACACCTTCCCAAGCCAAAGCGTTAAAGAAATAACTTTAAAGGGACCGTATTTTCTCTAGCAATTGTTTGATATTTTTGAACAATGCAAAGGCAAGTAGTCTCACATTATTAAAATGGCCAATTTTCCCCTAAAACAAGAGTGTCACATGTGGCAGGGATCACCCCAGATCCAGGTAAGCAAAATTGTTTCCCAACAAATAATAAAAAATGAACAGTGACCTCACTGAGTGGCCGGGTTCTATTTCGAGTTTAAGAATAAAGGAAATATTTTTTTAAATGTAGAGTCCAATAGAGTGAAACAGAAAATGTCTAAATGAAAGACCAAGTATAGGGACCCTAATTACCATTTTTAGACTTTTCTACCCACAATGCATTGCAATCATCTTTCAAGACAAATATCCTTAGGAATATTAAGCATTTCTGAGGGGAAGGATAGTTGCGGAGTGAGTCTTGCCTGGTGGAAGAGGAGGAATCTCAGACATGGCTGCATGCCATCATTTATCTGTGTGACACCAAAGCTGAGGTCACCTCATTGATAAAATAAGACAATAGACTCTTAGACTCTACAATGGGGGGTGGGGGAGGCACAGCACACCTTCTCTAAATCTAAAATAAAATAACTTTTTAGAAACTGTTTTTTCCAAAGCTGTGGCGTTTATGGATCAGCCAAAACTGTAGCAACGGATGTACTTTAAAGTATATGACCTGCTTAAAGTGTAACAATAAAGAGCTCAATAATGTATAATCATAGAATAAAAATAATATGACAATAAATACATGCTCCCTTGTTGACCAGAGTCACTCAAGCCACTGTCTGTTAGATATGTGGCATAACGGCTTCTTGTTGGCTTGTTACTGAATGAAGCATGCACCCCTCCTCATTTTTAAGACTAATTATTTCTGTAATCCATTTCTGTCCGAGATCAACCTCTTTACTTCCATTCTCACGTCTTGCAGCAAGACTGGAAGAAACAGTTTTAACATGGTTATGATTCTATCATATCTTTGACATATCATCCTAGCCGTAGTCACAAATAGGCACCTCTGCCCTTTCCTGTCCAAAGACTGTCTTGCTCACAACATGATCACTAGATAGTCCGTCCAATCATGTCTTTAAAAAATTGCTTCTGGTTTTCATTTGACCCTTTTCATCAAAAACCTAAAGGCCCAGGAACACAAACACAGATCTGGAAAGTGACAGAAGCCCCTTTTTAGTAGCAACTGCATGCCAGATAGTGTCCTCTCGTATCCTTGCTGTATTCGGTTGTCTGCCCTGAGCTCTGCTCCATAGAAGATGCCTTCTACAGATGCACAAGACAGCCCCTCTGTGTCTCCTGCTCACTCAAAAGAAGAGCCTTTCAAAAGTCCCCTTCTCTTTGGGCATGTTTGTGGAACTCAGCAAACTCCTAGCAGCAGAGGCTGAAGACATGCCAGCTCCAGCTTGATTGAGCAGTAGAAAGGACCCTCCCAGAAGGCTAGGTTGATCTCCATGAGTTAGAAACCAATTGAACGGTTTAGCCTTTTTGCAAACTACAGATGCTGTCCTTGCGCACTGAAGAGTTTGGAAGCATTCTGTTTGTCTTACTCTCTCTGCCCAGCGGAGAATCTTCCAGCCTTGGTAGCAGACCCACACTCCAAGGCTTTGCAATATCAAATACACTGCTCGTTATCCTGGCTTAGAGGAGACGGAAGAGAGGTTCATGTCCTCTGGGGTCAGACCCCACTCTTCCCCTGCCTTTTGACTTACTAGCTCCTGTCTATTTATTCCCAAATAGCTTAAGGAAGGGAAAGGGGAACTTCATTGATTCTGATTGACAATTGTCACTGAAGTCCTTTGTGCTCACTTATATAAGGATTTGCTTAACTCTTGGCTTGACTTGTCCTTGGCCTGGCTAGGATTACAGAATCAGGTTTCTCACCTGCCCTGAACTATGTTCAGAAGGATCACGGCCAAGTGCTTTTCCATGAGCATTTGTTCATCGTTTGGTGACTCCCAGAGTCTCTTGAGCAAACCGAGGCAATGATACTAGACTAGCTACACCTTGTCACCATGGTGCATAAAGCTTCTAAGCTGAAAGAAAGGAAGAAATGGAGATGAGAAGAGAGAAAGCTAGGAAAATGAAAGTGTACGGGAGCAAGCAAAGGAGAAAGGTGGGATTAACCTACCTATCACTTAATTCGGGACAGGAAAATCAGACTCAGAAGTTAGCTTTTGAAATTGATGAATGTGCTCTATAAATTATAGCATGGTATCAGCTTTATACCTGATGAAGGAATAACTCAAGCTAAGGAAGAGGATTGTGATTACTAACGGTGTTTCTATATGGTTTCAAATCAGCTATTTCTGCTTTGAAAGAAAATCTAAGCACCTGCCTGGAAAGGACAAAACTTTGAAACAGTCACCAACACTAGGCAAAGAGGGCCTTTCTTTGAACCCAATGGCTTCCCTGTGTAGCTGGCTTCCTGGCAGTGTTTATAAGATATTTATGTTTTATATAAATAATTACATATCTTCAAAAGCAACTTACGGCTAAGTTAAGATGGGTACAAATTTCAGTGTTCATACATGTAAGGGAAATGAAGCAAAGCGTGTGTTCCCTCTTTTTATTCTTTGGCTTTTCTCCTTGTCAGACCGAGCCTGGCTGATAGAACCAAGAAAGGTCCAGAAGCTTCAGGAAAAAATCTATTTTGCACTTCAACATGTGATTCAGAAGAATCACCTGGATGACGAGACCCTGGCAAAGGTAAGTCCGCAGGTTACAGGCCTGCTATCCCCAAAGGAGCCCTACATGAGCAAGGAGAATTCCTCACCAGTGTAGGACCGCATGAGTACAAACACATACTTTTCCAAAAGGAGATGAGTCAATTCAGAGACACTGAGAAAAGAGTTTATTTGCTTGAGGAGTTGTTTTGGGTTTTGGTTGGATGGTTGCTAGGCAGGGCCTGGCTATGTCCCCCAGGTTGACCTTGAACCCATGACCACCCCCCACCACACACACACACACACACACACACACACACTTCCTGCCTCAGTTTCCCAATGCTAAGGATACAGTTGTATAGTACCATGCCTGGCTGTGGAGAATACCTTTCCTGGAGAAAGACGATATGGACAGGTGAGAGCCCAAAACCCAGGGAGACAAAACAAAAAAAAAAAAAAAAAAAAAAAAAACCACAGGTGTGTGAGTGTCATCCAAGGATCAGACACTTGAAGCAGGGAGACAAGCCTTCCAGTTCATCGGTGAGAAAAGAGTAGGCTGCACCATCATGAGTCAGGTCTGGGCCAAGTAAGATCACCGAGATGTTTGTTCAAAATTAGAGAGAAGCATCAAATGCAGTGTGTGATTTTCTGAACACAGGAGTGGGTTGCCACAAGAAATAGTGTGCCTCTGTCAGGTTCTGCTAGACACTGTGTGCTGACTTCTCAGATCCATCCAAACAACTGTCCTGTTCAGGGTGGAAATTAAGGGTGTCCCCATGACCTCTTAATTTTCCTTCCACTCTAATCTCTTCATATATGTCTAGAATAACTGGGGTTATTTCAACATGCTGGCATGCGGGGTGGATGCAAACAGCCACATGACACCCATTCCTTGATTTGGCTTAATTAAGCATGGTCATCTTTAAGGTGATATGTGTTAACAACTTTTCCTGGGGAGACACAACACATATGTCTACACACCTCAGACAGAAAACCCACAACAGATCACAGATACTACCAAGGTCCAGCGTGGTGAATCGATGAGTTTTACGGGGTTACTTACAGGAAGATGAGTGAGGGGTTACTTACAGAAGGGAAAAGGATTCAAAAGACAACTGCATTATCCAGGCAGACCTTAGCAGCTCCCAAAACCCAGGGAAGCTGGAGCCCACTGCACAGCCCGCAGGCAGGCTCAACAGGGTGGACAATGTCTTTCCCAAGTGACTCTAGCCTAAATGTCTTCCGGGAAGTGTAGCTAGTTTCTGCTTCTCCCAGGCAGGTGGTCTGGTCTCTGAGTCTTCTTTTATAGCCTGGCTCTCTGAAAGTCTTTGCACCTTAACTCAGCCAGTCCCAGAGGGACGCTCAGCTTTTATTGCTTACACTGACAGGAAGAGGCCTAGTGAATCTGGTCAGTTTCAGGGACTTCTTAGAGCTATCGAGTTGTATACCTTCCTCTGGCTTAAGGCACTTCCCTGCAAGATGGAATGTTTCAAACTCCAAGGAAACTTACACAACAGAGAAGTATTGAGAAAAGTTGTTTTCCAAAGTAAAGTAATTGTCAGTGATTGACATTCAGCATCATTTTAAATCTTAAATTAGTTTCTCAAGTACTAGAATTTCTTAGAAGAACAATATTTTTTTAAATTTTAACGTATCTCTGTTTCCTTAACTAAACTCTTCAGAAGGAAAGAAACTGGCAAATTTAACTTAAATTTAAAGATAATAGGAATCCTACTCTTTATATTTTTATCATTAAGCCTTCCCACTCTGCCCTTGGAGTTCTTTATTTTACAAAGGGGGAGGGAAAAGACTATTTGGAGACTTCATCAGATTTTATTTTGCACTTACTGAGAACTGCTATAAAAAAAAAACCCTCCATGAGTTAAATATGCTTCTTCATTATGATAAAGTTTGTTAAAATTAACACATCGCCAGGAAGAACATTTCCACAGCACTCTACAGTGATAGTTCCCTTCAACACAACTTTTCCTAAGGGCCAGTTACTTGCTCTCCTTACCTCAGGTTTTATCCAGTCAAGAGTAAAGTTTGAACCTACTGTTAGCCTCTCTGGGGGCAGCAAAATGAATATCTGAATATTAGTCTGTAATTACTTACTAGCTCGTGGGTATAAGTCTATCCAGCAAATTAATGGAGAGGATGTTTCCTTTTGTCTTGGTGTATCATTCATGGTACATGGTACTAGGTTTCACAAGGACATTTTCATACAAATACATAACGTCCATTGACTATGTCTCCGCTACCTGTTATCCTCTCTCATCTCTTCAGAAACTTTCCTGCTTGTGTTTTGGATACCTCAAAAGTTTACCTTCTAAAGTTAAGGTCTTAAAGAAAGCAGAGTTAAACAAAAGTTCTTGCTGTTCTTGAGAATGTTGTCTATTTGCCTAAAAATCTTGCTGTCAACATCAATGCAAAAAGGATTAAATTTTAATGCTTCTCTACAGATCTGTTATAAAAGTAAGCATATTGCTTCTCTAGGAAGGTGAAATGTTTGTACTTATATGCTTCCTCTAGATTCCACATCCTGACCTTCTGGTCATGATTTGAACTATTGGAAACTTTAGAAAACAGACAGAAATTGACAAGTGTAATATACTTGATGGCAAGAAAACAATTGTAATATCGATTCTATAGATCAGCTTAAACCTGCTTTCTTCAGCTTTAGCGAAAGAAAATACACAATTCTATTCTTTTTAATAAAGAGATAATTTTAGAAGATTGAATCCTAGGAAAACTCTTGGAGAGGATTATTTCTTCTGCATCACTCTCTGGAGCTGGATGATGAAGCATTAACTCCCAGAGCTCATGGTTAAATGCTGGGTTCTTGTTTGGACCACTCTTTATAATAGCTGTCATATTAACGAGATGTTGTTTGCTAATGTGGAAAGACCAAAACACAATGAAGGATAGATTCTTATTTGTCCCCTTGGGTTCAGATATATAACTTCTTTTGAGTTTCAGATCCATTGTCAAGTGCCAGGGAGCAAGAGTGAACCCATATGGTTTCTTCTTTCCTTAACATTTAGAGGACACAGGTGCTATCAGTGTTTAGGACAGTGTGTAAGTCAGCTTGCTGTGGTATGACAAAATGACCGACAGTAGCAACTTATAAGAAGGACATTTCATTTCGGCCCATGGTTTAAGAGGTGTCAATCTGTGTAATTCTCTGTAATTTTGTGGCCCTTGGAGAGATAGAACCCCATCGCAGGCACACGTGGTGGAGCGAAGTTGTTCACCTCAAGATGGCCAGATGCAAAGCACAAGTCAAGAAAGGAGAAGACGCCCAAAATCCCCCAGAAAGCCATGTCCCCAGTTAGCTAACTTCCTTTCTCTATGCCATTTTTATTAAAGGTCTCACCACCTCCCAACACTACCACAGGCTTTTTGAATAAACATTTAATATATGCACCTTTGGAAAACATTTAATATCCAAGAAAAACCAATGCCTCCAACAGAACTCTCCCAAAGAAAAAAATTTTTGTTAAGCCCAAGTGAAAACCACTCCACAGTGCTATAAATTTTTCCATCTTTTCAGGAACTTTCCTATTCCCTCATGGTCACTTCTTAAATAAAAATGGTTGTTCCCAACATTTAATATTCATATAACCCATGGAAACATTTAAAGCTTTGTCTGAGAGAAGTCATGCAAAGCATAAATGATGTATTCAAGGGCAGAGGCTTAGGCTAAATCTTCATAGGATGGTATGGGACACCAGTCAGCCTCTGCTATAATTTGAAGAAAAGAAAATGCTCATACCACTTGCCTGTTTAATCCTGAATAAGCATAGATGATAACAGGATAAAGACACAGTGTCCATACAGTTGTTGGACTTCACCCTGAAAGAACAGACTACAACATACTTCAACCTACCTTGAAATTAAGGCTTAGGCAGCAATGCTTTATACTTTGAGCCTAACTTCAATGTAGTGAGGATTTGAAAATTTAAGGGTTCAATATCCATTAACTAGGAAGCTTCATTGGTCTCTTTTTTCGATTTAGAAGGATATTTAAGAGAAAAAGTTAGAGATTAGATTTTCCTCTCCTCAGAAGTGTATTAATACGCACCATATTTTTAATAAATTATCACAGCTTTAGATCTGTGCTAGCTGAGAACCCCCAAACACAGGTTTCAAACTCACTGTTTCACAGGCTGAAAGTGTCACCAGTGTCTTGGGGGGTATTTCAAGGACTAAGTTACATCATTTTCAATCATTCCATGTAGTTCTTCAAAGTATTCACCTTTGTGTAAACTATTATTTTATAAAGGATAGGATTGGTGTTGATAGGAGGAATTTTACTTCAGTAGGGAAATGCCTATATAAATATTAATGTTTGGAATCATCCTCAAAGGGTGGAAACTTTCCACAAAGTCAAAATGGATGGTGGGGAAAGTGGAGAAGGGGTTCCATGTGATGGGCCAGTACGGAGGTAGGGAAGTAGAAGGTTTATCCACACTATAAATAATAGTTAGATTGGGCAGGATCCTGAATTTGAGAAGCCAGGAAATGAGATAACACTGGTCACTTTCATGAAAGCTCATGAAAAAATAAATAGACATATATATTTTTAAGCCCCATATGACTAGAGGAGGCAGCCCATCTGTTTCTGGGCTTCACTTTTCTTGTCTGGGAAACGAGTAGGATGGACTGCCTGGTCTTTAAGTTCTCTTCAGTATAACATCCTTTGATGTCCAAAAGGAAAAAAACAAAGGTTCTTCCAGACGTTCTCTTTGCTCTCCATGGCTCAGTCCTGTGTGGTTATTTTAAGGACTCCTTGGATGTTTTCCATTGTAATGGGGAACAGAAGAAGACGATTTTGCCCCATCTTGCTGATTCAAACTGGTACTATGTTGCTTGGAGTGATCTTGGAGACCAAAGCTTACAGCGTTCAGTGTTGATGGTACATGTAACCGGAGGTGAGCCTCTCCATCGGCTCTCCAGGGCAATTTCTGCTCCCGATGCATCAGGCATTGCCCTGACTCATTAGGGGAGGTTTGTTTCCTAGGTGAGGATCTTTGAGGTCCAGGGTCGAGTTGAGGATGGCAGGACCTGCTGAGCAGATGCAAGATCAGTAACAAATTCGGAACTGTGAAAACTGCTGTCATTTCACACCTCTGGCCTGTCCTCCTCCTTCATCATAAATCACTAAATCCCCCCTTCTTGTTGCTCCGACCATAGGAGCAGAGGCAGAGAAGAAGGATGTACCAATCCAATATAGAGCATGTATACATACAGTCAAGGACAAAGCTTAGAACTGGGCGTCTCCTGCATTCATGCCTTCAAGTCCATTTCTCAATCTTCCCCTAAAGAGGTCTCTGAGTCTGGCCAACAACTAGAGGCACATCTGACATAGGCCTTCCCAATTCGGTCCCTTCTTTCTGTCTCCTGGGTTATTAAAGTCATGACATATCCTTAGTTATATATTTATTTTTCCTAGAAATTATGCAAATAGAAATGCCTGGAGTTGTATTCTTATCCTAAGTTGTAGTAAGCAATACAAGAGCATCAAATTCTCTCTTCTGTTTCTATTGGACACTGCTGATTTAGATGATGAAGTTCAGACATAAGGGAGATCAGTGTCTTCTGTCCACCTAAGACCCAGCCTCTCCTTCCCTTCTCTGTGTCTGAACATAATCTCTTACCTGGGTGAGACACTATGGTACAAAGCCCTAACTTTGCAGGAGGCAGTGTCGCATCGTCTTACACTATCACAACCAACACTTTACACTGCGGAAGAAATTCTCACGTGTAAAGAGGGTTTCTAAGTCATAGTGGTATTGCTTACTTCACAAATGTTCATTACCCATAGCATGTGCAATATCTGTGTATATGAGATATGTCATATGATGTGAAGCATGAAACAAAGCACCACTCTGATTACAATAAAAAAACAAAGAATGACAAAAATCACATGACTGGCCAAGGCAATGAATAGTTCAGAATGACTGGGATTTTTGTTCTGTGCGACGCTGCACTGAGAGATCCAGATAGGCTGACTCTGAGTTTTCAAAGTTATACTCTTATTATCCTACGTTATGAAAGAAGAAACTGAAAACTCAAGCAATCCTGTACCTCACCCAGAGTAGACCAGTGTGTGAACGAGAGAGTGAGAATTTCAATCTAAGCCACTACCAGCAGCTAAGCAATTAATTTGTGGGTTCTCACTTCTAAATGTTTGATTAACTCAGAGACACCGCCCTTCAAACGCTTCCACCTTCCCAGGAGTCCTGCATTAGGTTGAGCTTGGGAAAGATATTGCTAACAGACTCAGTAACTTCTTAATTCCTTTGTCTATTTCTAGTATAAGATAAGAAAATCATTTCTTGAACATAAGGACCTCATCTTTCTATTATAAGAATATAAGTTACTAGAGAAAAGCCTAAAAGATAGAAAGAAATCTTAACCCTATTTTACATGTTGATGTTTGAAACCTTGCTTCTATCATTCCTGATCACTCTCAGCTAAGTGCTGATGGATCCTCTCATGAGGACCCGGTGTCAACAAGGCCATTGTGAAATGAACATAGAAGAAACAAGCATTTGGCCCCTAGAGTCCATGCAGAAAATACTGAAGAAGCCAGGGAAACCAGAAAGCCTTTCCTGCTGTCTTTCCCTGCATATTCCATGGGGTCAGAAACAGACACTCCTCTGGCTAATAACAGGATGTTGAGGCCTTGTGTGTATCCTTTTCACACATGTAATTTTAGTGTAGGTCTGAGACTTCCTAGTTGATTAACTAGATAATAGGGGTCAAGCTCATCTGAAATCAGCAGTCAGTACTACCAGAAAATAAGACAGCCCTGCCCAGAAGTTGTGGCTTGTGTCCTCAGTCTTTTCTATGTGGCTAGGAATTTGTTCTGCAGCTTTAAATGTCTTTATATTTTTTCAAATGTCTTATATCGCTCAGTGAATAATATCACAATGTAACATACCTGTGTAACCACATCTAGGGCATTCCTGAAGCTCCCCTCGGGCTTCTACACAGCTGTAAATACATAGTAGAATAATGCAAGAACAGGCAGAATTATAAAAAAAAAACCTTAACAGAGTCCACAAGTTTTAAATTTCAAATCATTATTCACAGAACACAGTTCTCTCCTGGGATAGTTTGCCCCTTCAGCCTGCATTTGTTGAGTTCAGGAGCCAGGAGAACATAGCGAACAGTGCCTTGGCAGTTTCTTCCAGGAACTCCTGGAAGAGACCAGACTGTGGCAGTCTACTGTAGCTGCTTACAATGGACTGGTAAATTCTGTAAGGCCAGCACCACAGAATTCCAGGCACTGGCCGTCAGATTAAGTATCTGTAACACAGAAGAGTTCGGTAGATTACTCTTCACTCCTCAAGTTGCAGGGTGGTGTATCCATTGGAGTTCTCTAGTTACAAGTAACATGAGTCGAGTTTAACTGTACTAAAAAATAAAATGAGTTGAGATGAAGCAGTAGAAAGGTATGACAGAATCTAAAGTTTAAAAAAAAGAAGTTTACACTCATGAAGATAATGGGATTGGGAGACCTTAAAATTTTCCACCCCATGCTTAGCCATCTTGAGGTATCTATTTTATTTCTCTCTATGTGTGCCTGTCTCTGTGTGTTTCTCTCTCTGTCTCTCTTTATCTCTCTCTCTCTCTAAGTGCGTGCGTGCGTGCGTGCGTGTGTGTGTGTGTGTGTGTGTGTGTGAATACCAATGTTCTTTGGTTCCTGGTCTCCTTATGGGGACATACACTGAGTATCTGAAGTGACTTGTAGTTTTGGCTACATTTAGAAAGTACCTTGGATGGAAGTGGGTGGTCCTTGGACTTCCCACAGGGCAGGGAACCCTGATTGCCCTTCAGGCTGACGAGGGAGGGGGATTTGATGGGGGAGGGGGAGGGAAATGGGAGGCGGTGGCGGGGAGGAGGCAGAAATCTTTAATAAATAAATAAAAAAGAAAAGAAAGAAAGAAAGAAAGAAAGAAAGAAAGAAAGTACCTTGGGCTAAAGTCTGATTCTAAATCCCAGTCCTAGTGAGACAAATGCCCACTTCTAATGTCAACCCCCCAAAGGCCAGGTGGAAAGAAGATGTACCACATGATTTCAAGAATGGGCAGAGGACAAGAAGGGAAGAGGTTTATGACATGGAAAGGAATCTCAAGCTCAATATTATTTCAGTCCAAATGCCTAGGTCTGGTTCCACAAGAATCAAAAAAGAAATGTGGACCTGGACAGGTGAGATGGATGTGTTCAGCCTCTCCCTCTTCTACTTTGATCGAACCATTCCTGGTATCCTGTGTCAGGAGAGACAACATCCTGACAGCTAGTTTTACCCTCTGCTTGTCCCATTTTCCCAACATCAAATGGACCACTTTTAAAAAATGTGAATTCTCTCACAAAACCACTCTCTGGAGAGAAGCGTAGGATTGTTATCTCTTCTCGGATAGCTGCCTTCTCTTCTTGTACACCGCCGTAGACAGAAGCCACAGCTTCCTTCTTATAAGAACGGGATGTGGGAGACCCTTTTATAGATCTTCTGTCTAGTTCTGCGAAGAGGATTATTGGGATGTGAAGGAATTTCATGATGGCTTCAAACTGACTACCCCCTCCATCTCCGAGTGCTTCTGCATCACCTCCCCAGCTGTTTCAAAAGATGTTGAACCATTGACTGCTGCTGAGGCTGCTCTGAGCGCCCTTTGAAACGGGGGTCCCCAGCTGCAGTACATAATATTAATGAGCAATAAGTGCCTGCCTGCTGCTTCCTCCACTGGGCCCTTCTGGGCGCTGCCAACTGCTTGTCACCCTCTCTGCATGGCCTCCTGGCCTACCGTGCCTGCAGAGTTGTGATGCCACACCAGCATTTCTATGCCCACAGTTGATGGGACGTCTCCGCCAGCTGCTGCTGAGACCATAGCATCTGATAAAGCTCTCTAGCTTTCTCTGGGTTATTTGCTGACAGTGCTTGTTAGCTAGTCAGCCCATTCTGCAGACGAACAACAGAAAATGGATTTAAACCCCATACAGGAGACAGAACTGAATATGAGCCAGGCTCTGCCAATTTTTTGCAGAAAGAGGCAACGAGTTGATATTCACTTTCTAAAACCAGACATACAGTTTCCTCTCTCTAGTCAAATGAGAAGCCATCAAGAGTCCAGTCCTACTCTATGCTTTTAATTTTCCTTATGATCCCTTTATAACAGAAGTGGCAAAGACCAGAAGAACCATAGCACTGGGATCTAGTCTATAATCAGTTAATGAGCAAAAAAAAAAAAAAAAAAAAAAAAATGAAAAATAGTCATGATTTTGCACACTCGTTCCAATAAAAGCAAACAGCTAATTTTCCCAGGAAATAACATGCAGTGTGCTCAGACTTAGACTTTGGTGCTTAGCTAATGACTAAATTGGGTCTCTGCTGCTCACATGCTAAGACTGAAGAGCATGACCTTACCCCTTTCACCCCTTGGAGGAAGTGATATGTTGAACTGGGAGCATCACAGCTTAACTTTCAGTGTCTACTTGACTGGATTAGGCATCACCGCTGTGTATCTGGGAGGGCACTTCTAGAGAGGACTACCTGAGGGAGAAATATTCATCCTGAATGCGCTGCGAATGTCCTAGTCACTTTTCTATTGCTATTAAGAGACACCGCAGCCAAGGCAACTTATAAAAGAAAGCATTCAACAGGGGCTTGCTTATAGTTACAGAGGCTGAGTCCATGGCCATCACAGCAGGGAGTCAGTTTGGCAGCAGATAGGCAGGCATGGCTCTAGAGCAGTAGCTGAGGGTTTACAACCGTATCCTAAAGTTGGGGGCAGAGAATAAGACTGGACCCAGCATGGGCTTTTGAAGCCAGAAAGGCCACCCCCAGTGACACGCCTCTTCCAACAAGACCACACCTCCTAATCCTTCCCAAAACAGCCCTACCTACCAAAACAAGTGACTAAGCATTCAAATATCTGAGGTTTGGGGGGCCATTCTCATTTGAACCAAAAAAAAATGGGTTTTTTTTGTTCCCTGCAAAAAAATAAAGAACCCAGGAACTGAGGTCAAAATAAAATAAAGCCAGCGGCATTGTAATACTTGCCCCCCCCCCACACACACACACTCTGCTAGCTGCCTGACTTGACAAAATTCCCTCTCTCCCACGCCCTCAGTGCCATGATGAACTGATGCTTCTGAAACTGTGACCCGAGACGAGAATCCTACACAGGACGTTGCTCTCTGGAATTTTGCTTACAATGGCTAGACAGAAGCTAATACAATAGCCATCATGTGTGTCGTCAGCTGGCGGCAGGCAGCACTATAAAACCACGTGTATTGACTCGTTAAATCCTCCCAGCCTCCCTCTGAAGCAAGAAATGTTATAGTCACCATCTGTGTGGGCTAGTTTTGATGTCAGCTTGACACAGACTAGAGTCATTTTGGAAGAGGGAACCTCAATTGAGAAAATGTCCCCACCAGCTTGGCCTATGATCAAGCCTGTGGAACATTTTCTTGATTGATGATTGACGTGGGTGAGCCAATCTGGCAAGGGGTGGGTGGTCCTGGATGGTATAAGAAAGTAGGCGGAGCCAGCAAACCGGTAACCAGCACTCTTCTGTGGCTTCGGTTTCGGTTCCTGCCCCCAGGTTTCTGCCCCGAGTCCCTGACCTGTGTTCCCTCGGTGATGTACTTAATAAGCTGTAAGCTGAGATAAACCCTTTCCTCCCCAAGATGCTTTTGATCATGATGTTTTATTGTAGGGATAGAAACCCTAACACAACATCAGGCTAATGAGGATGCTGAATTAAGCAACTGGGCCAAGATTGCATAAGTGTGAAGTGGAAGTGTGCTAGGATCTCAGCACAGACAACCTGATTCCAAAGCCCTGCATCCATTATCCTCTCCATGTAAAGCCTGTATGTCACCAAGGACCCCCAACTTGTCCCTCCCCATATAGTAGAAGGAGCAAATATTGTCTTCCCCCTGCAAACATGAAAATGTCTTTGGCACCTGAAAGTACCTACTTGACACTCAGGGAATAGGACCGAATCAGAGAGAATACAGAATTTACTTGCCAATTTTTAAAGTTTTTTTTCTTTCCCCCACAAAATCTGAGCCTCCAAGACACTGTTTCTCGGCGCCTATTCCACCAGCTCATGACATGAGTGTTCACAAGGGATGTTTACTTCAAGCATGGAATCTGACATACTGCAACTGAATCCCTGGGAGAGGGTCCCGGTGATCCGCACTTTGAAGAAGCACTCCAGCGATGCTTATCACACTAAAGATGGCACTCATTTCACAGTTGCATCTGGAAGTTTCGGCAGCAACTGCCGATCATCAGTTCAACAGTAGATGATTATAGAAGGCTTTCAGAGTTTCTCCGCGTTCAATAGCTATTTCAGGGAGCCCGGTAATGTGCAAGGAGTGTTTCTAAATTGTTGCCGTTTCCTTCTGTGTGCGAGCGGCTGCTAGTTAAGAAAGCTTCAATAAGGGCCCCAGTTAAGTGGACACTTATAAACTGTTTACATATAAAAATATACAAAAGACACTTTTCTACCCCAGACTCAAAGTGAGTCTTTCAGAATGGTCTTCTGGTCATCTTCGCTTATGTTTAAAGCCAAAGTCTGCGACATGGATCATAAGAGCTGCCATATTCTGGCTGTGTACATCTCTCCATCACTATCAACCCCAAATTCGTGCTCACCCACTGCCTCAGTAATGCCTAAGTTGCTTTCGGCACACTACATGCCCAGGATCTTTGCCCCAGCCCTGGGCACGTTCGTTTTCCCTGCCCAAGCGCCTGCACAGTTCTCACTTTTCCTTTCCTGCTCAGATTTGCGGTCATGTTCTTAGCGAGGGTTTGTTACAAGAAATTAGGACATCCGAGTATCTACCACCCATCGCTCTGACCACAGTTTTCTCTCCCTGTTAATTACTATGGTAACTTAATCTCCAGTTGTCTTAACAAGTACACGATGGGCTACTAATCGCTAATAGTTTTGTGCATTCAGTGTCTAGTGAAGCCTCACTATAAAGTAAACATGTGGTTAACTGTTGTAAATTATCCTGAAGGAAAGGAAGGTACTTCATACTGTTGAAGATACAGCCTTGATTCTCAGTCTGAAGTCTGACATCAACAACAAAGATTCCACCTGGTTTCGTGCCTTAGCCTTTCTTCAGACAGCAGCAGAGACGGCTAGGTTGCAGAGCCAGAAGCCTCAAACATCTTTGGATGTCTGAAGCCTCACGTTATAAAGATGTTGTCTAGATGCCTTTAGTGTGTCAGCTCCTAAAGCCGGCTTCTCCTTTCTTAGTGCACCGTTACGGAATAATTAGTGCTTAAAAGGGAAGTTAGTGGAAGAGGGGAAATTTCTGATTTTGTTTGCTGCTCTACTTCAAAGGCTGAAAAGTATTCTTATTGGTGGGAGAGAGAAACGGGGAGCCAGCCAGGTCATCACATGGGTTTGTTTAACTGTGCTTTATCATTGTCACTTTGCAGTCCATCTTCAAACAGCTGGGTGAACTACCACACTTACCTTTAATAAGAATGTTCCCCTAGGAGAGTTTATCTCCATCCTGACGGGAATACTGTCATGGGAGTGTATGCTTAAGCCAACTTGATACTAAAGGATGGGTGTAAGCATGTGTAAAGTCAGAAATGTTCATCTCCTAAGAGCTTTATAGCCTGTAGCACAGTGGGTATCATTATGATTTTATATAATATAATGATTTTATATACACATACACATGTACATATACATGCTGACTGTAGATATTGCTCCATGGTAGAGTACCTGCCTGGCATGCCCAAGGGTCTGGTTCCATCTTTAGCACAAAAAAAGAAGGAAGAGGAGCAAGGGGAAGGGAGAGGAGACTTAATCAAAGCCTGGTGATTATAGGCTAGTCCTCCACTTGTTTGTGAAATACTTCTCTAAAGGTGTTCAAAGCCAGTACCTCTCAGACTTTCTTGAGTAAACATAGTCTCATTTTCTGCATCAGAGCGAAAAGCAATTAGGGAGGTACAGGTAGCTCTAGTGAGTTTGATTTCCAAGTATTGCTGATAATCATAAGACCTCAAACAGATTTTTTAATTAGTGTACAAAATAATAAACTCCATTATGACACCTTCATATATGCGCACCATGTACTTCACCGTATGTGTGCCCACTGCCCTCTCTGTTTTCCCTGCTCCCTTCCTGCTGGTCCCAACCCTCCCTCCAACAGCCTCCTCTGCCTCTGTGTCATCCCCTCATACTGGTGTCCTTTCCTTTCCTAATATGATCATCCTTCAAAGCTTAGAAATACAATATGCATGAGTCAGCCGTCTGCAGGAAAGGACAGATAATAATACTATTAGTTAACAATTGCATTTCGTACCTGCAGATTTCTGAACACTTTCAAATCAATTTCCTTACTCAGTCCACATAACTCAAAGAGAAAGACAGGACTAACAAGCCCATTTTACAAGTGAAAAGACTGAGCCAGAAAGTGCCTCAGATCGCACTGTCATGCTGTCCTTGGCTGTTGGGAAGCAGGGTTCCTATTCAGACAGCTTGTCTGCTCAGCACCCACTCACACTTACTAAACAAGAAGGCCTCCTGTGCATATTTTATTTCAGAACAATGAACCAGGGGGCTTTAGCCCTCCTTCCTTGCTTGCTTGCTTTCTCTTGTTTTTTTTTTTTTTCTTTCTTCAGACCGTGGGATGAGGAATGTTTTTGTTTTCTTTTCAAGGGAAGCTGAAAGTGAGCCTTCTTTCTTTCTGCACATCTTTTTTCCAGAGCCATTTACCTTTATCCGGGTCCCCCGAAAGCCACTAATTCACAAGACAGTCCACTAACGAGCTTCCCTCTTTGTCTCCCTTTGTCTCTGTGTTCTGCAGTTAATAGCCAAGATACCAACTATCACAGCAGTCTGCAACTTGCATGGGGAGAAGCTGCAGGTATTTAAGCAATCTCATCCAGACATAGTGAATACACTGTTTCCTCCATTGTACAAGGAGCTCTTTAATCCTGACTGTGCCGCGGTCTGCAAATGAAGGGGCTGAGAACTCTCAGAGTCACGGAATGCATCGCCGTTAAGACAAAAGCAATGTGTTCATGGAGACTTAAGAAAAATGTCACTACTGCAACATTAGGAATGTCCTGCACTTAATAGAATTATTTTTCACCGCTACAGTTTGAAGAATGTAAATATGCACCTGAGTGGGGCTCTTTTGTTCGTTTGTTTGTTTTTGAAATGATCATAAATATACAAATATAGGACACTGGGTGTTATCTTTTTTAATTTTATTCGGGTATGTTTTGGAGACAACGGTTTATAGAATTTTATTGTAGATATATACAAGAACAGAGCCGTCCTTCACATGACTACTTTTCCTGCTGATTGTTCAAATATAATTTAAGAAAATTCCACGTACTAGGATTTACCTACTTCTGTGTTTTTAGATAGTTGATGCATGTGGAAATCTGTAACTGTCTTGGAAAGTACTGTGCATGTATGTAATGAATATATAATATGTAAGAGTATTATATATGACTATTACGTATTCATGCACTGTGGTTTCAAATGCCATGCCCGCTAGCAATGGAGGTCTGGCCAGGCTCTCATGTGATTTACTTTCTGTTCTGTGTTACTTTTATGTCAGACAATCAAGGTTTTGTTGTTTTTTTTTTTTTTTTTTTTTTTTTCCCCAGCCAGAGTTTTCATCCACACATAACAACAGGATAGTACCCATTCGGAAGCAAGTCTACAAAGGAATTGGTGTAGCATATAACTGCTTTCCAAAAGCTCCGTTTCTGTCAATGACTTCAAAGCCCTGTCAAGATGGCACATAGGGTTTGGGGTGCAATAGGATTTGAAGTCATTTTCCTGTTTCACAAATCGGTCTGTAAACCAGACAATAATATTTCTTATTATACAGAATATAAAATACTGAGATTCTCCCCACACACACACTTTGGATTTGGACTTAAAATTGTGAAACTCAACTTTGATGCTTATTATTTCTTTAACAAAAAGAAAAAATCAGTCTGTAGATTATGACCATCATCAGTGTTTTCAGAAATATCAGACTAGTAGTGTAAAACAAGGTCCCAGTGTCATTTTGTGTAAATACTGTCTAGGCATCTTCTCCCAAAGAACAGAAAGAAATAGAACATGCAAGGTAAAGAAGTTTTCATTAGATTCATACTCATTTTAATTTATTAGAAAACATGCTAATAGAAAGGAGAACGCAGTCTAGAGCCTGGGGCCTCCAATTTTTTCAACTTCAAAATGCTATCTAATAAAAATAGAGCAAAAGTTCAAAAGATTAGAAAAATAATGCTTTGTCTATGAGACTGATATATCCCAAAGCCAAAATCCTTTCCTACACAGATTTAAAAGGCCTCCTCTGTCTACACTGGTTAGTTCTTAGCCACTTAAAAGAACAGAATGAAAGGGTGACCTCTACAGTTTCTTCATCCACACATCTATGAAATTAAGTACCAGAAAGCATGGGTTTGAAGCCATTTGTTCTTCCAATTCCTGGAAGGCCTAGGCCTTCAGTGCGATCTAGTCCAAACTAAGACTTTCGAAAAAGCAGCTAGGGGACACATTTGTGTATGAGACACCAAAAGCTATGATGTACTGCACAGGCCCTAGCTTTTAAAAAACCTGCCCTGTTCTCCCTGGACACACACACACACACACACACACGCATGCACCTACTCTGTAAATCTCCATTAATAGAAAGTTTGGATTTTTGCTTGTTTTATTTATTTGTTTTAGATCTCTCATATTCTCCTGAAGTTCTTGGTTGAGAGTCATCTCCACCACGATGCCTCAGAACTCTGGCAGATGATCTAAACAGTGCTGTTAATCTTTCCTTTTAGAAAACAGAGGCTTTTCTCACCTCATGATTGATGAATTCCAAGCCATTGGGGGAAAACAAAAAGGCTTTAAAATAATGAATCTCTTTTTCAACCACTGTTATATTCAATTAATTTAACTACATTGAACCAAATTACCTTTGGTTCTGAGAAGACAGCTGTAGACTGCTTATTATGCTGCTACAGGGACTCAGTTCTTTTTGGTGTAAATGTCACTCTTGCTAGCTCTTTGTATAAAGAATTAATTCCAAGAGTCATATTTCCTTCTAATGGAAAGATACTTTTCTGATTGCTAGGAAAACAGGGTAATGGAAGGCACTCAATTAAACCAAGCTGCTTCCAAATGCAATGTATGTTTTATGATTGGCTTGTGATAGGCAAGGCTTACTGTGTCTACTTGGCGTTCCCCTTTGAGCTTTGAACTCATGTCAAACTTCGTTTTCATTGTTCTGCTGGCTCAGTATTTCCCATTGTCAGCCTGTAAATCCCACTCGGCTGCAAAGGGAATCATTTGTTGCCTCCAGTTTACCTTAGAGGATTTTCGTTGGCTCAATTGATGAAGTAGCTGCGGGTTTTTTCCTCCTTTGCCCCACGGGCGGTGTAGGAAAAAGATTGCTCCCCACATTTGCCTCAGGGGGTACTGGTTTTGAAATTGTGTCATTTCCACTAGTGCTAGCATTGCATTGGGACAGCACGACCCTTTGAAGCAGAGAGAGAGGAAGCAGCTAGGAACTGAACCAGAACCAGACAGTGGTGACCAGTCCAGGCACAGCCCACTTTCCATCTAAAGGAGAGCGCTCCAGTTTTGGCTGCGGTTGCCAACTTTTCCCTTAAAAGAGAATCAAGTCATGTTTTTAATGGTAAGAAAGCCTTTAAACACTGCCCTTTGAACATCTCAGTGACTGCGTGAAATTTCCGTAAGAAAAACTCTCTTTACCACACACAGTCTCCGCAAGCTGTCCCTTCTCCTGAGACCTGGCTGAGGCTCACAGTGTGCTAATATGAGGTATACACTGGAAGAAGGAACTGGGGTCTGTAGTCTCCATCATGCCTCAAGGATGACAATCACTGCTTGATGCAGATGTTGCACTGAATCTGCTCAGGGATGTTTCATTAAGAAAAAAAAAAAATTCATCGAGAATGTGAAAGGGATAAACAGGAAAATGACAATAAAATCTATGTGGCATAAGTTGAACATGCCAGGGAGAGATGCTCTCTAAAAGGCTTCAGACCAGCCACAGTGGCTTCACGTAAGAAAATGAATGCCCCCCCCCCCTTTGGACCTGCCTGAAAGTTTTACACAAGTAAAGACATTAGTTTCAGTCTCTAAAATGAGCAAAGAACAAAACAACCAAGCTGTCCCGCTTCTCTCCCAATTAATCCAGAATTCCTGTGTAAGTCCTTAGCAAAAGAAATGCAGGGATCTAACTGTCAACGGACAGAGCTGACAGACTATGTGAGTGACAATTCCAGGGCATCCGGACTCTGTAAAAAGAAAGGCAAAATTTGGAGGGAGAATCAGAGATTTCGAATCTGGGTTGACAGTTACGGATGGCCACGCAGTCTGTGACTTGGTCTATCTTTGTGTCAGGTTTTCTGGGGGTTCTTTTATTCCCAGGTTAGACATTGAAGGTCAGGATATTCTTTCCAAGCACACTTTCTGCATTTTCTTTGTCTTAATGCTTTCTTCAGGGCTCTGGGCTAAAGGACCTCTAAGTAAAAAGCAGAGAATATTATGGTCTTAGGTGATTAGATTTCTCTGGCAATAGCTGGGAGACTCCAGAGTGTACCCAAATGGATATTAACAAGAGGCATCAGAGGACATCATGATTGTCTTATCAAGCAGGTTACGTCCCAGCAGTCAAGCTAAACTGTTTGGAGAAAGCCTTGAAGATGCATGGCCAGGTCTCTCTGGCTCTCCACAATGCTGCACATAAGGGGTTCCAATTCTAAAACAACTCTTAGGTCCCAAGGACAACCTAAAATGTTTTCCTTATTTGGTTGGTTGGTTTTTGTTTTCTTTTGTTTGTTTTTGTTTTCTTTTTTTTCTCAAAACCACCAGAAACAAGTAATGTCAGTGTCATTCCACATCCTTAGTCTCTCTTTATTCCAGAAGCAGGAAATATTTGGCTGCTGTCCAAATCATTCTTCCTGGCGCTCTCTCTCTCTCTCTCTCTCTCTCTCTCTCTCTCTCTCTTTCTCTCTCTGTTTTAACTAAAATTACGACAAAAGGCAGTAGGCTCAGACAAGGATGTCTCGGCTCTGCCAGACACTGAATGATAGCGGTAGCTCTTGTACACGTCGGAGGGAAGCCTCTGCAGAGTCCCTTTATAAAGAGGAGGGAAATGCCACCAAGATGAAGAAGTACTATTTGATGTTCTCTTTGCAACTGCTGGTAAATGTGTAGCCAGAAGAAAGGCCTGGTGTGGGGAGCCAGGGGGTCTTTTGGAAACAGGTTGCTAACGCTTTTTCTTTTCAAGAGAAGCATGTCTCAGAACCAGAGGTTTTAACCTGCCTGTTTAAATCAACAATTGAAAACTCAAAAACCCCAGAGTGGCAAGGAGTGGATGCAAATAGTGTAGCAGTCATACTAAGCTGGCAAGGAAATGTCCTACCTAGGATAGGACAGCCACCATTCAGCCGAGGTTGCATGCTGACCATGCTTCTGAATTATGTAAGTTGTCTCGGGTTAGAAATGCTGACAGCTGACTCTGAGCATAGTGCAGACCAAACAAACACATCTCTGAGCAGAAGAGGCTCATAGACTGTCAATTTGGGGCCTCCAGTTGATATCAAATGTCGGATCTAGAAGTCTGTTCTGCTAGAACCAATCAGGTCAGAGTTGACAGAGAGCGACGTTGGAAGTATGCTAGTACAGAGGGAGAGAGGAGAGATCTTGCCCTTCGCATTCTCAATTTAGTTTCAATATTTACTCATCATTATTCAAAGATATAATAACAAGTGGCTTGAACAAAATAACAGTCGAAAGATGGAGGCAAATCGGCTGAATGACGGCTTACAAAAGACACTTCCATGTGTCCTGACGAGCTCCGCCGTGAAGGAGCCGAGAGAACCAGATTTCTTGTCCATTTTTTTTCCCTGAAAGACAGATGTATAACTTTCATGTTTCCGAGCCTGTCCATGTGTCCTTAAATGTATTGCTTCAAATCTGTGACACTTTCTCGCTGTCTTTTAGTTAGACATTTCTGAGCAATTTATACTATCATGGGAATATCCTCACTCCCCCCACCCCCCTTGTTCTAAAGTGCAGGTCACAGGTCCCTACACAGCAGGTGGGAACTGTCTGTCTGCGCACTTTTTTCCCTCAGCTGCTGAAATTCCCCCCCCCCCCACCCCCCCCACCCCCCCGGAGGTGAACTGGTCACAACAACCATTGCTTTCTCCATGACCAAAGCACAACCTCCCGTGGATCAGAGAGGCCAGGCCAGTGGTTGTTCTCACAGCCAAAACTAAAGCACAAAGATGACTGGAATTAAGCAAGCCCAGCGAGGGGAAATGCAGGTCGTCTGTCCTCCTGTTGACGGCATGAGGCTCACCTCACTTATGCCCTGGCTGTGGCTAATGGTGAACCCTCCCCCCTGTCACCAGCACGGCCGTTCATAGACGCTCACGAGGAATGTCCGAAAGCCACAAGTCCCACACCCGAGCACACCACCACTTGCTTCATCCCATTAGCACACGCCCAAGAATGAAAACTAAACCCACAGAAAACTGAGTATGTATTGTAGAAATGTAGAGGAAAAGTAAAAAAAAAAAAATATTTTTTCAAATGTAATTACTTTTAATATATGCTTGTGGGAGGTCTAATACAATGTAAGCTGTCTCTGCAATTTTTGCTGTAAATATCGAGAGACGGCGAATACACTGATTTTTCTATGTCTCTGTTTAAGCATAAGACTTTGTAACGATTTTTTAGAGGGGGGTAAACAACAAAGATAAAATATGTACCTGCTTCCTTCCTGAGTGCTGTGTACCTCTCAGTCTTTTAAATGGGAAACGGTTGTATCGGTTTAAGCATCCTGATGGGTCATCGGTGTTAAGTATATGCTTCTTTGCGTAATACAACTAAGAAAGGGACAGGGCTATCAATTAACTGCTCCAAAGAATTCTGTATGGAAGACTGGCCCAAGACCTGCAAACTCCAGCTAAACTGGCAAATATGAGAAAGGGACGCTTAAAAAAAGAGACCGTTGTCGAAGTGACGTCGTCTCTCCTCACGGCCAATGGCTCTGTCCACATCCACTCTGCATGGACTAGCTTAAGGAAAACGAACCCTGCTTTCTGATGAACAAAATATTTTTGTATGTGTTTATTACTCGTATTAATGACTTGAGGTCAGACCACTCACTCGCTGAAGCCATAGCTGACCTCCACCAAATAAATGTTGTAAAGAAGCTGGGGGAGGGGGTTGGGAAGAGACTGAGAGGTAGGAAAGACCCGTGATGTGGTGAAGGGAACGACATAGGCAAGAGCAGGGCCAGTGAAACTGATGTTTTCCCTGCATCCCAAATATGACTTTAAAAGGCTAGTATTTTATGATGATCGATTTATAAAATAAAAAGATATTTAGATTTAAATGAGACTTTCCAATATTTTTGAAATCCCTGACAATGCTTCCCTGCTTTTAGGACTGAGATAAATGATTTTCCTATCCTTCTGGTGTTCTGAGATTTAACGCTTCTGCCATAGCTGCAGCCTACAGTCCACGGTGCAGAGCCACTGAGTGCAGAGATGATGCCAAGGACTGTCTTGGGCGTGGCTGTCCCTACTCCGCGGCTGCACCTGGAGGAGCAGGGTGGGAGGTCCAGCTTGCTCCTCCTCAGCATGCACACCACTGTTGGCAGGGCCCAGGTGCTGCATTGCCGCAAGTATGTAAAATAAAAGCATTCATTCTGAAAAGCTAAGTATACCTTTTTTTTAAAAAAGAGCAACGCCTCCTGTAGTCAACCACTGATTTTTCAGGAGCTGAATTATGCTATTACCATATACTCTTACCAACCTGTAGGGCGCAAGGCAAACTACCAATAAACCCAGTGGTATATGTAGTTTTTAAAACTACAATTTTCTGATCTCTCCCTCTCTCTCCTCTCTCTCTCTCTTTCTCTCCTTGTTTAATATATAAGCCCTAATTTCTGTGTATGTGAGTAAATCTGCAGCCTGAGTCATTTAGGAAGTAAGCATTGAATTTTTTTAATTATAAATATAATAGATTAAAGCAGCACTCCCTAACAGCTAAAGAGAGTTTTATATTACTTTAGAATGTAATGGGGTTCGTTTTTATTTTCTGTCCTGTAAATTATTAGTTGAATACTGTTAGCATTCCCAGATAATGCACACATGATTTCTGAATGTTTCCTGTAAATGACAATCAATGTTTATGACCTTCCCTCCTTCAATGCTGAACAAATTAAAGAGGAAAAAGAAAATAAAAGTCTCTCCTGGTGCTTTTCTTCACACACACAGGGAACCACGAAGGAGTGGGTGGAGAAGACAGATAACCGGGGCTTTAAGAGTAAGATCCTGGAGATTCTAGCTTCCAAAGTTGTCTTTTTTTGAGTGACTGATGGGTTATCGCTCCACTAGAAACTCTGTGTCTCCCATATCTGCCCTAAATGAAGAGTGATTTTTGAAGAAAAGACTTGGAGTGTATTTTGACCAAATAACTTACTAGAATGCAATCGACTTGACCTTCGTAAGGTGAAAAATGTTTTTCTAAGAGATGCTCTTCCTCATAGCTATGTCATACAGTTAAAGAAGGACCAATATCTCTCAAAAGTAAGTGCTCTCTTCTCAACATTTGCATAAAAGGAAGCCTGCCCTGTCCCCCACCCTCTCAGAGCCATAAGCAATCCCTTCGTATATTCTGTTGAAAGCTGCAGCAGGTTTGAGATAAATGAAGCAGCCCTCATATATGATGAAGTTTCCTGATCAAGTCTCAGGATCTGTGCTGCTGTTGTTTGGTTCGTAGTGCAGCTGCACTGAAGCCAGAGCTTTCCAGAACACCTGAAATGCATTGACTCTTGCTCGACACCACCCTGGAGAGTAGGTAATGGCATTTAGATTTCTTTCATAAGTGTATACACTTTAAGAAACTTCTACTGTAGTAGGCTTCCATAGGACCCATCAAATGGCCCTTAGTGTTAGTTGTCCCTCCCTTTCCGCCCTCTTCCCCCCCTCTGTTAATCCTCCCATTCCAGTCTCTTCCTGACTCACCTTAACTATGTACTCTAATTCCCCTTACTTGAGAGATCACCCCCAATTCCCTTATCCTAGACCTAACCTTTATGGTTTAGGGATTGTAGCATGCCTATCTAAAGCTTGAAAGCTAGCATCCATATATGAGCAAATTCATACCATATTGGTCTTTCTGGCTCTGGGATACCTCATTCAGGATGATTTTTATTTCTACTCCATCCACTTACCTGTGAATTTCAAGATTTTGGTTTTTAGCAGTTGAATAACATTACATTGTGTAAATGAACCACATTTTCATTATCCATTCATCTGTTGATGGACATCTAGTCTGTGTCTAATTTTTATTCCTAGTTATTACTACTCAGACTAAGTGCACAGGCAAACTCACATTTGTCCTATCAGTCTACAGTAAGGGGACTGGAAGGACCTCCGTCCTGGCCTGCCATTCCCCAAACTACAGTGTCTGTAATCCCAAACATCTCTCACAGTTTAGTCTGCTCTTAAGCACAAGTGTTATTTATTGAAGATCATCAGAACAACCAGTGGCAAAGATCAAAACACAGGACCCACTATGAATGCCATCTCGGTGATTACTATGTGCATTTAAAGCACAGCTTTTTCTTGTTGTTGTTGTTGTTGTTACTGCTGCTGCTTGCTGTTACTGTTTTGGTGGCAGGAGGAAAGAGTAAGGTAGAGAGGAAATGTTGAGACAGGGTTGAGTAGCCCTGGCTGTCCTGGAACTCACTATGTAGACCAGGCTGCCCTCTAATTCATAGAGTCTGTATCTGCCTCCCACTAGAATTAAACCAACATAGTTTTGTGGCTATTTGCATTTTAAAATATAGGTTTCACTATTATTCAGGAACAGGAAGGTCAAGAGATTGGGTGGTTGTTACATCATTGAAAAGGAAATTTGCAGAGCTGTAGAGATGTCTCAGAGAAGCCAGGTTTGATCTGGCTGCTCACAACACTCTGTGACTACAATTCCACAGGAACCACTGACTTCTGACCTCTGAGACACTGCATACATGTACATCAACACACACACACACACACACAAGTAAAATACTCATAAATATAAAAGTTTTTTAAAGAAATATTTTCAATTGTAAAAAAGGAAAGGCAACTTATGACTCAGAGTTCCCAGAAAGAAGGGTCCATCAAAGATGAGTCAAAGAAGCTTCAGGGCCAATCAGGAGGCAGAGAGAGCAAACCAGGGGAGATGGAAGCAGGATCCTACACTGGGATTTTTCTTTCTTTCTTTCTTTTCTTTTCTTTCTTTCTAATTTCATTTTACACTCCAGCCATGGTTCTCCCTCCCACCCCTCCTCCCTCCCCTCCCGCCTTCCCTCCAGCCCACCTCCCCATGGGTAAGGGCTCAGCTGGGGAGTCAACAAAGTCTGGCACATTATGTTGGGGAGGCACCAAGCCCCTGCCCCCTGCATTAAGGCTGAGCATGGCATCCCACCATAGGGAATGGACTCCAACAAGCTAACTCATGCACCAGGGATAGATCGTGTACCTACTTCCAGGGGCCCCTCAGATAGTCCAAGCTTCACCATTGTCTCCCATATCTGAAGGGCATAGTTCAGTCCCATGGAGGCTCCACAGCTGTCGGTCTAGAGTTCATGAACCATACTCTGGGATTTTTATGAGAAAAAATAGATGTGGCCAGGTAAGTAGGTTGGGCACTGCCCAGTTTGTATAATTTCAGTGGTCCCTAGAATGTTGAGCTCTTACAGGTTGTCTGTTACCTGGCCCTTGCATGATTGGGCCAGGGAGATAGGGGCACGGCACTCCTGGAAGCTCAGTAAAGGAGGAAGTTAGGGTTTGCTATCTAGAGTCACTGCTTTGCTTAGAGTGGACTTACAGGCAAGACATTTCCTGTCCAAGGAACTGGCTAGTCTTGGGGAGGGGCACAATCTTTCTATGGACAGAAAGACCCCAAATATCAAAGCATCAGGTTGAAAAGACATGCTTATGCAAAATGATTTATGCATTTGGACTCACTATGGTCCCTACCCTCATGCAGGAAGAACAGAGCCATCCATGTTCTCCAAGGGAGGAAACGTTCAGAAACATTGATTTGTGTTTCACCCTCTATTTCCTGACTCTACATTCAGGCTCCTTGTAATTCCTAATCTTGGGGGATTCTATGAGGTGGAAAATAGGCCCCAGAGCTCCGGAATTCTCTGCCCAGCAAAGAGAGCTGTGTCTCATAATAGACACCAAAGAAGGAAATTTCTATCTTAAGTTAGAATTGTGAAAGAATATGTAAGTGCCTGGAGACAGGCGCTCAGCAGCAATTTCCAGGTACCCCAAGGCTTCTCACGTGAGTGGCAACACTTTAAGGAACCATTTTCCTCTATCCATCAAGCTCCCGTCAATAATGTGTCCATCCTCGTGGACCGGTTTTCAAGGGCTAAAGCCTCACAAACAGGCTGTTTAAATGATGGAAGTGTATGTCCTCACACTTTTGTAGAATAATACATTATCAGGATTGTTTCCCTCTGAGAAAGTTCCTAAAAAAAAAAAAAAAAAAAAAAAAAAAAAAACAACCCTGTTCTGTTCCTTGCCCAGTATCTGGCTCTTTTAAAGCAATATTTATACTATGTTTTGTATAAGATTTACAGAAACTTTGTTCCAATATCTCTGTGCCTTCATCCTCACAGGGCATGCTTGTATGTATGTCTGTGTCTACATTCTCCCTTTATTATAAGGCTACTATTCCTATCTGATGACCTCCTTTTAATGTGATTATGACTGTACAGAACCTGGATCCAAATGAAGTCACATATTGAGTTTCTAGAAGTTAAGACTTCAGCATATGCTTTAATAAACAATGTGTATATTGTGTGATTTCTCGCCCAATTAACAAGATGATGAAAACTTCAAGTTGATTTCAGGAAAATGATGGTATTAATTGAACAACTTCATTTTGGACTGCCAATCTACAAATCACATAGCACGATCTTGATGCAAATGACACATATCAAAGCAGCACCAACAGAGGCAGAGAGAGGGGACGAAGCTATCTGAACAAATTAGTGAAAGACTGTGGGGAGGGGCAAACAGGTAAAGTGGAAATTCTATGATTCAAATACAGCTAGCCACTCACCAATACCCCACTCCCCCTTCCATGAATGTGACCCAGGAAGAAAACATCCTATGTCACACTAAGAATTCAAATATAAGTGGCAATCTTTCACAGCTCCTTCCTCAGCCAGGAAAGAAAATATTTAAGTAGGAGGAGGGAGGAGAGGATTTGTAATCTCTTATAGAACCAACAGGCAGCAGCAGATTTGTAGAAGGACGGCCGAGTTCCCAGCTGTTCTGGCACAGGACTTGGTGTCACTGAGACTTTGTTGACAAGTCCTCTGCTCAGCATGTTCCATTCTCACCAAACATTGCAAGCCTAAAATCCTGCAGTCCTCAAACACATGAAGATAGAGTGTCATATGGCTTGTCCTTGGTTTTGGAAGGATTAGGTGAAAGGGGGCTGACTGGGAGCTATGTGATAGGCTTGATGAGCAGAGAAGGTAAAATTGGAAAGGATTGTCCCACAATAGATAACCTCCCTTCCATCTCTCGGTTCACAGGAACTTCCTCTCTCCTCCAACAACAGCCACATCATTGACCAGGGAGTTCAGGTTGATGGTACCTTAAAATTCCCTGACACATACTACAGAGACTGAAATCTGACACCCATAGGAACTTTATAAATTTTTTGTTCTTGTATTTAAAACCATTATACTCTAAGATATTTCTAACCCTGGACAGTGAATAAAATGTTTACCATTTAAATAATCCTTTGGGGGCTGATGAAGTGGTTCAGCATTCAAAGGCATTTGCTACATATGTGTGTCCTGGCATGTGAACATGTTCACACATACAATACCAGAATGAAGAAACAAACATACAAACAAATAAGGTAATGCTGTAATCCCTTGGATGGACTCCTGCTGCAATAATGACACTCTGCCTAAGAGAGCAGCCAATGGTATTCGGACTGGACCTGGGGCTTCCTGCAGCAGAGGGAGTCCATGCCTAATCACTGTGGACCTAGTCAAGGGACCATGGCTGGGGAGATCATAGGCTCAAGGGGGAACCTACTGCCTCTGTCCCATTCAATGAATACATTATAAAACCGGCTCCTTAACATTTACCTTTATACCCATATAGTAGTGCTACTCTCAACTTTGGTCAAAAACAACTTCTTTTTGAATAAACTGTGGTTAAAGAAGATGAATAACTGGTCAGCGTGCTAAAAATAAGTGTCTATTGAGTGCTTATGTCTCAATGGGACAGCCATAGCACTCCTTCCAAGGCTCAGGGAACATCACAAAAGAGGAGGTAGAAAAAGACAGCATCAGAGCAAGATAAGATCATTTTACTAATGGATTCACAGCAGCTATGGGTACCCACGCAGGACTGGGTCTGTTATCCTTCAGTTGTGAGTACGGGCAGGCTCGCAGGGGTGGGCCTTCCTTGGGAAGCTGTTGGCAGGTGGTGGTTGTGGGAGGGAATCATTGTTTCTTAATGGTGTCACCACTGGTAAACTGTCCATGCTCCTTTGGTTAGCTCTACTCTCATGCCCACTCTGTGGACCCATTAAACTTAGTCACAAAACAAAACCAAAAACAGAAACCAAAGTGAACGGTAAAACAGTGAGAAGGATGCTGGGGGCTGGAAGTGAGAGAAACATATGGGGATGAATGTGACCAAAATGTATTCTAGACACAAATATATGGATGATATGCAACTGATAATTAATAAATAAGAAAATTAATTTTAGTCAGAGGTGGCACACACCTTTAACCCCAGAGGCAGAGGTAGGTATATCTCTGTGAGTTTGAAGCCAACCTGGTCTACAAAGTAAGTTCCAGGAAAGTCAGAGCTGTTACACAGAGAAACCCTGCCTCTAAAAAGCCAAAAGAAAGAGAGAAAAAGAAAGAAAAGAAGATTAATTTTAAAAGCATCCCTTCACACACATCTTGATTCTAAACCATTCATATAAAACCTCTTTGCTTTAAAGATTTCTTCATCAAGACTTCTGATTCTAGATGAACATGGAAGTCTCTAAGTTTCTTCCTCTGCATCCACCTTTCCAGCTATAATTCCTCTCTGAATTAGAATGTCAATCTCTAGAAGTAATTTTTTTTTAATATTTATTTATTATGTATACAATATTCTGTCTGTGTGTATGTCTGAAGGCCAGAAGAGGGCACCAGACCTCATTACAGATGGTTGTGAGCCACCATGTGGTTGCTGGGAACTGAACTCAGGACCTTTGGAAGAGCAGGCAGTGCTCTTAACCACTGAGCCATCTCTCCAGCCCTCTAGAAGTAGTTTTATCTGAACTTTCAGAGCCCTCGGCTCTCCACTAAGTGATGTCTTTCTTGGGAAATGCTTAGTGACTTCTAAGCAGAGTTTAAATTCTTTATCCAGACAGGTTCAAAGCAGCAGTTCTGTTGCTTTTTCCAATTCATGTTCCAGAAAGGAGTCCTTAGTGTGATGTAGATAGCTCCATCCACCTTCCAGCTTTCACCGTCTTGCATGCTCCCTCACACCCCAGGAAAGACAAACATCTCTCCAGTTTCCCAGAAAGATGGCTCAGTAGAATATTTTCTGTATTTATTTTTTTCCTTTTGTTGAAAATAGATTTTTTTTCTCATATACTACATCCTGATTATGGTTTCCTCTCCCTCAACTCCTCCAAGCTGCTCCTTCCTCTCTTCCCATTTGATCCACCTCCTTTCTGTCTCTCATTAGAAAACAAACAGGCTTCTGTGGGATAGTAATAAAATATAATAAGATGAAACAAAAACTAACACATTGGTATTGGACAAAACAAACTGAAGAAAAAGTCCAAGAAAAAGCACAAGAAACACAGACCCTCGCATTTACATACTCAGGAATCCCATAGAAACACTAAACTGAAAGCCATAATATATACACCTAGGACCAATAGAGTAAAACAAAAATATGTGCGTATGTACATATGTATTATATGTAAACAAAATTTTAATAGTATTTTTATTACTTATAATAAAAATAAGGTAATTTTAAAAAAGGAAGCCTTGAGACTATATTATGATACTAGGTGCCCTCAAAGACGCAGCTCGGTTCATTTTCTGTTGGCCATCTACTGTAGGGCATGCAGCCTGCTTTTAAGAGTAGTTTGTTTCCCCAGGTAGTTTGTTCCTCCCTTGGATGAAACTAAATTTTCATTTTCAAGTGGTTATCAACTGGAGATAGCTTCTGGGTGGAAGCGTGTGTCCCCTCTTTCAGCTCAAGGCCTTCCAAATGGCGCAGACCGATGCAGGCTCTATGCAAGTCTCTGTCTCTGAGTTCACACATGATCAATCGTGTAGGTTTCGAAGGCCTTGTTTCCTTGGTGTCCTTCATCAACCTCTGGCTCTTCCACTCTTTATGCCTCCTCTCCTGTGGCTCTCTGTAATTGCTCCCATCAGCTGTAGGAGGCAGTTTCTCTGACAGCTGTACAAGGCACTGAATTCTGAGTATAGCAGGATGTCATTGGGAGTCATTTCTTTGCTGAGCTGTCTGTTTTAGAACGGTAAGTAGTATTCAGTTTTACCCTGGGCTATTCTGTCTCAGGTTCGTGGTCACCCAAGTTATGTCGGGATGGGCTCCATCTGGTAGAGTGGGTCTTCAGTCAAATCAGATATTGGTTGGTGTGGTAGTTTGAAAGAAAATGGCCCCCAAGGGTAGTGGCCTTGTTGAAGTAGGTATGGCCAAGTTGCAGGAAGTATGTCACCGTGGGGGCGGGCTTTGAGGTCTCTTTGGCTCAAGCTTTGCTTAGTGCAAGACGATTTCCAGTTGCCTGCAACCTATAGGACTCTGAGCTACTACTGCAGCCCCATGTCTGCCTGCACGCTGCCATGCTCCCCATCATGATGATAATAGACTGAACCTCTGAAACTGTAAGCGAGCCACCCAAACTAAATGTTTTCTTTATGAGATGCTGTGGTCTTGGTGTCCCTTCTTAGCAAGAAAAAGCCTAACTAAGACAGTTGATTCCTCCTGACAAGCTCTGTGCACCATTGCCTTAGCATAGCACGCAGTTCACACACCACTGTAGATAAGGAATTTGTGCCTGACGTGGTGTTCACAAGTCTCTTGAGTAGTTCATATATTTTGGATACTGGCCCTCTATCCAATATGTAGTTGGTAAAAATATTTTCCCATCCTGGAGCTGCCAATTTGTTTAGATGATAATGTCCCTTGCCATATAAAAACATCTCAGTTTCATGAGGTCCCATTTATTCATTGTTGCTCATAGTTCCTATGCCAGCAGTGTTCTGTTCGGAAAGTTTTTTCCTGTGCCAATGAGTTCAAGGCTATTCCCCACTTTTTTTTCTAGCAGGTTCTGTGTATCTGGTTTTATGTTAAAGTTTTTATCCATTTTGAGTTTAGTTTTGTGCAGGGTGATAACTACACATCTATTTGGATTCTTCTACTTGTAGCTGTCCAGTTTGACCGGCACCACTTGTTGAAGATGTTGTCTTTTTTTTCCCCCAGTGTATTTTTCTGACTTCTTTATCAAAAATCAGGTGGTCGTAGGTGTGTGTATTTATGACTGGGTCTCCAGTTTGATTTCATTGATCAGCATGTTCATTTTGTGCCAATCCCATGCTGCTTTTATTACCTTAGTTCTCAAGTACAATTTAGAATTGGGAATGGTAATGCCTCCAGCAGTGATTTTATTATTCAAGATTATTTTAGCTATCCTCAGTTTTTGTGTTTCTATAAGAAATTGAAATTGTTTTTTCAAGATACATGCAGAATTGTGTTGGAATTTAGATGGGGATTGCATTGAATATATAGACTGCTGTTGGCGGATGACCATTTTTACTATATTAATCAAACCAATCCTTGAGCATGGGAGATTATTCCATCTTCTTATATCTTCTTCTTTTTCTTTTTTCATTGTCTTAAAGGTTTTTTGGTTGTTTCGTTTTTGTTTTGTCTTCTGAGGCAGGATTTCTCTGTGTTGTTCTGGCTGTACTGGAAGACACTCTGTAGAACACGCTAGCTTCTGACTCAGTGATCTGTCACCTATGCCTCCTGAGTGCTCAGTTTATAGGTGTGTACCACTGTACCCAGCAAAGTTCTTACCATTCAAAGAGCAAAACTCTTGCCATTTATTTTCTTGATCAGAGTTAGCTCAAGATATTGTACATTGTTTGAGGCTATTGTGAAGTGTTGTTTCCCTGTTTCTTTCCCAGTCCATTTGTCAACAATATATACGAGGGCTACTGATTTTTGTGAGTTGATTTTATATCTAACTACTTTGCTTAAAGTATTTATCAGTTGTAGGAGTTTACCTTTAGAATTTTTAGGGTAATTTATGTATCCTATCATGTCATCTGCAAATAAAGAGACTTTGACTTTTTCCCTTCCTATTTGTATCCCTTTAATCTTCTTTAGTTATCTTATTGCTCTAGCTATTAGAGAAAATACTTCAGGTACTCTCTTGATTCGGTACGAAGAAACTAGACAACCTTGTCTTGTTCCTGATTTTAATGGAATTGCTTTGAGTTTCTTGCCATTTAAGTTATGAACTTGCTGCAAACTGCCTTTAGTATGTTGAGTTGTGTCCCTTGCATCCCTAATCTTTATGGTACTTTTATCATGAAGAAGTGTCAGGTTTTTGTCAAAGGCCTTTTGTACATCTAATGAGATTATCATATGGTTTTTGTCTTTCAGTCTGTTTATACGGTGGATTACATTTATTGATTTATATATATTGACTCATGCTTGCATCTCTGGGATAAAGCCTACTTGATCATAGTGAATGAATCTTTTTGATGTGTTCTTGGATTCATTTTGCAAGCATTTTATTGAGAATGCTTGTATCTATGTTCATAAAGGAAATTGATTCTTAATTCTTTTTGCTGTCTTTTTTTGGTTTGGGTATCTAGGTAACTGTGGCCTCATAAAACAAGTTGGGCAATGTTCTTTCTATTTCTATTTTGTGGGATAATTTGAGGAGTAGAAAGTTTGTTTGTTTGTTTGTTTGTTTAATAGGCTCCTCAAAAAGAGAGCCAGATATATACTAAAAACAAATATATTTTTTTCTTCTCATATAGATTTAATCAGCTACTTTTCTGCTTGTCCCCAAAGACCAAGTATAATTTTTTTTTGTTCCCAATAAAAGAAGAGCATCATGCCACCTTGCCTTGTGGGAGAAGTGAAGCAGAGAAGTGAGGCAGTCAGGACTCAGCTAAAAGATGTGTCTGTTGCCCTCATCTCCTGAGCATGCTACATGTTAAGTATTCTATGACAGTCCTCAGATGACAGGTAGTTAACATGGCTTCTGTTGTTCAGGTTTCCACAGTCTAGCAAGGCAAATAGGCCAGCAAACAAATAGTCTGAAACTTTGAAATATGTATTTGAACTGAAAAAAGGGTGACTAAATCTACTTGAAAATAGCTGTAGGATAAAATGAGGATCAGAAAAAAGACTGCCATTTAAACAGAGTCCTAACACAATAACCAGAATATGTGATGAAGAAGAATCCAGAGAGGAGAGTGAAAGAGGATGGAAGATGGGGAGAGGAAGAAGAAAGAAAGAATGAGAGACAGCCGGGCGGTGGTGGCGCACGCCTTTAATCCCAGCACTCGGGAGGCAGAGGCAGGCGGATCTCTATGAGTTCGAGACCAGCCTGGTCTACAGAGCGAGTTCCAGGACAGGCTCCAAAGCCACAGAGAAACCCTGTCTCGAAAAACCAAAAAAAAAAAAAAAAAGAATGAGAGACAAAAGTAGAAAGAGGGAAGGAAAAGAGAGGAGGGGAGGAAAAGAAAGGAAGAAGAGGGAAGAGAAAAAACTGGAAGAAAGGAGGAAGGGCAGGAAGGGAGAGGAAGCAGAGAGAGGGAGAGAAAACCGGGATGCAGAATAATTGGCAACTACATTCAAACTCTTACTCCAAAGATGCTTTGTTTAGCTTTCATCTAATTAGGAAGTTTCATATTAAATCAACATTTGAAGAATTTTTGTAAAACAAAAGAGAAAACAGAAGGGGTCTGGCCACATAGTTTCCACACAGACATGTGGAAACGGTGACTGTTCCCAGGCAAAGCCCTTCCTCCACCCAGGACACAGTTCCCCCAGTTTCTTCTCCACCCGTCTCTACCTTCCTGGCTCTGCAGGCAGCTGAGCATCTGGTACTCAGTGGTGGGGGAAGATCAGAAGCCAGCTGTTACAAAACCCTGGCATGCCTCCGTGGAGGCTAATTTTTAGTTGATTATAATGCATTTTATAATGCTGCCCTCACAGAAGTAGCCATCTCTGGGCTAAATCAAACAGTTATTTCTCTTCCCCTATATATTTTCCTAATAAAACAATAACAAAAAAAAAAACACATCAGGATTGGCTTCAGCTCATCAAGATTGATTTGCGAAGAAAAAGAAGATGCCCATTGTGGTGCTTTGAATGGGCAGTGTGCCTCATAGTCTTGGGTGTTTGGCTGACCACTCAGTTCCCAGTTGATGGACGCGAGGGAGGTTTAGGTGGTACCACCTTGCTGGAGGAAGGTACATCCCTGGGGAAGAGTTTTAAGGTTAAAGCCTCTACCACTTTCACTGCCCCCTTCTTCTTCTTCCCCCACCCCCATCCCTGCTTTACTCAAGAAGTGAAGATGTGAGCTCTCTATCTCCTGCTCATGCCGCCATGCTGCAGTCTGCTTCCTCCTCCTTCCGTTATGACCCTCATCCTCTGGAAATGCAAGCCAACATAAACCCTTTCTTCTGGAAGTCGCCTTGGGCACAGCATTGCCCATAAAAGTGACAAACATGTCGGTTCTTAAATCTTCACTGCCACCTGCTCAGGAAGATCCTTTCTATCATGAAGAAAACTCAGTCCTGCTGAGACTTGACGGCAAGAAAAGAAGAACTCAGCTTCCGGGACTCTTCAAGAGGAAAGATGGACATGTGAAATATGAAGGACCTACCAGGACAGGAGCCAATGAGATCAGGAAACCAAGGCACTGATAAGTCAGAAGTCCCTAAACTCCCCATGACGGGGATGGCTCTGAGGAGCAGCAGAACCAAGCAGCAACATAGGCTTTGGACTGTTGGCTATTCAAAGAGCCCTATGTACTTTTATCATTTACCTTTTTTTGTCATTATTAGGACCAAATAACTGAAACTAGATAAGAGGCAAGGGTTTATTTTATCTCACAGTTCACTGCAGGGAAATCAAAGCAACTGAGCAGATTGTCCTGTGATGGAGGAAGGTCATTGGCTAATAAAGGAACTGCCTTGGCCCATTTTATTGGTTAGAACATAAGTAGGTGGAGTAAACAGAACAGAAGGCTGGGAGGAAGAGGAAGTGAGCTCAGATTCCACAGCTCTCCTCTTGGGAGCAGACGCCTGAGAGAGACGCCATGCCCTGCTCCCGGGCAGACACACGCCATGAAGCTCCTACCCAGGATGGACATAGGCTAGAATCTTCCCGGTAAGACCGGTGCCCACAGATTATTAGAGATGGGTTGATCGGGATATCAGAATTAGCCAGTAAGGGCTAGAGCTAAAGGGCCAAGCAGTGTTTAAATGAATACAGTTTGTGTGTTGTTATTTCGGAGCATAAGCTAGCCATGTGGGCAGCCGGAGTGCTGGGGATGCAGCCCCGCTGCCCCTAATTACTACAGTCCTGTTGCCATCCTAGCTTGCTGCCACTGGTTATATCGCAATGGCAGACAGAAAGCAAGGCCCTTGGGCTGGGAGGAGGACTAGCCAGCTCTAGTCCTCTAGGCCCAACCATAGTACTCTGGGTAAGCTGGACAGGCTTATATCCCAAAGGTCCTATAACCTCCCAAAACAGTACCAACAATTGGGGACTAAGTTCCCAAACACGTGATATTTCACATATGGACATAACAGCACCTCAGTACACTCATATAGTCATCCTCAAAAGATTTACGAGATGACAAGAGTTTAAATATTTCCCAAGAAACTCAAGGATGTCCGGAAGAGGTTTGGCTGTCCACAGGCAGGGAATTGTATATGTAATCTGAGTCTCATAACAGAAGAAAATCTTGATAAAATATTATTTACGTGAGAATTTCGTTGTTGTTTAAAATAAAATTCATGCTTAACTGTTTCATTAAATTAATAAATATTTTAAGTTATTTTGCCATTTGATATTATTTTCTAATGAAACTGCATTAATTTTGTGTAAGGACCAACAAGATACAACAGCATCTGAACATGCCTATTGACTATGAATCAAGAGAAGGTTTTCCTGGACTCTCTAGTTCTTTGCTTAGAAAGAGGCTCGTGGAACTCAAGGTGGAAAAAAAGCGGGGCATTTTCTCTAAAACTGTGTGTGCCATGTATACTAATAATTCACTACAGGCAAGGCTGTGGCAAAGTATATTCCAGTTTTCCCAATGACTTTTTGTTAACGAGGGCAGTCCTACCTGCACTACAGTTAAATTGCAACATCTTTCCAGCTGGCATGACAGCTTTGGCCCATAATTTACCTGCTGGCTCCTGATGCTTGTGCCTGACGGATGTGAATCCCCAAGCTTCCCATGCCATTCCCAACGATGCCCATAGTAAACCTTGGGTCTCACACCGATTCCCAGAGTCGTAATCCTACCGTCAGCTGGGATGAAATGTCTTCCTCAGATTCCCCAGTCTGGAGGTGCCTGCCAAGGCAACAATGGCCTGCCAGGTGGCTGGGACTTGAGCGAGCATCTGTTCAGCTTTGTGTTGGACAAAAAATGACCGCTGGGAAGCTGTATTCCACAGATGTGTTGTTAGGATCAGCAGGAGGAAAACAAAAACCACTCTGGAGTTTGCCTTTAAAGAAAGCTGCATAATATTCATTTCTAAGTAAATAATTCCCACACTCCCAGGGTGCCTTTGGGCACGTGATCCCATATCTCTTTTTACATAGCACTGATTGAAAAGAAAATATCTGATGAGGGCAACCAAGTTAGCTATCAGATTGAAATAACTGAATACCTCATGCAATAACAGTAGAGAACTGTTGCAGCCTTCCTCACAGAGACGTCATTCACATGTATCCTTCATTGGAGCATCCCAACAGCCTATTATGAGAAAAGTGGTATTGCAGAAGATCAATATTTGCAGGCAGGCAGGACTTCCAAACTTCAGCTGTGACATGCAACTTCCCTTCTCAAAATGAAGCTGAATATATCTGAGAGATAGAAGGAAGTCCTTCATATTTTAATAGGACCAGAATTCAAGATTCAGACTTAAGTTACTAAAATAATTCTATACTGCACTGCAGTATTCTTGAAGCAGTCATCCCCTGGTAAATCTGTGTGTGCTAACAAATTATGTAAAAATATAGAAGTGTTAATGTATTTACTAATAACTGCCAAAAACATTCTTAATAGAAGCTCTTATTAATACCTGAAGAGAAGGAAGCCATGGAGTATAGCTGATGAGGAGAACTAGATAATCAAATAGATATCAGAGAGCAGAGACCCATGAGATGGTTCCATGAGTAAAAGTGAGGAAGCCTGACTACCCGAGTTGAATCCAGAGAACCTATGGCAGAAGGAGATATCCAACCCTTTAAAGATGTTATCTGGCTTCCACACACTTCCTGTGCACACATGCTACCCAACACAAATCATACACATGCAATAATGAGGACACTATAAATATAAGAGAGTAATATAGCACGATTAATAAAAATCCAGAGGCAGATATTGGGGTTCAACCTGAAGGTCAGAAGAGCAAAACAGTCAGCCACTGGCTCTTACCTCTACCTCAGTCTGAAATGGAGATTCTGCCTCCAAGAATCTTCAGACTAAGACTATCTGAGAGCCATCTCCTCCCACTTTATAATCCTCTCTAGTGCTGGAATTAAGGCATACACCACTACCACCCGGTTTCTATGGCAAACTCGTGTGGCTACTGGGATAAAAGGTGTGTGTCATCACTGCCTGCTCGGTAAGGCTGACCAGGGTGGCTGTTTTACTCTCCAATCTTGAGGCAAGTTAAAAATGAAATATCACTATAGAGTAGAGATAAAAATCATCTTTATAATTGTATAATAACTATTTCTAGAAAACTTGATTTTCAAAATCTATTCAAATGAAAAAGACCTTTTTTTGGTTTTTGAGATAGGTTTCTTTGTGTAACTTTGACTTTCCTGGAATTAGCTCTGTTGATTAGGCTGGCCTTGTACTCAGAGATCTGCCTGCCTCTGTCTCCCGAGATCTGATATTAAAGGTGTGCACCACCTCTGCCTGGCTTACAAAGACACTTTCATTAGGTATTTAAGTGAATAAGTGTGTAAAAAATCCTCATCTTTTTAAAGTTCTATATTATTAAGAAATACAGAAAAAGAAAACACAAACTACAGTGTAATAAATGCCATAAAGTAACAGAAAAAAATTAGCAGACCTGTATAGATAAAGTTATAAACATACACACACTCAAGAAGATGAAGAAATTCACTGAATTCCCAAAGGAGAAAGAACAGGTTGAAGAATGGAATCATAATGTAGTAATATGTACTATATAAGGAACATGAGATGGCACAAAAAGAATTACTCATGTTAATAATTTATAATAATTTATCATCCTGTTAATGATAAGATCACAAATTTGTTTATTTTTAAACACTTTAATATGCAATGTTTCAAAGTAGAATTTTAAAGATGGTTGGAAGAGAAAAGGAGAAAACAAAGTATTGAAACACTGCCCTAGAGAAGGGACCTGGCAAGATGGCTTTGCATGTGTATTGGTTTAGTTTCTGTTGCTCTAATAAGCACCATGACCAAAAGTAAGTTGGAGAAGAAAGGACTTACAGGTCTGGCTTACAGATTAACTGTCCATCATCAAGAGGAGCCAAAGTAGGAACTAAATCAGAGACCCCAGAAGAAAGCTGCTCACCAGCGTGGTCCAGGACCCCTCCCTTACATATGCCAAGCTCCCCTGCACTTCCCACAGTGGACTAGGCCCTCCCCCATCAATCAAACAGCAAGAAAATGCCCACAGGCCAATCAGGTGAAGGTGGTTCTTCAGCTGAGATTTCCCCTTCCCAGGTGTGTCACGTGGACAACTGCAACTCATATCCGGGCTGCCAACCTGACAGCCCGAGCTTCAGTCTCTGGGATCCACATGGTAAGATGAAAGAATGAAGTCCTGCACTTTGTCCCTGATCTCCAAATGTGCACTGTGGTGAGTATGCACATGTGCACATACACAAACACACACATGCACACAAGCGTATACACACAATAATAATGATGATGATAATAGTAAAACTAATTTTTTAAAATCTAAGATAAAGATTAACAAAAATATTTTATATGTATAGAAACCATAACAGACAAAAGAATTCAAGAGAATCGAGGTGAACTGTCTAACATTTCAAAAAATTACAAAACCACTTATAGTGTTCAATACTTGAAGGTTTCTTTATGCACCTTAGCCTTTACTTCTGAAATATTTTAGAGTTCCAAGGAAAAATTGAAAAAACACATGGAACAAAGTGCTTAGCTACTAAAAGATCAAATAATTTTCTTCCAAAATAATTTAGAGAAGATTGTCATAATGCAGCTAACAAGTTTGATCTCCTAAGATAAATACGTAACTCTGTTCCCAATAAACTTGGGAGTGCACATTGTTTTCAAACACATGGTACGTTCATTAAAAAGTGTGTTCTGTCACAAATAAAGTTTCAATAAATTCCAAAATGAAGAAATTATTCAACTGCATGAAGAGCCTACTACCACCCAAAACAGAAAAATCAAAGCAACTAGACATTTCTTCTAGGTAACCCTTAGACTGAAGGAGAAATGAAGATATAAATTAAAAATCAATTTGTATTTGAATAGATCGTGAGGGTGGGAACCTGTGATAGTGTGAGTGGCTTTAGGCAAAGGAGGAGGAGCCTGACCTTAACCCACCATGCTGCGGTGCAGTAGGAAGATGCTGGCACTCTAATCAGCTGCATCCAAGTCTCTCCGCTTTGCCATTACCTCATCTCAAGCATTTTGTTATAACAGCATTCTGATTTCCTTTCTGTTGCTGTGGCAAATCACTCTAACCAAACGCAACTTAGGGGTTGGAAGGATTTACTTGGCTTACACTTCTACTTAGCAGTCTGCCCCTGAGGGAAGTCTGGACAGGAACTCATGCAGGAACTCAGGGGCAGGAAACCATGGGGAACCGCTGCTTGCTGGATCAATCACAGGCAGACTCATGTTCGGTTGGTTTCCTTGTACAACCCAAGACCAATCTGCCTAAAGGTGGGACTAGGACTGTGTGCATTAACAAGCAAGATGATATGTCCACAAGCCAATATGATCTAGTTCCTCAATGCAGGTTTTCCTCTCAGATGACACCAGGCTGTGTCAGATGGGTCAAGCTGACAGTTCAAGCTAACGGGGATGAGCACCATTTCTTTCCAGTGCTCAAGTCTTCCAGGAGTCTCCCTTGGAGTTAATTCCTGATATCCAAGGCCCAGGATGATCCGTCTTTCTCCCGATCTCTTTTGACCCTCAGCCTGCTCCTCACCATCTCCCTGATGCTCACATTCTGCTCATGCCTCCTTAGCTGAAATCAGCTGCTGTTCCTTCTGTGCCTCGCTGCCTTTGATCTTGTAGCTTTCTCTGTTTGAATTTTTCTTGCCCACGTGTCCCTCTCGTCCCACTTCTGCTGTTGTGTCTACAAGAGCGACCACCAGGACTTTCCTCTCTGCTCCCTTTCATTGCTTTGTTATTCTTCATCGGCATGTATCTATTCAATAAAGACTGACCCTCACCCAAAACAGGTCTGGATTTTGCCCTTGGTTAATGGAAGGTGCTTCTCTAAGCCCTTAAGGTGCACCAGCTGATAGAAATGTCTGTTTGGGAGCTCGTGTCACTGGTCAGTTTAACACAGTAATTTATGTCGAGACTTGGACCACACTGTGTCAGTTCTGACCTCAACAAGGACCACAGACCAAGATGTTACCACAACCTGCTCGTGAAGCTGGATACTAAAGTAGTTATTCAGAAAGCTTATAGTTAATCCTTGGCAGAAAGTCTAGACACAGCGCAGTGAGTTTCTCTAGTTGGTTATGGCCACCTGTGTTATCGCACAGCATGGTCACAGAGGACAACTACTCCAGAATGTCCACACTGGAACTCTGGGGTTGTCTCCTGTGCATTCTTTCTTTGGCTGCTTCCTTGTAGGAAGCCAAATCCATGAGTATCGTAGTTTTAGTGATTGCTGTCAGTGCCCCTAGTGGGTTATCACTCCTGTGGTGATTCAGGAATCCCTTGAAATTTGCTGAACTTGATGTCAAAAGTGAGGGAAACTTTGAGGCTGGGTCTCACCATGTAGCTCTGTCTGGCTACTCGCTATGTAGACCAGACTGACCTCCAACTCACAAGAGATCCACCTGCCTCTGCCTCTCAAGTGTTGGGCTTCAAGGAATGCACCACCATGCCTGGCAAAGGGGGGAGGGATATAGAGGGAACTGTTAGTAACTCTGTATAATAGGGTTATTGTCTCCCCACACCCAGTTACGTTGCGTATTTCTCATTGCTATGGCAAAACACTTGCAAAAGGCAACTTAAGGAAGGAAGGGCTCATGCTGGCTCACAGTCTGAGGGTACAGTCTCTCATGGCTAGGAAGCTGTGACAGGCAGAGGCTAAGGCAGCTGCTCACAGTGCACATTCGCACTCAGAAAGCAGAGAGAGTTAAACGCTCGTGGTCCAGCTCTTCCTTTTTATTCCACTTGGAAGCCCAGCCCACAGGTAGTGTGATAGCACGGGGTTAGATCTCTCAGGAATTTACACTCCCAGATTTACCCAGAGATGGCTAGGTCACTCAAACTGCAGTCAAGTTAACTTATCAAGACTAATCACCTCACTACCGCTGTATTCTTTACCAGGTTCGAGTCACTGCTCTACCTGCACAACGCAGAGGCTTATGTCTCATGTACAGGAAGCCTTCACTGCCCATTTCCATTAAAGCCATCTATGTCATTTTCCAGAGAGATGTGCAGGGGCTAAAGAGGCGACTCAGCCGTTAAATGTCCTTGCTGCTATTGCAGAGGACCTTAGAGCAGAACTCTTTTGTGTGCTTTTCATGTAAGAGTATGTGCATCTAATCATCAATAACAAAATCAAAATGATTGATTTTTTATATTTTTTTTTCTTAAACAACGAGTCCAGCATTTTGTTTTAAGGATCTTTTTCTCTACCTTATCTATTCTTTCATCTGGGCTTCTGAACGATGTCAGGTGAAGCATTCTTTTTATTTTTTTAGCACTGTATTTTGTAAGTAAGGGAAGTAATCTTTTGGGATCACCAATATCAGTCCCTGTGATCATGTCAAACACTCAGCAGTGGTAACACAGCATAAGCACTAAATGTAAAAGCTGCCAGAGCCCCACCCTGGCAGCCCCTTGCCCGTGGTTTGAGCATGGAAGCCAACGGACCTTTCTGTACCGCGGCTTCCCCTTTAACAGTAGGGATCAATTGCACTGCTGTCAGAGTAACTCAACTCTGACTGTTATTGATTTGCACAAAATACATTTAAATGGATTATGGTGTGCACTCAGGAGAGTCCAGAACACAGCAAGCACCGCGAGCATGATGATTGTTTCCTTCCTTCTTGTGATCCACTCAGTTTTCAGCATCCTGACAAATAAATGTCTAGAGGAGAATGATTCTCTCACAGTCTCTCGGGCTGGGTTGGTTTTCATTTTCACATAAGAAATTTGTGAACTATAAGGTTCTTGAGTAATAAAGTTGAAATTTTTTTTTCTTGAAAATAACATTTTATTGTCCACATTGAATTTCCTGCCCGAAAGGTCACCATGGCTTTTCTCTTTTGGAGGGAATTGTTGTATCTTCTGGGATTACTCAGTCGAATCAACAAACATTCACTCTGTTGATTCCTTGGCCCCCCACAGCCTGAGCTTGTCTGTGGGGAGGTGACTATGAACATTATGCGTATCGGTGTCTGTGTATATCCGTGATCTGTGGCAAGACTTCGCAGGTGCTTTCTACCTCCACTCTGTAAAGACTCATTGAAAAGAACCCTGCCTTTTAATGAGTTTACCATTAAAAAAAAAAAATTGGGACACTGCCTGGTTCCACAGTGTTAAATGAAAATAACATTCAGAGTTGAGTTAATCTGATTGCATGGGATCTATTTTCCCCCTTGCTGCAAATCAGAGCAGTTCCCAGCTAACAAGAATGGGTGCCCTACTTGAACGGGCAGCAGGCAATGCCGCTAGTCAGAGCGGCACTTAGCATGGCATTGCCATCATTACAGCCCCAGGTTCACAGCAATGAAACTCCAGGAGCGGCAAAGTCAAATCAGTTCAATTGTCTGATTGTTCATACTCATAAAGTGGGGAAGCTGGCAGGGGTCCGGCATAAAACTTGGAGTTCTGCACTGGCGCTCCTTTAAGGTAATTCATTGCCCTCGGTAGTAGCTTAAATCAGAGGGGCCAGCACGGTCACAGGGAATGCAGTTCCCCATCCTGCTGGAGAGCAATATCGCAGATAGCCGGCTGCTATGCCAGATGTCAAAGGTGCACTAAAAGCACTTGGTTTTGATCTGCCCCATTCCTGAGAAGTACAATGGATGGGCCTTTAAGCACCGCCATAAAAAAAGATTGTGATTAATGAAGCAGCACAAGTTAATAAACCACGTTGACTCCCGCTTCCTTCTCCCAGGCATTTCACTGTCCACAAAGCAGTTCTTTTACTTAGCAGCAGGGACATGTAAAATGTTAATCATCAATCTGTGGGCCATTAAAGAAGTTGCTTTCCCTTTCTCAAGTTGAAAACCAAGGGGGGAAGATAATAGGTTTGGTTAACAGAGCCGTTCACATAATGGAGATGTGCCAGGGAAAGCTTTGATGAAGTCAGCGTGGGAGCCCTTGAGCGCTAATCCATCCTGCTCTCGGGACCACAAGTTCAAATCCCAGATGAGACTGGAAGGCTCAGACCAGGAGGCTAGGGTGAGGGTCTTGAAGGCAACTGACCAGCAGGAGGTAACTATACCTCAGTGAAGCCACAAAGTAAGATGAGATGGCACGGGAATTCTCTGTGTCAGCAGCCCAGAGTGAGGGACTGCTGATACTCACTGACCTGTGAACCCTTCTTCTTCGCAGAGAGCACCATAGCAATCCTTCCAGTGAGGTGAGTGGCTGTGAGAGGAACCATGGGCAGGAGAAGCTTCCTTACCCAGAGAACAAGACAGAGATTTCAGCTAATTTTCCAAAACCAAATTAAAATACTTTCCCAGAGACTCAAGAGTGCATCATCAGAGAGACACAATTTGAAATTTTACTCACGACATGGACATTGCTTTGGATGGAGGGGGGAGACAAGGGTTGGGGACCCAATTAACAGGCAAATGGCCCCCAGGTGTTTTACACCATCACTCAGTTAATATTGGCAGGACCAGAGGAACACCTGGAAGATACTTCCAAGTCAGGTAGGTCATTCTGAAATAGTCAGGGTCGGAAAAAGTGATGTTGAAGTTGAGAACAGTGTCTCTCTTCTACACTGGTGGCAAATTTTGTCTTTCCTTAGTAAGGAGAGCTTAGATGGGTAAGGACCTGGGTTTGATTCTCCCCTCAAAAAAAAAAAAAAAAAAGAAAAGAAAAAGAAAGGGAGAAAGGACACTTTCTCTACCTCAGAAAAACTAGAAGAGGGGATGGCTCCTACTCCTAGAAAAAGAGTATGTGGCAGATCACAATGAGGAGAGGACAAGTGGTCCCTGACATCTTGAAGAACCATATTTGGTCAAAGGAAATGCCGCTTACCTACTAGAGCCCAGAGCCTTCCATTCTCTTTGCTTCCTCTAAAATTTGACAGAGCCTGACTCGTTCCCCATCTATTAAACTTAGCCACACCTACAGTCTCTCAACAAACTTCTCAGGCCTAAGTTCAGACCTCGTAAGCCAATGAAAATTATTTTTATTAATTCATGTTGTCTATTTAGTCCAACAGAAATCAGATATCAAATGTGTGACACTCAGATTCTCAGACCACATCATGAAGGCCATGAAAGAGGTGCCAACAACCTTGAAAAGCAGACTATGAAAGAAGAGATATTTGGCAGTTGTCTTAATTCATATTCAGATGCTATAACAACATACCCAATGCTGGGTAACTTATAAAGAATGAACATTTACTTGGTTCATGATGGTGAAGACTGGGATTTCAAAAAACATTGTGCCAGCATCTACTCAGCATCTGGTGGGGGCCTTCTTGCAGAGGTTATCACAGGCAGATAGCAAGGATGCTACCTTGGGTCTCTCTTTCTCCTCTATAGAGTAGTAACTAAAATGAGCTAGGACCCTACTCTCATGACTTTATCTAGATTTCACCAGTCCTTAAAGTCTCCAACAAGCCTACCTCCAGATGAAAAAAAAATGGATTTTGGAAGTAGGATTCCAATTCATGAAATTAAAGAACGAACCCAAGCCGCAGCAATAGTCTATACTGGACACACAATTCTCATTATTTCATGAAATTTGTGAAGAAACGAGGATGGCAGGGATCTAACCCAAAACAGCATGCATTCTAGGCTTTCACTGTCAGCCTCCAACATCCACTCCATAGAGCAGCCAGGGCTGTGACCCTGAGACATGCACTGCCCCCAGCAAACCAAAGCTCTCCCTGCTGAGCATCCCATTCCCAGGCTTCCACTGGCTTCTCCAGGCAAATTTCTCTGCCCCACCCCCAACCTTACACACTTGGTGTCCACAGGAGTATGTTAGCGTGTTCTGTGCCCCTGTCTATCTCTGCGCTTAACACCCATGCTGAAGCAATGGACTGGTGAATATTCCCAGTACACACGATACAGTGATTTCATTATCTGTGTGCAGTAAAAACTTGACACCAGAGACATAGCATAGAATTGAAAGGGTAAGCTAGGAATCTGTCTGTACTTGGACAGTGTGTTCATAGATTCATTTTCTGGAGCAATAACACAACACCCTTTTCTAAACCCACACCTGACATGTGATTCAGAAAACTTTCATCAAACACGTAAAAAATGATGACGGTGATGGTGGCACAGAAAGAAACTCAGAAGCAATTGATGGTATTGATTAATTAAAGAACCTCCCCCAAAACTCATACAGTTATCTCTATTGTTTATAATAACTCTCAAGCGTCGGCCCCTGGAGGCATCTGGTTCACCATTGCACTTCCAAGGCCAGGAGGTTTATAGTTAGAGGATGGCCGATAAGTGTTGATTGAATTAATTAATTGACCAAGAACTTTTTGTTTCAAATATTTGCTAGCAGCCTGAACTTGCATGTTACAACTTAATGCCTCTTATCTGAGCGTGGTGGTACATGACTGGATCCCAGCACACAAGGAAGTATGCAGAGAGACCCACTCTCAAAACAACAAAACCAAAATAAACAAAAATTTAACATCTCCTACGTATCTGCTCTTCTAGCTTCATCTCTTCCCATCTGGACCTGCACTGCTCAGTATGTGCCCCTAAGAAGTAGCTGCAAACTAGTCCCCATTCTTCAAACACCTGATCATCTCGATGCTCTGTCTTCTGCCAAGCAAGCTTCTCCTTCTCTTTTATCATTTCTCACAAAGCCTTTCCTCCGCCTGACTCTAAAAACACTTTAGCAAGATTTCAAATTGTATCTCCTGATTCAAGGAGATTGTTCGGGTATCTGCCTTCTCAAGATATATAATCACCTGCCTAAAAAATCTTAGTATAGTGCCTAGAATCAATCTTAGTTAAATTAATAACTCCATGATTTAACCAATTGAGAACTCAAGGAACTGCTGGGGGAGTTTCAAAACCGTCCCACATACTGTCTTCCTTGGATAGATCTTTCGGTGGTCTAAATGAACTGATTGTCACAATAATACCAAAATATGCTTTCAGTTTCCGAAATTGACAGGTAAAACTATTTTAATAAAATATTCCAATCTCCTACCCATGCTTCTCTTCAAGAAATAACGCAAGGTGACTCTTCGTGTTATTTCAAGTTTATGAATCCACGCTGTAAGATCTTCTGCTTTGTGGAAAGCATACGTGACAACTAAGTCCCTTCAGAAAATCTCGTCAGCACTTGTCTCTTATGTGTATCCAGACTTTCCACCCCCCCCCCTTCTCTGCTAGCTCCTGCAGTGGTGAAAACTTACACCGATCATGGCCATTCAGTGTAGGAAATGAATTAACATTCTCCCCAGGACCCTCATTGGTCTAGTATATTAATAGGCTCCTTATGTAAATGTCTCCTCTTACCTCAGTGCTCATTTGCCTGTTAGCTGGCTGCAAGCAATGTAGAAAGGAGGGCAAGAATGACTGCGTTCACACTTGGAGCAAAGGGGCTAAGGGTGGGGGCCAAGCATGGACGGGAGAGGGACAATGAACATATTTTATAGCTGTCATCAAGCCAACTGTGGTTCAATAAAGCCAGCTTTCATTCCAAATAGGTATTTTTGTGTACCTCCAGTAGATTTGTCATTATAAAGAAATCGTGGAGACCAAAAGACAATAGGGGTGACAAGATTTTAAAGATGTCTAATCAAAAGGTGTCTTAGCAGAAAGTTAGAAAAAGTGTCCCAGGTACTCTTCTACACTTCTACAGAAAGGAAACTTCAAAAGGTATTATTCTTACCTCTACGACCATGCGCAACAGCAACAGAAGGAACTGGACCCGAATGCACAGCCTCTCATTTTTTGACAGAGCTGCCAATCATTCCTCAAACTTCCTTTCTCCTTTTTTTTCTTCAATATAAGTGATAGACTGCACTTCCTAAACTCCTTTGCAGGTAGATGTAGTCCTCTGACAGCGTTTCAGTTAATTGTATGCACACACACACACACACACACACACACACGCACAATGTGTGCCTCTCACTGGGCTAGCTAATAGCTGTCCTCTCGGGCTGAAAAATCCCAGAGCTGCCTTGGAATCCTTCCACTAAAGACAGTAGAACGCTAACACCAAAAAAACCCTAAGTGGTTCTGAGCCCCCCACCACACACACACACACACACACACACACACACACACACACACACGCACACACACGTGTGGTCATAGCCCAGGGGAGCGTAAGGAAGTGGAACATCAATTCTCATAACAGTACCATCAAAATGGTCAAGTTAAATATTTGAACCACTCGTTACAATCCACGCCCCATGGAATTTTTTCACTTGAATCTTCCATCATTCAGCAGTCTTCACTTTTCAGCATCTTCTTCTTGTTTCATCTCACAGTAACCCTCCCAGCCCTGGTATTCTGGGAGCTATGCCATTAACTACTAAAATAAAAGCTTAAAGCAAGAAACAGCTTCATCCCCATGAATCCTAGGTTAAAGATAATTTTGGAGAAAAACAAAAATAAGTCAAATTGCAATGATTGGTTTCCCATCATGCTTATTGTTCCAGATTATAATAGGTTTGCTGTGGTTCTCTTTAATTCCCTTAACAGTTGGGTCTGGTGTGCATTAGGTTACAAGTATGAATTTACAGCATAGAAATTGCCTTGTTTCTCTAAATCTTCACACGGGTCTCCCGCACTCTAAAATGACAAAAGAGTCAATATAAATAAATGTAACAAAAATATTTTAAGTCATTTCATTTGAAGTCTTCTGTGGCCACTCAAACAGCTATTTTCCATTTATGTAAATACATGTTCACATGCAAATAATTTAACAGAGTATCATTTTTGCAGCTGACATTCTGAAGTCACATACCTAGTGGCATATTCTCTCTGAGAAGACATAGACAAGAATCCTACCTGACACACCTCACAGAGATCCCAAGCTCAAAATCTAGTTACATCAACATGTGAATAATTTTTTTTTGTAAAACCATAGTAGAATTTGCTTTAAAATTCAAATGTGGCTGTTATTAGACTAATTGGTGATCTTCAGGGCCTAGGTTCTAGTCCCTCTTCCAATTTATTATCTTTGGGTGAAGCACATTTTCTTTTTTTGTTTGTTTGCTTGTCTGTTTTGTTTGGTTTTTCAAGACAGGATTTCTCTGTGTAGCCCCGGCTGTCCTGGAACTCACTCTGTAGACCACACCATCCTCAAAACAGAGATCTGCCTGCCTCTGCCTCCCAAGTGCTGGGATTAAGGGCATGTGCCCACCCTCCTGGTACACACTTTCCAGAGTGGTTGCACAAGTTTGCATTCCCACCAGCAATGGATGAGTATACCCCTTTCTCCACAACCTCTCCAGCAAAGGCTATCATTGGTGTTTTTTATTTTAGCCATTCTGACAGGTGTAAGATGGTATCTTAAAGTTGTCTTGATTTGCATTTCCCTGATCGCTAAGGAAGTTGAGCATGACCTTAAGTGTCTTTTGGCCATTTGAGCTTCTTCTGTTGAGAATTCTCTGTTCAGCTCAGTGCCCCATTTTATAATTGGGTTGATTAGCCTTTTACTGTCTAGTTTCTTGAGTTCTTTATATATTTTGGATGTACTCCTTTTTGAAACTGTTCTTATACATCCTTTGAACCCTTACTTTTTTAAAGTCTCAATTTTCTATTTCTCCATGTCTGAGAAAATTTATATCTCAGTTGCAAAACTGGTGACATTTCTCTATCTACATCTGCAGCCTACTAGATGTAACAAAGAGAGAAATCAATCAAAGGAAGAAGTAGGGAGGGAGAGAGGGAAAAGGGGCAAGAGGTAGTGAGAAGGAGAAATGGGAAAGCAGTATTCACCTAAACTAGCCCAGTTTTTCCCTGGCTCATGGAAGTGCTGTCTCAAATCCAACCATCCTCTCAAGAATCAAGCTGACATATTTCAGAATTCAACTTCTTTATTAACAGCAGGAGACCCATTCCTCTGGGAGGGAAATGATAGGGAAAATATCATCTTGACACCAGTCGGTTGTTGGTGTATTTGCCTTTCTTTGTCTTGATTCTTCAAGCCATCTTCTGATTGGAATCAGCTTCTGAGACCTATCGAGACGTGGCATGAGGGCCAGGCCATTCTATGATTTCACTCTATAGTGAAAAGCTAGCAGGGCACTAGAGTCTATTAAATTGTTGAGAGAAAAAGAACAAGATAGAAATTCATGTGAAAGTAGAAAATTCCCCAACAGACCCAGTGCCAGAACCACCCAAAGAAAATGCACCCATTATTCTGCACATATCTCATGGCATAACAAGAGAATTGGCTGGTCTAAGGACTTACGAGGATCACAGATGTCCCGAATGTGCAGAACTGAAAACCCTGTGATGCCTAGGAAATAGAGGCGATGCCAGGAAGCATTCCACAAGCCCAGTTTGGATAGTCTTATCTGAAGGCCTAAATTAGATCCCAGCTTTCAAATCTAGATTTCAGACCTTCCCACTAGCTGTGCTGGCTAGGATCACCTAAATTACTATATCAATGATCTGCTGCAGGTTCAAATCTCAGTGCTCCTCGGATAGATGATTCCCATTAATGTCCTCACTTATTTATAGGTAGTGGTTTTAAGCCTAGATAATACACATAATGGACTCAGTGAATCAGATCATTGCATAGATACAGTGCATATTACACACAGCGCCTGTGTGACAAGGAGTGCTTGGTGCCTTCCCTAGAATAGTGGTCCTGTCACTGTGGCAATTTCCTGACCAATAATGAGCCTCTGTGTTGCAAACTCCTTATTTGCCTGGAAAAAGCTTGCTATCTGATTATATTTCATCTATTAAATTTAATCTTAGTGTCAGTTTCGTATAAGAACACTCATGGAATATTCTAGGCTTGGAAAGACACTGAACAGTAACACATACTAAGGACTAAATAGTGAAGCTCACCACACCTCTCTTCCCACCCTATCACTAAGAAATTTCCAGAAGTACTCTAGAAGTAGACAGCATTTTGTCTCATGTTGTTCCATCTGTAACAGGCCTACAATCTTCCAAACACACCTCTTCCTCGAGAAATCATTCACCGGCCAGGCCACCATCCATGACACTGTAACCTCACCCATAGCGACACAGGCTTGGCCCGTACCCCTCTGCCCACCACTTGTGCTTTCCCCAGTCTTCATTTGTACAATTCCAAGGGTGATATGGGAATTCTAAAACAAGGCAAGACACTGAAGGTTTCTTCTTGTTACCAAAGCATCCCAAGGCTCTGTGACTGGTTGCTTGGTTACCATTAAGATACAGAGCAAAAGATTCATTAGAGGCTAAAGTACAAACCCCTGATGCCAATGAAGAGTCCCCCTCCAAACCCTTCCAACAAAAGGCAAGTGTTACATCCACGTTTAGACAGTCATTAGCAGAACAGTTTCTTCCTCAATAATTGCGAGAGCTTTGTCACTAACTCAATAGATAGAATTTCTAAGGATCTACAGTAAATTTTCCCTTGGAGGAGCTGAAAGTTCAGAGGATGCTAGTTGCTAAAAAGAAGACACGGGTGAGTGAAAGACCAACATTTTCTTATTACCAACCAGCTCTGTACTGGTAAAATTTAAATCATAGCTCATAAAAACTTGCAGGGAAAAAAAGACCACATTGCTTTGCAAACATCAAACTCTGTATCTTCTATCTTCTCATGCCTCCAACAATAACACCTAAGGTGCTGCCGCTTTGGGCTTGATGTCTTGTCCTAGAACGCTTTCTCCAGACAGAGGGTGGCAGAACAAACAAGACAGGTAAGTCTAGAGCCTCAAAGAGCAAAGGGGAGCTGCTGGGAATTGGCAGATTTCCCGATTTGAAACATTTAATCTTGAAACCAAAAAGGGAGCCATGAGTTTTTTTTTTTTTTCTAGAAAGGAAAAAAGAGCAGGAATCCTTTTTGTGCTTGTTGGGGGGGGGGGGTGAGGAAAGAAAGAAAAACCACGTCCACTGAGCACCGTCTGTAATACTCAGTAACGAATCACATCATGCCAAAATGAAAATCCCGCACTATTTATTGAACTGCATTCCAGGCTCACAAGAAGCTTTTTAGATGAGATTCTCCAAGGACCTTCTAAATGCTATCTCATTATTATTCACCTTCATTTAGAAGTTAAGTATCTTCATCTCCATTTCAGAGTTAGGGGTTAACAGAAAGGTTAAACAAATTATATAAACTTATATTAAAAGTCGAAAATGATAGAGACCAAGGTGTAGGATCCCATGAGGATGGCGTGTCTTTCTTAGAAAAATTAAGCAACATACCTAATTATTTTTAGGGGAGTATTTAAAAAAATACGTTTTATCTGCACATAGTGGTCTACAAAGAAAAAGCAAAATAATAATAATAATAACAATTGTGCTAACTGCAAAGCCAGTGTGTCTTCCTGAATCCTGCTTTTTTTTTTCCTATCCCCACCCATGTGGCTGGAGATTTGAAATGCTATTTAAGTCTCAATTTCCTTCAGAAGCTAACCTCTGTGGAATAAAATGCTGTTAAGGGGGAAGAATCTTTTCTGTCATTTGACTTTAACTTATGATAAATTAGCTTCAACTAGTTTCTTAGAAAATTGCCCAAGAAATGACTACAGAAAATTAAATACCAAGACTTCAAAGAGGCAAACACACAGCCTTCAAATTCCGACCTCAGAGAATAATCCTCCCTTTCTCGTGCTTTGGTGAGATGTGAGTAAAGAAATCTTACTAGGGCATGGTAATGAACCATCTTTCAAATGACTTTTCTATCAATCCTCTTTTCAAAGGGTAATAAAGTGATGGTTATTTCTAGGCAGTTTCTGGGACGTTATCATCTCGTTTTAATAGTCACCAGTAAAGGACTGCTCTCAGGCGTTATCACCCACCGATGGTGATAAGAGTAGGACCGGTTAAGAACTCAATAGGCAAGGTATAGGTTGTTAAAAGCTATTTCCTAAGAAATTAAAACAGAGAGACATCAAAAGAATCATCCTGGGTCTTAAAGGGTTGGTAGTCATTTCCTTCTCAGTCAAAAATGGAAATATAATTTATTACCTAGTGAATGAAATTCACTATCATTTGAAGATTGTGTTATTTCTTTTTTTAAAAAAAATGTTGTTGACCTCATGCTGTGAGCCATGCTTTTTGCTTGATCTAGTGAGAAGCATAAGAAGACCTGTGGATGGCATGTGCCATCATTTCCAAAACCAGAGTACTGGCTCTCATGTCAAACAACAGTCAACAGTAACAATATGTTCCTGGAGCACTGGCTGAAGGGTTATCGCCACCCAGCATTTGTTTTACAAAGCTGGAGTGAGGAATGCCCCAAATTATATTAAATCTCACTCCTCTGTGATGCAAGAAGTTTGAAGACAGCAAGTAGTGCGCATCACTCAGAATCCAGAGATGCAAAGTCCATGGGAAGGAGACTCCATACACTAGATTGCCTACACACGAATTTCCTGACTTCTTCTCAGAGCCTCACATCCAGATCCCACCTGTGACCAAGGCTCTGAGCCTAGGAAAGGACTCTGCGGTTCACCTTCACTTGGAGGTGCTAGAGTATCCATATCCTCTTATTTACTCTAGTTTTCTTACCCCAGCCAGAGCCCACGGTGCTAGCAGGGAGGATAAAGGACCCTTCTCTGAATCCAACATCTGCCTAGAAGTCAAATACCTCAGGACTTGGTAGAGTTCCAAATACAGAACAAAAGAAGGAGGAAGTGGTGGTGAAGGAGAGGAAGGAGAAGGAAGAAAAAAGGAAGAGGAAAGAAAGGGAGAAGGGAAGGGAGGGTAGGAGGAAGGAGGGAGGGAGGGAGGGAGGGAGGGAGGGAGGAAGAAGGAAGGGAGGAAGGAAGGAAGGAAGGAAGATAAATGAGATATGAGTTGGATTTTCACTGCCACAATCTTACCATCAATGCTGCTGAGAAAGGCCGCTTCACAAATAACTTCTGAAGACTGCAGACCGTCGACTGGATGAACAAACACTGCCTCCTTTTGTGACCATGTCACTCAGTCAACGCTGTCACATCATATGCAAGCAATTCCAGTGACCTTTGCCCAATCATTCTTTTCTTTCAAATAATATTCTGCAGTTGTTTTTCTTAGCATTTTTTTTGTTTTGAAAAAAAAAAAGCACACCACAAAAGTTTACAATCAAGTTTTTGTATTTGCTTTCAAGTTTCACTCCAGTTTACAGGTATTTTGGTCAATAAATCGGTGTATTTGCATAAGTAAACTCTGCTCTTTCTAGAGTTGAGTACAGCGCTGAAGTGAGACCAACAAATCCCTTCCTGATTCAGAGATTGGACAATATTGCTGAGCACCGCCTCCCAACATCAATATTCTAGCCTCACTGCCAATCACTGTCTCACCCAAGCACATACTTCAAGGACTGAGACAGGAGGATTGGGAGTTTGAAGGCTGCCTATGCTACACGGGGGTGGGGGGAGGGTAGAGAAAGAGGGAAGGAGGGAGGGAGGGAAGAAAAGAGATAAGAAATTTCCAAGTTTTCCACCTACTACCAACCAAAGGAAACAGAATACTGATGAACCCTCAAAATCACATGAACCACATACAACTGTTTTCCACCCCACCATGCAATACTTCCCCTTGAAGTGTAGTCTAAGGAAGCAGGGGTTTGGATTTCTAAAGGAGAATTAGAAGTAAGTCAATGAATGTAAGAACTAAAGACAAAACTAAAGGTGGAAATTTTAGGCCTAGGAGGTTTGCTGTTGGCCAGGTGGGAATGCTAAGTGAGGGCCTCAGGGGTAGATGGGAGTCATCTTTCAATCTTTGCTGTTGCTGCTGCTGTTGTTAAAAAAAAAAAAAAAATCACACGTGTTCTGAGGCAGGGCAACCCTACCCAGCATGCAACAGGGACCTGCCCCAACACAGGGTTGCTTCCAGGGACACCTCACTTCAAGCTCCAGAAACTGATAAAGTATTCAAGCCATCAGAACGCTGCAATGGAGGGAAGAAAAGATGTGCAAAGCCTTCCAGCCTCAGATGCATCTTCCCCACAGGACTGGCCAAGGGGAGTGTGGGTGTGATGGGATCCAGTGCCAAAAGGGAGAAAGGAGCAGTGAGTGACAATGGTCTCTAACCTTAGTGTCCTGAGCTTAATACAGTGAAACCTTTCAGAACAGTTTGTGGGATTACATATTCCGATTTTTGAATTTAAAAAGGAGGGGGGTATGTAAGGAAAAAATGGTTTAAATTTGTACTTCTCCCTCATTCAAAGAAACTGGAAGACTATAATCCAAAGCATCTAGAGTTCACCAGGACTTGACTTTTTGTGACTCTTTATGCTCCAACCTGGGCCAACAGACATTCATCCCCGTGTTTTCCCTATTGTTGCTATTCAAACCTTGTGTTCCTGGAGAAGGAAGAAGAAATCACATACATTTTAATGTATGTATAGGTGTGTATACCTAAAGGTATAGATATGTATATAGATACAATGCTTGAATGAAATGATGAATAGCAGTGGGGATAGAGTCTGCAAACATCATAAGAAAATAAATTAATTCATCCCCCAGTTCTTCAGTGCACAGCATTCTACTCCAAGAGTTCCAAGCAGCCAGCTGAAGCAATGAGGTATAAAGGAGAGTATCCCTGGTGGACTCCTTCAGTGTCTTCATGCAGAACAAGGACATGAGAATGCATGCCAAACATTCTGCTCTGAGGTCAATATCTGGGAGGATCCCTCCTTTAGACATTGTGTCCTCGGTACAGCGGGAGATGAGGATCAGAGAACACTTCCAGGAACTTCCACACTGTACAGTCAGCCTGACAGAGATTCTGACATAGTCAGGATCGTGTCAATCAGTGGACATCACCATAGAGTTCAAGGCAAAAGGAGCAAAGAGACCATCATCTTCTTCGTGGCCCTTTCTAGAGCCGTGTGAGATCTTCCAGGGCATTTATATTTCTGTCTCTTGCTGGAAGTCCCTCAGCTGGTTCAATGTTTTTCTCAAGTCCTGAGTTGCAATGTTCCCTTGCAAGGGAATAATCATTTCTTTTTAAATCTACAAAGAAACCAAGACAGTTTTAGTAGATGGCCTAGAACACATTGAATCATGTAGATAGACTGAACTTCAGGCTTAGTCAAAGTGTTCAGGGAATCTCTATTGCCCCAGGCCTTGGGCTTACAGATTCCAAACACTTAACCCTATCTAAACTCAGGCCCCCTCCCATCCCAATAACCACATGAAATTCTAACTATGGATGCTGTCACTGTGTAAGTCACTGGCCACCTCCTAGTGGGATGAGATGTGTCTGATAAAACTTAAATGAGGTCCAGCAAGACATGGGAACCTTAGGAATGATCAAAGGGATGAGTGAAAACAGTGACTTTTGATTCTAAGGTTTGGCTTTCTGCAAGAAAGCTGCCTGCAGCTTTGTGGCCACCTATAAAAGCTTCATCAACTAAAGATCACACCAGACATTCCTCAAGCCCTTCCTCTTTCATTTGAAAAGGACATTTAAAGAAAACAGTAAACAGGGTAACCTTTGCAGGGCAGGAATGGAGGGACTATAGGGAAAGGGGCATTAAATGGTGCGAACATCTCTTTGTGCTGTGATTTCCTAAGTGAATTCTGGCATGCAGTTGTGGGATGACTCAAATATCCCCCAGCACCTGCCTTCCTTATTTAAGAGTTCTGATGTACATCAGTCCAGCCCAAACCCCTTTCTAGGTTCCTGATGACCAGCCCAGAGAACACAGTGTTGTACTCTTTCTTTGCCCATGCATTGTGAACTCACATCATGAGCAGTTATGAGAGTATAGCCTTCCTCTTCACTCCCTTGACTAGTTAGCTCAAGGACTGAAAGCTGTGGCAGATGGCTCTAAGGAACCAAGATTGCCATTCAGGGGTTGGCTGTGAGAATAGTCTGTGTGAAGGACTGGCCTCAACCTCTGGCACCAAGAAGAAAAGCGTACAGTTTTGTTGTTGTTGTTTGTTTGTTTTACTTTTTAATGTTAAATGCTGAATTTTCTAGATAAAAAACGAACATGTGTGTATGTATATGTAATATATAATTAATCATGTAACCAACAAATATTGAACATATACATAAAATAAATCTTCCCATCAACTTGGTGAGACAGGTACAATTATCTCTTTGCTTGCAGATGAAGAAGTTGAAAGCCCAAGCCTTATAGGCAATAGAAAGCAAAACTGGGATACATAAGCCATGCCTGCCTAGGTCTGGATTCCAGGGTCTTATGCATTGTCTTAATCTACCTCTGCCTTAAAAATAAAGGAAATGAAAAAATAAAATGTTTTCTCATTCTGTTTTCCACACCAAACATTTTTACTCTATTACCAATGATATAAAATGATAGTATTTCTTTATTTCCACTTCAATACTAATTTTTTAAAACTACAGTTTCAGACAGAGAGAGGAGAGGGGGAGAGAGAGACAGACAGGGAGAGAGAGAGAGAGAGAGAGAGAGAGAGAGAGAGAGAAATCTAAATGAGTATTCTAGAAATTCTTGCAGTTTGTACATTTAAAAAATATTCAAAAATAAAGAAGATAAAAAGTTTGAGTGAGTAGGTCAGGCTGAGAGACTGTTAAAAGGAACAAACTTACTTTTAGCTAAAAGGAAAACAAAAACTGCACAATGAGATGGCTCAGCAGATAAAGGTGCTTGCTGCCAAGCCTCATGACCAAAGTTCAAATCCCGGGAACCCACATGGTGGAGGGAGAAAACAGACAACTGGCTCCCAGCCTACAGCCTACCATGGCATGCCAACATGTGCATACTTAACAACCAACTGGGCCCAAAGATTGGAAGCAATGAGTAATGGTGTGAGTCTCACTGGCCCCTGATTGATCAGATATAGTCCTGGGCCTTCAAGAATAGATTCCACCCTGTCCAGGCTACAGTGAGTCAGACTGAGCAGAGTGCAGTGCCTAAGGAGGATGATTCCTGGGCAGATTGCGGTCTCCAACTGTGGGATGATTCAGATAGTCATCAGCTCCTTCCTCCCTTACTTAGAGTCGTGGTGTGCCTCAGCCCAGCTCCAACCCCTCCCCAGGTTCGTGATTCCAGCCCGGAGAACACAGCATTGTGCATCCATCTCTTTGCCCATCTCCCATGCCTCACAGCAGGGGCAATTATGAGACTACAGCTCCTCCTTGCTCCTTTGCCTTCCCCTTCCACACAGTCATCTGCCACTGCGGGATGGTACACGCTCTTCTCACCGATAGAGGAAACTAGGGGCCTGATCCTAATGCTTTTTTTTTTTTTTAACTAAGTCTTGCTCACAAAAACCTCCCTCCCTCAATTCCAACAGAATCAGAAATTGCCTGTTTTGTTGTAGCTCTCTCTAGGTACACCCCAGGTTACAAGGGAGGACGCTCTTCTATTGATTTCCAGGTTGGGGTATGACTTTTTGTCAAAGATATGGGTCCTAACTATGCTGCCCAAACTGACCAAGGTGATCCTCCTGCCTCTGGAACATCTTGGGCTCTAGGTGTGGCCACAGTGCCCCACTCAGGACTGTACCCTTTGATAAGCAGGCAAAGCTGCTATCTTAAACTATATGAAATTCCAGTGTAAGGACACCCTGGCTATGACCCAGAAATCAAGAGCTAAGCAGGCTGAGGCAGATAGTAAGGCCCCTTTCTGAAAAGGCCAAATAGACCCCAAGCAGAGTCAGGATTCCTTGCTGGAAAGCAAAAGTCTTCAGCCATTTGCTTCATGCTGAGGATTCTGGATTTGTGCCTAATGTACTAGACTCGGAGAAAATAAACCATATTTCTAAGTTGGATGGCTCTGGGATGTTTTTGATTTTTGTTTGGTTTTGTTTTGTTTATTTTTCGAGACAGCATTCCTTTGTGTAGCCCTGTGTGTCCACTCACTTTGTAGACCAGGTGGCCTTGAACTCACAGAGATCCACCTGCCTCTGCCTTCCTGGGTGCTGGAATTAAAGGCATGTACAACCACTGCCCAGTTAATGGTTCTGTTTTTTAAATGTTGCTTAAAGAGGCAAGACTATTGTTTATGATGGCAGGACTTGGGACTAGAGAGATATCTAAGCTAGTTAAACGAGGCTCCCCACAAGCCTGGTGACCAGATTTTGAACCTCAGAATTCACACATGAAAAGGAGGGAACCACATCCCCTCAAGTTGTCTTCTGACTTTAGTGCAAGCACAGTGGTGTTGAAGTGTGGGCACGCGCATGCGTGCGCACGCACACACACACACACACACTGCAGTGAAAATTTAAGGTGACAGGTGTGAGGGCTGAGACCTTAGCTCAGCAGTGGAGTGCTGGCCTATCGTGATAGGGTCCAGGATTCCAAGCCCACTGCTATAAAACAAACAAACAAATGAGCTAACAAAGGGGCAGTTGTTAGAGAACAAAGTAGTGCTTTAACTGACAGCCTTTCTTTCCCTTTGGGCCACACCCTCTCCTGTACCCAATGAGCAAACTGGAACCCAATAAAAATGCTACAGGCATGCTGTCTGGGAGCAAACAGGACCTTGGAAGGGCAGAGCGGGGCCCTGCATCCCGCTTCACTCCTTTTAAGTAGGTGGAACTTTTTCCGTGAAGCGGCTGTGACAAGCACTGAGCCCAGGGTTGTTTTATCACATTTTGGCAGAACCTCAAGCAAAACCCTGTCCTTTAAATCCCTCCGGGGACTTGAAATTTTTCAGTCTTGAAAGTCAAGCTTGTGAACGGCTGCGCATGAAATAAAAATGTGGTGAAGATTTTCTCGCGTTCCCGGGTTATAATAACTGTTATTCCATGAGAGTTTCTCAGAGTCTCCGAGACTTACCCGGCAGCCTGAGCTTCTCACAGCAGGAGTTGCAGCGATGTTTTGCAATGAAGTTTCTAATTGCATCTTCCCCTAAATTGGCCGGTCCAAACACCATCCCTCTTGATCTAGAGGGAATATCAGAATATCAATTAGATCACAGCTGAGGAAACGGAGTCCAACTAGGATTCTCTGAGATTGTGAACAGTATCCCGTAGTAACCTAGTCACTTAAAGGAGCCAACCAGGAACAGAGCACTTTGGGGAAGTAACAATGTTAGGTTTGCACATTTAAAATTCAAATGCACTTAAATCTTTGTACCCAACTCCAAGACCTACTGTGAAACTCATTCCAACACTGATCTGATAGAAGAGTGAATTTTCGATGTGCTACATTAAAACAAAATACAGCGAAACCCTTCTGAATACATATGGAGTGAGAGAACGACATTCATTACCATATGCGCTACCAAAACAACCCAAAGGTAAAGGCTGGGCTAACTTTGCTGAGGAGCCGAGCGCACCTTCTAAAAAGATGTACAAAGCCGCATACCCACATACTTTTCTGAATACGACTCTCTCCAATCCCATCGCCTCACTAGCCACCAGAGCCAGTATTCCCGGCGCTTTGAAAGCCACTTTTGACTCTGCAAACTGTTTCACGGAAAGTAAAGACAACTATTAGACAAGACAAAACGCTTGTGGGAATAGACTGCAGACGCCCAGTAGAATTAATCACATGAGCGCCGGGAGTCAGTGTCTCTGAGACACGTTTTGAACATTCTAATATAAAGATTCTCTGCAGATTCCAGGCTCGCTGTTCACGCAACCATTATTCTGTAGATCTTGACCCTCTGCACAATGCAGGACAGAGCACACCAGGACCGCCTCCAAAGAAAGTGTATGAAAGCTAATATTTTATTTTAATGACATGCACAGTGGAAACAGCACAGTTTAAAATCTGAACTCAATTACCGCTCTTAAATACCACGTCTTAAGAAGAAGAAGAAGGAAAAAAAAAAGCACAGCAGACTATCACAAAGGGAAACAATAAACTTTGCTTCTGAGGAATGCGGTTTTTCAAAAGGGACATGGTGTAAAAATGGACTTTTTTTTTCCATCCGAGGATTGAAGCATTTATCTCAATTTCCACTTCCTTTTGGCAGAAGAACAGTGGCTCTCTGAAGATGTGCCAAGCTCGGAATGAGGGCTGATGTCAATTTGATCTCAGATTGCCTCCCGCTCTGTGCTGGGTAGGTGGAGAAAACCTCTTGGGAAGACAGAGTGGAAAGACACTGGGGATTAACTTTCCTGGTCACTCAATTGCTCTCACAAAGCACAGCTCTGGGGGTATTTACCAGGCAGCATAAGCCGCCTCTTGTTAACTCTGCCTTCATTTCAGTCCAGCTGGAGAGACACTACTTCAGTCAGGTGAAACTGAAGGGGAAAAAAAAAAAAAACCCAGCAGAATCACTCGGTATTTAGACCAGAATCCTCCGATCTGATAAAGTGAGAGATGAAGGCATTTGCTCAGTCATTAGCATGGAAGATTCCCTTTGGAGTCTCTCTGTGACCTCATTGGAAAATTTCACTTCTTTGCACCCCAAACTGGCCACTTCTGTCTTCCCAGCAAGGCATGAAGACATCCAACTAAGAAATAATATTTTCAAGTGATATCTGAAAGGTATTTGTCTCTGAGAGTTTCATGAAAATTAAAATGAAATCATCAAAAATCTCTGCAAAAAAAAAAAAAAAAGTTCTGTATCAGGGTCATGAGGATTCCCAGAGCAGAGTGAAAGAGATGCAGGGTCATTCCGTTAGCATGGACGCCCCACAGCATGCTCCAAGCTTTGCAGTCTCAGATAACTAAGTTTTCAAGGAAAACGCAACTCGCTGTTTTCCAGATATTTTTTACAACACAGGAAAAGCAGGTGGTAGCGTGGTTCTACAGACGAGGAAACGCTAATTAGTGCCATCTATACATAGTCACCGAAGAACATCTCTCTCATCACCATTTCATACTTGTCAAATGCTCAGAGCCATCAGGCAGTGGGCTAAAAAGACACCGTCCCAAACTACCGATAAATGAGGCTCGCTAGAGAGAGTCCGAGACAGCAGGAGCAGGCATGAGAAAGGACATTAGAATCAGTTCACAGAGCCATCGTCCCTTTTCATAACAACTATTCCCTTCCTTTGACTCTTTCACCTTACAAGGAAGTTGGAATTTGGAGTGAGCCTTAGTTTTCTCATCTGCGAACTGGGGTTAAACTAACACATAGAGTGGTTGCGTGAGTGAACGCAATAGCTTAAATCTGTGCACCTCAGACTTGAATTCACATCAGTTCACCAGGAGACTTTACGAAAGTTCAGATTTTGGCTCCTTAGGTACGGAGAAACCCAGAGACCATGCATCCCTACCAATGTTCCCCTGATGGTGATGTTGACCTCTGGTTCACACTTTGTTTAACAGATTTTACAGTCATGAGGGTCATTGATTAATTAGATACAGTTCTAATGAAACCGATCAGTTGAGAGAACATAAAACAGAAGGTCACTGTGAAAAGCAAATGCACTGAATTGGGTGTTGCCACAATGAAACCACTCTACCTGGTTCAGGAGACGCTGCCCTCAAGTCACATAAAACAAAGTTGCCATAATAATTTTACTGAAGTGCACTGAGGAACTTGAAAAAAAAAATTTACAGGAGGGAGAGATGACTGGAATTGAAGGACATTTGGGGGACAATGTGGAAACCAGTGCAGTAGAAACTCCCTGAAATCTTCAAGATTGACCCTATCAAAGACTCCTAGTTATGGGGGATATGGACCCTGAACCGGCCATCTTCAGCAACCAGGCAAGGTTTCTAAAAGCAGAACTGGGACCCCAACCCAGACACAAAACCTTCAATCTACAATCTGTCCATCCTCCAAGATGTGTTAGGGTAATGGTGACACAGAACTTCTGGGTGTGACCAACCAATGACTAGTCCAACTTGAGGTCCACACCAAGAGAGGGAGTCCACGCTGACACTACCTAGATGCCCAGGAACTGGAGTCTAAACAGCCCAGAAACTCAGGACGTAACCAAACAAGACTGGGAAATTTCCATAAAACGTTTACTAATGATATTCTGCTATACTCATAGATTGGTGGCTAGCCCAAATGTTATCAGAGAGGTGTCATCCAGAAACTGACGGAAGCAGATGCAGATACCCACAGCCAAACACTAGGCAGAGTCATAGGAACCCCACATAACAGGGTGGGGTATGCAGGAGCCGGAGGGTCCAAGGACACTACGAGAACTCATCCACAGAATCAACTAAGCAGGGTTTGTAGGAGCTGACAGAGACTGAAACAACAATCACAGACCCTGCTACCCCTAACAGTGAGAGTGGGGGGCCTTTGACTCCCCACCCCCCATCTTGTGACCCTTTTCCTCCTACTGAGTTGTCCCATCCAACCTTGATATGAATGAGGGTTTGTGCCTAGTTTTATTGTAATTCATGATGCTGGGCTCAGTTGGTATTCCCTTTTTAAGAGAAATGGAGAAAGTGTGGATCTGGGGGAGAGGAAAGGTGTGGGGAGCACTGGGAAGAGTGGAGGGAGGGGAAACTGCAGTCAGGTTGTAATGTATGAGAGAAAAAGAAAAGAAAAAAATTACAGAGGCCAGGGCCCTATTCAGACATTGCAATAGAATGCCAAGCATGTTTTTGTTCTAATTCCCCCAGGTGACCTTAATAGAAATTGAAACCCGCTTTCTATAGAATGCAATTAAATACCTAACTGTCAAGTAGGATAATATAATCTTAGACTCTGAAAGGATGGAGTATTCAGGTCATATTAAGTGATATATGCCAAGGTCAAAATTTAATGAACAATAGACAGAGTACACATAAACTGAGTTCATTATATATGCAAAAAGTCTGAAAAATTGCAAAGAAAGTTCTCATATAAAAAAAAATTCCCAATACAAGCCCTTGAGCACACAAGACTGCTGAAGAAATAATATGCTTAGCTGAGAACATTTCAGCTCTGCTAAAATACTAAAAAACTAAAACAGTCCATTATACCCTCAAGTCCAACATGGAGGCTATAATCAAATAAATATCGTTGGAACTGGATGCTGCACAGGAGCCCTGTGGACCAGCTGTAGCTTCCTTAGCCCACCCAGGCCGATAATAGCTAATAGAATCTTAGTAAATGAGCATCTTCTCAGAGGAGCCTGCGGATGGGCCGTGCTCTCTTTCAGTAAAGGTTATTCAGTGAGGGATGGTGCAGTAATACACTGATTATTTAATGAGAACCAGAAGAATAAAAAGCAAAACGTTTATATATCAGGAATTTCAATTTATTGAGTCCTAAAAGTTTTCTATGACCTGGCAACCAAGTATGGACCCTTAGTTTGACTAAAAAGTAAAAACAAAAATGTCAACCCAACATGGATATTATAATCTCAGCACTAAGAAGGCAGAGGCTCAAGGACCCAGAGCTCGAGCCCACCACAAGCTATACAACAGTGAGATGTCATCACAACGAAGAAATGAATTCTTTAGGAAATAAGTGTCATTTGAGCCATGGTTCTCAAAGTGCCTGTGGCCCCGTGGCATCAACCTCTCCTGCAATGCATCAGAAGTGCCCATCATTTGGTCCTACTGCAAAACAATTAGATCAGAAACTCTGGAGGCGAAATGCAGTAATCTAGTTCAACAAGTTCTCCTGGTGGCCATGATGGCAACTCACACGTAAGCATTGCTATTCTCCATGTTGATCACAACAGCCACTGCTGCCCTCTGGATTGACCAGTCACCAGCCCATCGGCACCATCACCTCTTTCCGTTCACACCTAAGAGCCCTAGTGCCAAAGACCACAAGATGTCCTTGACATTCAAAAGATGGGTGGCCGACTCTGTATAACTTGGCTCCAAATTAACTCAGAGCATCTGATGATGCCTTATATTTAAGCACTGTGGCTTGGAGTCCTCATCTACCTCTTCTCTGATTTGCCTGTGAAGAGACTGCCTAGGCTCAAGGCCACCATTCCACAGGGAAGACAACAAAGGAAGCTGCTTCTGCTACAGCACCTTTTTATGTCAAGCTAAACTTACATTTAGACCAGTAAGAAAACACAAGAGTCAAATTTGCAGCCGAAGTCTGGAAATTGTGCTGCCCCTTCCAATGCCCACTCACACTTACTAACCCATCTCTAGAATTAAACTTATTTCACCCTCATTCTTTCTCCGTATTCCTTACCTATTTAAAGTGTCTTAGAAAATCTTGTTTAAGTATAAGAATCTCGATTTAAGTCTAAAAATGTTGTTTCATATCTCTGTGCAATAACTGTTGGAAAACTTCTCTGGGATCTAAAAGACACACATGTATTTAAAACTCCTCCGAGAAACTACAACAGTCCTCTGCTCACAACACCCTATTCATTTCCACTGTCTTATTTTGGTTTTGGAAAAAAAATTAAAAAGTAATAGGATCAGTGGTTAACAACAACACTGGGTAACTCTTCCAGAGGACTCAGGGTTCAATTTCCAGCACCTACAATGGCAGCTCGCAAATATCTATAACGCCAGTTCCAGGCGATCCAATGCCCTCCCCTAGTCTCTGTGGAACCAGGCACTCACATGGGGCATAAACATACATATGGGCAAAACACCCTTAGATGTAATAGTAAACCAAGTTTTTAAGTTATGAAAAAAGAACCATTGAACATTATATAATCTATGCAGATAACAAAACATTACATGATACTCCTTAATACATATAATCTTATATCTTTATGCAACAATTAAAAATAATGTTACAAACTTGAACAACTTGAAGTGCAATCTTCTAAATTATAACACATAAGTTAACTCACTGTTTGTCTTCAGGTTTTATAACAGACGGATCTGTCAAGTTCTCTCCAACACCTCAAAAGAAGAAACGAAATTCGTTAAGCAAATGAGGTTTGATTTTCTAAGAAACACAGAAAAATAATAACCAAATCCATTTCCTTATTTTGAAGGTTATATTGAAACCAGATATGGTGACTCACCCCTGCAAACCCAACACTAGGGAGGCTAAGGTGGGAGGATTGCCACCAGTTCAAGGTTAGTCTGAGCTATATAGTAAATTCTAGGCCAGCCTGATATACAATGTGAGACCCTGTGTCATTCACTCCGTAGAAGGTAAGATTTAAAAGAATCATGATAATTAAATGTGCTATGAAAATTATTTAGGAAATGTAGGAAAATATACAGCATCTCCTCTGAATTAATGAACATCTGGCTACAAATGGTGTCATAAGATTTGTTGATAGTGGCATCTCTCAGTAGACCTGTGTATCGGCATTTCATTTACCAGTTCTATACATTAAGACAGCTAACTGTATTTTCTCTAATTCTCATGAAAAGAAAATATTATCCTCATATCCTCAATTTACATCTCACCCTCATTTACATCAATAAGTACATTGATGTTCAAAGAGATTGAAGAACTTGCCAAAGATGGTGTATCCCTTAAGTGGCCATAACAGGATTAAAGCTGGGGCAATGCTTGTGTTCCTCCCACTAGTTCATGGTCTCCTTAGATGGCCTCCATCAGTGCTCAGCAAAGGCAAGGCCCTGGGAGGTTTTGCAAATACAGCTTCTAGGCATCAAAGAGACCTATCAAATGTTCTGTCTATATATACAGTGCTTATAAACAGCAGAATAAAACGGCACCAAATTCTTGATCTGAGAGCTGGCTCCACCTGTGTGTTCAGTTGAGAAAATTCTTTGAGGTGGGTGCTTACGCTCTGTTCGCTTTTTAGAATGTATCTTCAATAAAATTTAGTTTTGAAAAGAAAAGAGCAGAGCCTGCAAAGATAATAGAGGCACAACCTAAGACTGAACTTAATCAAAACTGGGCTTGATACCCAGAGCAAAGCTCTGTGATGAATTCAGGCAGTGAGGAGGCTAGCGTCTAACAGTGATGACAGCTCAGAGAAGCCAGTTAGACAGTGATGAGCCACCTAGGCATCCCCAACAACTTCTGAGATCCTTCCCTAACTGGGCCTCTTTTTCTCTGCTTGAAAAACACTGACTTTGTAAGGTGAGGAATCAAAAGTTATATGAACTTTAGAATATTGTTATCTACTACTACTTGTTGGGAAAAGTTCATGTTTTGTTGAAGTGAAAGGGGAAAAATCTCAAGGGATGCCACCCCTAGATAAAGAACTACAGAAAACTAAGGACTGCTGGGAGAGAGAGAGAGAGAGAGAGAGAGAGAGAGAGAGAGAGCATTAGACTTCTCCAGGGACGAGCCCTACGTCAGTTAACTAATACCATTAGAATAACTAATTTCATGCCTGAAATCACATGCATACATGCAAAACTAAAAGAACTCTGCAGATTATATTTACATGCTTATGCATTGTATTTATATGTATTATATAATATATATGTTTTACATATATATAATCAAAGGAAAAGTGACCATAAATTTGAGAGGGAATTGGGGGAGGTACATGGGAAGGTTTGGAGGGAGGGGTCACAGGAGAGGTTGGAGGAAGGAAAAGAAAAAGAGGAAATTATGCAATTATATTCTAATTAAAATTAAAAAACTTATTTTAAAAATAAATTATTATTTTTTAAAAAAGACAAAGGCCATGTTTTCTAAGCAGTATCTCTTAAAGATTTCTGCTGTGACCTCTCTCTTGGAATAGTAACCTTTTCAGAGGAACCAGAAATCCTTATAAAGTTTTCTGCTAAGAAGCTGATTTCCTCAGGAAAACAACATTTTAGCATGTATGATTTAAATATGTAGCAAAGGAAATCTATGATCCATCCTGAAAAGGTTTTAGCAAAACATTTTAACTACTGTATTACAATACATAGTGTGTTTGTTTAATAGTATATTCAATAACAGGATCTACCCCATCTGTTTTCCACAAGCTTATCTAACAAATGGTAATTGCAAACTGTGTCTTGAAATCCACCTGCATTGCAAGATGCCGTGTTAATATCTGCAGCTCCTCTTACTGATAGTCATGGATGATGATGTCACTGTGGGCTTGTTGTCTGGCTAATAATGGGAGATGGTGAAATCCAGTTATGGGTTAGTGGCAATAAGGTGTAACTTAGTTTCTCATCAAAGTTTCCAAACTCTGAGAGGACCCTTTCCCAACCGCTAGCCTGGCACGTTTTCATGCTGATTTTGAAGAGGGCAAGAAAACTTTGGGCTGAACCACAAACACAAGGCAAGTGTGAAAAGCAGACCTTGCCGAACCCTTACATTTTCAAAGCCATGGGAAGGAGCTCTTTGTACTTTTCTCGTCACATAGACAAGAGGGACAGCTGAGGGAGCCCCTGCTTCTCTACAGCCATGAAGGGAACAAACAAAATACCAGGCAGAAGTGTACCCCAGCGCTGCAGGTAGACAGGCTGACGGCTGCAGTCTTCACCATTTTAATTAAGCATGGGTTGAACTTTAAGCCTGGAGCTTACAGCAATGACTAAAGTTTTAAACCTATGTTTAAGTACAGTGCAAATTTAAGCCAGGACTACATATAGTAGCTGAAGAAGCACTATTAGGTGGGGGGGTTGGGGGGAGAAATGTCTTTACAGAGTTAAATTTTTTTTTGTCTAAATCTTATTACAGAACCTCTGTGGCTTGTTAGACACAGAAAGACAGAGGTTCCACTCCAAATTCTGCCATGTTCTAGCTGTAAGGCTTCAGTACCCTGTTTAATCTCCCTGAATCCCACTTTTGTCATCTGTGAGTATAGCATCCTGGTCTTATCAGAGAGGGCTAGGGGAGAATTCAATGAGCTGCATCTAACCCATAAGAAGCTTCCAATGTCAGCTGTTACTCCATTTTCTGTATTCTATCTAGAAGCTCCCATACCAGCAGTAAAGCCATGTTTATCTCTCATTCCCCAAAAGTATGTTTCCTAGTACTAAAGAACACCTTAAAAGAGGGGGTTAAAGAGTATACACCAACACATTTTTATATGTTAAAGCACAACTCTATGTTTTATATGATAAAACTTAGCTTACTTATTTTGAGGTGTTCTAACGGAAGAAGGGCTTTATGACCCATGAACAAGGTGAAAAGTACCCAAAGACCAACCATTCAATGCCCTCCACATCACTTTGCCAGGCTGAGTCACTAGGCTCTTCTAGCCACCCAAGAGCACCCAACCCAAGACAACTCGGCTCAGACTCTCCTGATATCTACAAAATATAGAACAAGTAAGCTGGTTGGATATCTAAACATCCTGATGATCTCTTTCTTAGTGTCATTATGAATAAATACCCATACCTAGAGAAAGCCCAGAAACATCCATGGAACTTCATCCAACTTGGCATCACCAGTGACCTCCAATTCCCAAATCTATAAAAACAGGTCACCTCTGTGTAGTGACATCATTCATGGTGATGTGGGTGCTAACTTTTTCTAGAAATTGCTTTATTGAACCAAAAATTAGGACTGTATTTCCAAAAGTCCACTGAAAGATAGAATAAAAAAACTAAACATTGTTCTAATTTGGAATACAGTTGTTTTTAATTTCCATTGCTGGGAATTAACTGTTGGACTTTAAATGCAGTGATGATGATTCAAGTCTTCCCATGTAAGATTTTGAAGTGGAAAAAGACCAGAAAACTTCATTAGACTTATAAATAATGGGGAATTGGTCACACCTCTCCTCAGAGCTCAGCTTCCTAGAATGCTATGGCTGTTTCCGGGTTTCATTCTTTTCGGAAAAATGAAATAAGAAAAAGGGAAACAGTAAAAGACCAACTGCCCAAGTATTTCTTCACCCTTCTTCCTCTCAAAGCAGCAATGAGTAGGGTCTGAAATGGAGAGGGGGGGGGTCTCCCTGTGGTACCCCGGGGTCAAACAGTTAAGGATAGCTTCCCCGTACCTAAAGCTTAAATTCCACTTCAAAGAGCCATTCAAGGGTTACTACTCACTGGCAACAGCAGGTGACATTTATCAAGGGCTTGATACATGTGGAGAACTTGCCTCAGTTGACCTATTTAGGAATTTAATAACCAACTGACTTAAAGGCATGATACTCTTTTTCCCCTTTACAGCTAAGGGAGGTGGGACTCAAGGTGGCTGCTCCTCAAGACATACAAGCAATTCACAGTGGGGCCTGGCAGAATGCATCATCTTTCCAGACACTAGAAATACTAGTAAATAAAGGGCATTAGAATGTAAGCCAAAAAATCTTAAAAACACAATTTTCCTCTCCAACCTTGTTCTGTGTTAACTAGCAACAGCTTATAACTTTATAATTATTGGTATGGACTCATGTTTTTCCACGAATTCAGACCGACAATTATCTAGCTCTCTGATAAGTTTCATGCATTTCATAACACCTAGCCTGTGGTTCTGTGATGTCCACTCAGGCCTTCTTTGAAGGTCGATGTTTTGACATAGTTGACTTGCAGGGACCTATTTCAGCAATTCACATAATTACCCAGGAAAAGAATAAAGTTAATTCCCTTTTCCCTCCAAGACTATAATCGCAACATTTGTTCTGTTTAATGTCACTCTGGATTACTAAGAAACATAAAAATCCCCAAACATAAACATCATTAAACAAAACCCTATTCAAGTGAAATACAAAACACACTGAAGAGTCGTCATTAATTCCTTAAAGTTTTTCTTTGGTTGTTTGTTGTTATTGTTTCTGTTTTTGCTTTTTAAACAACTCCACCCAAAATTCAAAGCAAAAACACAAACAGTGGAGCACAGATGAAAACAATCAATGTCTCTCCAGCCAGAAGTACAAAACAGATGCCGTTGGCACCCCCACTCCCGGCCGATTTTCATCAAGTGCTTGCTGGTATAAAAAGCTGGATTCTTTTTCACATTAATTCAGTTTATATTCCTTCCTGAAAAATTGTTTTTGAGTTTTAGAAATATAACCCAGCCTTGAGAACACCAGGAATATCAAAAGACAGATGTGCTTAGTAATACATGCAATGCTTTAAGTGTGGATGGATCACTGAGCATGTGACACAGACTTCCAAGTGACTGCAATAGTCCTGGACGTTGCCCCTGATGCCCTAGGAGTGTCAAGTTCAGCATTCCCCAGCCTCAAACCTGGTTTTGCTAAGAACTAGAAAGGAAAATCAGAACAGAAAAAAAAAAGAAAGTTCATGTTGTTTAAATATACCCGAAGATGGTCATTTCCTCTCAGAATGACACTCTTACAGAAATCCTGTGGCTTAGAAAGGAGAAAAGGATATGTAGGAAGACACCAGCTGAAGTCCACATCCCACTTTCCCTTGAAAACCTGTGCAACCTGAGGCAAGTTATTTAAACCTTCTGGTCCTAAATTCCCAGTGATATATACTTCAGTGTGCTGCTCCTGGGGTTAAATGAGGTAACTTGTATGACGTGTCTGGGCCAGATCCCTTATTTGAATCCAAGGCTCCAGTTCATGAGCCCAAGAACTGAACTTTGGCCAGAACTCATATTCTGTGCCCTCCTCCTGAGGAAAACCTCCTGAGACACACTGAGTGTGCTGTGGGATTAGACATCTCTCTGGCAGGAGGTGCTGACTATGGGCGATACACTGATCAAAGGCTTCATTAAACAAGAGTATACTCCCGCCCTGTCTTGGAGCCAAGGACTTCCCTGAACTAAATTGTCATATCAAGGAATACATCAAACATAACAAACTAAATTATAAATTGGCAAGGCAGTAAACTAAAAAAATGAAAATTATCAAGAATTGAAGCTTTCCCATTTATATAGATATACAGTTGATGTTTCTGGTAAGCAGAAGACAAGGCAAAGTGATTAACACTAAAACAAATGATACAAAAATCATTCCCCACCTACTTAAATCTTTAAGATGGAAATAGTTAACTCTCTGCCTATATTTCCCCCCTCTGGCTACGTAGAATACAGCAGAGTGGGTACTCACGCTCGTTATCACACAATGTCTCTGAACTAAATGCCTGTATCTCTCTACCAAGCTGGGTACAACAGCTCCACATGCCCACCCTAGTTCTCGTGAGATGTCTAGGAACTCTGCCTCCTGCATCGTCAATTAGTTACCTTGCAAATCTAAAACCAGCAGCTCTCCCCGGGTATACTCATATGTCCAGTGAGAGAAAGCCAACATCAGCTCCTCGAGGGTGTTGGTGGGGGCAATTTCGTCACCATTGTTGTTATTGTATTTCCGGAACTCCCCTGTCATGTACTTCTCAATGGTTAACCATTGGTTGGCTGAGTGGCAGTAGATCAAGAAAACCTCGAGAAACCTGTGAGGAAAAGAGAATCCAATGATCCACTCCTACCAGAAAGGAAGCGTAGCAGTTACCCTTCAGAACACTCAGCCACAAATGTCATTTGACCTTGGCCTTTCTGTGGACAGAGGAAACACCACAACTGGGAGGTTTGTTCCCAAGCTTGCTCGCCTCCCTTTTCTTTGAGAAAAGTTGCCAACTTTTTTTCTGAGTACCGGATCCAACTTTTCATGCTGGGCTCTATAAAATTTCTTGTAAAATAGAGGAAAGGGTTTTATTCTAATTTCTCAGCACGAAATTATGATCTGCCTTGATATGTGAATATAAGCATATTAAGACACCCAAGGGAAAATAAGGAGGGTTCGTGATTGCAAGCTTCCTAATTGGTTTAGGATGCTAAGGAGACAGCTAAGCTTTAAATAGACATGTTTTGGGGCCATAATACCCCTAGATATTAGCGACTACATCCAGCATCTGCCTGTCTCACCTATCTGAAATGTTTGTCGTCGATCTGTCTGAACTTCATTTCCACTCACGTAAGTTCTGGAACCGAAACCCAGGTATGTCTGGAACATTTAATTATCTTTATACCAGTCTGTATAACTATGAAAGGAAGAACCCTGAAAATGGTCATGGAGAACATTCCCTTGAGTCTGGTATTTCTTGTGTCTAATGGGCTGAGAAGAGGTTAAATGGAATTCTTCTTATAATGAAGAACCACAGGGGCAGGTTTACCCACCTCGGTGTATAGGGAATAGTTTGTGGTTTGACTTGGTTGAAGGTATAGATGAGTTTTTGGGCAGCTCTTTGCTGTTGAATTTCCTAAAAAAAAGAAAAAAAAGAAAAAAAATGAAGAATTGATTAAAGTATATATATATATGTTATATTTATATATAATATAATAAATATATTTATATATATTTAGCAAATACGTGGTGGGGGTGTTTAGGGACAAACTTCCTGATAGGTTATCTAAATCACAAGCAGTCAATCCTAAACACATATGTGTAAGAGCAACATCAAATGAACTCAGTAGTGTGTGTGTGTGTGTGTGTGTGTGTGAGAGAGAGAGAGAGAGAGAGAGAGAGAGAGAGATCAATATCAATTATCCATAATAATCATAGGAAAAGAGGTAAAGAATTTGGGAGAGAATGGGGGGACAAAGGAGGTGTTGGAGAAGAAGAAAGAGGTGAAAATGTTGTAATGAAATTCTCAAAAAAAATATTGGTTTACTCACTTACTCTACTTATTAAAGATCAAACAGATCCCAACTGCCAAACGTTTAACATTATTTAACTTCTAGGACTCTATACATCAAAAGCAAATGTCCTACAGAACAAAAAGAATAAAACACCGCCACCACCTTTAAAACCTAACAACCTCCCTTTGGTTGAAGAAAACCCATCTTAGGTGAGGATGTAGCCAGACTTCTACACTTCTCTTTTGACCATCTGGACTCTGGGTCTCTCAACTTCAGACCTACCCTCAGGCAAAGATGAAGCACAGTGCTCTCCTGAAAGATTTTATACCACGTCTGTACAACCTCCGGGAGAAAGGACTTCACAATGAAAACCTGCCCGGGCTTGAGAACTTCATCCTCAGACCACGTGCTGATGACTCGCATGGCTTTGCGGAGGCCCCCATCCATTTCCTCTTGGGACAGCACCTGGATCATGGCAGCTCTCCCATGCTGGGACCAAGAGGACATGCTCTTATCGAGAGTCAGAGGGGAACTCTCTTCGAGCCTGTAGATGGTCACCTCTTCTCCTGCTGCAGTAAGAAGGGATAGCCAGTTCAATAAAACAGCAGGTCTGGGGTGTGACTGGTGCCCTGAAGATCAACTCAGGCGCAGTTCAATTGTCGCTGTGATCAGAGGATGCAACTAGCAGGAGCCAAAAAAAGGTCAGGGTACAAATGGATCTGACTTGTCGTCTGATGACGGTGGGGAGGGAGAGGAAGAACAATGATGCCTCAAACAGCATAAAAAAATTAAGTTGTGCTTGTTATAAACTAATTAGACAAAAACAATATTAGAACAGCATCGATATGTTGCCACTGTTATACTTTTCTTTTGGGGGGGGGGGCGGGGGGCGGGTTCAAGGCAGGGTTTCTCTGTAGCTTTGGAGCCTGTCCCGGAACTAGCTCTTGTAGGCCAGGCTGGCCTCGAACTCAGAGATCCGCAGGCATCTGCCTCCCAAGTGCTGGGATTAAAGGCGTGCGCCACCACCTTTCAGCCATTGTTAGACTTTTTATTGGAGACATGGTTTGCTTAACAACTAAGACTGACCTAGCAATCATTACATACCCCAGACTAGCTCCAAATTTCTGATCCTCCTGCCTTAGCCTCCTGAGTGATGAGATTATAGGCACATGCTATGACACCTGCTCAAGACAAATCTATCTCTAGAGACAGTTTAACCTGGAGTTAGTCATTTTTATAAGGAGCAACCACTTTTATTACTGCCCTCCATACAATATTAAATACGCTGTGTACTCTTTGTGAGCTATGTATGTATCTTTGCTTTATACATGAAGGACATGATGGATTTTGTTTTCTGGGAGTGGTTTTGCTTGTTGTGCTTGCTCCATGAAGTGCAATTTGACCTCACTAATAATGCAGGGTTTTCCCCAGTGGGAATCACTCAGTACTCAGGTCTGAGTCTCTACTATTTTCTTTTGCGCTCATTAGCAAATTACTGGAACTCTCTCTTGGTAAAAGGGAAAGATAACATTTGTTTCAGTGGTCTGAAGTACAGATCACATGTTATCAGGGTTGCAGCAAACTAGGATCTCAGAAACAGACTCAACCCCACTTCCAAGGACTTTAGACACAACCCACTGCCCAAGCGCAACACAGCACCCACTCTGAGCGTAGAGAGCAAGAAGGGGTCATTGCCAGACGTGGACTTCACCGATACAGTGTTATAGCTGCATGAGAGGAGTAACGAGCCCCACAGAGTTCCCCTCAAAGTTGTAACACATTGTTTTCTTACACTTTGCTTCAAATATCCATTTGTTGTTGTCGCTGCTGCTGCTCTTTGTTTGTTTGCTCTCTGTGAACATTGTATTGAGTTACCAGAAGGGAAGCCATCTATGCCTCATCCTTCTTCCTAATTCCTTATCCATAAGCGTAGCTGAAGAACATGTGGTATATTCTCAAATGTTTACTCTTGATGCCCAAGTGAATGCCACTGAGGAGCTCTCTGGAGTCCTAATTCCTGGAGGCTTTAGAGAAGAGCTATTGATTTGCAAAATGAGCCCTGGAGCCAAGGGGAAGAAGGAGGCCTCTGCATAAGCAATCAGAAGCCAACCTGGGCTCTCCCCATTGGAACAGTGTGAGGAGAATGAAGATGGCGGGCAGCGTAGGCACCTTTGTTCTTCTGTCAATTGCTCATGCTTTATCCTGCGAGGCAGAAAAACTCCCATACCCTTGGCTAACACACACTTGTTTTTCTTTACCGCTCCAGCTTTTAAAAAACTACACTTGCAGTTTGAAGAAAGAGCAATCCATGTTCATGCAACAAACCAAACAGCTGTAAGACAACAAAGGGCTTCTCTTCCCAGACCTGTCAGCTTTCTGCACACTGCCATGTAGCGCTTTCTTCTCTGTCCATTATACAAGGTTGGTTTGCTCTTTTCTACCCTGTGTGTGTCCAGCCTAGAATCACTGACCGCCAGCTGCGGCAGCACACTGATTTCCCAACTGCTGACCCCTGTAGGTCTCATCCCCATGGTATCAGCTGCTGACCCCAAATGCTGGCCACAGTAGTTAACAAGAATTTCTACTTTGGGAAACGAATCTCCTTAGTTGACCATATGGCCAAAATGAAATCTGTGAGTCAAGTGAAGCAACATTGTGTTTTTGTTTCTTTTTTTTTTGTTGTTGTTTTTTCTTTCTGTTGTGTGCCAGCATTCACTCCGCCCTCGCCTAACCTCAAGAAGGGAGGGGGATATTACTCACCGAACAGCTGGATTGGTGTAAACGGGATGGTCTGAGAAAGCCTCATTAAATTATTCCTTTCAATGGCTACAAACAAAAACGGATTGACTACTTTAGTTCTACATCAATGATTAAACTTACAGGAAGCCCCCACATACCAAAGTACACATAAATTCCAGAATGTTTCATTTCAAACATTTTATTTTCTTCATTAGCAAAACTACTATAAATAATAGTTTTAAATATAAAATATGCCTTAAACAGTGAGCATATCTTATTCTCAAGAAATTTTACATGAAATTATGTAACATGTTTCTAAGAAGGGGCTATCTTCTCACTCTCGCAAATAACCAATTAGACACTAACTCAAATAATACTTAAGTCGTTCTTTTAAATGGATTTAATCTATGTTCCATATTCTCTGCTTTCCTTTTTCCCACAGCAAACCCAGCGCACAGTGGTCTGTGGGGACACCTACTGTCGGTTTTGCAGAGCTGGCCTTCTTTATCCCAGAGAGAATGGAACACTAATTTTAATTAGAAGCAAATGATCTGCATTTTCCTGTCAAGAGCCAGAGCCTAACAGATCAGAGTGCAGTGCATCTGAGTTACAGTATTCCTCACCAGAGACTCTCTACAGCTCGCAGTTAGAGTCCAAATAAGAGATCACTGCTGAGCTTAGGACCCAGTCATAGGAGCCTAGGAAGAGAAGGCTGGAGTCCACAGAACCATTATTCACCACAGAGGAGAATTCAGGATGAGACAGTCTATAATGAAACCCTAAACAAATGACCTTCATATAATAAAACTGGTCATTGAAGTGCCGGCAAGGTCTTGCTCACAGAGTGCTAGACTCTGTGAAAGCCTTGTCCTTGCGTTAGCTCACCCACCGAGAGCAGTGACCACTGAGAAACCACACCAGGGCACAAGTCCAGCTGCTCTAGGCTGCTTTGCATCTCAAAGTATCTGCCTCTTAATTCTCGGCTAGCCATTTGGCAGACTGTCCCTCCGAGAGGGAAAGGACAATCATTTCCCCTCTGAAAGAAAGACAACTGAAGGGCTGTGAAGCCTGGCTCAGTAACAGAGTCGAGCCCCTTGACATCTCTGTTTAATGGCATCTCTGCAAGGCATGTTTGTTGGCCTTAATGCCGTGCGAGATGGCATCCTTTCAGTGGTTGTGCCTGCCGAGGGAACCTTCAAGTTCACTGAGGACTTTCAAGTCTGCCCTTTTCCTGATCCGAAACATTCAGATCAGACTGGGGTATAGCTCAGGGAGAGATACTTGTCCAGCAAGGCTCTAGGTTCAAACCCCAGCATGGCAATAAAAAGGGCACAGTACAAGGGACATTGCTCAAAACACTAAGATATTTGGATTTTGGCCAGCACTGAGCTTGCAAGGAAATTTTAGGCACCAAAGGTATCTTCTCTTTCAAAACTTCTTGTTTGTGAATTCTCTTCAATCCCAACAATTTGTTTTTCTGAGTCAGGGCCATGGTTGGGAAATCTAATTGTTCTAACTGTTAGAGTGAACAATTTTCTGAATTGGGCGCTGTATTGATAATGTGGAGTTGATGGATGTTCGTGTTTACAAGGCAGAATCACACCCATTTAGCTCCGATGACCCATCTGTACACCTGCTTCCTACCTGAATAATGGTGGTGAGGCTCTTGAGGGCTCTTTAAGGAGGCCGAGATCTCTGAAATCATAGAAATGATTGGCACTTTAATTACTTGGCTGCAGATAAATACATGTTTGTACACAGCCTTCAAAGTTGCTATTAAATGGCTTCATCAGAATAGCTGCTCGCTATTCAGAAAAGCTCACCCAATAAATACCCTTTAACTCATTATTGTTCATGGTATCCTGACAGCTTCCAATCATCAGTGCAATATCTCCAAGCATATTTATAGGGGGAATTGAAGAAAGACAGGTAATATTAGCCTCAAAGATGTATTTCCTTTGAACCAATTACACCTCTGGGTTAGAGAAGGCACACAGCTGCCTATCATGACATCCCAGAAGCATGGTCCTCTGAGCTCCTTGCCAAGATGCACCTACCCATGCAAAGACGATATTAATGCCAACTTATTAGCATGCTAGCTCATTGACTGAAACTAATGACAGAACATTAAGTATATGCCAGACACATAGGAGAGGGTGGCTAGTATCGCAGCGTGCCATGTGCTAAGCTATACCAGGACCCTATGTAGGGAACGCCCCCTCCAATGGTAAACTTCCGCTTTTCTATCTGTTCCAGCCCGAAATCATAAGGCTCCAGAGACATCCTTTGAAACAATTTTGCTGTTCCATGAAAATCAAAATTAAAGGGGGGAAACTTGAGTCTCACAACAGCCAATGCTTTGCACCTACTAGAGTAAGCAGCCAAGTGAGCCTAGGTTTACAGAGCGCTCTGGCTCCTGCTGCCACATAATGAAGGGAACAAGCGTCCTTTGAGGGGGCATGCTGGGACCTATGGTCGGCAGAAAAGGCTTCCATTTCTGAATTCAGTCAGTAACATAGACTTTTAGCTCCTACTATGGGTCACACTAGGCATGAGAAGGGACTAGGAGAAGGTGCTCACCCTTCAGAAAGGTAAATGCAGTGGACTCAAGAAAAAATCATGCAACTCTTACCATACAGTTTGCTAATCGACAATAAACCATGGCATACCAAGGCTTATGGATTTCCCTAATGCTAACTGGACGATGGAAGATCGCAGTCATCTGGTGGGTTTCAGTTTAAACTTCAGCATCTAAGGAGCTTCAAGACCTTAGTGGTATTTATTTAACACATAGTTACTGAGCACCGATGGACCACATGCCAGACTGCCCAGTACTCTCAGTCAGAGAAAGAGCAAGAACACATGGAGAGAAGCTGGCCTTGTGACCAGGTCCTATTCAGACATTTGTGGCGCAGCTTCCTGGAAATTATATCAAAGGAAACTTCCATGTGCAAGCATGTGATTGACTCTATGTCTGTAAAATATGACACTATTAATTGTTGCAGAGTCAAAGTGAGTTCAGTGGGTCTGCTCTCATGCAGAGAAACAACAGGGACGTTACAGTGGAAACAGGTTACTCAAAGAATCTCAAGCTGGGGATGTAGCTCAGTGGGTAAGGTGCTTGCCTAGAGTGCACAGGGTCCTGGACTTGAGCCTCAGAATCACCAAAATAAAACAAAACAAAAACACAAGAGCACACATCAGTCTTGGTTTATCTGGGCTATCTCTATTTTTCTACTGAATTTTCTGCTTTATATGTATCTCAAAAGCAACAACAAAAAACACAAAAAGAATAAAAGTCAGGAATTATAAAATTCATAACAGGACAATGAATTCCATCATCAATGAAATTAAAAATTAAAAATAAATGTTTAAATATAAAAACTTACTGTCAATTTCACTTGAGCTCCTTGTTCTGTTTGGGGGGAAATAAAATGATTTAGAAAATGCTGCTTTAAATCTTTTAATTTCCAAAACACTGAAAAATTATCTGAAACAGAAATAAAGAGTGTATATATATATATATATATACACATTTTATTATATCTTATATAATATAAATTTCACATATGTGTATGAAATTTTCTGTTCCATCTTATTCCTATTTTAACAATAAAGACGTTTGTAGCCATACAATTATTTTCACAACACACACACACAAAATAATGCCAGTAAGGCATGTAAATCACTTATTATCTATGCCCCAAGCTAATTGAGAAATGGTGGTATTAGTGGTTTTAATTAGCTGTGTGATCACATAACATATATAAGATTTAACTGTGTTTGTGTTGTTCTGGATCAATTAAACGAAAGGGTGCCTGAACTATGCAAAGCAGCTGCCTACAAATGAGTCTGAGAATGACTCTGGACAAGACCACAAATCAGTTTCATTAGCCCACGTGGCCCCTAAGTGTTCACAGGCTGGAATTAGCTCTCTTTAAATTGTTCCTTGTCCTGCTCAAGTGCACAGGTGGCCACGGGCAAGTCTGAAAACATGCATCCAAAGAATATCTCCAGTATTTAAGGTCCTTGGGGAGGAAAGTACAATTACAATTATTGTTTAATTTCATGCTGCAATAACCCACCACCCTGCATGAGCACAAACTACTGAACCTTTGGGAGAAGAAAGTCATGTATCCTTTAGGTCTAGAAGCAGGCTTACATGGGGCTGTGGTGGCAGTTCCCAAGAAAGGCCATGTCAACAGAGCTGAGGATCATAACTAAAAGTCATCTTTTACTTTCTTTACATCAAATGGTCTTCCCACAGGGAGATTTCCCTCTACCCCCCCCCCCCCCCCCATGACTTTGTAGATGACTGATGCTGTAAGGAGGAAAGCACACACATACACACACACACACACACACACACACACACACACACACACACACACCCTACAGGTGAAGTGGAACCATCACAGCAGCACAGAGCCAAACACCAGCAATGCTAGCTACTTGGGATACTGAGACAGGAAGATCACTTGAGCCCAGGAGTTTATGCCAGCCTGGGCAACATCATGAGACCATGTCTCTTGAAAAAAAAAAAATACTTTTAAAAAAATGGAATCATTTTTACTTGGTTGAGTTTCAAATTCTATTTCTCCTAATAAACCAAATTCAGGAATATACTCAATTCTACTGCCAGATTCTCTCCTTCCCATCTCACTCTCAATCCTTGTCAGAGTGGATGCCTTGACAATTGGAGTGCCACTGAAAATGAGGAAACAAAGACCAAGCCCATCTGTCAAAGGAACACACTGGGGAGAATGGGTTTTGAAATCTAGCGAACAAGGCCTGGAGTGAAGCTTGGTGGTTAAGAGCACTTATTGCTCTTGCAGAAGACTTAGTCTCAGTTCCAAGTATCCACCTGGTTGATAATAACTGTCCATAACTCCAGATCCAAGAAATCCCAGCTAGCCTCCATGAATACTGCACACACGTTAGCTTAAATATATGCAGAGAAAATATATAAAATAAAAATAGATACCTAATTTATTTATATACATTCTAAAAATATAAAATAAATTTAAACAGGCCTTCAGGCTTGTTTGTTTTAAGAGAAAACACATGTATTTTACACTGTAAACACATTCATAACCTTACTATCTGAAAAGATATATCAATTCATGTGTGAACTTTTTGATACTACAAAGGAATTTTTTTCTATTTGGTATTCCATATGTTTCTTTTTTACTATTTTTGTTGAGTTTACAAAGGAATTTTTAGTCGACTGTCAAAGTATACATTTTATCACTATATTCTTAAAGGGACTTGGGTGAGGAACTCCTACTAGACATTGGAAAACTTGGGGAATATTTTTTTCCATTCTTGCTAAAATAAGAAAAATAATGTCACCACGCATGCACTTTTTTCTTCCTACTCTGACCAAACTAAACTTTTGCTCCTTATCTTTGGAGGAAAGGATCCAGAAGCTCTTGTTAAAAGCGACACAGAAATACTCACAGAAAACTCCTGCTGAGGTTGGTGTTCCTGGGACTCCATGAAGGGTCTTCATGTGGGTCCTGAGCATAAGGGAACGGACATTATGAATGCAACCAGCACACCCACCCCATCCTTTTAGTGGGCCATCAGTAAAGCACACTCTTCCTCTGACTGGCTCAGTACCTCTCTTTAAGTCGATAAGGGAAACACAAGCTAGGATGATCCATAATGTCAACATGTCATCAGGGAAGCCCCATAGTTGATGGCTTTAACTGAATGAAATTACTTTTTTAGAGACACTGAAAGGAAAATGCAACATCTGAAAATTTTTACAGAAATAGAGATTAATCAGCTAATTGTCTGAATGTAGTAATGGAGGTCCTACTTGGCACATACAATGGATAATTTTATCAACTTAACATGTTAAAAAACACATAGGGCATTAATGAATCTGGTAGTTTGAATGTAATCAGGCCCCATAGGGAGTGACAATATTAGGAGGTGTGGCTTTGTTTGAGTGGGTATGGCCTTGTTGGAGGAAGTAAGTCATTATGGGGGCAGACTTTGAGGTTTCTTGTGCTCAGAATACTGCCCAGTGTGTCAGTTAGCTTCCTGTTGCCTTCTGGTCAAGATACAACACTCTCAGCTCCAACATCACATCTGCCTGCCTGCCACCATGCTACCTGTCATGATGATAATAGACTGAACTTTTGAAACTGTAAGTGAGCCATACCAATTAAATGTTTTCCTTATGAGTTGCTGCCGTTAAGGTGTCTCTTGGAAGCATAGAAACCGAACTAAGTCAGAAGTTGGTACCAGAAGTGGGGTAATGCTATGATAGGCCTGACCGTGTGTGTGTTTGGAGGGATTTGAACTTTGGTACTTTTGGGTTTAGAAAGCAGTGGTGAATGGACCGTACTATTAAGAGCATAGAAGACAGTGGTGCTAAGAATTATTTGAACAATGGAAGACTGACACAAGAGGTTTCAGGGGTAGGGGGAGAATTTTAGTGTGCTGCCTAAAGATCATTCCTGTCATATTTTGGTGCACAAAGTAACTGTCTTTTTTGCCTTTGTCTGAAGAATCTACCTGAGGATAAAGTAAAGAATTTTGGGTTAATTTCAATTGGCAGAGGAAATCTCAAAACAGCCTAATATAGACTCTGCCATGTTTTTTTAGTAGTAACTGTAATGAAGATTTATAATGAGGAGAAGCAAGCTGAGCAGGGTAAATTGCAAAATAAAAATTTTGAGGAGAAAAAGGGCAACAGGAAGTGGAATAGAGATAAATTATGTGTTCAAGGAGATAAACGGGTTAAGAAATGGAATAAAGGGAGTGGTGACCCCTTGGCAAGATCCCACCCAGCTACGGTTCCAACTTGTGAAAAGGAACTTTAAAAAAATGCTTAGATCCAGGTGTTGAGGAGCATACACTGGGAAGGTAGAAGCTGGCAGATGTCTAGTTTGAGGCTAGTCTGGACTACATAACAAGTTTCAGAACAAGTAAGCTTAGACAGTGAAAGACAGAAAGCTGGTGAAGATGTATTTGAAAGAGGGGATCATGTTCCAACCCCATCAAGCAGCAGAATTTGGCAGCTTTGGCTACATGACTCTGGGTTCAGAGTTAAGGATAGAAGAAATGAATTATGAACTAAAGCCACTGAGGCCAGGTGTGTGTGAATGGAGACCTAGTAGAGAGGCCACTGTGTGAAGGTGTAAAGTTGAAGCCTGGATTGCCTTGGAGAACCCAGGATGTTAGAGATGCCAGTCATGAGATACCTGCTCAGAAGAACTGCTACCAGGGAGTGGAACTAGCCCAAGAGAAAGAAGTGTGTTTCCGTCAACAGAGCTCTACAGATGGAGATCTGAAGAGCTTCTTGACATCAGACATGGAGATATAGAGTTTGAAGCTTGCCCAGCTGATTTCAGTCTTGCTTTGGTCCAGTATTTCTTTGTTGTGCTCCCTTCCCTGAATTTTAGAATGGTCATGTACATCCTATACCACTATATATTGGAAACATGTGTTCTGTTTTTTTATTTTGATTTTTTTACAGGGGGTTACAGTTAAGAGATTGCATGAATCTCAGAAGAGACTTTGAACTTCAGACTTTAAAACAGGAGACTATGATAGACTATGGGGACTTTTGAAATTAGACTAAATGTATTTTGCATCACGATATTGTTACAAGCTTATGAAGATCAAGGAGTGGAATGTGGTAGTTTGAATATAACTGGCCTCCATAATCTCATAGGGAGTGGCACTATTAGGAGGTGTGGTTTTGTTGGAGTGGGTATGGCCTTGTTGGAGGAAGTGAGTCATCGTGGGGGAGGCTTTGAGGTTTCCTATGCTCAGAAAACTGCCCAGTGAGTCAGTTGACTTTTTTTTTGCCTTCTGGTCAAGATGTAGCACTCTCAGCTCCAGCACCATATCTGACTGCCTGCCACCATGCTCCCCATTATGGTGATAATAGACTGAACCTTTGAACCTGTAAGCGAGCCACCCCAACCAAATGGTGGTAATGGTGTCTCATTAGAGCAATAGAAAGCTGACTAAGACAATGAGGTCCTCCTCTGGCTGTTACTCTGAGGACGTTTCCAGAGAGGATTAACTGAGGTGGGAAGACACACTCTGAAGGAGGGTGGCACCATGCCGTGGCCTGGGGCTCCACACTGACTTGAAAACAGAGATGAGAAAGCATTCCCTTTCTGCATCCTGCTCTGGAGCCATGTGAACGAGCATCCAGCTACCGCAGCTCTCTGCTACTCCTACATCCAGTTGGCCTTCCAGGCCCATGCTTGCCTGGACGCTCGCAAACAGCCAAAAACAGCCTCTGTTTGGCCCCATGGGTTTCTTTTTGCTAGGTATTTAGAAACATCAGCCATTACATCATAGCATCCCTGTCATAAGTACACAACAGTTCTAGGCGATGGCGATGGGGAGGAGCATTACCCCGGATTTACCTCATCCTATTTCCTGTTTATCCAAGCCATATTTCTTGAGACACAGTACACTTCAGGCATTGTAGTAGGCATTTTCCTGTGAGGTCTCTTGGTTGGCTACTACGGACAATCTTGTAACAATAGCATCTCATGGAGATCGTTAAAGACCCTCACAGGCTAACTGACCCATCCAGCTTTAGTGGGGACAGATGGAAATGATGGAATTGGGATGTGAACACAGGTGCTGCTCACAACCATCCTCAAGCGAGCACTTTCTAATTTCTTTAGATTCCTTTAGATTGCTACAAGAACTCCTGAGGATATTTATATAGGTAGGGTTTATAATTCCCAAGTTCAGCTATTCAAACCAAGACCAAAATTAGTTTCCTTGGGTTACTCTGTGGCACATGCCACATGGGAAGGCGGCAGTAGGACAAGACACCAATTTGGAGGTAGTAGAAAAGCCGAATGCAAAACTGGCTATCTGCAATGCTTTAGTCCCCTTCCTGGGTCTGAACACATTCCCACAGCCTATGCTAGACTAATCCCACGAGGAATTCATTGTCTCCAGAACCAATCATTCTATCCTGGAAGGGTGCCAACTGGTAAAAGTTTCTTCTTAGATCAGCTGTCTAACATTAATTCCCCCACGGTTGTCCTAGATCTGCCTCTGAAAAGCATGCTGGAGAAAACCTGTTTCTCTTGCATATGACCATGTCACACATCTGAAAAAAGTGAGTTCTTTCTCTTGTGCTAAGCAAACTGCACGAGAAAGAGAACAAAGGCTTTTAGAAAACGAAGCAAGGACTGACCTGAACACACAGGCCCCAAGGATTTCAATCCAAGGCCAGTAAAAACAGAGGCCATTTATGGACTGTGACAGGAAAAGTCAGCAGAGTCAAACGAAGTGGCGCGTGCACAAATTCTTAAAAGACTTTCAAAATATTTTTACCTCTCGACAACACTTCAGGTAGTCGCTTGCTCGTGTGGTATGCTGCTCAATTTCCTTCATTTTCATTTTCTGATATATATAAGGTTCTAAACCTTGTTTTTAAAAGAAGAAGAAAAATTAGAAAATTGGTTGAAATGTGTTACATTCAAATCACATTTCTCAAATAGAAAAATCTGGACACAGTACATTTATTTAAACTTAGATATAGTTTTCTCTATTTTTAGAAAGTTTCACCAAGTTTCATTTTTCCTTTTTTTTCCCTTGGGATTGAAAACTATATGTTCTGTTTCCAGTCTCCTCTAGTTGCGCTCACCATTCTTGCAAGGCATGCACACATGGCCCTTGCACTTGGAGGTCAGAGGACATCTCCGCAGAGCCCCTTCTCTCCTTCCACTTTTGCATAGATGCTAGAGATTGAACTGCCATCCTCAGGCTTGTACAATGAGCGCCTTACACACCAAACCATCACACCTACCCTAGCTTTGACTACTCTATCAAAGTCAGGAATTAGATAATCCATGATGGTTTTTTTTTTATCTAGAAAACACATCCAACAGTTTTTTACATTTGCCATCTTCTGCATTCTATTACCATACTTTAAAATATATGAAAGTTTTGTTATAAATTAGTAATCCTTCCTTCATAAGGGCACCAAACAAAAAAGTACAAAAACAACAAAAGAGAGAGGAAAGCAAAAACTATCGATTAGGCTTAATTTTTATACTTTTCTTAGAAATGATAATGAGAGATGTTATTTCACTGTTATACCTGATATCTACAGAGCTGAGCTGTAACAAATGTAAGAGATAATAATCATATTTTCCCATGTGATTTTGCACCATAAAAAGTATATAAGAAGTACAAAGGAAGTTACTGGCATAGGATAAAAATTACAATAAATATAATTTCAATGGCAAAACTGTATTATCATTAAAACAAAAATTTATAGAAAAACATGTTTTATCTTTTCATAGTTTTCTTAGAAATTTTGTGACTGTATAATGGGAACTACCTGAGAACTGGGGTTGGTAGAGTTGATGGAGAGCCTAGAACACACGGGCCCTGAGTTCAGTCCCCCACAGAGAGCCTAGAACACATGAGCCCTGAGTTCTGTCCCCCACAAAGAGCCTAAAATACATGGGTTCTGAGTTCAGTCCCCCATAGAGTGCCTAGAATGCATGGTTCTGAGTTCTATCCCCTGGACAGAATGCCTAGCATACATGGGTTCTTCAGTCCCCTATAGAGTGCCCCTTGTATGCATAGGCCCTGAGTTCAGTCCCCAGCACTGCATATGCTCTAAGAGTTAGAGGAAGAAGGATCAGAGGTCAAGATTATCCTCAGCTACACATTATCTTTGAAGCCAACCTGGGCTACGGGAGACCCTGATTCAGAGAGGAAGAGGAAGAAGCTTGCCACTCCCCAAATTTTATTTCCTTAATTTTCAATTATTTTGTAAGGTGTTTCAAAAAAAAAAAAACAAAGCTTCTCAATTCAAGATGCGTTGCAAGGATGACGCCAGACCTCACCAGATCTGCTGGCCCTGGGGTCAGCCAGTTTCCCTTAGACTTTCTGTCTTTGGAAAAAATGCCTTGCTACACCCTCCTGACACATAGCGTTCTGTCTGAGTCTCACGGGAAGGAACACACATATTTAGAATGACATACTATGATCTAAGGTGGGTACCATGGAGTTTCACTCGGCATAAAGAAGAAAACAATGTCATTTGGGAAACACAGAAGTCATAATAGTCTGCAAAACAAGGCAGGCAGGGTAGGACAACTATCTGTGTATTTTCTCATCTATGGACTCTGGATTTTAAAGAGCATTAAAGTAGGAGGGGAACTATTGGAAGGGAGCCAGCAGGAGAGGTGGTGGTGGCGAGAGAAGGGAGCCAAAGTGAGTATGAAGGAAGCAAGCTATACACACGTACAGAAATATCATCGTGAGCCCACTTTCTAAAATTAATAGAGCCTAAAAAATAAAAACTAAACACAGGTTATAGTATCTGTAAAATACACACTACATTATATAACTATGATTCATCCGAGACTGATGTCAGGCTTTTTACTTTGCTTGCTTACTGCCTTGTTCCCATTTTGACTGTGATGAAAGTTCTCACTGTCCAGCCCAGACTGGCCTGGAAGACAGTCTTCTGGCCTCAGCCTCCTTCATGCTCATGTTGTTGTCAGGGAGGCATCAGCCCAGCTGGAGTCGTGTTTTATGCATGGGTTTGACATATGTAAATGTCCAGTTTCCAGGAAACGGTGAGTTAAGGCAAGGCAATTCAGCTCCTGAGCCATACTTGTAAATCAATGTCGTGCCCATTTAGTTCTTATTGGTTTTTTTCAAGACAGAGTTTCCTTGTGTATCACTGTCTGTCCTGGAACTCACTCAGTAGACCAGGCTGGCCTCAAACTCACAGAGATCTGTCTGCCTCTGCCTCCCTGAGTGCTGGGATTAAAGACGTGTGCCACTACCACCCATTTAATTTCTACCTTTGTGCCCACTTGATTGACACTGGCTTCATAATGGGTTCTGTGTTTTAAATACAAAACAGGGTTCACCCACTTTGGCATTGATGTTTTGTCCTGAAATCTGTAGCATACGTCACAAGATGCCTCATAGCATCCCTGGCCTCTTCTTGCCAAGTACCAAGAGCACCCCCTTTGATTGTGACAATAAAACATGTCTGTAGACTTTGCCCAATGTCTCTTGGGGAGTGCAGGGGTTGGAGTTGCTGTGAAAATGTCCTACTTAGTTGAGGACCACAGAGTACCTGAGTGAGGAAGGTTTATGAAGAAGTACAAGACCCTGCAGTATGTACCAGTGCCTTCTTTTTCAAAAGTACTTCCAGTGCACAAAATTAGAATCTGCATTTGTAAGTGTTTCTGCTCATAATCTTCCTCATCTCACCCAATGTCTCATGCCTTGTCTTGTTTGGGGCTCTTCCCCACACAGCACTTTGAGTGTAAAGGACATGCATCCATATATAAACATCCCATGTGGGCCACAGTAAATTAGCAACAATGGCTGACCTGCTGATTCTTACCAGTATTGCACAAGCTTTAAGGATTCTGAAAATTAAGCAAACTCCCCTCCCTATAAGTCAGACTGAAAGACCCCAATTGGGGGGAAACTCTTTGAATATAAAAATTATCTAAATTTTAGTATTTCTTTTCTGTATCCTGATAGCAATTCCTTTAAGTAAATGAAATTTTGTCTCTTCTATAAGCATTACAAGCAACAAAGAACTGTTTCCCTTAGAGGCTTTTGCCATCTCCTTAGCTCATCTCTAAACAAAAGAAAATCAGAAACCACCTGTGGTCTAAAGGCAACACTCTTGACCAGTGGTTCTCAACCTTCCTAATGCTGCGATCCTTTAATGTACTTCCTCATGTCGTGGTGACTTCCAACCATAAAATTATTCTGTTGCTACTTCATAACTATAATTTTGCTAGTTATGAATAATAATGCAAATATCTGATATGTGGGATATCTGATATGTAACCCCTAAGAAAGTGTTGTTCCACACCCCCAAAGATTCGGGGACCACGGGTTGAAAACCACTGTCCTAGATGCCTTAGAAGGTTCAGCCAGATGTTGGGGTCCAAGACTACAAAGCACATACTTAACTGGCTGAAGTTGGACACGGAGAGCCAGTTCTTGCCGTACTGTTCAGTGATGTTTGCTTCTCCTGTCTCTGAATTCAATGAGTCACTTTGATAGCAGGTATTGACTGTAATCACCTGGAGAGACAGTCACATGTAAGAATGCCATGACATTAATCTGACAAAATTTTACATTATGTTGATAGTAACACACAGTGGAAGGCAGTGATTAGCCCTGGCTACATTTTGAATTACCCGGAACACTTACAAACCCCATCACTCAGGTTAGCAGGATACACACATCTGTGTGTATTCTCTTTGAGGTCATGGTGAAGAACCAGAATGTGGTGTGGAACCTGAATAAGCATCAGAACCACTTTGGGCTCAGGAATGGTCACTGGCCTTCACCCTCGGGGTTTCTAGTCAGAAGGTCTAGGGGAGAGATTAGACTCGGCTATCTAATGCGTTCCCAGGGGAAACTCATGCTGCTGATCAGAAACCATATTGCAAAATCTGCTTATATAGAGAAGGGAAAGGGTTTCAACTCAAAGTACTTGCGTTGGAATTCTGCCCCATCAGAACCTGTGTGGACTTAGAAAACAGTTTGCTATTTCCATCCTTCACTATCTCCAGCACTGAAGCAACAGGTGGCTGGTATACCATGACTGTCTTACACCTTTCCCAGGTAGAGACGACAGGCAAGACGGTAAATTTCAAAGCAATACATGAATGAAATTTTGAGTACTTGAACTCAGGTGAAACCTAACTGAACTCAGACCATTTGAAATATTCTAAAAACAAATCTCCTTAAATGCTTGTCCCACGGTATTCCAACAGGTCATGGCATCTTCTGAGATAGTAGCCTTCCTTCTCAAGCTAACCCTCTCCTAACTGACTCTATATAATTGTCTCCATCTTGTCTTTTTGCTTCTGCTCCCTTTTAACTTAATTGGTAGCAAGGTGTTTACAGAGGAGTACTGTATTTACATCATTTTCAACCTCTAACTCTTTGCAAGCTTCCAACTCCTCTCAAACTCATGACTTCTTTAAATATATATATGTATATACATACATACATACATACATACAACATGCTGAGTCCATTCATATGGACTCATATATATCTGTTACAGAATGACCAGTTGGATTACTTATTGAAGACTTGTCCCTGGAAAAGACTGATTATTCTTTTCCTAGTAGCTATTAATTGTCTGTTCCTCTTCATCTAGGGTCTTGTGAGATATTCTCCATCCACATTGTGCAGGTCTTGTTTAGGCAACATTATTTTTGAGATTTCATAGATGCAATATACAGAAGACACTATTTCACAACAGATACCTTGATCATTTGGTTCTTACAACCTTTCTGCCCCCTCTTCCAAAATATTCCCTAAGCCTCAGGTGCTAGGATTATGTTATTGGTGATATCTGTCAGCTGGGGCTGGGCAGCCCCTGGTCAGTTTTCTATGCATTTTGACCAGTTATGGCTTTCAGTCTACTTAAAAAAAAAGTCTCTTTGATGAGGAGTGGGGGATAAAGTACTTCAAGTTCTAAAAGATCACAGATGTCAGCATAGAACACTGCACCAGCCAAACTATCCGCCATAATTGGAGAAAGCAAAACTTTCCAAGATACAAACATACTAAAAGAATTTATGTCTACCAAAACAGCCCTACAGAAAATTCTAGAAGTCCTACTCCAGGATGAAGACAGGAATAAGCATTCAAGAGAGTATAGAAAAAGAACAAAGCTATAATTACTATAACACAATATAGGACTAACAACACAGATAGCAATAATAACAATAATAAAATTATATCAATCAACCTTTCAGTAATAAATGTAAATATCAGTAGCTTCAACTCCCTATTCACCTAAGATTAGTGGAATGGATTAAGAAGCAAAATTCATCTGTCTGTTTTCTACAAGGAACTCAGTTTACCTTCAAAACAGGTAACATCTTAAAGTCAAAAGATGAAAAGAAGTATTCTAAGCAAATGAGATCAAGAAGAAAGCATCTGTCACTATCCTAGTATCTAACAAAATCAAAACCAAACTAAAACTAATCAGAACAGAAATTCTAGTCAAGTGAACAATTAACCAAGATAATATTGTGATCTTAAACATATATGCCCCAATCTCTGATGAGCTCAATTTCATAAAAGCATTATACTGCATATGAAAATTCAAATAAACTCCAGTTTAATAACAGAGGATAATTTCAGTACCCTACTTTATCCAGTAGATAAGCTATCTGGACAAAAAAAAACAAAATAAATAAAATAAGGGAAGAAACATCATAATTAAATGATAATGTGCGTCAAATGGACTTAGTAGATATTTAAAGAAGATTCAACCCAAAGACTAAAAAATAAATATTCTACTCAACAGCCCATGGAAACATCTCTAAAATAGACCACATAATGAAATACAAAACAAATCTTTGAGGTTTTTCGGGTGGGGGGGGTTGGTTGTTGTTGTTTTGTTTTTGTTTGTTTTGGTTTTTGGTTTGTTTTGTTTCAAGACAGGGTTTCTCTGTGTAGCAGTCCTTGTTGTCCTGGAACTCTCTTTGTAGACCAGGCTGGCCTCCGACTCATTGAGTTCCACTTGACTCTGCCTCCCAAGTGCTAGGATTAAAGATGTGCGCCACCACTGACCCAATCTGAGATACAAAACAAATCTTAACAAATTCATAAAATTGAAATAATTCCATTTATTTTTTTCTGAACATGATGCAATAAAGCTTAAAACCAACACCCGATGAATCCCCAGTAATTACACAAACTCATGAAGATTAAACAACACATTACTGAAAGATGAATGGATCCAAGATGAAATGAGAAAGAAATTAGGAGATTCCTGGTACTAAATGAAAATGAAAACAAAACACACATACAACAAAAGTCTCTGTGACACAGTAGAAGCTGTCAAAACATGAAAAGTTATAGCTCAAAAGCACTCACATCGAAAAAATTTAAACACAGAAACACATGGCTTAATGATACAACTTAAGAATTTGGAAAAACAAGAACAAACCAAACACAGTAGATGGGAAAGAAAATTAAAATCAGAGCAAAAATTAATGAAAAAGAAACAAAGAAAACAATACAAAAAATCAATTAATCTAAGAGCTGGCTCTTTGAGAAAGTATTTAAGATTGACAGACCCTTTGCCCAACTCACCAAAAGAAAGAGAAGACCCAAATTAATCAAAACAAAGATGATCAGAAAAATATTACAACAGACACCAAAAACATTAAGACTATTGTAAAAGAATGCATTAAAAACTTGTACTCCATTAAGTAGAAAATGGAAAAATCAACAAATTTCTAGACTCATGCAAACCACTTATGCTAAACCAATAATAAATGATCGGGAACTTAAGTAGACCCATAACAAATAAGTAGTTAAAAGTCTTCAACTGCTTCTTATTACTATAACAAAGAGAAGTGAGTATTTTTTAAGTATCAGTTTATTCAGAAAAAAATATGTGTAAATGAAAAAGAAAATTAAACAGCATATGCAGACCATAAAAGTGATGTCTTGCTGAATTAGATGGAGTCATTCTGACAGTGTGTTTAAAAGATTCCCTGGACTAACATGAAAACAACACCAGAGTTTGTAGGACTTGACTACATATGCTTGAATGCCTGTATTCAAAAATAAAAGGCAAAATATTTACATGTATGAAACTGTCAGTGAATAAATTAAAATATTCTTTCTAAATACTGGAAATTCCCAAATCATTAACCAAACTTTTTAACATAAACTAGAAAGAGAAAATCAAGTCAAACCCAAAGTAAAATGAACAAAGGAAATAGAATTGAATTCAGGAAAAAGTCATAAAATTGAGTTGGTTTTTCCAAAAGAAAAAATTAATTAAACAGATAAAATCCTACAGCCACACTGGTCATGAAACAGAGAAAGAAAATTAAAATTTCAAATGATCAGAATGCAAGAGATGAAATCACTATAGGTGTAACAAGTAAATATTAAAACAAGGCAGGTACACTGCACACACCTGTTATCACAGCTCCTGGGATACCTTGGTGAGAGGAGTATGAGTTGCAGGCCAGCCAGAACTACATAGTGATACCCTGTCTCAGAGACAGAGCTGGAGAGAGGGGTTACAGGAGGAAGGGCTATTATAAATAACACTAGGCCAACTAATAAGATACACAAACTTTTGGCCCAACTAACCAAAAGAAAGGAAGAGATGACCCAAGTTACCAGGAGCAGAGATGAACAGGAAACATTAAACTGATGTGGAATGTGCTTCTGTATATGTGTTGCTTTTATTGATTAATGAATAAAATGCTTTAACCTATGGCATGAAAGAATATAACCAGGCTGGAAAAGACATACAGAGAGAGTAGGCAGAGTCAGGGAGATGCCATGTAACTGCCAAAGGAAGCAGACACCATGGGGTTGCAGTTGCCCAAGAAGCAAGAGGTAACAAACCACAAGTGTCATGGTAAAATATAAAATATTAGAAATTGGTTAATTTAAAATGTAAGAGCTAGCTAGGAATATGCCTAAGCTATTGGCCAAACAGTGTTGTAATTAAAATAATTTTTTATGATTATTTGGGTCTGGGTGGCTGCGAAAAAAACAAGCAGTCTCTGTTTACAAAATGGCACCCACAGTCTGGGGCATGAATCCACATAAGACCTAAAATGCCTAAGAAAAAAGAGGCTTCTAGACCCACAAAAATTGGAGTCAAATGCAGCTTCTTGGTAGCCACATTTTTTTTTCAGATAGGCTCTACTTGCAGACCACAAGCAAAGGCATGGCTCCTTTAAGAACAGCTTCCTGGTTTGTACTGGCAGCAATGAATGGCTCTGGCTCTTCTGGAAGATCCTTCTACAGAGCATTTAGGGTTTGTGAGCAGAGTGCTATATGTTGATTAAGGGTAACATAGATCAGCTGTGTCCCTGGAGCTGGGGCAGTGAGCATGGCTTGTAGAACTGGTGGTAAATGTCCTTCCAACATATTGAAAGGCTAAAAGAGGTGAAGCCAGAATCGAGAGCTACTGCAATCAAGCTGCTTACTATTTTAAAAATTCTTCTGGTCCGAAAATGATTACAGGTATGCAATAAAGACAGATTTGGACAGAAATAAACCTCTGAATAGATCATAGTGTGTTTGAAAAAAATGTACATAGGCTTGGTAGAGAGAAGAGAAAGAGTATAGATGGTTTTAAAAACTAAAAGTCTGAAGAGACAGTAAAAGTAACATGAAAAGGAATACAGACAGTCATAGATTAAAGGAGTAAAGGGAGTGAAAAAGAAATAAGCCATGTAAAGATGGAAAATACATAGAGTATGGATTATGCATATTATCATGTTTTCTTTGAATTTTTTGACTATGAATAGTTAAGTACAGAGAGATATTTCATTGTATGGGCTGCTAAGCTAAACCAACATGTATATATTAAAGGTATCTTGACTTCAGAATTTGAGTCTAAGAATATGTTACTTCAGAAAAGAGGTTCTCTTTTTGTTTCCACAGTGGATGGGAACCTATGGATTTCTTTCAGGCTAATGTGATTTGATGGAACAAGACCCCCTGAAAGGTCTCCATGAACCCTAAAAATACTTCACCCAATAAACAACCGGAAGCAGTTTGTAGAAAACTATGGCCAAATTTTCAAAATGATTATTTTAAAATGTTTGCTTTTATTTAAAGAGGGACATGATTTAGAGATGAATACTTTGCATTGGTATGAATCTTGGTTTATTGATACAAATTTAGGGTCAGTTTTGTTATATGTATATTTCTACTCTTATTTACAATATTATATTTGTGCAACTCACTTTAAAATGTAATATATAATTAAAAATTACAGATTAATAGTCATTTGTAATTGTCAAACTTGTAGTCATGTCAGTTAGGTTTTCTAGATATATAGAGATATATTTCAGTTAGATAGATGTCTTTAAAACTTCAAAGACCTATAGAATATGGCATTTAAAATGTTTTAAGAACCTCAACATTTCTCAATAGTTAGATATGTCTGCTTCTGGCAACATCAGCTACTTCAGAGAAGTAGATGGGCATTGAAGAAACTTGATATGAAATTTGTATTCAATGTGACAAGGCTAGCCATTTGATCAAGAAACTGTTCTTGCCTGGACTGCCTGATGGTATGCTGTATGAACTGGATATGCAGGATCCACAAAAAAAAAAAAAAAAAAATGACTGCTAAACTTTCCAAAAGATGGATGGTTTTTCAGGGTTCCTGCTTCACAGGGAAAACTGCCAGACATTCTGCAGGACATAGAAGAAAGTGACTGAAAACTGTCAATATAGGCAAAACAGTTTTTCAAATTTCCTAATTCATGGAAAAGTCTGCAAAATACTATGAGCTTGTAAGTTGAAGATGGACGCCTACATATTACAGAAGAACTTTGGGTGACTGTCAAGACAGCAAGATGCCTCTGTCATTTCTAGAACTTTGGAAGTTGCTTACAATGTACTTCTTGTTTACTTAGATAATAGTATATCCTTCTGGAGTCTTCAATGGAGTTAAGACAAATAGCTATAGTTGCAGTTTTCCTTAGTTTTGTTAAAGATAAATTAGATATGAAACTTTAGACTCACAAATTGTAATTCTTGCTTGATAACTGTTATGTTATATGTAATTTTGCTATGTTAAAACTAAAACCTTTCATTTTAATTAGACAGAAAAGGGATGATGATACAGGATGTCCTTATGTCTATGTGTTACTTTTATTGGTTAATGAATAAAGCTGCTTTGGCCTATGGCAGGGAAGAATATAACCAGGCTGGAAGAGATATATAGAAAGAGTAGGCAGAGTCAGGGAGATGGCATGCAGCTGCCAAAAAAAGGCAGACACCATGGAGTTTCCCAAGAAGCAAGAGGTAACAAACCACAAGCTTTGTGGTAAAATATAAAATAATAGAAATGTGTTAATTTAAGATGTAAGAGCTAGCTAGGAATATGCTTAAGATATTGGCCAAACAATGTTGTAACTAATATGGGACTTTTTTGTGATTATTTGGGTCTGGCTGACTGGGAAATGAACAAGCAGTCTCCACTTACATTAAACAAAATAGATAGTCTTTAAATTCAGAAACAGTCAAAGACCATTTAACAATCTGGTAATCTAAAGAGCCCTATGACTATTACAGGTGCTTAATATGTAGTTAAAAACTTTACCAAAATGATGGGTTTATTGGATAATTCAACTGAGTATGTAATGTTGAAAGGTTATCAACTTTTTAACAAACTCACAAAGAAAACTGAAGACATATACCCAATGTAGCCAATTATTTTGGGATAACCCTGTTACCCAAACCAAAGTTATGACAATAAAAGAAAACTGAAGACAATGCCCCAGGAACACAGGTGCAAAAGTACTAGCAAAATTAATATCATTGTAAGAGTACATAAGTGGACAAGTGGCATTTATCCCAGTAATGCAGGTTTAATGCTCAAAATGTTAACTCTAACATTTTAAAATCAATTAACAAGGTAAAGAAGAAAAGCATCTAAATTGGTGCACAACAATATGGACAAATATCCTATTTAATGATGAAAGAAAAAGTACTTTCTACCAGGAGCAATAAAAGAAAAACAAAGACGCTGTGTTTGGCCTCAATTATAGTTCAAAGAAAACGTGGAAAGATGCCTGCTTTCATGGCTTCTATTTAACACAGTACTCAGTGTTCCAGCCAGTGTAATCAGGCAGAAAAAGTATAAAATAGATCCAGATTGGAAATGAATAATTAAAAATCCATTGTTAATACCATCACTTACATAAAATATTATCAAAAACTTTCAAAAGCAAAAGTGAGTTTGGCAAAATTGTGAAAAATAAGACCAAGGCTTCACACACACATACATACACACAGAGAGAGAAGGAGAAAAAGAAGGAGATTTACTATTTTAAAGTAACTACAGTCACAACAAATTTTAAAACTTTGATATGTATTTTCAATGTTAGATACACATGTAACCAGAGATATTCAAGACATGAGTGCTGAAAACTACAAAGAATTACTGAGGTCAAAATGCCCTAAAGCTAGACATACATCACTTCCAATGAATCAGACACCTAGTTGTGGATAAGATGTCAATTTCCCACAACTGGCATGCAGATTCAGAGCAATTCTGTTCCAAATCCCAGAAGGTTTCTGTGTAAAAACTGAAATCTGAAACTAAATTTATATATAAATGCAAAGAACATAAAATAGCCAAATCATTTCTTGAAAAACGAAGGATTTCTTTTATGCATGATTTCACAACTTATAAAGTTTCGGTAGTCGAGATGGATTTAGTATTGGCATGGAGATAGACAGAAATAGAACCACACATACTGTGGGTCTGTATAGGCAATTAGCTTTTGACAAATGTTAAGGTAATTCAATAGAAAAAAAAGTCACAATTTTACCAAAAAAAAAAAATGATAGAATTTTTTTGATATTTACACGGGAGAGAAAATTCAATCCTTTCCTATCCCCATATACAAAAAGTACCTTAAAATGGGCCCTAGAGCTAATGTAGAGACGAAAAGTGTAGAAATCGTAGCAGAAAACAAGAGACAACGTCTTAGTGATAGCTTGGGTTCTGGGGGAAGAGCAACCTTTAGCTACAAAAGGAAAAAGTCAAATATTTGATAAAAAATTTTAAAAACAAATCTGTGCACCTCTGACAACAGTCATGACAGCAAAGGGGCAAGATGCCGGTGGGAAAGGGGGTTCACAAAAAACATCCAACAAGACTAGAACTCACAGCGGGAGTTTACGTCACAGTAAGCAAACAAATCAATTACTGCATTCTATGAAGGACCCAGACAGGTGAGTGCAGATGAACTCATGGAAGGTCTCCTAAGAACTTGAGTCAATACTCACTAACCTCACAGGACGTACACTCCAGAGCCACCGATGTGCCTGGATCAAGACTGAGCCTCAGGCACACAGATGCAGAAGCAGAACAGCTGATAGACTCACAAACCAAAGATGGTCCCCGAAAGTCATGGAGTGACGTCATCAACAACGTCACAGGATGCTGGCATTTAATGTGGATGAAACAATATTCACAGAAGGACTTTTACACGAGTGCTCCCTCAGGCTCTCTTGGACTAACCCAAATCAGAAACAATCTAAACGGCTTTCAGCTTGTGAGCAGATAAGCAAGTCAAGATAGATGTCTTTATTCCTCCTGGTACAATGTTGTCCTGCGTCCACAACAGGAGCCAAGGGGAGATGCCACTGACTCAGTTATTCAAACCCTAAAGTAAAAGGGAGGAATACTTACTGGCACCTGGAGTCCCTGAGTCGTCGTCTTCTTCTTCTTCTTTGACAGGCTTCTGTTCTTGGTTAGGAGTTTTGTTTTGATCCATGTTGAGCCTGTCTCTGAGGCTCTTGCGTGGCCTGGCAGGGAAATAGAGTGCATGTGAATGCTGGAGGCTGTGTACGGAGACAATTCTGTTTTAAAGAGAGGACTGGGGTAATGAGAAGAATGATACTGCCCTTAACAACCACAGGCATTTGCAGAAGAGTAGCAATGCTAATGACCACACTTTTAAAAATGTTTCCTCCCCACCAGCCATAAATGGATCTTTATCACCCCTCACGATTCGGGAATCAAGGAGGAAACAAGAAAGGTGGCTAGAAAGACTGTGATAGACAGAGATGATGGATAACTCTGAGGAGCCGGTACTTCCGGACAAAGCAGGGTTACCGCACATAGGAACTCCCATGGCCTGGGACAGCGGGTACAAGACTTGCCAGCATTCATGTAAGACAAAAATGCCAGTAAGAAGGGGAGGTAGACCCTAAGTTCCACCCCTAATCAAGGACCTACTGCAAGTGATAGATGCCAAGAGATGAGGGAAGAATCCCTTTTCTCCAATGTAGTGACACTGGATAAATCAACTGAACCCCAGGCAGGGCAAGCCCCAGGGAGTATCACAAACAACTCCATGGTTCTACTGTGTTTTGTTCTGTTTCAGGCTTGCTTTTGGTTTGGGGCTTTTTTGTTGTTGTTTCTGTTTGTGTGGAGAGAGAGACAGAGAGACAGAGAGAGAGAGAGAGAGAGAGAGAGAGAGAGAGAGAACATGAAGTTGTGGGGGAAGAAGGGAAGGTCAAGGAGAAGCTGGGAGAGGAAAGAGAATACATCCAAAATATGTGGCATGGAAAGTTTTAAAAATAAAAAATAAGAGATCTCATGAGTGAGAAAATAAAAATAAATTGAAAGCATTTGCTCCTTACTGTTGTTCTTCCAGATCTTCCTCAGTTTCTCCTCCTTGTGGAATCTAAAGCTATGGCTCCTGATGAGAGGTCTGTTTCTACAGAGAGGACTGATGCAAAAAGACCTTCTTGGCTGGGCCCACGGTCCTGCCACTACTGAGCGCTCACTACTCTGGGACGATGTTCTTGAATTATCCAGTCCCCACCTGCCTCCTCTCTGGAGGGGGCATTCTTTACTGCTGCACCTGCCTCCTCTCTGGAGGGGGCATTCTTCACTGCTGCACGTAGAAGGCAAGCAAGTTTTCCACTTTTTTTTGAAACTGAACACATCGGTTTCATCACTTTCAGAAAAGGCCCAGTTCACGTATCCACCCTCGGCTTGCATGCTGATGGCTCGGGAAGGAAGCGAGGTCATTGTCAAGGGAGCAGGTAGGCCACTAAGCGTGAGTGGATCTTCTTCGGCCTTGTCATGTTCGTCTGACCTCTGTGTGGCTGCCTCATGTGGCTCCTTGTGTTCTGCTACCAATGCTTGGTGGGAGGCAGCAGAGGTCTGCACAGGCAGATGGATAGTGATATCATGTTGGCATACATGTTCCAGTGCCAGGTCATCTATGTTGGCTTCTTCAGATGATCTGAAAATAGGTGGGGGCCTTTCAAAAGAGAAAGGAACTTGTTTTCCAGAAGACGGGACCAGGAGAAACTGACCATACTCAGAGTGTGCTTGTCTGACCTGGGACACCCCAGAAGCAACTGGGTCCATTTCTTGTTCCTCCTGGTCTTCTCTTACGCATGAGGCCTTTCCCTTACCGTGTGTAATCTCTAGCAAGGCTCCCGTCTGCACTCTTGGGGGAAGCTGGCTTCTGGCAAGACTCCGCAGCAAAGAAGGGGGCATGCTGTAGCACTGAAATTTCTTCTTCGCACAGCTTCCCGTGCTGCTGAGAACATTTGTGCAGATGACATTGGTCCAGCTGTGGGGACGTTTTCTACAAGCGGAATGCTTTCTGTTGGCCAGAAGAACCTCATCTTCCTGCAACGTGTCAACAGCAGAAAGGACCTTCAGGGTGTCGACGGTCAGGGCAGAGAGGTCCTGGAGGTGGCCCACCTGGCTGTCCAAGGATAGTAGCGAGTCCTTTATAAAAGATACTTTTTCATTCATCTCTTTCAGTTGGAAGAACATCTCTGAAACCCTAACAGTGAGGACAGAAAGAAAGCCAATAACCACATTAATCTGTTGAACTTGGTTTTGCTCTCTGTTCGATTTGCTTCTGCCCAAAAGTGGCAACTAAATCATACCTGCTTCCCAAATTTAGCCTGCCTCCTATGTCCTCTCTCTCTAACACAGTACATGTTCTAATCCCAGGTGATCTTACTTCCCTCTCTTCCCACTTCAACTCCAGGGAGGAATGCTGTAAATCTAAATTCCCTGCCCTGATATCGTCCTACTATCTCAGGACCGACTTTCCAGCTGCCTGCAGGTTACCACTGCAATTCTCTGATGGGCCAGCCAATTATTATTCTCTAATGTAGTCATCCTATTGCATGACAAACACCGGAAGATCTTCTTTTGGACAATCCTGGTGAGAGGAAGCTCGAAGAAAAAATCAAAACGATGGAGACAGAAAACACCTTCAACCCTATAGTTCAAATATACATCTCACACTCCAAATAAAATCCATTTTAGGACATCTGTAGGCAGAAAAGAATAAGGCAGAATTTTTTTTTAATTTTCGAGACAGGGTTTTTGAATACACAAACACAAAATTATGAAATATAGCTATTGATTTATGTAAAAACAACATGGCACATTCTATAGTAGATTCATTTAAGAACAAACTGCAAATAAATGGGTTTGGGATAACAGTTTCATTCACAGAGAGGGAAGAAAAAAATAAAACCTTGTTTGCTAAATGTTTATCTCTATATATCACTGTAAATATCTCCAGTAGGGGTGTTATGGTTCCTTCAAAAAAACAATGTTGACATCTTAACACAAGACCCTTATTTCGTTCTTTACACAAGTAGTCAAGTTAAAATTATTTCATTTACTAACCCCTACTTGAAGACAAGCAACATAAATATGAAAAAAGAAGTCTTTCTCAGTCCATACATTGTAATTTGTATGTGTGTTTTCAGTGGCGGACCGCTCAGTCTTGTGTGGTCTTTGCTAGGGAAGACTATTTCTTCTGCTCTCAGTCTTCGGTGGTTGCCTAGGGTTTAGGCCTCCTGAGCTTTTGCCTTTCTGTATTATCATGTCTATTAAAGAAAAGAGGCCCCAAATTTGAAAAAGAGGAGGGGCAAGGTATATGGGAGTAGTTGGAATAGTGTTCGACAGGAACCAATAGTCTCCTATTCAGGGCAAAAAGCAAGACATAGTCCCACCTGCTTGGTTCTGATTGTTTGGATACTCGGAGCCAAAATGGAAATCAGTCAGGCCCAGTTAAACGTAAAGTCTTGCCTGTCGGTTTTGTGTACGTGGATGGTTCTGTGGTTTCTGGTGTGTCTGTTGTTTTTTTTGCAAACATGGGAGCCAAGACAGAAATGGGGGTCAGGCTCAGTGAAATGCATGAATGATGGTTGACCCCCACATGTTTTGTTTCTGACTGGTCTCCTTTGAGTGTGTGGGCTTTCTATGTTCTGTATTTATTGGTTTTGTTTCTGTTGTCTCTGTCACTGTTGTTGGCCACCAGCCGCCACTAACACACTTGCCATGGCTGCTTTGACACACAGACTTCAAAATGTCTTATCTCTGAGCTTTTTGGTCACTGGATTCTGTTTAGCAGGAATCCAAATGTCTTTTGAGTGCAAAAAATATTAAAGCTATTTTATGCTGTTTTGCTTTCTTGAAAAGCTGGCTCTGTGATTGGGTTTGGGTTTTCTCTCTTCTCTAGAGCCAAGCTTGCTTATTTCAAAGTCTTTTCTCTGTCCTGTCTCGGGAGAGCAACAACAGATGTACAAGATATTTTGAATTAGAATAGATTTGTGTATGATAATTCTCATCCTGAAAACAAAGTCATTAAAAACAAGGTTTAGAAAGATAGGACTTAAAAAAACAATGCTTGTTTAATAGGGTATTAAAGCTGTACTCATATAAGAATACTTATGTACTTATATACAGGGCAGGTTTAATAGGCATTTTTATACAAGAATGTACCTCATGTTGACAGCCAAACTTTGTAATGTAACAATCACCTAAGTGATATGTGTTTTAAAGACATGAAGGGGTCATGGAGAACAGCTGAAGCTTGGCAGTGTGTGGCAGAGGCTGGAGTCCCTAAAGAGAGCCCAGGAGAGGGACCTCAGCAGTTTTGGAAATGCCAGTGCTATGTGATAGCCACCAGGAACAACAGCCACAAAGAAAGGAGCCGGCTAGGACCTAGAAGACAGGTTTTGTGTGCTACGGAGGGTGGAGCTGGAAAGGTGACCCGAGCCCCTTATACGAGAGGGTGAGCACAGAATTGCTTGCATTGCCAAACTTTGATTTTGCCTTGTCTACTCTGTGGTTGTGCCCTGCTTTTTCCCTCTTGTTATAAAATAGGGTACTCAAGGGTTTTTTTTTTTTAATATTGCGGGAACCCGCAGCTGAGAGATTTTAAACTTTTTTAAAAGGAAATTTTGAAGTGTTGCCAAAATTTTTTTAATTAAAAAACTGGATATTTTCTTTAAATATTTAAATTAATAAGGTTATGGGACATTTTAAGTTTATAAGATATATTACATTGCCATGTAATCTTTGAAAAATAAGTAAAAACAATCAGACAGACAGACATAGAAACAGACAGACAGATAGATATACAGAAAGAAAAATGAGTTAGGGTCACAACTATGAGCACCATACACTAAACACTAGAAACTGGGATATTCCTATCTTAAGATGCAGTGAGACAATGACCTAATCAGTCTTGCAAAGAGTCTATAGAAAGTCGCCCCTTACCCGAGCCTATTCAAGTGAACAGTCTCTAACTTGAGAATGTAAGTCTAGCTTCTTTGTCTTACTAACTTTGTTAAGCATTAGCTATTTTGAAAGACTGAGTCATACAAGAAACTGTGATATTCTGTAATGGTACACTACTTAATCACCAGGAAATAATGTTGCCAGTCTCCCTATGGATTATACTTAAAACTTAAAGTTTTATTCTAATACTAAAAGGGCTTTAACTCAAAAATTGTTTTTCTTTTAAGGCTAAGCTTAGCAGGGATAAAAATGCAAATCCTAATCTTATAAAAGCCACTAGCTTATTGTAAACTGTTAAAGATGTTTAAGACATGCAAGTTAATAGTCATATTATGAATTATCATATTTTTTAATTTGTTGAGAATTTTACTTGCAATTATGCTAAGTACCAATGTAATTAATTACAGGAATAAGGTTTATTTAGCCTCCTATATGTTTTCAAGCTTAAGCCTAGTAACAACAAAAAGCAAATTTTATTCGAAATCAGATATACATTTTGTTGTTGTTTGTTTTATTTTTCAAGACAGGGTTTCTCTGTGTATTTCTAGCTGTCCTGAAATTCACTTTGTAGACCAGGCTAGCCTCGAACTCACAGAGATCCACCTACCTCTGTTCTCCTGAATGCTAGGATTAAAGGTGTGTGCCACCACACTCAATGAAATCAAGTATACTTAATTTATGGCACTCAAAACTTTTCAGAAATCTGATGAATATGGCATGTAAAATGTTTAATGAAAAAAAAAATGCTTCCTATGATAGACAAAAATGCCAGATCCTAGAAGCAACCCTAACGTCTCCAAAGAAAACAAAAAACAAATTGTGCGTAAACCTGGATTGTGGTGCCACTATCAACTGGGAACAACTTCTTCATGCCTCACCATGAAGGACCTGTACAAACTGCGGACACTGTGGATTAATTTTCTTCCTCTATGTAAGTCAAGGTAGACCCATTTTTCCAAGTTCTTCATCCATAGTAAAATCTCTCAGACCGTCTGAGTCTGGCAGGCAAAGACCAATGCTGTCCTGTGCAGCAGCTGAAGATGCAATGCTGTCCTGTGCAACAGCCAAAGACTACAACTTCTGCCCCCAATGAAGACAAACAGACCACAGGAGCCTCACGGGTAGCAGCTAAGTCTCTGTCATTTTAGTCACTGCAAAGGCCCTTGGTTTGTGTTTTCTGCTATAATTTATCCCTCTCAGATCTCTAATGGTGTTGATGGCTAACTGTAGCGTTGTCAGTTTGGGAGCAGTGGGAAACCAGCTCCTTCCTCAAGGCTGCAGCTACCTTGTTAGTTCATTTCACATGTAAAAACCAAGCCTTGATTTTTCTAGCGCTACTAGATCTCCTTCTGAGAAAGGCAGACAGATTTGCCTTGCTAACAGGCTTCATTTTAAAAGATAAACATGTTTCAGATGTAACTCTTTACCATTCCTTTATTTAAAAAAAAAAAAAAGGAAAAACTTGTTTTGCAATGACTGCTGTCAGTAACTAACTTCTTGTGCCTCGTGGTAAATGATTAGATGGAAATAAAAAGATGTGAAGCTTAAGTAAGTTGTGAGGGTCTAAAAAAAGTGTTTTAAGATGTGTAAATTCAAGTTATAAAAGTCTAAGGAAGCTATTTAAGGTATGTGAAAAACAAGAACTTTTTGAGATTTCTTTCTCCCTCTATATTATTGTTATACTAAGGTTTCAAAGGTTCAGACCGTTTTTTGTTTGTTTGTTTTTGTTTTGTGTTTGTTTGTTTGTTTGGGGTTTTTTGAGACAGCGTTTCTCTGTGTAATAGCCCTAGATATCTGGAACTAGCTCTTGTAGACCAGGCTGGCCTCAAAGTCACAGAGATCTGCCTGCCTCTGATTCCCATGTGCTGGGACTAAAGGTGTGTGCCACCACTGCCCGGCCAAGGTTCAGAGTTTTAACATCAATCAATGAAGTTATGACAAGATAGTAAAGTACTGACTATATCATAATCACAAGCTTAAAAATTTAATTTCCTTTGGTTGTCTTCTTAGTATAGACTTAAAGGCCCTTCTCATTGGACTGAAAACATCTCTGTCCAATTTATATATATCTAGCCCTCTGGAAAGAGAAAAGAATGTTCATGCTTTTTAACCCAAAACCATAGCTTTTGCTATGACTCAAAGGTTAGAGCTTATTGCAGGTGTTTTACAGACATTTGGTAGTTGTTTGTTCTGCACTGTAGATTTCAATACAGATTATAAACAATGATAATGTTAATATATCTAAAACTTTCACCTCTTTTGTAAACAAAAAAGTCATATAAGCTTCAAGAAGTTAAGGAATCCTGACTCAAATCTATATCTCAGAAAGTCTTAGGACTCCTCCCCTCCCCTGACTACCAGGACCATGGGACTGGAAGTTTCAAATGTAGGGTTCCCTTTAATTTTCTGAACTCTAACATCTACCCCTCAATCTATATCTATCCAGCAGATTCCCTCTTAGTTAAGAGACATCATGCAGGAATCAGCTGAAAACTACAAACTGCTCCAATATTGTGAAAGACACTGTGTCAGCTCCTCGTAGTCCTACAAAACTGTAGAGCCCCGAACTTGCTAAAAGTTGATGTCAACCAGTTTAGCCAATGTGATTGTTCCCTGTCTCTTAAGTTGGGTCAGTTAACCATAAGCTTCTGATGAATGCCCCATTGTTCACATCTCCTCCTGGCCTTTGACTAGCATTTCAACCTTTTTGGACCCTGATAGCACTGTCCTAATTTCAGCAGAAGGTAGTTACAAAACTGAGTATATCACCCATTATCCTCAACAAAAGGCTGGAATATTAGCTTCAAAGGAAACTCCCAGGCAAAAGGGGACAAAATGGCTACATATTGTGCCTATTGGCACATCAGGACTCATGCTGGCCTCCAGACTCATTATCAAAAAGGTACCTTATGAAACTAAATTGATCTGAATCTATCAATGGATTCACTATATGAAACAGTGTGATAGGGCACTCAACCTGCTCTATGCAGAGGGAGGTTATTGTATGGCTTTAAGAAAAAAAGTGTTGTTTCTATGCAAACCACTCAGGAATCAGCTGGATAATCTGGACCCAAGATGAGATACATCGCTATTCTCATTTTTAGTCTCCTTCTAGATAATAACTCTGATGTCAGCCATCACAGGGCCTTTGGCCCTTCTGTTTCTGCTAATTACTGTTGGCCCTTGCATCATTAATGCCAATACATAAATTCCCATCTGGGTGCCATTAAGCTGGTGATTATTAGAATCCAATATGGACAGGTACCTACCACAGAGTTAAGGATTTGACTCAGGAAACAACTCAAGGGGTGAATGCCATAGTTACAGTTATGTTTTAAGTTTAAACTACCATGCCTAAGAGATCTATAACACAGAAATGCCTCTAACCTGTAAGCCCCACTAGCCCAAGGACAGATAACTTCCTGGAATGCTAGGGGCTGGTGTTCATGTAAGGTAGCGAGCCAAGTGTTTTCACTTCTGTAAACAAACTTGCTTCCCCCAGCTGCACCAGATGTGCTTGATCACGTGTAGGCAGGTGGTACATAGGCAGGAATGTATGCTTGGACATTCACTCCTATGTCAGGATGTATGCTTGCCCTGATTGGATGAAGGTGGGATGTATGTAGCCTTGTGGGTTTTGCCTGTATAAGCACCTGACTAATGTAATTAGGTACCGTACTCTGGGAATCAGCAGTATGCACCCTGCCAATGTCCGATGTCCTGGCCAGTATTTAATTACTTCAAATTTGGATCAAAATTTGTGGCAGTGTTCTTATTCCCAGGTGGAATTCATTCTCTCTCTCTCTCTCTCTCTCTCTCTCTCTCTCTCTCTCTCTGTGTGTGTGTGTGTGTGTGTGTGTGTGTGTGTGTGTGTGTGTCTGTCTGTCTGTCTGTCTGTCTCTGTGTCTGTCTGTCTGTCTCTCTCTCTCTCTCTCTGCGTATCTCTCTCTCTCTCTCTCTCTCTCTCTCTCTCTCTCTCTCTCTCTGTCTCTCTCACTCACTTCTACTTATGGATAAAGATGTACGCTCTCAGCTACTGCTCCAGCACCATGCTTGCCTTCTTACTGACATGCTGTTTGCCATACCAGTCATGGACCCGTCTTCTGAAACTGTAAGTCCTTTTCTTCTGTGTGTTGCTTTGATCATGGTGTCTTATCATAAGAATACCAAAGACAGAAGTAACTAAGATAGAAGTTAGTACCAGGAAGTGGGATGTTGTTTTGATGGGCCAGACCATGTTGATTTTGGGACTTTGCAGTTGAAAACTGTAAGCAGGGCTTAACAGATCATCCTAGTAGGAGCATGGAAGACTGTAGTGCTAAGAGAAATGTGAACTATGGGGGTCCAGCTCAAGAAGTTTTAGAGGTAACAAATCAGCAACTTAAGCTTTGGCAAAAAAAAAAAAATCTAGCTAAATTGAAGAGTTTTGTGTTGATTTATTTGGCAGATGTATCAAAACACAAGACAACCTACTATTTACTCTTTTGTGTGGTTATTGATAAGCCACTCTTATTCAGGTCTACAATGAAAAAGGGCAAATGGGACAAAATATATATATACAAAAGGCAGAGTTTGAGGAGAAAAAAGAGCACCAGGAAATTTAGTGTTGGAGTCAAGGGTTGTTCTGAGAGATGACAAACCTGATGAATAAAGGGACTGGTGTCCTCAAGGAGAAACTTCACCAAGCTAAGCTTCCGACATGTAGGAAGGAAAGTATCAACAAATCAAAGCTTTTACACACATAATTCAAGGAGGGAGAGATTCCATCCCAGGCCGGCAACAGAACTTGGCAGTGTGTGACTTTAACGTCATGAAGAATACATGAATGAAGGAATTGTCAGTTCTTCTTCTACAACTAAGAAAAGCTGCTGGGGCCAGGCATGTGCAGGGGGTTCCCCGTATGGAGGCCCAGAGTGGTCATTGCTTGAAACTATGAAAGTAAAGCCTGGATTGTGTTGTAGACTCCAAGACACTGGAGAGGCCAGAGCTATGGGCCATCTATAACTCCAGTTCCAGGGATCGGGCACTCTCTCTTCTGGCCTCTGCAAGCACACTATACTTGCACATAAAAGCAAAATAAATAGTTTTGTAAAAGAATATTTCTGCAACTGGGGAGCTGAATCAACAGTCAAAGAACACTGACTGCTCTTGCAGAGGACCCAGGTTCAGTTCCCAACACCCACATGATAGCTCACAACTGTCTGTAAATCCAGTTCCATATGATCCAATGCCCACTCTCCTGACCTCCTTGGACACCAGGCACGCATGAACTATATATAGTTATATGCAGACAAGGCATTTTTGCACATAAAATGAAAATCTTTGATAATGAGATGAAACAGAAAACCAATTAGGGAGGAAATCTACGCAGTGATTTCATAGCTGATATGGTCATCTGCAGTCTTGAGAAATAGCCCCATTCTTACTTCGGACTGGGAGAAGGAGGTTCACTCCTCAGTGAGAAGGGCACTCCGTTTTAGCCAGCACTTCCCCAAAACAGTGCTCAGTTTCCTGCCTCTAGCACAAGTCTAAAGCACAGGACTCAAGTGGCTTCCCATCCCTTCTTTCTGAGAGCATTGTAGATAGGAACTTCACAAATAAAGCGGGTGGTGTTTTTCATTTTCATTGTGTTCTATAGGAACAGAACCCCTTCTGGCTAATTTTGTATAAAATCCAACTTCTGTAACTCACCCGAGGCTTAAAACACGCTTGCTGACCTTCTGAAACCTAAAATGTTCGAACTGGCAAGGACCGTGTAGGAAAGAGCACAAAGTATATGTATATTTTCTTCCAAATATGCTTAATTGGACCGTCTCCATCCAGTGCCCCATTTCATCTAATTCAAAAACAGTACGGTCTGAGCAGCGGTAATGGAGACTCATTAAGTTCCATTAGCTGCAGACACATCGCATGAATACAATAGGACCCAGCCACTATTCCCGGCAACAGGTGGCATGCTACAATAGGAGCCTGTTAGACAAATAACCTGGTCGCCTGAAATGGGCCCTCTCGCTTTTTATGGGAACTCATTTTCTAAAACACGGCGTCCTGTGAAGCGTATTTTAATTATGTTCCTAGACCACTGGCTGCATTAACGCAGCGTAGCTTTTCAGTCATTCTGACACATGAAACAAATTCTTGCTATTGCAGTTTCCTCTGTGCAAGGTCTGAGAGGAGGAAAGACGGGCCTGGTGACTGTTTTACCTGTGGGGCCATTAGCCAGCATTCTTAAAAATGAGATAATAAGAAACACTATTATAATCAGCCTGAAAGTCCCATCATGGAGGGCTTGGTATGAGCAAAGCTATACACGAAGGTTCCGCTCACACTGCTTTCTTTCAGCACATCGCAGGAAAGGGGTTAGGTCACGGATTCGATGTCACGTGCCTGGGCATCAAGCCAGACGTTCGGCATCTGACCCCATCCCGGCAGCCAGCCAGCTCCCTCAGCAAATCGTCTGGGATCAAAGCATGTTTTTCTGGGGAAGCCGACATGAAGGATAAGCCCCTGGAGATGCTCCCAGATGTTGCTCCATAGAGCCTCAGCCAAGAGACAGGAATTTGCTGAAGTTCAAACTGCACAGTGGAATCAAGGTGCCCATCGTGCCCGTGCCGAAGCTTCCACAAAGTGTAGAAAGCGTGGCCCCTCCCAGGTCAGTGCTGAATGTGCTCAAGGGGAAAGGCTACCACGGGCATCTTTCCCCACAGACCAGGGAGAAAGGAAATCGGCAAACCCTGCGATGACAACACAAGCAGATGTCCCTACTCAATACCTAAGGGCCTTAGTGCTTGCCCTCTGTCCACACCCAAAGTCATTTCCTTCTAGAAGGTAGATGGTTAACGCCCCCTTTGGAGGTAGCAAACATGCAATGGCGTCTAAGATCTCCTTATCTCTTAAAACCATTGCTCATTTACTTCCCTAGTACCCCTCATTTATGAGCTACCCCAAAACAGCCTCAACAAAGATGGTGATATAAAATCATTGCGATTCGGGATCATGCTAGTTAGAAAGCATGCGATCATTGGAAGAAATTCTATTAGAAATTCAGAACCAAGTCCAAAACCCCTTAGGAGCGTCCATGTTTTTCTCAGGAGTCATATAATCACGTAACATCTGTCCTCCCCACCAGTCTAAGAGAACTGAAGTGTCACAAAAGGGTTGGGGGACTGAACGTATTTGGACTTCACCACTGACGTTCTTGTTTCTAACTCCCTTGGGTTCTTAGGTTCTCAAGTTCAAGAAAGATGGGGTGTGAGGGTTGCAGGACTAAAGGTCTTCGGACCATCACCACTGGGGCACCTGCTGTAATCTTTGGTGCCCAAGTTCACACTCAGCATTCCTTGACTTCTGATTGCTACCCCCCCTCACCGTGAACACCTCTTGCACCCCCTTGCGGCTTGCCTTTCCAGTCTTCTCCATAAGTCCCTCTTCTGCCGGGTTTACAGATGCCGGCTCTACACCTCCCTGGCACGTGCTGCCTTCATTCTACTTCTCTGTCACATTCTCTGCTGGGACTGCCATCAGACCCCCGTCCCCAGCCTCGTGGACATCTGTGGCTAACTGTGTCCCGGGAATCCCATGGTCAAGAAATACGAGCTCTGTTGCTCTCCCACACGTTTGTACACTGTCTCCAAATGGTGCCACTGTTTCCTGATCACTGTTGGGATCTGAAGCTCCATTCTGCCCTTAATTCCAACTAATCCCTCCTATTCATGAATTATTCCTTTGTTCCACCCCCCTGCCACAGCCTGTGCTACACACCCTCTCTCACCTGGCATCCCTGGTCCCCAGCTGACCTGTCGAATTCACATTCGAATCTCGCAGGCTCACAAGCCTTCACATGCCACAGCGTGTGTAGACTCCTTCCTTAGCATAGGTAGAGCGAGGGGTCCTCCCCGACCTTGCCTGTATTCATAATCTCAGCAGAAGCCGCTCTGACCTCGTTTTATCTCCCTCCAGGTCTTAAAGGGGAATTTGTATTTATGACAATCAATTTGACAGGATTTAGAATCACTTTGGAAACATATCCCTGAGTTTACCTTTGAGACTGTTTCCAGAGAGTTCTAACTATAGAAAATCTATTATGAATGTGGGTGGTACCATCCCATGGGCAGAGGTCCCAGACCAAACTAAAAAGGAGAAACCAAACTAAACACCAGCATTCATCTCTCTCTCTGCTTCCTGACTGTGGATTCTGTGGGACTAGGTGTCTTGCTCCCCAGCTGCCACGTTTCCTCTTCTGTGATGTATTAAAACCCTCAAACTTGGAGCAGAAATAAGTCCTTCCTCTCTTGCTTCTTGTCAGGGGTTTCATCACCGCAATGAGAAGTAACAAATACAGTATTTCAAAAAAAATTATTTTTACTCCTAATTTGTGATCTATTTTCCCAACTAAGTGGTGTTGTATCTTTCTACCCACCTATGCCTGGCCCCTCCCTTTAGCCCAGGCTGATCTACACAGTTCTAAGACATTGGCCTATGTTCTCATCTATGTCACAAGTAAGAAAACTAATGTTCAAAGCAGTTTGGCACACTTCTCTAAGAACATAGAGTTACAGGAGCAGAAGCAGAGCTGTGTCTTGGCTCTGCCAGCTCCTAAGAGCCGACACATCACACAAAGCACAAAGCCCAGCAGAAACACAGCTGTCCAGAGAGACTATGCAGAATAAGGAGAGAGAAGGTTCGCATGGCTATGGTCTAAGGAGATTATTGAGGTGAATTTTAACTTTATGGGTCCACAATCATCATTTGATAGTCAACAATTTCTCAGCATTAAGTTTAATCTGAAGTTCAACCAGCTGCATAAAGACATCTTTATATAAACATATTATCAATAGAAAAATATAGGATTACATAAATATGACATGCCTACTGTAAGCCATTTGGAAAGTTCCTGGTGTACGTTTATTTTAAGTGAAGCTGTGCCTAAGAAGTCACATCTATCTATGTGATTTGGGGGTGGGCATCAGAAAAAAACACATATAATTAGATTAAACATTCTATAGTCAGTCTCATGTATATTCAAAACTGAAGGGATATATTTAACTTGTGTCAATTTGCTTCTACTTGCAAGAACAATTCCGTTTTTAAAAGTCCATAAAATCATGTGCACCCTTCCACACTTTAACACAATGCCGTACGCATGCAATTCTTCTAATAACACATCCACTAGGTTTCCTAATACATCCCCTCTCTCCAACACATCTGTCATCACTCAAAGCTCTAAATGGCCTTCCTACCCCTCCCCCCTTCCAGAAAGTTCAAAAACCACAAGCCCCCTCAGCCACAGCTTCGAGGCAAGCACCTGAGTGCTCACTGCTGTACCCCCGCAGGCTTGTCCACTGCCCATAGTCTAAAAACCCAGGCAAGATCACTTTCAGAACCACACACATTTATTCTGTCATTTCCATAGATAACAAAGGCAGCTCACCGTGCCCCCACGCCCCATCTTTTTTTCCCTTCGCAGTCAACTTGCTCACCTAAGCTACTGTGCTTGCTGGCTCAACCCCTCCTGTTCTCCCTCCTTGGCAGTGAGGTTGTCTCCAGCCACACCACCAGCAAATGCTGACCAGGGCCTGCTACAGAAATCCACCCTGGCAGTCAGCCACTGCCCTGCCCCTGCTGGGGTCTGCAGCTGCTGCTGGACCAGCATATGACCTGCAGAGACAGTGGGTGTCACTTCTCTGACTATGTCACTCCACCATGAGGCGCTGCTGGCTACCTCCTTGAGACCTCTCCTCTCCAAACTCCTCCCAGCAACCTCTCTGGACCGAGTTTTGTGAAGCAGAAAGATCCAAAGCCCAGGCTGCAAGTTCTCTCTTCTTCATCTTTCCTTTATCCTTAAACTACCTCATCTTCTTCACAGCTTTTTATTTTATTGTTTTGTTTGGCTGTCCTGGAACTCGCTCTGTAGACCAGGCTGGTCTCAGTCTCACAGAGATCCGCCTGCCTCCACCTCTCCAGTGCTGGGATTAAAGGTGTGCGCCGTTATGCCCAGTTCTTCATGGCTTTTATTACTGACCGACACTATGTTTTCTCGGTCTGCCTCCTTGATTATCTGGTGTTTTCAACTCCTTCGTTTCCCTTGACCCCTCCACATGTAAACACTGGAAAGTAAATCAGACTGGGACCCTTGTCTCCCATCTCCACTGATCTCTTGAAAATGGAAGACTGTTCAGAACACAGTAATCCAATAAACAGATACTGCTTGTATAAATCATATTGCGATGCATGCTTTAAATTGTGCAGGCCTCTGACCTCTGGGGTTTGAAAGTGAGCCTTTCAAAAGGAATACTTTTAGACATTCTAGAACAATCATGATTTGGTAGCAGCTTTGGAATGGGAAAGCGGTACTTTACCGTTCTGATGTCACTCGGATTTGTTCCTCAAAACTACAGTTCAGCCCTTTCGTCTTCTCATGGAAATATTTTTCCACACACTGTTCCTCAAAATCATAAAGCTTTTTCAGGTCTTCCTCGGTGAGGTAGAGCTCTGTGGAGATAAGCAGGACACAGATAAAGGACCGCTCCTGGGGAGCTACACACAGTGTGCCGTTCACAGATGTGGATTGTGTCCCTAGTGGCTCATGTGCCAGAAGCTTGGTCCACTGGTGCCGCTGAAAGGGTGGGACGTTGGGCGATAAGCAGATCATGGGGACCGCCTCCGGAATAGAAGGATGGGCTGGTCACATCAGCCAGCCTTTCCCAGATCTCCTGCTTTCCTGCCTCACATCCCTCCATGCAGGGCTCCCCACGCCCCTTCTGGCTCCTTCCCCCCCCTCACTCCCCTTCCCTACAAGAGCCTGTCCACTACGTTATGATGTGACTAGAAGACCATCACTAGAAGCTAGCCAGAAGTAGATGGCAACCTTGGAACTTCCGCCTCCAAATCCTTGAATGATGGAGCTACGGGTGCTGATGAGCTTGAGGTCAAAAACATGCAGATACAATTTGGTTTCCCAACCATCTACATTGGCCGGACACTATAGTAATAACATAGGCGATCCAGATGTCTTTCCATGATATATGTGTTATATATGGAGAAATTGTGAGAAATCACTTTTTAACTTTCCATTAAGAAGAGGGGTGGAGGAATAGCTGAGTCTCCAGCTATACTTGCCATGCAGGCTGGAGCCCCTGAGTTTGAGTCCCAGAACCTACACAAAATGACTTTGTGCGGAGGTGAATTCTTTTCACCCCAGCACTGGGGGAGCAGATCAGCTGCTCACACCGTGATGAGCATCACACAGGGTCTTCAGCAGATGAACTTTAGATCACCGAGGGGACAGCAGAAGGTAGCTGTGAAGGTCACATCACTGCTCCAGTTAGTATAACACAGCTGCAGTTTGATACTGTGTCTTTGTTTGCATTGTTCTTGTACACGTGGTACTACTGATGCTCTGTGATCATAGTTTTTCTTCATTTTTTGGTAAAATGTGACAAAATACATTATTGTCTCTGTATGCATTCTAGGTACTCATACCTTTTCCTGTGAATGTTTCTGTGCCTGTGTGTTTATAGGGAAGATAAACACACAGGAAGGCACATGTGGGCACCTACATGTGGAGGTCAGAGGTCAACCCTCCGGTTGTGTTTCTGAAATCAAGGTCCCTCACTGACATGGAACATTTTGTCTGGACTGAATGGCAAGAGGCCAAGGGAAATGCCTGTGTCTGCCTCCCCAGTGCGGGGATTAAAAGAAGGTATCCCCCAGAGCAGGTCAAGTCACGTGGGTTCTGAGAACTGCACTCAGGCCCTCACGTCTGCATGGAAACCACGTCATAGGCTGAACTGTCACTCGGGCCCCTTTTCTCTTAATTTTTCTCAAATTTCCATGCTATAGAATTAGTACTTGAGAGTTTTTGTTTTAAATTGTTTGATCGTGTGTTTTTAATGAAACAGTCTTCCTATGTAGCTCAGGCTAACATCAAACCCGCAGACACCCTTTCCTCCACCTCCCCGGGTCTGGGTTTACAGGTGTGTGTCACAGTACCCAGCAAGGTCTTCTAAGTTTATTTTTAATATTGCAAATGTTCAAAAGCAAAATTAAGTGCAAGAGTATTTTCGGCTAAACCTTGACTATTCAAAGATCAAATAGAAACCTCTTTTCTTTCCTAAGCACCTAGTCTCGGGTGTTGTGTGATAACCATGTCGTAAGTGTGAAAGCCTTTTCTTTCACGTGTACTGAAGACATGAAGCGGTAGCTTCTGAGACGGACATCCCCAGCTGTTCCGCTGCGCTCTGGGAAAAGCGGGACGTGCAAACACCTAAGAATGCTACACCGCGCCCTCTTCCTTCTTCTTTGAAAAAGACCAACATGTGCACAGACTGACGCTTTTGTTTCAATATTTTCATAGCTCGCAATGTTCTCGTGCGTTAGCCAAAGATCTCTATATTCATATACACCCGGAGAAAGAATGTCATTGTCCTTTTCCTCCGTCAACTGCTCTAGCTACTAATATGACAGTAAGTGATCTACAGTAAGAGGGCAGAGTCTGCGGATGCTGCTACAGCCTCTGGGAGAAAGTCTTGCCTTGTCAGGCTGTGCACGGATGGACAAAGTCCCCCTCCTGAGAACTACCAGCCAAGGCCAGTCAGCACAGCACCCCTTCCCTGAAGTAATTAATTCATGAAAGGACCGCTCACCCTGTGGTGCTGAGGCCCCGTCCTTCCTCCAGCCTCAGCAGGCTTGCTTATACACCGCCTTGGTTCTCAGGGAATGAGACCAGAAATCACCTTTAACTGTGTTCCTAGCCGGGCAGTGGTGGCGCACGCCTTTAATCCCAGCACTCGGGAGGCAGAAGCAGGTGGATCTCTGTGAGTTTGAGGCCAGCCTGGTCTAAAAGAGCTAGTTCCAGGACAGGAACCAAAAAGCTACGGAGAAACCCTGTCTCGAAAATTCAAAAAAAATTTAAAAAAAATTTTAAAAAATGTGTTCCTAAAACTTGGGAAATATCAAGAGGCTGAGATGTTCCTAAGAAGATAAAACTGGAAAGTTCTTTCGCGTCTTAAGTCAGAAGAAAATTAAATATTACCTTTCTCCATAATTTATTAATAAAGCAACAGGTTACTTATTTTCCAATTAAATGAGCAAAAATGTATTAGTTTCAAATTGAAAATGTGTTTAGCTATAAAAAAATGTGCTCACAACTAAAGCACACATTATTTTGTGCTTTATATGGTGTAGAAGAATCCTTTAGACATTAAAAAAAAAAAATGACCGTTTCCCACAGTCCCCATCTCTGATGTCCTATAAGTATGAAGTTTTTCATGCCCAGGATATACACCAGCAGTGAATCCCCTACTCCTGCCCCCCCCATATACACCAGCAGCGAATCCCCTACTCCTGCCCCCCCCATATACACCAGCTGCGAACTCCCTACCCCAACTTCTCTCCCAACACCTGCTTCCTCAAACTCCCAACAGCATGTCCAGCAACAGGCACACCTTAGTGTATGCAGTCAGTACCTAAAATTATCCACGAGGTGGCACTCCTAGCCCATAAAGTCAGCTTGCTCTACATGTTCTAGTGCTGAGTGAACTTGCCATGAAGCAAAAACTGAGTCAGACACTCAAATAGTACACAGATAGATGTACACTCAAAATACATACACATATAACAAATAAATAAATAAATGATTTAAAAAAAATGAGTCTTCTGTGGATACCACCCTATAAGCCCAAGAAAGGCTCCTCTACAGGGATTGGTCAATCCTAGCTAGCCCTAGAATCTTTCCTGGGGTCTCACCCTGTACTGGGGTCATTGTAGCTACCCAGGGAGAGCCAGGTTCAGCTCTCTACCAAAAATTGAAATTTCAAAACATGTGCCGCTAGCTTAAATTCAGTTGTGCCTTTATATTTGTCTGTTTTCTTGTTATTTTGGTGTTTTGAGATAGTATCTTGCCCTGCAGCCCAGGCCGGCCATGATTCAAGACCCTCCTGACTCATCCCCCACCCCTCACCTCCAGTGCTGGGACGACAAGCTACTAGGGGTCTGTTCTTGGCTTCCTTCTAATGGCCAGGTCACTTGAGAAGAAATAAGAGCAACATAACTCTTCAAACAGAGAGAAAGCCATTCAGAGGGCCATGTGCTACAAGCAAACACTCACTGTCCTTCCAATCCCATGACAACACATGGCAGAAGATAATGGGGTCCTTAAGACCGTGTAAATAGGGCACTAGACCCTTTCCGAGACTTCTGGAATCAGTAGTATCTCGGAGCTCACAAAGTTTTTCTACTTCCAAAACCTACAGGAAAATGCTTGGATAGTCGAACTACATGGAGTGAAAAAGTAAGCGGCTTTTGCCCCAGCTCCTGTTTCTGGGCCACTTTTGGCCAAAAGAGCCCTTTCCTGGTTCAGAGGACTAAAAGGCTGTCAGTTTACATGTGTGTATGCACGCATACATACGAGCATACCACGGTATATGTGTGGAAGTCAGAAGATTAGCAGTGAAGCTGATTTCCTCTTCCCACCGCATGAGTCCAGGGAAGAACTCAAATTGACAGGCTTGGAGACAAGCCCTCGGAAGTATTTGAATTAAATATTTGGGATAAAGAAATGTGACTTTGTCATGTCCTATATATATAGGAATGATCTAGAAAAGGGCCTGGCGCCCATCATGTTACTGCTTGATAGAAACACAACTTGTGAGAAGAAGAAGTGAAGCTCTCATGTGGCAGGCAGGAGTGGCGGGTGGATCCCACAGTCAGGATGAACTGGGAGTTGTCAAAGCACACAAGCTTGTGATCTGGACTCTGCACACCTCAGCCGGGTCACAGCTCACATAACTGAGTGTGAGGATGACAAAAAAAAAAAACTAACAAGAATAAAAGGTTTGTGAGCATGCAACAACTAACATCTAACTCAAAGTCAAACTGATGAATCCAGTGGTGTACGGCAGTGTTCGCTGTATCATCAGGTGTGTACGGCAGTGTTCGCTGTATCATCAGGTGTGTACGGCAGAGTTCAGGTGCTGTATATTCAGGTGTGTGTGTCAGAGCTCAGGTGCCATATATTCAGGTGTGTGTGGCAGAGTTCAGGTGCTGTATCGCTCTAGTACTGGACAGCATCTATCAGCACAGCAGACAGTTCCAGTGAACACTGCAGAAAACACCCCAGTTGCACACAACTGCAGGTGAGAAACACAGTGAACTGTGATGTAAGGACAGAATTGTCTGCTCATAGACAAACATGATTGCTTAATTATCAAAACAGCAAACAATTGTAATTTCCCCCAGCAGACAAATACTGAAATAATATCTCTTAGAAGTATCTTGTGTGATTTTAAAATCTGCTATCTAAGTTGCTGACTTGAGTTTCAAAAGAATCACACAACACACTGGAACTGTCTGTGTATTTAGGCAAAGGGATTCTTAAAACGGACAATTATAAAATCAAAATATCCATAAACACCGAAGAAGCTCTACACCGCTAAGTATCAATAGTCAACATTAAATTGTGTAAAAAACAAGCATATCCACCTCATTCTTATGTAAATTATTAGCTTTGCCTTTAATAAAAGGCTACCCAAGGATTTTTAAATTTTAATGTGTATGGGTATTTTGCCTCTTGTGTGTATCACATGTATGCAGTGCCTATGGAGGCCAGAAGGGGGAGTTAGATCCCTTAGAACTGGAGTTACAGACAGTTGTAAGCTGCCATGGGGTCCTGCGACTCATGCTCAAGTCCTCTGAGAACAGTCAGTTCTCTTACCCATTGCATCATCTCTACACACTCCCCCCAGGGTTGTTCTTAAATAAATGTCTGTGATTTGTTAGTAATAGGCACCCTTTTATAGACCTACATTTCCATGGTCACACCCGGGGGAAAAAATATAAGCATCCTGATTTAAACAAAGCCAAATGAGAACACGCATTTCTATATCCCTGCACTTCATGTTGATATTCTGAAAATAAGAAACCTCCTTTAGGACCCGCATTCATTCTTGGGAGCTTAGGGAACCAGAGCTGTGATTCTGGAGAAGCTTGCTTCTCTGTTTCCCTGAATCCCAGACCTTCGGAGTCACCTTTTTACTCAACAGAGCAATAAGAACAGGTCAGGTGATTACCCCATAAGAGATGTTCAGAGGAGTTCCCTGGTCAGCAGAGAAAGCCCGGGTTTTCTAGAAGGTGTAAAGCCTTCTCCCATTCAGTCAAAGACACTGTCTCCTCTGCTTCTCTTCTTCCGGGTACCATTTAACAGAAGCAACAACAATCCTGAGATCCCAGGCAAAGGCAAGGGTCTGCAGTCAGTGTCCCATGAGAGCCTTTATGCCACGTCCTCACTGAAACTGTCAACACCCAGGTCTCCAGCATTTACCTCCTCCCTCCTTGAGTTCCTGGGTCTCTGCCCTTTATTTCCTCATCCCTTCTGCCCCACCGGAGAAACTTACTTAGGCCTACATCACCCTCTTCCTGGTCCTGTGGCCCTGGGTGACAGCAGAGACCTCGGAGGAGCAGGCACATGTGGTTCAGCAGGATGAAGGGTGGGGGCAGCCAGGGCTTCTGGTGGTAGGTCATGATGTAGCGATAGCGATTGTATTTCCAGACTTTATTCGAGATGGATTTTATATCTAAGTAAATGTTGCTGCAGGTTGTAGAAAGGGCGAGAGACAACGTTTTAATATGGGACCCTGAAATGCGACAGACTCTACCTCCCAACTCTTCTGATTGGTTAGCAATCATCAGCAGGTAGCCAATAACTATTATTCGCTTACGATTTTTCTTCCATCAAATAAAATAGAATAAGCACTTTTTAGAACAAAGTACATTAACTGGAACAATGAGCAAAATGCAGACATTGAAATCAGAGATTAGAAAAATGACAGCATTTTAAGCGGGGAACAAACTGCCCCGTCTCACTCAGCCCTGTCTGCTGGACACTTTTGCTTCTCTGAAGCTCTTTTCTATAACATAGCTCATTGCAAACAAGTGTGATGTTCCTCTGCGTTACTGCCTTTATAAAAAATATCCCTCGCCTGCCAGAAGCAAGACATGCAAGACTTGTTCTAACTGAAGCATTGCAACAGAATCATATGGATGAAGAAGACATAAAAAAGAAGGAACTCCTTAAATAAGCTTCCCAGAGCTTCCAACGGGAACTTGATGAATTATTCACGTTAGCTTCACAGTGAAGGTAGTCTCTACTGGTGGGCACTCTGGATTTTCTCTTAAATTAAGTCAGTTTTAAAAGAAACTAATAAAAGGTTTGCTTTCTTTAAAAAATTTTTTAAAAAACTGGAAAAGAGGGTTGCGCACTCTCTCTTGCTCTCATGTTCTCTTGTGTGGTCTGAGCAGAGAGATGGAGAGACGGCATGCAGTTGGTGCTCTTCACCCCTGGACAGAACGACTGGATGAAGGCAGTTGGATCAGCAGCAGCATCTAATTGGTTCTGTATCAGTGAGCGTTTGTCCCTGTCCTATACCTGAATAAATTCTTGGGTCCCTTTAACAGACTCTCCTGGTTCCACCTGACGTGGACATTTTTGGACTCAGCATCACCTGAGCACTTGAGACCAAGCACATCCTTGGCCTCTGTCTCAACACTATGGCATGGGAAACTGTGAGAGATCATTAACCTGCAGTTCTGCAAACCCTCAAGGCTGGTCCCAATTAGGTCTTCAATTCACAGGTGACTTCAGCCTGTCCATCAATCACAAAGTATCTCAGGGTCATTAATAGTAAGAACTCTGTCTTAAAGTGTTCCCCCAGATAAATAAGTCGTCAGATCTGGAATCATTGCACTAGCTTGCTCCTCAGAGTGTTGTTGTTTGTATAGGGAGTCGGGGAAGAGAAGGGGAATAAAGGCAGGAGAGGAGGAAGAATGCAGAGAAAGGAAAAGAAGGAGGATGAGAGGAGCAGCCGGGCGGGAAAAAACTGTGGGTTGGACTTCCCAGGGAAGCTCTTCTTTTTCCCTATAGATTTTGGAAAGACTGGGAATGGAATCAGTCTATGTTGGGAAAGAGGGGAGTTCAAGAGTTTGTCACTGGGGGGACCGTGGGTTGATGAGCCTGGAGTGTCAGCAAAACTGAACATGGAAATGGGATTTCCCAAATATCCGGGAAACTGAACATGGACATAAAAAAGCACAATACAAAAAGGAAAAGGCCCAAGGTCTATGCCCAAGACTTTTTAGTATGACATGGAGAGGTTGAGCCAGAAAGGAAGAACTGTGAGAGAGAAGAAAGGAAGCGGAACAGACGGGGGCCTTGTGGGAAGAGCACACAAAGAACCCTGGGTGAGCCATCAGCTCCAACCTTCATTCTACAAGACTCCACCTACACAGTGATGGCTCCGATCTCCTCGCCCACACATCACTTATGACTGCACTCTTTTATGATCTAAGAGTTCAACTTCTCTTCTACCAATAATTCCATCCCCTTGCTTTAAAGCCATAGTAATATAGCATGGGACACACATAAGAAGATCATATACTCAATATCTATTAGAACATATTCAACATATCTGCTCTCATATTTTGGTAAACAAAATGACCACAGTTGATGAAAGTCACCTACTTGAAGCAGGCAATCAGCAGGTTCACCATGATGATGTACTGAACAAAGAGGTAGACAGCTTGCAGGAACGGAGTCAGGAAAGAACCCGGAGGGCAAGAAGGGTCACTTTCACAAACTAAAAACAAAGGATTCAAGAGTGGGGTAAGACGAATCACAGCCCTGGAACCCTCTGCAAATATTTGGCCCCTCAACTCCACAGAATGCCACACACTTTCCACATTGAAAAGATTCTTGTGGATACTTTCCGGGTACATCTTTCTCTCAGTATCTACAGGGGTTCTGATTCTGCATGAGGGCAAACCCCAAATGTACCATCTATATCTGAAGCATAGACTTCTCCATACATCATCCAGTATGGCTCGAAAACAATATCGCGAGCCAGGCGCCATGAAGGAGGCTCATTTGGTGAGAGGATGGCTTTGCGCGCCACGCCAAAGCTCAGCAGGACAATGGCCATCATGATCACAATGTAGAACATGTTTGCTGCCTGCAAAACAGCACAGCACAACCAGAATTTACCACACATCAAGCCCCCAAGGTTGTCATTGTACACCTAGAGATGGCTACATAGTCTAGCCAGTGGCTAAAACCCTCTATCCAAAAATAACTGGCTAAGTTATTTTCTTTTCCCTACACAATATGTGTTTTAGGTCAGTGACATCTGTGGAGTCACATGATGCACAGAAATTACAAATAAAGATTTTGTAGAAGCAGCCATCAAATATCAACTGTTTTTGGCTGGCTAGCACCCAACTTTTGACCAATTAAATCAAAGACTTAGTTAGAAAATATTTTTAAAGGATAAAACATATTAAAACTATTCCAATAACTGTTGTTAGAATTATCTCCCAGAGCCCCTAGAACCATGTAATATCTTTGGTATTGATTACCCCGGTTTCCCTCCACCTTGTAAAATACACCAACTCGACCCACTTGTTCAGTGTGGCAGACCCGGAAGTCACCAACATTTCCACTTTCTCCACATTTCTTATCTTACTCAGTAGTGACAAAAGATTTAAGTAGCCAAGAGTCTGGAGAGTGACACCAGTGGCTTTGCCCAAGCTTTTACATAATGCTGAACTGTGGCTGGCAAAGGAGACCCTGGAAGAGGTGAGGTGGCATGGCTATGCCACACGAAGATGAAATTCTATATCTTGGAGTCAGCACTTGGAAGACCCATCAAAGCTGGTTTTGGGGAGAAGAGACCTTGTGCCACATCACTGAGATGTACTTTTATCTCATATAACTCCTCTAACAAATGTGGCCTTAGCAAAATCAAAGGATGTGTTTATGGTCTAAGAGAAAAGTGGTGAAGAAGAAACTCTGAAGGCTGGGCTGGGTCTTGGCAGTACAGTGTCTGCCTCTCATGCATGAGGACCTAGGTTCAATCCCCACTCCAACCAAAAGGAAAAAGATGAGAAGAGGAGGAAAAAGCTAAGAAGGGGAGAGAGATGGAAGCAGAAGCAATGAGCTCCATCTGGAGGCTCTTCAGGGCCTTCTCCCTCTGTATTCCTTTATTTCTGTTTTCCCCTCACCCTCCAGAATAATACCTTCCTTGTATTCTAGAAGCAAATACAATATAATCTTGATACTGTATGCCTAGGCGGTAGATCTTTGGGTACTTTCAAATTGCCAGATGGCAAAACCTGGCACATTGTTCAACACGCTCAGTGCATAGACTAGAGCCAAGCTACCCGTTTTGGGAGCTTGGATCCCCACATATGCTCATGGGGGATTTACTTAATGTACATTTCCTCGTATAAAAATAGATAATTCTACTTATTTCATTAAGTTGCTACAAACATAGTGAGTTAATATATACAGAATACCTGGCACCGTGTGTGTGTGGTACACAGTGGCACTACTTAGAAGTAAGATAGTGAGTGACAAAAGAATAAATCAGCACTTTCCGAGAAACATTCATGGTGGTGGCCTTGCACAAATCAAAGACTAATGTGACTCAATCTCATATTGGCAATCCTCACAAAAGGCTAAACTAAGTTTTCCTATTAACTACCCAAGGCGCTCTCCAGGCCCATTTTATATACAAGTTTATGGTTAGCCAGATATGAGTCGGTATGCCTCTTGGAACAATTCAAACATTTGACTAGTGAGCTAGGGAGACGGCTCAGTGTTAAAATGCTTGCTGGACCTGAGAGGGGATTCTGAGAAAGCATATAAAAACCAGGCATAGTATGGATCCTGGGAATTCACTAGCCAGCCAGTCTGAATTAAACAGTGAGCTTCAAGTTCGTTAAGTAGTGTCTGTTTCAAAAGCTAAGATGAGAGCTATGGTGGTTTGAATGGGAAGATCCCCTATAGGCTCATAGATCTGAATGTTTGGTCCCCAGTTGGTGGGACTGTTTGGGAAGGATTAGGAGGTGTGGCCTTGATGGTGGTGTGCCATTGGGGTGGGCTTTGGAGTTTCAAAACCCATATCATAGTTAACTTTCTGTCTATCGGGTGCTCCTGGATCAGATGTGAGCTTTGAGCTACTGCTCTGGTGCCATGCCAGAGGACACTAGTCCTCTGGAAGCATGAGGCCCCAAATCAAGCTCTTTATTTTCTAAGCTGCCTTGGTCACGCTGTCACTTCACAGCAACAGAAAGACAACTAGGACAAGTGCAATGGTGGAAGACACTCGACACTGATGTCCACCCTCTACACACGCAAACATGGGTGAGGACACCCACAAACATACATGTGTATGCTTGCATACATCACAAGAGAGAAAGTTAAAGGGTGAGCTATGAACCACAATGGTGGAGCCACCGAAAAGGGACATTTCTGTATAAAACATGATGTGCATACCATTTTTGCAACCATAGTCACATATGGACCTGCATGTTGATTCACAGCGAAGAAGTCCATGAGCCGAGAGAACCAGAATATGATGTCTAGGCAGTAGATGAGTCTTCCTACAGTGTGTAAAGGGGGGCTTCCCCACCGTAGGCCAAAACCCACTAAAAACAGGACAATAGCCACAGCTTCTATTAGGTTCCAGTATTCGCTCAACCACATCTTCACCTTTTGAGTAAACTTGCTTGGTTCTGAAATGCATATCTAAATGGAGAAAGAAGAAATTTTAAAGAAGGGTGCTGGACTGGTGGTGGAGGAGAGTGGTACAGCACTCGTCTCTGACACAAAAGACCCTGGGTTCAAGCCCCAAAACCATTGCTGGAGGGGAATACCATCAATAGCATCTTTTTAAATTCATTAACCCATCATTTAAAGAGTAAAACAATTCCTACCAAATTTTACATCAACACCAGACCATTTCAGAGCTCAGCACTGCCATGGCTCTGCCTATCCATCCTTTGGCTTCATGAGCTGAGGACAAAGAATTGTGACTGGAAACCCAGCAGTCGTGTGAGCTCCTGCAGCTGCTACTAAGTGAGTTCTTGGCAAATCACTAAGAACATGGTGTTGGGACTCACGAGAATAAGACACTTCCCATGCACTACTATAGCAGACACGCTGCAATGTAAACACTAAGCTTGTTTTCCCTAAAACAAAAATCATAGTAGAATTCAGTTAGTGTTTCTTGACTATAAAGATCCTTAGCAGGCAATGCAGTCTAGCTTCTAAGAAGATGCTTACTTAGCATAGAATGTTGGCCAAATTACCACTGGAACAAGACAAATGTATAGACATACAGAGACATGCACACACATCTGGGAGAGTCAAAGTCATAACTACTTGGAATTATATATAAAATTTCATGAAGAAGGCTAACTTTTAAGTGACCAGTGGCAAAGTAGAAATGAAAATGTTTAGTTTCTTCAACTCTTGGTCTTCTTCTCCCAGAAGGATATCCAGCTTCAGTTTTCAAGGGAGTTGACTAGGAACTTCCTTCTACTGTGAGTGGATTCCTTACATATTATGCAACTTTAGCCGTTCATGTGTCACTCTGTTGGGTAAAGCTGACAATATGAGGTAAGGCTAGGTGATTAAAAATCCATGTGACAAAGAAAGCTGCATCATGGGAAACAAGCAGTCAGAGAGCTCAATAACAAATAAAGGATGCTGCCTATTGCTCCTTGAGTAACAAGCACAAAAAGATTGTGCTTCAAAATGGTTGTTTTCAAAGTTCAACAGAAATATTTGGTAAGGATAAAGGAATGAAACCAGAAAATTTTCCCTGAGCAACCTTCTTATAGCAAAATTGGATTCAGTATACTCTCTCTCTCTCCATCACACACTTGACAGAAGGCCATTTTCATCCCCAGGGCCTAGAACTCCTCTTCCATGGGCATGGAGAAGACACAGAAGGCACACTCACCTCTCTGACCTTTTCGATGGCATTGGTGAAGATGTAAATGATGACATACCACTCTTGCACGATGGGTTCGGGCTGCATCTCCACCAACACTGTGTAAGTGAACAGCATGAGGAATGCCAGATAAGCCATCTGTGAGGGACACACATTCCCCGGATGTGAGCTCAAGAGACCACAAAGAATGCCAAGCAGAGCTCTGCAGACAGAGCCTAGAAGCATCAGATTTCTACATGACAATATGAAAATATAACTGGCGACTCACTTCTGATCCTTGATGACCCAAAGTCAAGGAAAACGTAAGTATCTACGGTCTATGAATGATAATCGCTGTTTGCCAGTAAAGAGAGGGGATGCTATCCTACTAGCACTAACCCCTGCAGCGTGCACACTGGCATGCTAGTAGCAGACCAGGAAAGAATCACATGCCTTCCCTCTAGTTTCGGTTTGGAAAATATGTATGCCAAGATTGCCAGATAAGCAGTATCCGTGGATGCTTATCTTCACAGTAAGCTGATATTTACTACCACTAAAGTGTTATTTTATAATGAGTAAGTGTTAATCTGGCTCGGGAGATGGAGAAACGGCTCAGCAGTTAAGAGCACATACTGCTCTTGTGTGAACAACTAATCCAAGCACAGCTCACAACTGCCTGTAACTCAAGTTCCAGGGTATCTGGAACTGTCTTCTGGACGCTAAGGATAGAAGATATAGGTAGGTAGATAGATGATAGATAGATAGATAGATAGATAGATAGATAGATAGATAGATAGATAGATAGATGTAGGTAGGTAGATAGAGAGAGGTAGATAGATGATAGATAGATAGATAGATAGTAGATGGATGGATAGATAGATAGATAGATAGATGTAGGTAGGTAGATAGAGAGAGGTAGATAGATGATAGAGAGATAGAGAGAGAGAGAGAGAGAGAGAGAGAGATAGTAGATGGATGGATGGATAGATAGATAGATAGATAGATAGATGATAGATAGATAGACATTTAAAAAATGGTGAAAAGCAATCAAGGATCGCTCCTTTTGAGAAAAAAGTGTTGCTCATTCAGAACTTAAAGTCTACACACACACACAGAGAGAAAGAGAGAGACAGAGACTTTTTTTGTCTTCTTCCAACCCTGTCACCTGCCTACTTTCCTATCCCCCATTTCTTTTGTTTGTTTTTTAATGAAATTCTTACATTTTTATTTCAGGTTAACAAATGAGACATATCATTAGTAACATCATTGTAAGCCACTAATTATCATTAACATTACTGTAATGAGACAAACCGTGTAAAACCAAAACTTCACAAAGGGAGCGCTGTAGAACTCGTAGACTCTCCTTGTCCAGGGGAGGCTCTGGGGCCCATTTCTGATGTCGAAGTGCACATTTTCATCCAGTTTCTCATCGGGGCCTCTTTCCAAATCATAGTTTTTCTGAAAAATAAGCAATACTGCTATAGACTAGAGGGTGTTGCAAAGTGGTAAAACTCATGTGTTATTTGTGTAAGGTCCTGGGTTCAATTCCCAGATCTTCTGCCACCACTAAGAATAATAAACAGCAATAATTATATCCCCTCTCACCCTCAAGCTTTTGAAGACATGGTCGTACTATATATCCCTAGCTGTCTTGGAACTCACAGAGATCTCCATGCCTTTGCATCTCCAGTGCCAGGATTAAAGGCATGCACCACCACAGTCTGCCATCTTTACTTCTTGCTGAGACAGCTAATCTCATCTACCAACCTGACATATCTGAGAGAAGAAACCCTCAAGTGAAGAACTGGCCTGTGAGAATCTCTGTAGGGCACTTTATTAACTGCTAATAAAGCTCAGCCCACGGTGGGCAGTGACATCCCTGAGCAAACCATTAATTCTTAGTCAGGTTTGCTGTCTCTATTTCTCTCTTGCCCATGCCTCCTGTTCAATTATTTATTTAAAATCCCTCTTTTCCTTTCCGCATCTTTTGTTACAGATCCTGGCTGGCATCCTTGTCCCTTCTGGTCTTGATGGCCATGCTGGTCTATGTTCTCCCTGATTCTAGTCTGTCTTCTTGTCAGATGATCCTGTGCAGTCAAGGCAGTGACTTTCCTGTAGCAGCTTGTCTCACTACTCTGCTCATTGGCCTTCACTGTTTCTCTGGTGAGTGAAACAGAATGATGCTCTCTTACGAAGCACGCAAGAATCTCACAATCAGTCTTCTGCATTTCCAGCCATGCCTACAAACACCCCCTGCTTGTCCAGCACTCTCCACAGCCACCAGTCCAGCCAAACTGCCCACTTGCCACGCTTACCCTCTGCCTCAGCACTTCCTGCCACTGTGACCTAGCTACAGTTTCATGAAGATGTTGTCCATCCCTAATCCTCCCCCACTGGCCCTACTAAAAACAACCATTCCTCTTCCATCCAGAGTTTTCCATTCCAGTATCTTTATACAGCTTATTCCTGGGCTAATTTAGTCCACAGAGGCCATGCTTAAAGAGATTAGCAATCAAAAAACTTAAATTTCTTTTAACAAAATTATTTTGCCTGTGGAAACTTCCAAAAAGAATTCTGGCTTAGCATGGAAGTGTACCCTTGCAGTTCTAGCTATTCATGAAGCTGAGATGGGGGGGTGGGAATATCACTTAAGTCCAGAAACTCCATTCTAGGAAATATAGCAAGACAGGGCAAAATGCACACAAAAGAGAGAGAGAGAGATAGCGAGTTGTGGGGGGAGTTTTACTAAAACCTCACAGAGCAAAGGCAGTATCTGATAATCCATCGCCAGCTCCCTGTGGGAACAAGAAGGTCTTTCCTGCTTGTAAACTTACTACCACAAGACACATTAAACCACATCTGTTTTGATTGCTGCCTCCATCTTTCTCCCACAATACACAATGTAAACCATGTTCCCCTGTTAATCAATTACTTCTACATATTATTCATTATGAATTCATATATAGCCTACCAAATCTGCCAGGTAAAAATAAATCAAAATTGTGAGAGAGAGAGAGCAAGTGATGTGGGAAGTCCTTTAGTATATATGTTGCTTTTATTGGCTAATGAATAAAGAAGCTACTTGGAACTATGACAGGGCAGAAAAGAGCTAGGCAGGAAAACAAAACTGAATGCTGGGAGAAAGAAGGCAGAGTGAGTGAGACGCCATGTAGCCCCTGGAGGAGAAAGATGTGAGCCACCCACAGGGACTCTTACTGGTAAACCATGAGCCTCATGGTAAAATATAAAATAATAGAAATGGGTTAATTTAAGATGTAAAAGCTAGCTAGGAATATGCTAGAGTCATTGGCCATTACAATTACTATAGATTCTGTGTGATTATTTTAGGTCTAGGCGGCTGGGAAATGAACAAGCAGCCTCCACCTGCAAGCAAAAATTGCTAGACAAGTGTAGTTAGTAATCTTTGCTTAAGATGAATACATAGAGTAAAAACAAAACCCACTTTTTATGATCACAAGCCAGTCTTAATAGAATGCACTTCAACAGCCCTTTCACTGAGTGTCTCAAATTGAAGAATGCTAAGGTTTCATCGATATTTTTCTGATAATAAGCTCATCATGGTGGAGACCATATCTGCTTTAACTTAAATATTCACTGAATTAATCAATTGATATGGCCACATCTAAACAACCTATGGAGACAACTGCTATGGCAGGACACTTGTCAGGGGGTCTCAAGAACTTACTATACACACACACACACACACACACACACACATATATATATATATATTATATATTATATATTTAAATTTTAAGAGCATACATTTATCTGCAATTCTGTGAAGGAACTGTGTTCCCTTTGAGAACAGTTTCACTAGAAATACACCAGTTCTCCAAAACCCTTCAAGTGTGATGACTCCATCATTCTACCAAATCCGTGAGAGCCAAAAGTGGGATTGCCATACTACTGACAAACTATTGCCTATGCCCTGTGAGAGCTGTGTGTACATTCTAAGTAGGTGGGGCTTATACAACTTTCTTCCTTGTTCAGCCTCAACTAGCAAACTAAACTTGGAGTGTACAATCAAACAGGCATACACCCAAGTAGAGCACCTCTGCGCCAGACCTGTGTGACATCTCCAGGGGTGGGGCCATCAGTGAACTTCTTCCCTTTGCTAGGTTTGAACCTGGGACCAACACAAATGTAACCATGTGACTAGCCCAGGCTTTTAAGAGATTCCTTGTGTGTTCTACAGACAGTAGAAGGCTCTTGGCTTCCTGTATTCAAGATGGAACTAGGAAGGAAGGGAAGGAGAAAGGGGGATATACACACACACACCTAAAAAAGAGCAATAATTAAAGTCCTTAAAGACAGGGAAGAGGCATATCTCCAGGGTATCAGAATGCAGATGCTCAACCAGGCACCAAAAACTGTTAGCCAAAAAACACTGATCAGAGTTAACCTTCATATTTAGTACTTGGAGAATAAATAATATTTAAATAAATACGTCATTACATGCCAAAGCACATCAGACAAGATATTAAAGGCACTTCATTCAGTGTATGTGTTTACCTTACACTGAAGATATTTATCGCACCTTGGGGCAAAGGGCAGCTTTATGAGTCATGGTCAGAGTGGGAGCAGAGAGAGCAATCCCAGCATCCTGGACCCCGGGCTGTGACAGTCAGCTGCTGGAAAAGGGACTGTCAGACCAGGGAAGAGCACACATCTAGAATCCAAGCGAAACTACTCACAGCCACTAGATGAGAAGGATGATACATGAGAGGATCAACAAAAATCTTGTCCCACTTGTTTAGGAGGTACACGTGTGTTACAGCGTGTGTGTGGAGGTCAGAGGACAACCTCTCGGAGTCAGTCCTTGCCTTCCTCTATGTGAGGTCAGGGCTTGAACTCAGGATGCCAGGCTTGGCAGCAAGTACCCTTACCCACTCTCTCAGGCCCATCAACACAAATTCTAAATGTCTCTTTACAGATGAGAACCATAGTGTGTGGCGGTGTTGATGGAGCCCTTAAGTGGTAAGCCGATCTGTTCTGCCCCTCTCAGAGCAATGCTGAGACAGCTGTTGGACACAATGACTTTGTCTTTGGAGCAGAAATGGGATACTTTGCTTACATGCTCTACCTAACTCATATATAACGAGATGGGGATTACACAGGGAGAATTAAATGCTTGATTGATGAATCAGTCCTGGGCTTTTAGAGTAATGTGTAGCCGCAGGGTAATATGTAACTTCACTGGATGGAAATACTGGCCAGGACCTCAAAGCCATTCTGGGAAATGTAGCTACACACAGAGAGGTGTGTACCGGGGGTGGGGTTAATAAATACCCTGTTAACAGTAACAAGGCGAACGTTCTGTTGAACAGATGCCTGTTACAGATAAGCTCCATGCTTGTGCACCTCTGTGCACAGTTACACCATGGAAACCCAATTTACTACGGAAGTGTACTCACCGCACAAGCATTTTCTTTGGTGGTACTGAGATCCTGGTCACTGTTATTCCACGTAAACTGGAAATCCTGGGATTGTGGGACATGTGACATCTCAGCTTTGCTTTTAAATTCCAATGTCAAAATCATGGGTGGTAAAAGGATACTGATGATGATCTGCAAAGGAAACGAGACGAAGGATGAGCAGAGGACAAAAAGACTCACCAAGTAACAAGATCCAGTTCTATGCGGACAGATAATATAGAAAAACCTAATGGTGGAATGCAATGTTAACATTAAGGAGGAAAATGTAAGGGCTGGAAAGATGTCTCCGTGGTCCAAAGCACTGGTTGCTCTTGCACAGGACCTCAGTCCAGTTCCCAGCACGTACATGTCAGTTCATAACAGTTGATAACAGAACTCCAGTTCCAGAAGATCTGATGCCTTTATTCTGGCCTCTGTTGGCACCAAGCACGCATGTGGTACACAAACATGTGTGAATGCAAACTCTCACACATATAAGTAAAAATCAATGAATCTATTTTTAAAAAACATGTAAAACATTAAATATCATTTTTAGAAAGAGTAAAATTAAAAATTGTAAATATATATATATATATATACTTCAAAGATTTTTAAAATTTTTTATGTGTATGGGTGTTTGCCTCCATGTGTATCTATGCTCAATATGGTGAACAGCACATGCAATGCCCACAGAGGCCAAAAGAGAGTGTCAGACCCCTTGGAACTGGAGCTATAGACTGCCATGAGCAGCCATGTCAGTGCTGAAAATCAAATTTGTGTCTTCTAGAAGGGGCAGCCAGTGCTCTTAACCACTGTACAATCTCTTCAGTCCCAACTTAAAAGTTTAAAAATACAGCTGGGCGTTGGTGCTACACGCCTTTCTTCCCAGCACTCCGGAGGCAGAGACAGGCAGATCTCTGTGAGTTTGAGGCCAGTCTGGTCTACAGAATAAGTTCCAGGACAGGTTCCAAGGTTACAGAGAGAAACCCTGTCTTGAAAAAAAAAAGGTTTAAAAGTACATATATCACACTTGTTTCCCCGGGATACCTGCGCCTAAGCAGGAAGGTAGAAATTGACTTTCCCTGTAGTCAGACTGATGACTATCTTAAATATCACCATAGAACCTTTATCCAGCAACTGATGGAAACAGAGGCAGAGACCCACATCAGAGCACTGGAATGAGCTCCCAAAGTTCAGTTGAAGAGTGAGAGGAGAATATGAGCAAAGAGGTCAAGACCATGATGGGTTCACCCACTGAAACAGTCTACCTGAGCTAATGGGAGCTCACCAACTCCAGCTGGACTGGGAAGGAACAAGCATAGGGCCAAACTAGTCCCCCTGAATGTGGCTAACAATTACATGGCTGGGGCAGACAGGGGCCACTGGCAGTGACTCCAGGATTTATCCCTACTGCCTGTACTGGCTTTTTGGGAACATGTTCTCTTTGGATGTATACCTTGATCAGCCTAGATATAGTAGGGAGGGCCTTGGACCTTCCACAAGGCAATGTTCCTTACCTTCTCTGAGGATTGGATGGAGGTGGAATGGAAGGATATGTGGAGGAAATGGGAGGAGGGGAAGGAGTGGGAACTTGAATTGGTATATATAATGAAAAAAATTATTTTCTTTTTTTAAAACATTAAATATATATATAGTATTATTTTGTAGTGACTACAATAGAAATAGAAATTACCATATAAACAAACATATTAGCTTCTATATCATAGACTTTTAGAATATAGAAGATCCACTTCCCATCGTGTATAAACTGTCATCTGCCAGGAAGACCTAGGGAACAGCTCAAGCATTCTTCACTGGGCCACCACATTTTGCACATTAACAGTCTTTTGAAAGGAATTTTTGTGTTCAATTTTTACAGCCTTTCAAGATAAACAGTTTAAAATACCGACTACATTTTGTGAAATCTAACTTGGTGGATGTTCTGTCTTTCTTTCAACTAGCATTATATCTCAGTATCCTGGAGTTCCCTGTCCAAAAGTTAAATTCACCTGCTAGCCTGCCTTACTGGTTTAGTAGGTGAAGTCAAAGGCTTGCCAACCTTGCTTTCTTTCCCATGCCAAAATGACCTTCTGAGCTGTTGTAAGCTGTGGTCTGTGAAGATTCTCTAGGCTTTAGTTCTAACACAATGATCATTTCTGTCCCAAATATGTTGCTCCTCTGAGTGTAAAAACTCCATAGCCAGGCGCACAGTGACAGCATCGTGTTAATTCTACTTCCAGGAAGACCTCCGATCCCACTGCCCTGGAGAAGCAGCATTCCACCGCCCAGAACTGCAGACATCCTACTCCCAAGGAGAGGTTGGAGGCTGATGTACTACATGATTTAAATCAGTATTCCATAGCTCTCCATGGTGCTCCTGCAATCTTGTTACTTGGGAGTATGGATTACAAAACTGTTTGCAAATGTGCTTCAGAAGCTCACAGGTCAGCGTGGATAACTGGACTGTTGGTGCCTGAGAATAATGGTTGGTGGAGCTTGAGACTTCATACAGTCAGCAGCCTTAGCCTAGTAACCAATGCATGCATGTTTGGCGGGAAACATTGAGACTTGCCTTGCTTGAACCAATCTCTGTCTCTCTCTGTTTCTCTGCCTCTGTCTCTGTCTCTCTGTCTCTCTGTCTCTCTCTCTCTCACACACACACACACATACACACGCCCCTCTCACATTATGAAGTATTTAAAAGACAAAACTCCACTAAGTTCCCAGGGTCCGCATTTCTGGAAGTTAATGTGTGTGCTACCTCAGGCTCCCAGCTGCAGCCTTCTTATGACCAGGAATTTACAAGCTGCTGCTTCCAGAGAGCTGGGTAAGTGGAGGCAGACCCATCCCATCTCTGTTTCGTCACTTTCACCTCTGAAGTCAAAGTGGATCAAAGGAGAGCTTTGGGAAATGATGGCTTTTTCTCTGGTATTTTATTTCTCTAATCTCATTGGCAGAAATTAAAACACACACAGCCTCTCCTATCTTATGCAATAATTATTTTCTTGAGATTTCTGTAGTTTTTCTACTAAAAAATGTTTATATTTTTATCAAAGCCATTCTTTTTAAGATATACTATGTATTTGATAATTGTGAAAAGAACACAATTAAAATGCCAAATATAGTCCTGTGTAGCTCTTAACATTGAGCTACAACCCCTTCTATTGACTTCATCAATACATGCACTTTGAGATTAACCAAATGGAAAGCTTTAGGCTTAGGCTCCACAGTAAACGTAAATCTTGGGCATTGAATTTAGGTGCCCTTGATTTTAGATACCTGGAGAGGCTAATTTAGATGTGGCGAATGGCGTGATCACTTGCTAGAGGAGAGCCTTATTAAACAACCACGGAGTCCCTGAAACAACACACTGGAGGAGGAATGCAGTAAAAATTGCTAATTCTATCTAGTTTCTTATCTATTCATATTTATTAATTTTGTGGCACTGGGGACCAAACCCAGGGCCTGTGGATGCTGTTCAAGCATTCTATACGTGAGCTATTCACCCAACCCCTGTGGAATGCTCAGACACTGTCATTTGGCACAGAGAAGTGTCGCTTTTCTTTGCTTGGGACTCTGATCGTCTTCACAGGAGAATGGCTCTGTGGTGGCAGGGCAGTACAATCATCAAGTTTTGAAAAGTCCCTGTGGAAAAGTTGTTTAGAGATCCCTGAGGGATGAGATGATCCGTGCACCTGCAGGGAGGTGTTGTTTGCCAGAGGACCAAGCCATGTGGAACTCAGGAGCACTGACCTTCTCACTACACTGATGATATGACGTACAGAAAAAGAATATACCTTCAGCCAGGAATTTTTCCTCATTTTCAGACGTCCCATCCACATGTCTGTCAGCAGCATTTGGGTGCAAGAATGTGACACAAAGGGACGTAGTCCTCCAGACACTGCCAGTTTCAAGCAGGTGAAATTGCTCCAGTTCTTGAGTTCGTAGGTCAACAGTTTCATTGCCATTGGTTCGTTCTGCTTGAAGGCCTTCTCTAACACATCCAGGGCAAGCTGGCCAAACTGCCTGAAGACACAGTGGTGAACAGAGAACACAAAAGGCCGGTCAGAGCCCCAGAAATGTCTTCAAAGATGGACCACGCTACACAGAACACACCAGTTTATTGGGCTATGTGATCAAAACAAAATAAGGCTATGTAAAAAAAAAAAAAAAAACAGCCAATTCATCTCAGCTGTCAGAAGTTACCACAGCTGCTCAGAAGCAGATCTGTCTCTGGTATGGAAGGTAGACAGTGTGTCCTATTTTCCTGGTAGCCCAAAGTAGAATTTAATGTTTGTGTCGGAAACCATTCCATGCTGTGTATGTCTTATATTCATCCTGGAGTGGGTGAATCTACATGATATGACTTCAGAGAGAATTTCTGACTGGAAACACTGTGTCCAAGAAACATTGTGGCACCATATTCCTATTTCTATTACTATTATTTTTATAAAATCCTTAAGGACTTAAGAATCTAGACCCAGAAACCCTCAGGAAATTCCAGGAGGCTTTCTTTTCCAGAAATTCTCTAAATCTGTCAATCAAGCTATAGATTAACTTCCATCATTCCCTGAGCTTCCCTCCACCCAAGGACTTCAGTAATCCAATTAAAGGAAGCAATTCTCCTCTTTCTCATTCCCACCAATTGCCTTCTGATTCTTTACTACAATGTGTGTATTCGTTACCCTTACCTAAGGTAAGCAGCCAAGTTAAGAACATCGAAGACTTTGGAGCACCAAAGGGCTTTCTACATGATTTGTTTCAAAAATCATTAATTCTCCTTAAGGAACTAAAGGCTAAAATCGAGTCAGCTGACCTACACAATGCAAAAAGAGTTGCCCCTGGGACTCAGTGCTCCTCACTGGAAGGTTACCTCTCTCCTTCATTCCACAGAGTTCCTGCAAATCTTCAGGAACCCTTTACTACAAGAGTGCAAGAAGTGTAGAGTGTGATAGTCAGCATTGGCTGCTGGGTGAGCAGGATCAAGAAATACCTAGAAATCAGTATCACACTGTGTCTGCGATCATGTTTCCAGGGAGTCTGAGTGGGCTACACGAAGAAGATCCCTTTTCTAGTTGGATGGCCACCACCTGGTCCTCCAGGAACCCACAAAGGTTCAGTACAGGAAGTAAACTGAACTCTGCCCCTGAGAGGTGAGACACCTGTCGTGCGTCCTAGACATCAGCAGTCCAGGTTCTGCAGTCTGAAGATTCCACAATTATAACAGCAACAGCCTCCCCCAGTTTGAAGGCCTTAAACTGAGGATCCTACCATAAATACCCTGCTTCTGTTCCTTGGGGGATGCTTGACTAAAGTATACAATTCTAATCAAATCTGTTTATTCTATGGCAAAGTGAAGGAGAAAGCAGTGTCTACACTTTCTATAAAGTGTTGCTGCTTGGTGTGAAATGAAGAGGGAAGACCTACTCTGAGTAATTTTCCAGCTCCTCCGAGGTATCATCCACCATGTTGCTCTCCTTAGCTTCCCGGGCCATGGCTCTATAGAGAATACTAGCAATGACTGCCTTGACTGTGGTCTCCTCTCCGTGCTGCCAGAAGAACATGGCCATCTTCTGCCTCTTCATGAGCACAGCCCACACCAGCAGCTCATTGTATGGGTAGACAAAGCCAGCTGGCTCGGGGTCCTCCGACAGGCTGTGAATGTCCTTTGACTTCTTCTTTGATTTATGAGAGTCTCCAGGCTTGTCCTATAGCAAAGGAGAACAAAGTCCTGAATATTCCAGTGCATATTAGTTTGCTAAATATAACACACCAAGTATCCTAGGGATACTTTTTAAAATTGTTTTTATTGAGCTATACATGTTTCTCCATTCCCCTCATTTCCTCCCAGGGATACTTTTTAGGATAATTACTACCTATGCTAGATTCTGGCACTGAAGAAAAAAAGCCAAACAAACAAAAAGCCCAGATATCCACTGTAGTGGAACTGTTAGTACAAATTCTCCAGTAAAACTGATAATGTGCCCGCTGTATCAAGCATGCAAAAGCAATCAGCTGGGGCTGTAGCTCTGTGGTAGAGTGGCCAACTGATATGTACAAAACCCTGAGTTCAATTCTTAGAACTATTTTTTTAAAAGCATGTTTTATTGAGCTTAAAAGGCCATGAGGAGTAAGCTTAAAAACAGTCCCGACTTCGTGGTGAGTCCTTGTCTCAAGAGCATGTGAAATATCGCTAAGATAAACCAGCAAGCACAATTTGCACTTTAATTTATTTGGGTAAGGAAGACTTTTATTTTAAATATTCTCTACTTTTACCTTAATGACTTGATTTGTCATTGTTCCTTTGAAGAGCATCACTAGTGTTGCCTGCATACTTTCAAAAGGGTTTCTTTGCTTTATTTTATTCTGGTAACAATGAGCATTATCCCCCTGGCAAACTGATCCTGTGCTCAACTAGCATGCCACTCAAACTCCCTGTGTCCCTTTGTATGGCTTCCTGTCTCTGCTTCAGTGTCCAGTATCATAGTTGGCACCTTAAGAAATGCGGAACCATTTCTCTGTCACTATTTTAGCTACCTCTACATGCTCACCTCCCCAGTCCAACCAAGTGCTCATCAAAATGCTTGGAGACTAATAAAGGTTTTAAAATAAGCACTTGTAATTTGAGGCATCATAGCAAATACATTATATATGTGATTAGTATATGATTTCCATGGAAATACTTAGGCAAAAGCTTTCTGCCCCAGAGAAGGGCAGGCTAAAGACCACACAGTCATGACCTTTGCTATATTGCAAAATTAGAATCCAACTAACTTCAAGAAAGACTTGGTTAGGAAAAAGAAGATACAAAAGGACCATTTCCCCAAAACTGAGCCTTATAAAGGGGATGGTCCTCATATCCAACCAGGCTTGAGCAAGGAAGTTAAGTGCATAGTGTCAGGCTAATGACTATGAATGTTTAATACCATGGCATACACAGTCACCAACTGTACAAGGCAGAAATGGGAACAAAGAAGAGAGCCTGAGGGGCAAGCTCAGACAATCACTGGGTTGTCAGCACTCCGTGTTGTTGAAGGACATCTGTGACCGCTGTGACACTTGTGAATTACACCGTCTGTTTATGGTACAGGGCGGTGATTCTTCATTAGCCCCTCCCTTTCTCCAGTGTCAAAGGAAGGGGCCATCTCAGTCTGCAACAGCAACTTTATGTTCAACTCTACAAACAAAGCAGTGTACCTTGGATTTGTAGGGCTGGGCAGTCCTAAAGAACTGGGAATGCGAGGTGCTTTCTGAAGAGTCACTTCTGCTTCCCAAGGAATGTCTCTGGTGGAGAGAATGCTGGGAAAGGCTCTGAGACAAGCTGCTCACACTCTGCTATATGTTGTTATTTTGTTTTTTTAAAGAAAACCAAAGGGGAGAGATCAAAAAAAGATTATAGTAGTGAAAACATGATCTTTCCAGACAATGATGACGCTAAATACGTGTCCTCTCAAACACCCAACACTTTTGTCTGGTCCAGGATTAGTAACTAACGTGTCTGGAGATTCCTCACTCAGTAGCCTCCCCGTCTCTGTCTGTTGAGCATTAACTACTATTTCCCGACCTGTTAGAGAGCACACTCCTTTGTCTCCTATTCTGCCCCTGAGTTCCTTTCCTATGCGGAAATTCCTTTAAAATCAATTAGCCGCAGAACAAGCTCAAAGCAGGCAATCAAACTTTACAGTTTTGGTAAGAAAAAGTTTCCATTCACAGAGAGCTCTAAGGCAAAGGTGAAGTTAGAAAGTTCTGGAAGGTTTCCACTGCATGGGCACCAAATGAAGTGTCAGCTAGGAGGAGCAGGAGTCTGCAGAGACTGCCGTGAGAGCCTAGGGTATAAACCCCAGGTTTTGGAAAGCTCTACTCTCCTCCAGTTTGTGTGCTATGGGTAAAACATCAACACAGGAAGAGTGACGTCAAGACTTTCCAGTGCCAATACCCATATTAGTCTCATCATTATTGTAACAGAATTAATAATATCAACATGGTGACAATCACAAGGAATAACAATTAAGTCACTAAAAGTTTGCTTTGTAATGAGAACATGGAGGGTTTTGGGTATTCTCACAAGTTTGCGAATAGGACATTAGTATGCCCATTTAAAAATGGGAGAGTGGAAACAGACAAATCATGGTTTGTTTCTTTGGGTTTTGTTTGTTTATTTGTTTGTTTTTCAAGACAGGGTTTCTCTGTGTAAGCACCCTAGGTGCCCTGGAACTAGCTCTTGTAGACCAGGCTGGCCTCGAACTCACAGAGATCCACCTGCCTCTGCCTCGCCAGGGCTGGGATTAAAGGCTTGCGTCACCATCGCCTGGTTTGAACAGATTACGTTTTGTAAACCAAGTAAAGAGACAAATAGGATTTGATGTCAAGCCACTCTGACTCCACACTCCATCCGTGTTAGCACTGTGGTCCGACTGCGGTCTGCTCTGAAACACCGTCACCTACACTCAGGACAAAACCACTGGTGAAATGGATGTGTCATATGAACGGCCTGTTTCCAGAACGAGCAGGAATGGAGCCTCCTACTAAAGAGCAAACCAGCTTCCCCAAGGCCACACAGCAGTCCTGTCCTCACTGCCACTCAGTACTGCCGCTCCTTTCAAAGGCAGGAGCTGATCCTGAGTGTCTTTTGGCCTCAGAAACCTCATTAGAGGTTACTTCCTAGGTGAGATGTGGTTTCCCATATTTTGCATGGTCTTGTGGGGGTTGTTTAGTTCATTTCCTAAACTTACGATGGTATAGCACTTCTCCCAATGCTTTATAAAGGTCCCAAGCAGCTGCATAGCCCGCGTTCTTTATGGAATCTCCTCCCAAGCCACATTCCAATCTCGTACCTGCCCACCCACTACAAAGGTCTCGGTGTCGCTGCAGAACCCCATCCTGAGTTCTGAGTACCGCCCCTCTCTGTTTTCATTTATCTTTCTACGTCAGTGTCCAGTGCTCCTTGTCTGCTGTTTGTATCTCTAAAAAGAACTAGGCTCCCCTAACTACTGATCTGTGATGGCAACTCTCTCTTTATCATCTTGGTCTTCCAAAACTATGACAGAAAATACACTCTCATTTGCAAAACCTTTCCCTTTTGTAAGTTCACACTCTTTTTTTACCCTCCAATATAATCCTTACACGCTTAGCCCAATATGCAGTCTCCAGACTATAGAGGCCATTGTTAGTCTATAGAAACAAATCTATCAAGAGTTTGACCTTTGATCTCTTTGTTTTCAAAAGGAAGAAAAGAAATCGCAGCTGCTCTCAAACCAGATTCATCACACACGGCTTCCATGTCAATACAGCACAGCATCTCGCTTCGTATTGTGGGTAATTTCACCCATCAATCTGTTTCTTCTAAAAGGTTTCTTTGTGTTCGTCTCATGCCAGCTCACAAACCCTTTTGCAGAGCACTGTACAGACAGCAGGTGACATGTGCCCTCAGATGGGAGGGCCATCACAGAAGCCACTTGGGACTCCTTTGGCCATTTTCCTAAAACCACACTTTGCAATTCCCCCTTCCACACACTGGGGTACTTTTCAATGATTTTACCTTGTTTTTTCTGTAGAGGTTGTTGTAAAGAACGCGAAAGTTTTTCCTGGTGTAGCTGCTTCGGTAGGCTCCACCAATGAGGTACTCTATTACCAGCCCAATGTCAATGAGTGTTATTCTGTAGCTCGAGAGAAGGGTGTGCTACAACGAAGAACGAGGATTCACAGGGTTTTTTTTTTCTCCTCTATCACTTTTTCCAGGCTCTCAGAAGGCAACACATTTAACTTATCAGTTCCTTCTCTTCAGCATACTGTGACAGAGTTTCAGGAAAGAATTCGGGCCAGTCCTTTTGCTATAGCTCAAGTCAGTGTAACTTAAATTTATATCAGCACAGACAATTTTGCTTACTGTAAGTTTGCCAAGTAAATATACCTCTTTCATCTGACTCTCCAAGTAAGTCAACAGAAGCAGAAAGTCCACACACTATCCAACGAGATACCAAGCTCAAAAAATGAGAGAGCTCTTAAAATGTACAGTGGGTAGCTTTTTGCCACAGCAAATGAAGGACCTTTAAATTTTCAAGTTGCATGTTACTCAGCATTCAATGAGAACACTGAGAAAAACACGAGCAAGGATGTTGGACCATCCTGACTCCCTGCAACAGGGCTCAGACACACAGAGGTATTGTCTGCATCCCTAAGATGACACTGGTGCTCAAAACAAGGATAACAGAGAATATCAGAAATCACACACTAGACATTCCCAAAAAGCCTGTGCAGCTACTGTTCTCATTGGCTGTGTGATAGATATAATCTATTGGGGTCCTGGCCCATTGCTTATGTTTCTTCATTTATTTTGGTTGACTTTTGAGACAGGGTCTAATATGTAGCCCAGGCTGCCCTTAAAACCTGGATCCTCATGCCTCAAGCTCCTGAGTGTTAGAATTATAAGCATGAACCCCCAGATCTGGCCTGTTTGTTTTGTTTTTGTTTATTTGTGATAACAACTGGACTCAAGGTTTTATGTAAAGCATTGTGTTACTGAACCGCTTCTTCGGATACATGTTTCTCATTACTATTGTCACTTAGTTGATGGAATGAACTAAAAACAGAAACAGTGAGAAACCCTAAAAGAGTAAAATTTGGTGATTAAAGAGTAAGTTAGTTTTCAACAAAATCCAAACCCACATTTTATAAATTTTCATTCAACTATCTCAAATCTAAGGTATTAGGCAAAGAGTATTTTTGACTTTCATACTTAAGTTACCTGTTTGACATCTTGGACAAGATGACGCAAAAACATATTAGTTGGTCCTTGTTTCTGTGATTAAAAAAGAAGAAAAAGAAGAATTCCATTAGACTGTCATATGCTGGAAGAGCCTTGTTTCAGAACTGTATAGGTAGTTCAAATTATATGGGCAAACCAGAACACTGAAAACCTTCCTCAACATCTTTGGTAATGAAACTTAAGCTACTTCATCATAAAGAGGGAGTTTCCCAAAAGAAGTCATGATTATTCAAAGTATGTATAGGGAGAGAGATAGTAAAGGTGTTTGTTTTATGTGGTAAGAAGTTAAATCTTGAACACTTATGACCATCCTTTACTGTATACAAACTCTATCAGATAACAACATCTCTCGGTACACAAGTACATTCTATCAATTGGTACCTTGTCAAACCCTGAGGGATTCAAGGGAACATTCACAGTAACAGAAAATGAAGAGCAGTGGCCAACAGTGTGAAGATGTGCATGCTGAAAAGAAGCTGAAAGTTGTGCAAATTCTAGAAAGAGATCACTGCTAGGTACCTGGAACAATGAAGAAGGGAGGGAGGTACTGACAGAAGCAGGAGAGACAATACAGGAACATGCCTGGCACGAGCAATGGGCATTTTCCCAACAGATAAGCAGGTTTCAAGGGTCGAACTTGGTCATCAGCCTTGGACGCAAGTGCCTTTACCCAGTAAGCCACCTCGCTGACCCACAAGCAGCATATTAATAGTGACTTTAGGTCAAGATTCTCCAAATAATTGAACAAAAAACAATTTGTTCTTATTCACACTGTAGTCTCTGTCTTGAGATAAAATGATTCCATGGTAAGGGTGTGACTTAAGTTGGGAAGTAAGTCTGCATTCTGAAAACTATGTTGGGACATGAGCACTCAAGGAGACAGACAAGCACTAAGATACCTAGTACACAAATCTTGAACAAGATGGCACGAAGTGTTCCATACTCACTGTATTATAAAGATCTTCCAGTCGGGGGATGGTGAGGAAACGGTGGAGGTTCACTCCATTCTCTATCAAGAGTTTCACAAAATCCTCCCGATCCATCACTAAGGCGTCTAACATTGCTTGTTCTAGAACGCCGGGCTTCAGGAGGTACAAATAAAGAAGAGGTTTGAAGACATTTGACACAGAGAAATAAGAATCACAGATAACACTACATTAATGCCATCATTATAAAATACAATCTTCATAAGAAAGCAGGGACCAAATGAAGACATAGACAAGAATGATTCACGTTCTTGTGTGAGAAAACTAAACCCTGTACCAACCTCAAAGCTCCCACAAATCGATGGTGAGTCTTAAATATAATTCTAATGAAATTCTAAGAGTTTTTAGGTTCATTTTTAATTGGAAAGTGGAGAGAAATGTTTACTCATTCATTTGGCTGATAGATTTTTTTAAATTTTTGATTTTAATTTTCTTTTTGCTACCATAATTTTTCCATTTAAACCTTATCTGTATTAGGTAAAAGTAGCATATTGAATGTATTCATCTAATTTTCCCACCAAAAGTTCACCAAAACTACTTTAGAGGAACTTATTTAACCAAATCACTTCATAAGTATGAAGGGGTAAGGGAGGATGAGGACAGCGGTATGGAATGTGGAACGCAGTTGGTCACGTGGTAGTTGGCTCAACAGTCCACTCACAGCCAAACAACTGAACTGAGAAGTACCAAGGATCCCTCAGATCGATGCCAAGCAACCGTGACACCACAGTGAAGTCAATGTATACGTGCAGAGTTTAATGTAAGACTTGGAAGTTATTGTCCCCACTTGACCCTTCACGAAGAGCAGTAATGTGTATACCTCCCAGCTTGGATAGATACTTCATTACTGGAATTATCACCAACTAAGAGAAGATACAAATGTGCCGAACATAGTGGACAATGAGGACTACTGAGAACTCAAGAACAATGGCAATGGGTTTTTGATCCTACTGCACGTACTGGCTTTGGGGGAGCCTAGGCAGTTTGGATGCTCACCTTACTAAACCTGGATGGAGGTGGGCGGTCCTTGGTCTTCCCACAGGTCAGGGAACCCTGATTGCTCTTCGAGCTGATAAGGGAGAGGGACTTGATCGGGGGAGGGGGAGGGAAATGGGAGGCGGTGGCAGGGAGGAGGCAGAAATCCTTAATAAATAAATAAATTAAAAAAAATGTGCTGAGGAAAGTCTCCCCAGCAGATGGCATTAGATAGCCTTTTGCTAAAGTTCAAACGTACCGTGTACAAATATTTCCCTGTCTGTCCTCCACCCTTGAGTAAAAAAATTCAACACAAATATTTCTAAAAGCTAGGTGAAACCAAATAATTCAGGAGGAATGCTTCCAAAGGGCTGTTGTTAATAATTTTATTATTAATAAGTATTTAATAATCATTGTTAATAATTTATAAAGTGTTAATAAATTGATGGATTGTTAATTATTGATATTATAAATAATTATCTCATAGTTATTTATAAGATCTATTCCAGTTGACACTGAACACAGGGGAAAGGCAGTCCACTCAGGAAACAAATGTGCTCATGGGACTTGGTAGACTAACCCTATGCTACCAGTATAGTGCGCCTGCACTGAGGCTGAGAAGTCAAGAAAACTTACCAAACACAAACATAAGAAAAGCAAGAGAAAAAAATTATCAGCAGCTCAGTAAGTATTAAGGAAACAGGAATCCAAAAACACAAGCAGAGAAAGCATAGGGGATAGAATGGAACTGTGAATAAAGTTTGAAAGTGCATGCAAAACGGATCTGTAGAGTTGTGCAGTTTGGATGAGTGTCATATCTCTGAATGCTCTTGCTGATAGAACTGTTTGGGAAGGATTAGGAGGTGTGGCCTTGTCAGAGGAGGTGTGTCACTGGGGCCAGGCTTTGAGGCTTCAAAAGACTTGCACCATTCCCAGTGTGCCCCTCTGCCTTGTGTTTGTGGTTCTGACATAAGAGCTTTCAGCTGTTCCTGCCACCAGGCCTTCACTCCACCATCATAAACTCTGACCCTCTGAAACCATAAGCCCAGTTAAATGTTTTCTTTTATAAGTTGCCTTGGTCATGATGTTTTATCACAGCAAAAGGAAAGTAATTAAGACAAGACCTAATACACACTGTTGTGAAACCTCAGAACCTTGGAGAAAGAAAATATCTTAAAACTTCCAGGGAAGAGAAAAAAATTGGTAACAAATGACCTAAAGATGAAATTGTGTTCATTTGTCAACATCAATGCTAGGCATTCAAAATCCTACAGGGAAAAAAAATGTAGTTCTAGGGCAAGCAAAATAGCTCATCAGGCAAAAGTATTTGCCCTGAAAGCCCGGCAACCTGAATACTTAGAACCTACATTAAGTTGTAAGGAGAGAACTGAATTCACAAAGTTGTCCTCTAGTGTTCACTTGCAAGCCACGGCATGTGTGCCTCCCATACCCCAACAACAACAAAATAATAATAATAGTAACAAAAACTTAAAAATATTTATAGTCTTGACTTAAAATACAGGCATATATTAGGCCTTCTGAAGATTTATCTCACATGTTCTTTGTTAGAAAGTTACTAATCCATGCCATCATTACAGAAGAGAAAAGCTAGAAAAGGAGTCTTGAGGCACAGGAAACATAGCAGGGAGACAAGAAGTTCCCTTGCTGTTGAGGGAGAACCCATAATGACAACCAAGCTCCAAAACCAAAAAGAACCTCCGGCTCTGCAGAGTAAGCCTCACAAGACAGAAAGGTCAAGATGTTTCTAATTTTTAATGAATTGGAAGATATCCTTGTGATGCAATTAATAAATCTAGAAAGTTACAAGTATCAGAATACTCAAAAGTGTCAAATGTAGAAGGCTCATTGAAACAGAAAATTATCATTTTTGTAGCTTTGTAACCTTACTTGATGTTTTTAAACCCATGTGCAAGTGTTAGCTTGAATGAAATGCAACTGGGGTACAGTCACAACTTAAACAATATAAATGGTGATTATTACCATTGTAATGTTGAATAGTGAATACATTTTTCTGCTTTTCACTGATTTCTATCATCGATATCAGAGAATAGGAACATGAGGCATGGTAACAGTAGAAATGAGGCCAACCAAAGGAGAGCAGCTGCTCACTTCAGCAAAAGGCTGCCAGCTTTGATTCTTTTATGGGAATGGTCCAAGATTTGGTGATTGTCCATTAGTTATGGGCAGAGTTTTAAACACGCTTCTTATGCACAAGCATTCTCGTCTTCTATTTGGTGGATTAAAAAGTGTGCAGCTCCACTCGGGCTGCTGAGTAAAGGGTCATGTCCTCATCTTGCGCAAACTTCTTGGCCTCGTTACAGGGATGAAGGACTTTCAGTGCTTGAGTTGAAGGGAATGCATGCGTAAGAAACTCAAACCCGCTCCAGCTGGCAGTGGTCAAGTTAAGCCTTCACAGTCTTTAAACAAAACATTTCTCAAATGATCAGCATGTCTATGCAGAGCAAAGTCTGAATCAAGACTGAGCAGCAAAGGGGCTGGTGATGTGAAGGCACAGATACCAAGTCCTGTCTCCTACTTCAGTCATCTCTTCGGGGAAGTGTATGTCCCCAAGCAGAGCCAGGGTTTCTAGCTAATATGTCTGCAGAGTACCCCGGACAATGTGATCATAGCCCACATACCAGAGGCGTGACTGGAGTAGAGGGGATTCACTCTGACGGGATACTAGCCTCTGAGGGGATCCTCAAGTCTTTCTGAAGTCAATTTGTGGAATAAGTGTTTTTCATGGCAATAACGGTTCCCTTCGTCTTGGCTTGCCATTCATAGTTTTTTATCTTGGTTTAGTCACAAGGAGCTCCTGTAGCCATCTGAGCCTTGTGATCTAATCTGGCCCTTCACAATTCAGCGTGTAAGGAAGGACTACACAGAGGCAGAAGGAGACACACATTGTGTTTTCACTGGGTTAAGAGGCTAAGGACTCAGAATGTATTTGTTTTGAGTCTTCTTGTGGTAGTCTCTCATGTTTCACTATAAATACTACATTTTAATCAAAATCTAACTCATTAAAAATAAATTTAAGCTCTTTTCATTCTTTTGATCTTTTGACTTCCTATTTCATCTTCCATGAAGCCAGAGAAATTTTGTTTTTGAGGAGGCAAACCAAGAAAGAGACATGCCTTTGCTTCCCTGGGTGCCTAGCCATCAGAGTGATACCTATCTCTCCTCCAATTTTTTTCTTTGTCCCTCTTGAACAAACCAACATGCAACATACTTTTTTAAAAAAAGATTTCATTTTACCTTCCAGTGTTGTCCATAAATTAGGATATGTTTCTTGGCGATGTCCACTCTGTCCCAAGCTATTGCCAGGTTTAATTGTTCTGACACCGATAAGCTTGTGCCTGGGGAGAAGAAAGAAATAATCATATATTCTCTTCAAAAATATCTAGGTGAAAAGCACAGAATCCTCTAGAATGTGAGAAGAAGAAAGGAGGAGGAGCTGTGAATTTGGTGGGCCACTCACCCTTCAGCAAAGCCGTTAGGATTGCCAAATCAAGGTCTTGGTGCTCCTCAGAATCAGCATCAAATATGGTAATCTGTGATGGGGGAAATCGTAAATCACGCAGTTTAGAAACTACCACACACATATCTTCAAATGGTACCAATGAGATGAACACTTCAGCTACTGAAGAAAATAGTCCTGGTTTTGTAATTTAAAAACAGCATGGTGTTATGTGACTTACAGAACAAAAACTGTTTCAAATAGGGTGACAAAGAATTAGAGGCACACGGAAAAAATAAACACTAAAAATCTCACATGTCGTGGAGCTCACTATGCATCCTCCTCGGGGAAAACACCTCATTGTCGACTCTGTGCAAATCGACTCACCCTCCTTTGGAAGGGAAAACCATGAGAGCCCTCTGTGCACATAAGCATTGAAACTAAGACTCCTCAAGTGACTCCTCAAATGTTCATCCTGACCTCAGTGAGATGGTGACCATGGAGCCCACAGATGGTCCAATGAGCTGCGGTCTTCATAGTGTAGGTGCCCAGGACATCCTAGTGTGAGACTGACTTTTAAAAAAAATAGCATAGAGTGTGTCAGATCCATTGTGACAATTTTTAATGAAATATGATGATTTTGTGGTTCTTGTTTCCACCATCCCCACATCCATTGGTACTCTTGTGCCCCTGGCACCCTCTTAACAGATTCTTTTCCTCTTTGATTTCCCACGTGTCCTTTGTTGTGTGTGGTGGAACATAATATCCTTTATCATCTGATATTACCCTTTTTTGGTTTCCTTTCTAGATTTTTAGACTTTACACACACACACACACACACACACACACACACACACACACACATATATATATATATATATATATATATATATAGTCATCTAACACAGCAGACTTAGGTCCCTGGACTCCTGGAGCCACTCTTTCAACCCTTGCAAGTGTTTCTGTTTGGTAACTTTTGTGTAATATGTTTTTGTAAGGGCTTTGTCCCAGATAGAATCTGCAATGGAAGGGTAAGAGCGGAGGTGGAGCAGGAATCAAGTTTACACAACTGAAGGGTCAAGTTTTGCAGAGTTATATCCATCAAAGTTCAAAATGGGTATTCCATGCTTTTTTTAAAAAAAAAATGTGAAGATAAATATTTTGATTTTCAGAAGGTGGTCTTTTTTTTTTTAAGTCATCAGCTCATCATACTTACTGAATCCTTGTGCACCATGCAGTCCATTAGAATTTGGAAAAGGTGCTTAGACTGCCTAAGGCTAAAGTTGAACATGCTCTGAACCAAGCAGATGATCTCTTCTTTCACCTGAGGGCGCAGCATCCTGGCAGAGAAATAAATGGGCGTAACTTGAAGAGAAGAGGCCAAGCCAGAAGCAGGGATGCTATAGGGTACTCCATGCAGATTCCCTACTGAGAAAGATGCCCTCAAGAGAGTCCATGAGCAATAAGCAAATACATGGCAAGTGGGGAGGATGAAGTGTAATGTGAGAAGTATTCATCCACCAGGTCCCCTAGAACAATACATTCTAAGCTGGTCTTCTGGATCTCATAGGGTTCCAGGCTGATAGGGTTCTAGAAGGCAGTGTGTTTTCACAGTCTGGGTATAATATTGTCTGATGGTCTGATCTCCTGGAAAGGAAGGTGATTGCTCAGCTGAGACAATAATCACTCTCCCAGTTACAGGGTGGGGGTCTGCTGCACAAATCCAGTCACTGAAAGAGGAATGGCTGTCTCTGCATGTGGCTCATCTGGCCCACAAACACACACAGAAGGAATAGTCACCATATTTTCAAAACGGAAGAGTCAACAACTCACCCTCCATCCTCCAAGTGTTTGTAGGTGAAGGCCAAGAGGTCCGCGGCTCGGCCCGTGCCCTCACACACCACCACAGGCTCCTTGTTCTTGACAGATTCCCACACTGAGAGGATGACGTTGGGGCCTCCTTCCACCACCAGCCCCACCACGGGTACACCTTGTCTTGAGCCTGTTTCAGGTCACAAACAGTACCACACTGTCACAAAGCTGTCCTGTCTAGTGTGGTGTTCTGTTCCTGCTTTCTGCTGATCTGGATGTAGAACTCTCAGCTACATCTCGAGCATCATGTCTGCCTGTGTGCTACCTTACTTCTTGCCATGATGATAATGGACTAAACCTCTGAAACTATAAGCAAGCCCCAATTAAATGTTTTCCTTTAGAAGATTTGCCTGACCCTGGTGTCACTTCACAGCAATAGAAACCCTAACTAAAACAGGGATCTATGTAGGATGACTGCCAGGAGAAGCCCGTGCTTACTTCCCACTTCCTGAAGTTCATAAGGCCCCAAGATCTTGACTTTTGGGGGCTGCTTGGGCCTCTAACCCAAGTATATCCTCTGCAAAGCAAAAGGCAGATTAGTGTTTGCTGTCAACTCGGAAGAGTCTGGAATCTCCTGGGAGATGGCCCTCTAGGCATGCCTGTGGGAGATTATTTTGATTGCACTCACTGATATGGGAAGAACCGTCTTGAATGTAAACAGGACTATTCTCTGGGAAGAGCTTCCCAGACTGTATAAAATGAAGAAAAGCAAGTGGGACACTAACATGCGTACAATTCCTCTGCCTCCCGATTGTGGATGCGAAAGAACCAATTTCTTCAAGCTGCTATTGCCTTGACTACCCCAGCATGATGGACCATACCCTTGAACTGAGAGCCAGAACAAGCTCAATCTTCCCGCAGTTGCTGTTGTCAGAGAATCTCATCATGGAGGGAAGGGGGATTCTAAGACATTATTGAACACATTTTTTTCTAGGTTTCTGAAACAAAAGTTCAAGATAGACAAATCTTTACACTTATAAAGTTTAAAAGTTTAGCAAGTGTTAGCTCCATTGCCCAACCTCACAGACAACAAACACACAGTTGTCTCTAATCCCACACTTGCTGCTGCCTCAAAGGAGCAACAACAAAATCTAGAGACTTACTGCTGTAGTCACCACGCGAAGGGGGCAAACAACTCTAGCACCTTGAAAGGTTCAGGTATCTTATGGAAGACTTGGCTCAGTACAACTCCGGGCTCACTTGGTGATGCCTGAGTAAAAAGTCTCCATCCCTCCAGAAAGCAGTAGCCTCCCCGCACCCACCTCTTTCTAGAAGGATTCTCTAGCCAGCCTGACTAGCAGGCCTGCTCCACAAACAACACCAAATGGCCATTTGTTGTCATTGCTGCTGCTGAGGGAGGACAGATCTTGGCAGTGCTGGGTTGGAACAGAGCCTCACAAGTGCTAGACAAGCCTCCTATCACATAACTGTAATGCCAACAGGATTGCCACTGTCTGCTACATGTACTCTCCAGCCAAAAAGTGACATTCTTACAGCACCAATGTGAACACAGCACAGCTTTAATGCCTTCCAAACTCTTCTTTCTACAGGTTTTAACCTGTACCCTGAGTGCTGATTTTTAACTCCTTCCCTGCCGAAGGCAGACATATGAAATTTCAGTCTTCCTTGACAATCACAGTTCAGATGCATATTCCTCTTGAGTTCATCTTTTTTATTTCTCCTTAGCCATTCCCATTTACACATGGACACTTCCCTCTCGCTCTCTGTCTAGCCCTACACGCTCTTGGATGCCTTGCTAAAGTTTCATTCATGAGAAAATCTCCCCCGACTACTCTGTCCTCCAAAGACTTATTTTTCTGTCCTACCGTCACCAACAACACTGTATCAACCAACATCCTGCTTTCTTCTATCTTTTGACTCAAGTGTGTTATCTGGACGCTCTGGCTGCTCAAAGGCAAGGAGCCCCTGAGGTCTGTTCACCCCGAGTAGATGACAAGGAGGCACCTGGTTCACTAACAAGCCCCCAGCACCCCACCCCGTGGCTGCCAGATGCCAGCCCCGATGGAACTTACAGCTGTGTATCTTCTGCATGGAGAGATGCTTCTCCAGGTTCCGCCTGAGCTTCTCCTCATTTCCATACTTGCCCACTGTCCCGTCGTCACACAGGATGAAGTGAGAGTGCATGGAGTTGAGGGTGGTGAGCTTGCTGAACGGGTTGCCACCCACAGTCTGGTACATGCACACTACCTGAGAGACAACAAGGACGAGGGGGCTTCAGAGTCCTTCCACAGACCTCGTTGACTCTAAGCCCTGTTCGTCTACACTAATGGAACACCGTATCTAGATGAAAAGTATTACTGACTATTTAGGACCATATTTCTCAACAAGCTTATCTTTTTAAAAATTTCCCATTTCTTACAGATCAAACAATGCCCTTCAACAATAGGGGACCTTGCAGAGCATGAAAAGGACATGCTGAGCAATATCCACACATACCCTACCCACTTCAGCAGGATAAGCACCCGACCACGGGCTTAGATGACATGGTAGTCATATTACTAAAATGGTTCTAAAAAGTAATTTCTCATTTTTGGTACTTACTTTCTGACCATTAAAAAAACAGTTCAAGGATGGGCACCAGTCCATAGACTACACCATTATCCAACAAAAAACTCATTCTAGTAAACTTTAGAATAACATTTTGGTACTATTTTTTCACATATTCCAAATGAAATACAGGATAACAGACAGCAGTGTGACTTCGGGGTCTTTGTTACATTTATGGACTCTCCCTTAAGCTGCTCCACTTCTTATTTCCAAGTGTAATCTCGGGCTAATTTTAACTCTGGGTAGTTTCTGTCTCGCTTTTTCTCATGTGTAAGTAAGGATAATGATCATTCCAGTACCACGGGGTTTTTGTAAGACTTCAGAGAAACAACAGGCCTTAGCCTTTAATGATTAACTTTATAATTCCACAGAATAATGCAGAAGCCAGAAACCAAAAGGAAAGTCACTGGTAGGTTTACTTCATGTTTTGCATTCAGAGAAAAAAATAGTGCAAAATAAAAGCTGAGAGAAATGCTTAAGATTGACAATGTTATGGGGTTGAATTATGGTAATGCATAAAAATATACACAGATACTAAACTTCATAAACAATCAGAGTGAAGCCCGATTAATAAAGAAACAGAAATTGGGGTTCAACCCCAAATAATAAAGAGATAGATAATAAAGAGACAGAAATTGGGGTTCAACCATAAGGTCAGAAAAGCAAAATAGCCAGCCACTGGCTCTTACCTCTACCTCAGTTTGAAATGGTGATCCTGCCTCCAGGAATCTCAGAATGAGACTGAGAGCTGTCTCCTCCCACCTTGTAATTTCCTGTAGTTATGGGATTAAGGGTATGCACACTACTGCCAGGCTTCTATGGCAAGTTAGTGTGGCTACTGGGATTAAAGGTGCAAGTCATTGCTGCCTAATTTGCAAGGCTGGCCAGTGTGGCTGTTTTACTTTTCTGATCCTCAGGCAAACTTTATTAAAATACTAATGAAATATCACTACATCAGTCACAGGATGAATAGGTGAGATCACATCAAAAGCTTAAAATTCATAAACATAAGGCAAAGATAACCAGCCTACAAATCACAATCCCAGAGAACTTAGACAACAATGAGGACACAAAGAGAGACATACATAGATCTAATCTATGTGGGAAGTAGAAACAGACAAGATCTCCTGAGTAAGTTTGGAGAATGGGGACCTTGGGGGAGGATTAAAGTGGGGAGGGGAGAAGCAAGGAGGGGAGCAGAGAAAAAGTAGAGCTCAATAAAAAAAATCAATTAAAAAAGAGAAAAAAGAAAACATTTCATAAGCTTTAGACAAAAAGTCATCTTTCACCTTTGAAGAATAATAGGTGAACATCCCAAGATTTTGAAAATTGCCAAATAAGGTATCAGGTAATACCTTGCCCTTTCAGTATTCTCATGTAGCATAAAATGATACATATGTTGATTAAACTATTTCTCTCGATAGGGTGTTAAGCTAGTAAGTGCAAAAAGAATGCTACAATTAAATATCATTTGTTACCTACATTGGTTAGGTTTTTGTCAACGTGACACAAGCTAAAATGATCTGAGAAGAGGGACCTTCAATGATCTGAGAAGAGGGACCTTCAATGATCTGAGAAGAGGGACCTTCAATGATCTGAGAAGAGGGGCCTTCAATGATCTGAGAAGAGGGACCTTCAATGATCTGAGAAGAGGGCCTTCAATGATCTGAGAAGAGGGACCTTCAATGATCTGAGAAGAGGGACCTTCAATGATCTGAGAAGAGGGACCTTCAATGATCTGAGAAGAGGGACCTTCAATGATCTGAGAAGAGGGACCTTCAATGATCTGAGAAGAGGGACCTTCAATGATCTGAGAAGAGGGACCTTCAATGATCTGAGAAGAGGGACCTTCAATGATCTGAGAAGAGGGGCCTTCAATGATCTGAGAAGAGGGGCCTTCAATGATCTGAGAAGAGGGACCTTCAATGATCTGAGAAGAGGGACCTTCAATGATCTGAGAAGAGGGGCCTTCAATGATCTGAGAAGAGGGACCTTCAATGATCTGAGAAGAGGGCCTTCAATGATCTGAGAAGAGGGACCTTCAATGATCTGAGAAGAGGGACCTTCAATGATCTGAGAAGAGGGACCTTCAATGGTCTGAGAAGAGGGACCTTCAATGATCTGAGAAGAGGGACCTTCAATGATCTGAGAAGAGGGACCTTCAATGATCTGAGAAGAGGGACCTTCAATGATCTGAGAAGAGGGACCTTCAATGATCTGAGAAGAGAGACCTTCAATGATCTGAGAAGAGGGACCTTCAATGATCTGAGAAGAGGGACCTTCAAGGATCTGAGAAGAGGGACCTTCAATGATCTGAGAAGAGGGACCTTCAATGATCTGAGAAGAGGGGCCTTCAATGATCTGAGAAGAGGGACCTTCAATGATCTGAGAAGAGGGGCCTTCAATGATCTGAGAAGAGGGACCTTCAATGATCTGAGAAGAGGGCCTTCAATGATCTGAGAAGAGGGACCTTCAATGATCTGAGAAGAGGGACCTTCAATGATCTGAGAAGAGGGACCTTCAATGATCTGAGAAGAGGGACCTTCAATGATCTGAGAAGAGGGACCTTCAATGATCTGAGAAGAGGGCCTTCAATGATCTGAGAAGAGGGACCTTCAATGATCTGAGAAGAGGGACCTTCAATGATCTGAGAAGAGGGACCTTCAATGATCTGAGAAGAGGGACCTTCAATGATCTGAGAAGAGGGACCTTCAATGATCTGAGAAGAGGGACCTTCAATGATCTGAGAAGAGGGACCTTCAATGATCTGAGAAGAGGGACCTTCAATGATCTGAGAAGAGGGACCTTCAATGATCTGAGAAGAGGGACCTTCAATGATCTGAGAAGAGGGGCCTTCAATGATCTGAGAAGAGGGGCCTTCAATGATCTGAGAAGAGGGGCCTTCAATGATCTGAGAAGAGGGGCCTTCAATGGGCAAATGCCTCCATCACATTGGTTTATAGGCAAGCCTATATTAATAATTGATGTAGAAGAGCTCAGGCAACGGTGTGTTATACCACCCCTGGGCAAATGGTCCTGTGATGTATAAGAAAGCAAACTGAGCAAGTCAGAAGGAGCAAGCCAGTATGCAGCACTCTTCCATGGTCTCTGTTTCAGTTCCTCTCTGATGAGGAACCGTAACCTGTAAGCCAAATATAGCCTTTCCTCCCTAAGTTGCTTTTAGCATGGTCTTTATCAGAGCAATAGAAAACCTAACTAGGACATATTGCTGTTGAAAATTAAATCTAGAACATGGCTGCCAAAAATCATAAATTGGTAGGTATCAAATATTACATAAAAGGGATATAGCTCCTCTCAAGGCATAAATTTGCACAAAAGAAATCTGAATATAATCATAGATCAAACTAGCAATTTACAAGAAAGACAAGAGACAAAAAAACCATGCTAGGCCTGCTTCAATAGGCTATATATCTGGAAAATCCAAACTGTCAGAAACTTTTTGAGGCAAATGGTTTAATTTCTTCAACAAATTGGAGGGGCAATTAATTGTAAATATCAACTATAAGTTATTATAGGGGCAAATATGATATATATATGATAAGTCATATATGGGGCAAAATGAATTATAAGTCAATAAGGAAAACTGAAAATCAAAAAATGTATTGGTCTATCACAATAAATGGAACATTGTTGGTTACTAAAAAACAAAAGATTTAAAACTATGAAACTATATTGAATTTAGATTTTAAGGACATTAAAGTAGAAGAATACTCTTCTGGAAGAGGAAGAGAAACATGGTAAGTGGAACAAAGCACAAGTGAGGGTAAGGGGGAATAGATGTGTGCTGTAGAATAACCCTTACGTATGCAGCAAAGATTTGGCACTCACGTTGTTTTAATAAAGAAGTTGACTGGCCAATAGCTGGACAAGATAAGGTTAGGCAGGAGAGCCAAACCGAGAATGCTAGATAGAAAAAGGACAGAGTCTCAGAGTCACCAAGAGATGTAGAGGGACCAAGACGTGCTGGAGGAGAGGTAAAGCCACAAGCCACATGGCAGCACAGAGAAGTGGGCTAATTTAAGTTGTAAGAGCTAGTTAATAATAAGCCTGAGCTATGGGCTGAGCATTTATAATTAATATTGAGTCTCTGTATTGGTTATTTGGGAACTGTCAGGTGGGAAAGAAAAAAAATCCACCAACAGTTAAGTCAGATATGCTACACGCATGTGTGTGTGAAGATGTTGTATTGAAGTCCATTACTTTATACAATGAATATAGACAAACCAAAATTTTTAAACTATGAAGCAATGAAAAACTAGATTTCACTGGGAAGCCAAGGGTACTTATTAATTATTGTTAATTTTGGGGAATGTTAATAGTATTATAATGATATTTTCTTAAGTTGCTCATATATTTTAGAAATATCTTAATGTAAGCCCTGAAACTCAGCAGCTTCTAGAAAAAAATATAGAAAGAACACTTTAAGATATAAGTAAGGGGAAGACTGTCTGATTATATCTCTAGCCACTCAGAAAAAAAAGAACAATGATTGACAAATAGGACGCTGTAAAATTTCTAAAATTGACTATTAATCAATTGAAGAGGCAGAATTTAAAATGGAATAAAACATTTACTACCTACACATCCTACAGAGGATTAATATCTGGAATATGCAACAAAGACGACCCTAAGAGAGACATACATGGATCTAATCTTCATGGGAAGTAGAAAAAGACAAGATATAATCAGTAAATTAGGAACACTGGGACCATGGGAGAGGTTAGAAGGGGAGGGGAGTAGAAGGGTGAGAAGCAGAGAAAAATGTATAGCTCAATAAAAACAAGAAAAAAGCATTACTCTGCTATTGCATTGAGGCTAGACTACAACAGAACACAAAAGTAAGAGAAAGGGGGACTTCCGAGCATTTGGGCATCAGAGCATGGCCATTTGGTTCTGTCTCAATGACAGAGGAGGAAAAAAGAAGTCAGATTCTGATTATACTCTGAAGGAGGAGCTGAGAGTTTACCGACAGGTTGAATTTGAGGCATAACACAAAAGGGGTTGCTCTAAACTTAATCCAAGGTTTTGAATTAGGCAACTGCAAGACAGAGTGACATTTTATGATCTAGGATGACAGATGCCATAGGAAGGTTAAGTTGGTTTGGGATTTATCACATTTGAGTTGTCTTCTCAGATAGTTGGGTCCATCGTAATGATGGCAATTCAGATACATTTCATTTCCCTTTGTTATGAAAGAATTGTCTACTTACGTCTCTTCCAACCAGTTCCCTCTGGTTCTCAATGACACCCCAAGGAGGGATTCCAACTGTGGAGATTTTCCTCAAACACTTAGAGGAATGGGCTTTTAGGGCATCCCCAACATGCTTGGACACTCCTATGAAACAACCAGAGCAGAAGTCAAATTTCAGCTCATAGATCAAGATAAACAATGACTCTCACAGACAAATAGACGATCATATATGAAATGTCATTCTTAAGGTAGACTCTTAGCACTGTGGAATTGGATGCTGGCTTCTTGACTTTCTCTCTCCTCTCTTAACCTCTCTTCCTCTTACCACGGAACCAGGACCTGAATAATTCTCTTCCTTGACCAATTTCTAACACAGTCACTACTCTTGCCTGGCTAGAATGTTCCATGTACTGCTTAACATCTTGAGCATTGTAATGTTATCAAACGTACCAGTAAAATACCCTGAAGATTAACTCTGATATAAAGGCATTTGATAGCAGGGTATTTGACTCATGGTTAGATAGAGAAGTGGGGTGCAAGGTAAGGATCTGGCATGCGCTTTACCTGAGTTTATGCCTTCTGTAATTATCCATGCTCCTGTGGTCTCTGCAGCTTTGACCAGACCCTGGCTGAAGGCTTCTTTGAGGTTAGAGGACATCTTGAAGTTCTGGATACCCCCATGGACAGAGATCACAAGCTTTGGCAGCTCCATATTCCACTCTTTCAACATTAACTGCAACAGGTGTTCTGAGTTTGTATCCCAAGACGTTCTGATGTACTGGAAGGACAGTATACACCCATGAAGAGAACACAGTGCAACATGCAAGTCAGTAGAGAAAATCCGCACACAGCAGGGCCACTAGGGTAGCCTCAGCCTGGTCGGAAGTGTTGAGGGCCTCTCTGAAAGTTTAACTTCACCTAATGGAAATGTTTTCTTTTAAAGGCTCCACACTCCCTCCAACTTCTTTCTGGGAATTATAAACCATGACAGATAAGCTTCCTCTGTTTGGAGGTTTGGACTCCATGGTTCATAAGAAGGCTGGAGGTGAGGCAGGAATACTTCATCAGTACATCAGCAAAGCCATTGAGAGGAACTTTACAAAAAAGATGAAATATGACTTTTCAACAACCCATGACTCTGCATTTACTTGATCCTTCTCATATATTTGTAGACACTTTAAAAATTCAGGAGCATGAACTTGTGTTTTTAATTTATCTACCAATAATTTCTTTGCATACCATTATCCCTCTGAGAAAATTTTCTTTTGAAAATAAGTACATTCATCTCTGATAGTGCTAGCCAAAGAAAAGACCGGTGAGGTCACACCTAAGAGAGCCACTGGTCTGACATTACAGGGCATGATTGGCCACAGTTCTGCACAGTGAGATGAGTTCGTCTTCCTCAAACAGAATCCCAACCAGCAGGAATGAGCCAAGGTTATGGAAAAAAGGGGGACACTGGGAAAACATTAATTACAATACAAGTCTATGTCAAAAGAAAGCATGGGTGGAACTCTCCATACAAGCAACTATAAATTATCACAGTAGCCTCTAAAATAACAAATTAGTTTGCTATTTATCTTTAAACTTGTTGATATAGGAATACTTCGTTTCATAAGTAAAATATTAGAATTTCTGACCGTCTGGTCTGTACAGCTATCATTACACACGTGTAATAGGAAGACTAGAAGGCAGACCATGAGTCCATGTATGAGAGATGGCACTGTACTACCAGGCTTTACAACACACAGCAGCAGCAGGGCAAACACAAGCAGACCCTTATGAGATGGGTCTGTTGCTGAGAGCAATGGGTGAGGGCAAAGGAGGAGCCTGGGTTCCATTCACCTGTCTGTACCCCAGCTCTTCTCTAGGGTGAGCCTGTCTTCAACTCTAGATCTTCCCCATGCTAAAAGATACTGCTCTTTGGATAAACACTGCAAAGAAGGCCAACTGAACACCTCTCTTCTATTTCCTTTATAAGTAACTCACTCCCCCAGGCTCAACCTAATAAGCAGACTCTCTCAGATCCTTTGTAGAATGGGGTACTGCGGAGGGGAGGGACTCTGCGAAGAAAACTGCAGCAGAAGGAAACAAAAGACAGTCTCTCTCAAGATTGGATGCTACTCAATATGAGCTGGAAGGATGAAGCACATTTTGCTGAGACATGAAGTAAGATGCACTCAGATACACAAGTTGTAATGACAGTCAAAAGCTGTGGGAGCCAAAGAGATGGCTCAGTGGTTGCTGAGCTGGCAGCCCTTCCAGAGGATGAAGGTTCAATTCCTAGCACCCAAATGGAGAATTCCAACCATCTGTAACTCCAGGTCCAGGAGATCTGATGCTCTCTTCCCACCTCCATGGGCACCAGGCACACATGTGGTGCACAGACACATGCAGACAAAACATCCATGCACATCAAATAAAAACAAATTTAAGGAAAAAAAAATTAGCCAATTGCCAGGAGATATGTCTAGCTCTATTCTCAATTTTCCGGAATGTTCTTTGACCTTTGTACAAGCAAAGCAACTTCTTCACTGGGCCCCTTCTCCTTGTTCACTTTCACATCTCCGCTCAACACAGGGGCCCGTTTTCTCTACCTTTGAATGCATTCCTCGTTGCACACTGTGTCCTCTCTCTGAGACAGAAGGGGTTATCACTTTCATTCTCTCAGAGAACCTGCTCATATAGCATCCTCCACTTTTGTGAGGATTGTGTATTTTTTCCTGTGTCCCTCCCCAAATGTCAATCATTGTCAATATAGAAAACCTATTCTTTTTGGACCATACAAAGTATATAGGCACACATTAAGTAATGGATATGCAGAAAAAAAAAGTAAATAAAGGTGGATAAGAATAAACAATATCTGGAATCATGGTATAATAATAGAGCACTTGACTTACACATAGAAGGTCCTGGGCTCCACCCCCACCACAAATCAACAATAACAATGAGATAAAGACAGACATACAGAGAGAAAGGGGAAAGACAGGGATGCTCAGTGGTAAAGAACACTTGCTGTTCTTCCAGAGGACTCAAGTTCAGTTCTCAGTACCTATATTAAGTGGCTTACAACAACCTATAACCCTAGACCCGGGCATCTAATAGTCTCTTTTGGCCTCCACCAGCACCCCACACATATGTCACACACACACACACACACACACACACACACACACACACAAATTAAAAAGTAAGTAAGTAAATAAATGTCTTTTTTAAAAAAAAATAGCAAGCCTGGTGGTGGTAGTGCACACCTTTAAACCCAGCACTTGGGAGGCAGAGGAGAGCAGATTTCTGAGTTCAAGGCCAGACTAGTTTGCAAAGTGAGTTTCAGGACAGTTAGGGCTGTTTCACAGAGAAACCCTGTCTCACAAGAACAAAACAAACATATAAACAAAAACAACAAAAGGAAAGAGTGTCAAACTTGAAGGGAAAATAGATTCTCTAAAAATCAGACTCCGAAGGGGATCAGAAAATGAGGGGGAATTTTTCTGCCAACTAAAACAGAAATAAGCCTGCATAGTTAAAGGCAAGAGGACGGATAACTATAAATATGGATTCCTCTAGACACGCACTGCAACTTTATTAAGCTGCCTTTGATGGTCACCTCCAGAGCATGACTGGCCCTCAGGTTTCCTGAGGTTGCTCTACTTGGGAAATCAGGTGCTCAGAAAACATCAGGTGATGATTGCTCTCAGAAGAGTACACCTGAGGACCAGTTGACCTGTTAACACTGTATGCTACAGTCTGGATATGTAGTGTCCTCAAAAGCATCGTGTTAAAGGCCTACTCGCCAGCATTAATGGGAAATGGCAGAAGCTGCAGAAGATGGGGCCGAATGGAAAGATGTTAGGTCATTGGGGGTGCACCCTGCAAGGACACTGTTACCCTTGTCCCTCTTCTCTATTTCTTCCTGGCTGCTGCTAAAATCAGGCTGTGCCCTGCCCAAAGTCACGGACGGCATGCTGTGTAAAACCATAGCGTTACAGGCTGCACCTTGCCCTGAGAGATTCCACTTTACAAGCACGACTTGACTCCACTTTGCCTGCAAGTGCAGACTGCACCTTGTTGACCACATAAACAGCGCCATCTCCCTGGCACCACCCACAGGGAACAAACTGATTAAATAACCCTAAAATGTTAAAAGGAGCTACTCTATAAATTTATAAAGTTAACAGAGGCCATAAGATCGCATAATAATATTAAAGTCATCCAAGAAAACTAATTTTGAGAACTTACGAGAAACACCATAGTGAAGAAACACTGTCACCTGGACCCCACAACACCTAACAATAAACCATCTAACAATAAAATGATAATGAACTCTACGGGTGTGTCATCTGACCACCCTCAGTGTGTGTCAAGGGACTCACAAGCAGGGAACGTGGAACTGCCCTAGGAGCTTCAGCTCAGATCAGTCCCCATTGCTGCTATAACCTACTTAGACTGTCATCTGCTTGCCCATCTGGACCTATTCCTACACCTGAGAGGCAGACAACGCCCTTCACACCTAAGGGAAGTGAAGACCTGGCTAGACGTGACAGTGGATCAATGACATGGCTCCCTTTGAAGTAAAGCCATGATATGTGGCTCTCTCTCCTTAGAAGTACACTTGAAAGGTCTCTTCAGTTCAAAACTAGCGAGATGCTTCGGGTTATCAGCAGACCTTGGAGTGGTAGATATGTTCTCCATCTTGGAAATTAATGGTGCCAAAGGTGTCTGTAGGGCTCTTCACTGTGTGCTTCTCAGCAGACCACTGTTGATCCCCCTCGCCCCCAGCGGCTGAGAGGGTCCAGGCATAATCTAACCCATGATGTTCTTGTATCAGCCGGCCACAGCAGCACCTAAATTCAGAAAGACAGTCACTCAAAATAGAAAAGCGGTGCAATAATTCCAATCCTCAGATTGATGTATAGATGCCATGTATTAATAACTCTTAAAATTGGTATTCAGTTCACCAGACTTGGCAGGGAGCACCTTTACCCAGTAAGCCACCTCATCAGTCCCTATGTCTCCTTCTTAACACTGATGGACACTCTGTCGGCCATGGCAGGAAAGAAGATCATAAATACATATAATAGACTTTATATCTTCTCTCATTCCTTACTGTTGTTTTGTTTATTCCTTTGTTCTTTTTTTTAAAATGGAATCTCACCAGGATGCTCAAGCTAGTCTTGAACTCCAAACTCTAGATATAAATGATGCTTCTGCCCCAGCCTCTTAAGTAGTTAGACCACAGTAGGGTGCCATCAGACAGTGACTGGACTCTAAATAAAAGTAGTTGTGAGTGAGAGAAACCAAGGCTTTTCTATAGCTAAAATGCCACACTGTTCTTCATCTGCCTTTTTCCTTCACTTTATAAATCTTTACTAACACAGTAGTATATATTTATATAATTTGCAAATAAGCATGCATATAATGTGTATATTGATATACATAACCCAAAATGTTTAATGATGTAGTATAGAGTAAAACATGTGACGTTCACTCTATCAAAGGCAGAAACCTTTAGCATGGACCACAATATATGTATATTCATTTATAAATAATATTACATGTTCATGTCAGTCCACATAGTAAATATTAGTCAAGACAGAAGTGAAATTACAAAGGTATCAAATTGTTTGTTGTTTTTCCACTCATAACTTTAAAATACTGTAAATGAGGAAGTAACCTGAACATTCATCAATAAGGATGCAAATATAGGAATAAACACATAGCTCCCTTGCTAGAGTGCTTGCCTCAGCCTGAAAGAAGCCCAGGGTTTGATCTCCAGCATCACAAAAATCAGGCAGAGAGGTATACGCAAATAATACAGCACTATACAGGTAGGGAAGGGAAAATCAGAAGTCCAAGGTCATCCTTAGAAACATGACAAGTTTAAGGATAGTCTGAGCTACATGAGACCTTGTTTAAAAAAAAAAAGCCAGTAAGTCAAGTACAGTGATAACCACCTATAATCTCAGCTACTAGTGAGACTGAGACCTGAGAATTGGAAATTGGAGTCCACCCTAGGCAGTTTAACAAGACTCCAAGACCCTGTTTCAAAATTTCAAGCTATAAAAATCAAATAATATAAAAGTTAAAGTTAGCATTTAAACTCACAAACTTTAGGACAGGGTCAGGATTAAGGACACTTTATTTTGCTCCACTGATTAAAAGGAAGGGCAAACCCGCTTGCAGACACACGTTAAGATGTGTGTCACTGCTACAATGTATACCGCACTGCAAAGTTCACTTTACTGTGGGTGTTTTGCCTGTTTAGTGCAAATACGATGTGTATGACTCTTATGTCAAATACCTCACTGCATATGCAACATAGAGTGACATTTTATCCAAATGCAATGTGATAGCAAAATAAAGTGGTGCCCATTTCATACATGATTTAGGTGATAAAAGCTCTTGTCAAATCTCCTACCATGTTTGCATGTCTCAGTAACTCAGGACTTCTATTAGACTCAAGTTCCATGCTCATGAAAGGAAGAACACACACACACACACACACGCCTCTTTTATATGTCCATCTTTTTCAGAAGAAATAACAGGTGCCTTAATCAGAGTCAGCTCAACTTCTGAGAGAAGCCAGACACATCTGTCACTTCAATCAACAGAGCTGTTTTCCCTGATCCAGCCACTACAAGAGTGTCCACTTCTCCCTCACTGTTCCATTGGTGTCCCTCCCAACACTCCATGATCTGACGAAGAGGACAACCTTCCTGGATAAAGGGGACTGTTCCTCAGCCTAAAATTCACAAGGAGTTTGGCTCCCCTGCTAGAACCTCCAGAAGAAAAGAAAAGGAAAAAGGTCTGGAGATCTGAAGAAACTCTCCTAAGCACATTGCGAATGCCTTAAAATGAAAAGAAGCTGATTTGTCAAAGTCTCACCTGACTAAGTTCTGACAGACTTGGCAGCCTTGAGTGCATCTGAGTTAAAGAAATAAAATCATTGTTAGTTTACAAATATATGTACTAAGAACTTAATGCTTTTCTAGTAAACATCACTTTCCACAGTCTGAAAATTGGAATTTGCTAAACATGCATTCATCATTTACTTCCCATATCATTTCCTATGCATAATTATACAGTAGAAACAATGACAAAATTAATAAACCATGGACTATGAAACCAGACTACCTAGGTTTGAATACCATTGACTCAGTGATTCTTTTAAGTCCCAGCTCTCACACTTAAAAATAATTTCAAACACTTTTTGATCCCCCCATAAGGTGATGAAAAGGATTATCTTAAGTAATCTATCTGAAGTAGCTTGTGCCAGCTGCTACATTGCAGTATATTTAATAAAGGTGGATTAGTTACCTTTCTCACCACTGTGGCAAGGTATCTGATCAAAGAACTTGAGGAAGGAAGGGTCGGTGTTGGCTCACAGTTTGAGGGGCTACAGTCCATTGCGGTGGTTAAGTCATAAAGGTGGGAGTGTGAGGCAGCTGTTCACACTGTCAGCAATCGGGCACCAGAGAGAGGAAAGCTGGTGCTCAGCTTTCCCCCTTTTATTCATTCTGGGAGCAGCCTATGGGAAATGTACCAACCACATTCTGGGTGGGTCTTTTCCTACTCAGTTAAACTTCTCTGGAAACACTCATAAACACACCCAGAAGTGTTCCTCATTAATTCAGTAGGGGATTCTTAATCCGGTCAAGCAGGTGGTGGAGGGTAAGCATCATGGGTAGGTATTATGATTGCTGTTGCTATTACTTTGCTATTGTAATTATTGAACAATGAAGGTAACGCAGAACTCTAGGAAATGAAGTAATAAAACATATTTTTAAATATTTTAAAGTTATAAAGCAGGACCAGTGATGTAGCTCTCTCAGCTTGCTGAGCACAAAAGAGGCCTTGGATTATATCCCTAGTCCCTCATAAACTGGGTATAAAGGCGCACACCAATAATTTGTACACTCCAGAGGGGGAATGAGAAAGATCAGAAGCTCAAGGTCATTCTCTGTGACACCCTGAGTTCCAGACCATGCTGAGCTACAAGAGACACTGTCTTTGTGTGCATGTGTGTGTGTGCATGTGTGTGTATGTGTGTGTGTGTGTGTGTGTGTGTGTGTGTGTGTAAAACAATATCAAATCAAATACTGTCATTGATCCACAATTAGACATGAGTGTCTAACTAATGCCACTCTGTTTCATAACACAGCTTTGTTGGAGTATTTTTTATTTGTTTGGTTAGTTTGGCTTGGTTTGGTTGGTTTGGTTTAGTTGGTTTGGTTACTTTGATAAGGTTGGCTTTTATTTTCTTTGGTTTAGATGGCCTAGTTTGATTTGGTTTAGTTTGTTTTAGTTGATTTGGATTGGTTAGTTTAACCTGATTTTGTCCGGTTTGCTTTGGTTTATTTGTTTGGCACAGTGCTAAGAATGGAATCCAAAGCCTTGCACATGCGAGGCTCTGCCACAGAGTTCTGGACTCAGTTCTCATCACTGCTGTTTGGTAACACATCATGACATCTCATAGGCAAGTCCTCTATTTTTGTCTTGTTTTAAATACTGTTCTACTTTTCTCGGCTGAGGAGTATGTGAAGTCCTAGATTCCATCTCTAGTGTCTAAATAAATAAACAAGATTAAAATTGTTTTACTTCTCTAGACACATATATATCCATATGAATTTTTTAAAAATCTTTTGAAAATGTCATGATTTTTATGAGTATTTTATTTAATTTGTAAAATGATTTGGGACTTAATATGAATATAATTCTTTTCCTCATTACTTTTCCTCTTTAATTTTCAGGAAAAAAAGCTTCCAGGATTTGGTTAGCAATGATCTTATTTTAAGTGTAAAATATTTTTTAAAGACTATAATTAAGCAACAGAAAGAAAGACACTGTTTATCAAATATGATCAGTCTAAACTTTTCAGAACCCAGTATTCTAAGTTTCACTTTTTCTTTGTGTTTTTTTCTTAAAAATAAGAAAGGAGAAGGAAGTTGTAATCAAACCTATTAGGTTTGTTTTCTTATTAGGAGCTAAAAAAGATTTAATAGAAGAAAGAAATTTTTATTGATATTAAATAGCGAAATACTAGCTTTATAGTTTTAATCTGCCCCCCCAACCCACATTAAAGTATTGAATGTTTGATTTCCACCCCCACTGTTTGTGGTGCTGTTTATAGGTGCACAGCCTTTGGGAGGTGGGGCCTGACTGGCAAAAATGTTTCATTTAATGGAAGGCCTTTGAGGGTAATAACGTACCACTCACTCCAACCACCGCTTCTGTTTTCTAGTCTGAACAATGTAAACAATTATCCAGCCACATACAATAGCCAGTGCCTACCCTACATGCAGCACTGAGACCTTCTGGAGTTAAAGTTAAAACAAGCCCTTCTTCCCTAACTGCTTCCGTCAGCTGTTTGTTCCATGGGAGAAGTAACAAGTATACTACTAGTTTCCTGTCCATTATAATGACAAAAAACACATCAAAGCTATTTTTCTTGAGAATTTCACTAGAACCCAAGAAAATCAACCTATAAGAGGAATTTCCATGGTCATCTACTGCATTTTTTGCAATCACACAGCATAGAGACAGATTTTTTTCTCCATAAACAGTAAGAAGTCTTGAGTGTTTCATAAAATTATGTTCAACAGAGCCAGGCATAGTGGCACATGTCTGTAGTTGTAGTACCCAGGGAGGCTGAGGCAGGAGAATGGTGAGTTTAAGGCCAGTCCAGGCAGCATACTGATACCCTATCTTAAAATAAATAAATTCCCAGTGGTTTTCTTTTTCTCTAATGCTGAGGATTGACAGCAGGGCCCAATGCTTGCTCTAACACTGAGTTCTGCCCAAGATCATTCTCTTTGCACCTTAGGAATAACCACACTTGGTACTCTGTCACTTTTCCTGAGGTCCAAGGTGGTTATGAAGATGATTTTTCCATTCAAAGAAGTGAAATGAGTATCATGTCACATGAAACCATAAAAGATGAATGGGGGAAAATTGTGTTACCTAAGCATCTGATAAACACTTTATACACAGGTAAAATAAGAATTTCCAATCACAGGGCTTACCAAGCATAGGTAATTCAGTGAGGGTGGGACTAGTCAATGTTTAACCAAGGCAAAGAGCACGATGTCAGTCCTCGCCCACACCTTACCACACTTTCCTTCACAAGCATGCACTCATGACTTCTAAACTTTAAACAGATGTAAGGCCAATGGCTCAAGGGAATCTAAAATAGACTGGCTACCCTAGTGAAAATGTTTCTCTTCTATTTCCCTATCAGTTTTCCATCAGGGCAATGACATCCGGTCGTAAGTTCACAGACAGACCTGATTAGCCTGAGGAATTTTCCGTAGACCTTTCTTCCCCTGCTTCTTACCAGCTGCCTTGCTGGACTTTGTTCTCCGAGCAGTTTCCATAGGGTTGTCCAGAATGTGGAGTTCTCGAACTCGACCCTGCTGCCTAGAATCGGCCTAAACACAAAGCCTCAGCAGGAAACCGCAACTAAGTCTCCTGACCCCTTTGGATCTCTGCAATGTCCCTGACGTGTCCTCTACAGTCACCATCTAGTTGGGATACTTTAGGTGGAATAAAGAATAGCCACAACATTTTGAGTATTCACTATGGAGATAGTAAAAATTATCTGCCCTCACTTGGTGGGTATAGAGCCTTATATCCCTATGACGTCTGTCCTGCCTCCAAGGGGAACTGCAGTGGCACATGGACCGGAATCCACCACAATGCGACAAGTAAGTGATATTATTATATGTAATTTTTTCCTCTTTGAGTTAACGACGTCTTTAGATGGACATTTTAACAGGAACATGTTGGTGGCAGGCACTGGGGCTGTCATATGTAGCTAACAGTTCCTTCTCTTAGTAGATTTTCTTCAATCTTCAAAAAGGGCTTTTATAGAGTACAGGAACAAACAGATTGAAATGAGTAAATACCCTCACTCCATAGCTATTATTAAACACTCTACATAAGTGATATTTGTAAATTTCTTCAAATAGCACTTGAAGTAGTACCACGTTTAAGAAGGAAGAATGAAATTTAAAACTGTACCTGTGAGGGTCTTTTGTGCTGGGTATGAATTTGTTACACTCTCTCTTGTAGAATACCCCTTCAATCCAAGATTTCTGAAACAGAGAAAAATGTTATTTTGTGATCTGTTTTAATGAAAGGTGAGTGTGGTATAACTATGGTAATTCAGGTAGGCAATATATATGTAATCATCATGATATTCATTAAAATACCGTGACCAGGGACTGGAGGCCCAGTTCATTCGGTAAAGTATTTGCTGCAACAAGCGTGAGGCCCTGAGTTCAGCTCCCTAACACTCAGCATAAAAGCCAGATGTGGTAGCATGCACCTGTAATTGTGCTCTGGGAAGGCAGAGAAGAGAAGATCCCTGGGTTCTACCAGAAAACTAATTAACTGACTGAGTAATAGAAGAAGACACCAATGTCAATCACTGGCCTCTCATGCACAAGCACACAAGTATGCATTCATACACAAACCAAATCAAATCAAGTTAAATACCCAGTAGCTTCTACAGCCTAATGTTCAAAATACAAAATCAACTGATGCAGAATTTCATCTTGAGTAACAAGGTCGTAGTAAAGCTATAACTGATACATTCCCTTAGACCTGCTAAGACTGACTTCCAGGTCTTGTGCCATAATCCCAACAACACATGACTATTGTGCTCTCCATACTTTTTAAAAAGAAGAACAAATACTATGATTTACTCTTGACATAATGGGGGAAAAAGGACGCACATATGCGCTGGTTTTCTCTAAGGCGATCACAGGGGCGTGTAAAATGAATCATTCAATCAGAAAAGCTAAGGCTAATAATATTAGGAGACTGGAGGCAGAAGCAAAATCTTCTAATCCAAATTTAGCCATAACTCCTTCCCGCTTGACCTTAATTCAACCTCAATGAGTTTTTTCTTAAACATCTATTAAAATAATAGAGACATAATTTTCTACATAAGGCAAACTGAAACCTTGCTCTATTGTCATAGATAATCAGGTATGAGACAATGGTATTGCTCTCACAAACACCGATAGCACAAAAGCCAAGGATATTAGAATAAAAATGAAGAAAATAGAGATATTTTGGTTGAAAGAATGAAAATATTCACTAGAATATTAATTCTAAACCCCGAGTATTTTCAAATATGGATCCATCTAATTGAAAATCGTGCACTCTTCATAATGATTGATTGGGTATAACTAGGTGATTGTGAATTGGAGTCACAAGGACTGAAAAGGTCTTATTGCTCTGTAAATCCCAGCATGACTAAGATATCAAAACACTGGAAAGCATGTCAAAGAACAGTTCCCATCTTGGCAGTTTCTTGAGACAGCCTGTGAGCACAGCTTACCATTGGCAACTTCACTTCGTGACACAAAACCTCCATGGGGACCTGAGGCTCACTCTTTCTTCTAGCAAAGGGTCTTCCATTCTACAAAATCCAAGTCATAGCCAACTGCATTAGAATGCATTCCAACTGCATTCGAAGTCTGGAAACACAAGACAGGGAGCCACCATTGCGCCCAACTAACAGACAAGCTTGGTTTTGTCATAGTATAAAACTGCTTTTTGGTTTATGTTTATTTGTTCATTTTAGATGCTATTTTCTATGTCTAGACATACTTTGCCTTCATAAGTGTATATGCACCACATGTATGCTTAGCTACTCCAGAAAGCCAAAAGATGACATCAGATCCCCTAGAACTGGAGTTATGAGCCACCATATGGTTTATGGGAATCAAACCCAAATTCCCTGGAAGATCACTAAAACCTCTTAACCACTGAGCCATCTCTCTGGACCTCTATATGAAAATATTTTGATGCCAAATAGCCTAAGATTAAAGGTGTGGATATAATTTTAGAAATCCATACCAAGTATAATGGAATGCAGGGGAAGTAACTGTATTCTAAATGCACAAACTCTAAATCCAAGGGTCTACTACTGAATACAGCACAAGATAACGGATCCAGATCTGAGTCAGATGGGAGAGGGGGCAGTGGGACCCTAGTCCTTCTGTCCCTTTTGCACAGTCTGCAACTATTTGTGTGAATTAAAAACAATCAATAAACTATAAAAATATAAATCCATAAAAATCAAAAATGACAGCATTTAAAATTAACAAAATAGACAGGAGCTCATGACATATTTATTATAAATGGCATGAACACTAAGAATCATTAAGCTCTATCCTTATTAAAAAGCATTAACAATTTTGCCCAGCTACTCTACAGACATATTAAATATTTAATTTTTGCAAAGTAATAGCGAAAGTGCTACAAAGGCATAAATATGTCTTCAAAGAATTTCTTATTCTGAATTTCCAAATGTTTGAATCTATTAAATAATTCAAAACTCCCTTGGACAGGCCTCCATGTTTACATACTGGGAAATCTGTAACAAATACGACAAGGTTCGTAATGTCAAGAAAAGTAGAAGCGAAGGGAGGAAGAGATAAAGACTGATATAATACATCATATGAACAGTGGTCTGTAAAAAAAAATTGCAAATCAGGTACAATAACAATCAAATTATTGCCTCAGCTCCTTCAGAAGCTGAGCTAGGGGAATCCCAGGAATTTGAGCCCAGAATGGCAACACAGCAAGATGCTATCTCCAAATACAAGTATATAAATAAATAAACAAAACAATCAGCTGACTGCAAAGAAGGGCCCTAGTTTAGAAGCATATATACGTACATATATACTAATATAATATATATACACACTAAGCAAGCTGAGCTCAGTCTACTCCTTTTTTCAAATATGCATTTATTTTATTTTTTATGCATATGAGTGCTTTGTCTGTGTGTATGTAAATGCACTATATATGTGTCTGGTGCCTCCAGAGGCCAGAAGAAGGCACAAGATTCCCTGAAACTGGAGTTATGGACAGTTGTGAGTAACCATGTGGGTGCTGGGAACCAAACCCAGGTTCTCTGAGAGCAGCCAGTGGTCTGAACTGCCGAGCCACCTCTTCAGCCCCTCGGCTTATTCTTTTCAAAGACTAGATAACAAACTCTCTGTTCTGACTCAATTTCTTCATTATCTATTTGCTCATTTGCAAAAATGAAAATGCTAGCCAAGACTAGCTCATCCAGGCATGTAGCTCAGTGGTAGCACATGTGCTTAGCATGTATAGCCCAAAATTTAATCCTGGCACAAAAACAATAGTTATAATAACACTCCGTCATAGACATATTGGAAAGATCTGTTCATTTAAAGTTTAGATTTCTTCCAAGGACTTACTATGTCTCTATAAAGCTTAGCTATCATCATTAGCTATACCAAAGGGTAAAATTAGTATTTGGTTATTATATTTTTGCCACAGAACAAAGTGAGTACCTCCAACTCTCCCTCATAGGACTCCTCAGAATATGATGTAATGGCCTTACACCTCCACTTTCTCCTTAAAGTCCAGATGATGCAGACCCAGTGTTAGTCATTTATGTTGTCCTAGGCCCCTACCCAAAAATTGTTGAATGAACAAAATGAACACCCTCAAAATAAACCTGTGGGTACCATTGTATATAATTTTCCGTTCAAGGGTATAAACAAGAAACCTGTGACATAACAGAAACAGGGAATTTTTTCTTGCAGTTCCTGTGCTTAACTCAAAACTATAGCAAAAGCTTCCAGTCCCAGCACTCAGGAGGCTGAGGCAGAAAGATGGATAGTTCAAAGCCAGCCTCAGCCACATAGTGAGGATGAGGTGCTGTAGCTGCCTCCACAGGTCAGCACTTTTTCCTTGTCAATTTGGCCTTGGAGGAGAAAAAGGCAGAGAAGAACCAGGGTTAGCCTCAATTTCCTTCACCCTAAATTAAAATTACCTTTTACATCCAATCTTAGACCCGAGGTAAAGCTGGGAAAGACAAAGAAACACCCAGAGATGGGCCTTGTAATAGCCACCATCCGTGAATGGTCCCAGCTCACACTACTGGTTTTTCTACAAGGCTGGTGACTGAACCCACACCTCACACGTGCTGGACAGGGACTCTATCCACAAGCCACTTTCCCAGGCCCTAGGGCTTTGAAATACTTTCCGAGCACAGATTCTTTCTGTGGAATCTCTGAAGAGACAGATTCTTGGAAGCGTCTCTTCATTTTAAATACCCACAATTCATTTTAACATCCGAGGGGCTAAAGGAAAAAAAGGAACAGATCACTTATTTTCATCCCAACACTTTTTCAGTCCTTCAAAGATCACACAAGAACTTCCCCACCGGAGATGACTCGCCCCCACTTTGATGTCACCTGTTCTACATGACACACAGCATGGCACTGTCACGGTGTAGCTGGATACATTCTGCTGCCTGTATTTATCAATTTTATTATGACCCACTTTAAATGAAGACAGTGTGCACTTAAAGAATCAAGTCGGCCGTGGTGGGTTTGCCAAGCATGTACAAGACCTGGATTCCAAACCCAGCACCTCTAAAAGAGAAAAGAAGGAGCATTGTCTGGCCTACGAGTGCTTCAGTAGATAGAGCACTTGCCTTGGACCGGTGAGGTCTGAAGTTCAAATCTCCAGCTCTCACGTGAAAGCCTGATCTATGTGGTGACTCACCTATAGCACCAACATACTGGAGGCAGAGATAGGGAGGACCTATAACAAGCTATGTAGACAGACTAGTGGAATCAGCCAGCTCTGAGATCAAGTGAAAGACCCTATCTCCATTTGTAAGATAAAGAGCAATCAAGATGCCCAATATCAACCTCCAGTCACTACATGCACATTCACACAATGCAGAGACACGCAGACAGAGAGAGAGAGAGAGAGAGAGAGAGACAGAGACAGAGACAGAGACAGAGACAGAGAAAGGGAAGGATAAAAGGAAGGAGAGAGAGATTCTAGTTACAGAGATTATTATCTTATGTATCTTGGAATTCACAATCGCTAGGAAACCACAAGAATGGCTCAAATGACACAATAATAATTTCAGACCTCAGAGTGACATTTGATGCTTTCTCTGTAGGACTTCTCCCTTAGAGCAATTCCTTCTTTCAAAATATGTGTCTCATAGATAAACCATCTGCTGGCTCAGGGGAGAGGCCACTCCTTTGGGAGAATCAGCTCTGGGAACTATTGTGTAAGTCTTGTGTGAACTCAGAAAGGATGCCTTGCCTTCTTCCTCAAGAGAAACAATCTCAAAAAAAAAAAAAAACATTCCTACCCAGAATTCCAAGAATTTAGTATCTGTTCCAGCAACACTTCTATGGGTATATTGACTGAATTTCCATTAAGTATTCTTCCAGGAAGCAGAATTTAGAAATACTCACAGAAAGAAAACATAAAAGAACCTTATTCTTTTTTCTCTTTTTTGATAGTAAAGGTGAGCCATTTTTATATTAGTAATTTCTATAACATCCCTAAAGTAGAATGTCAGTCAAATAACCCATGCATTACTAAAATGCATTTTCTTCTATGTAAACTAAAGACCTTCCCGTAGTGCTCTGTTAGGTGAAAGCATTAAGAATCCCAGAATGAATTTTTAGACTACATGAACTCATGGACAAATAAACAATCCATGCACATGCCCTTCACATGGCCAAATGGGGCAGTTAAAGACAACAGTGTCCTCCCATATATAAATAATAAAGTTGCATGCTTAACTGATGTCATGCCCCCTTCCTGCCACGCCCCTTCCTGTCTCTTCTTACGTTCTTTAAAGTTCTAAAGGGCTCAGGATTTTCAAAATATCAGTGAAAGATAACTTTTCCTGAGCTGTCACACACAGTTGTCCAGTCTTAGGAATAACTACAAATGTCAAGTCAGGAGTGCTGGCATACACCTTTTATCCCAGGACTCGGGAGGCAGATGCGGGGGGATCTCTGGGAGTTCCAGGACAGCCAGGGCTGTCACACAGAGAAACCCTGTCTCAAAAACTCTCTCCACCCGCCAAATGCAAATGTAAGACACCTGGGAGCTATGGGCGTGCTTTCACTTTGGTAAGAGAAAAAGAGAAAATTTCTGGGCAGTGGTGGTGCGCATCTTTAATCCCAGTGCTTGGGAGACAGAGGCATGGGGATCTCTGTGAGTTGGATGCAGCCTAGTCTACAGAGTGAGTTCCAGGACAGCCAGGAATACACAAAGAAACCCTGTCTCATGGAATGGGGAGGAAATAGAAATCTCTTCTATTAGTTTTTTTTTTTTTTGATAAGTGTCCCTAGATAATAAAATGGGAACGTTTTAAAGCAAACACCAGAATACTCATCTCATTACAGTTCTAACCTATTAAGACCTTCCCGGAAGATGCATAAAAGCCCCTCCCACTTTCAAGGAGCAAAAAAGCTACAAATGTGTGTCTATGAACGCAAGATCAAACCGACGGACCTATGTACAACGGGCAAATGCACGGCCACTGAGCTACATCCCAGTTCCTACTGATGGTCTTTGTTCATGCTCAAAAAAAAATATCAAATCAAAGTATCCAAAAGGTTAGTAAGATAACACCCACGTCCACAACATAGTTGACAACACACTTTCTGGGGACAACTGACTGTGTTGTTTTTCATATGGTTGTGATAAATACCTAAGGAAATAATAACCTTGGGAGGAAAGGTTAGTTCTGACTCACAATTTCTGAGGTGTTAGCCTACCGTGGAGGGAAGGCAGGGAAAGCAGGAAGACAGAGGTCCTAACCAGCCGGGAGGACCAGGAAACCCAGAGAACTCACACCAGGGCCATCGATGGGTAATACCTTCAACACCCACCCAAGCAACCCGATTCTGCTTGCTAGGCCACATGTCCCCAAGCAGCTTCACAGACACCAGTAGGACTGCCATCATCACTGGGAACTAAATGTTCAGACTCATGATCTGTGGAAGGTATTTTACATTCTAAATGTAACACTCACAAAATTATATGTTTAAATAATTGACTAAACATTAAACTTAAAGGAAATGTAACTTCCTAAGGAAACAAATTAGGAATTTCAGGCTAAATGTTATTGTGATCATCTACAGAAACGCCTTTTTTTAATTTTTATTTTCCAGTGTAGCACAGCAGAAAGAGCATAAGAAAGACTTTCCTTCTTAAAGTCTGCTGCATCAGGACACTCCTGAGGCTGAGGCAGGAGGACTGCCAAGAGTTCTGGACCTTCCTGTACAGTGAGAGCCTGCTCAGATGTGGGTGGGGATTAAATGGTAGAAACCTATGCCACATTATTAAAATCAGACAAACGCAAAATCTCTTCAAAAACCAGGACATGTTTTTAATCCCAGCAGTCGGGGAAGTAGAGACAGGTGAATCTCTTTGAGGCCAGCCTGTTATATGTCACAGGTGTCAGGACAAACAGGGCTACATACAGAGAGAGACTCAGTCTCTAAATAAATAAATATATGGACAAACAAACAAGCAAACAAACCCTCTCTAAAACAATAAGAGAAAAGAGCCAGGTGTGGTGGCTTTTGCCTGTAATATCAACAGGAGGATACTTTGGGTTCAGGACTAGCCTGTGCTACGTATACAATGAGTTTTAGGAAAGCTTGAAAGGCAGATTTAAAAGTATAACTATATCCAAGTAAAACCTCTAGAAAGGAATTGGTTATATCTTGTTGAGTCACTGGTCAAAGGGAACCACAAAACGCTCCCAAACATCCCTGGCTATTGTCAAAACACTCTCCACAGCCGGATGGACAAGCCGTATTGCTGAAGACAACACTATGTCCTTGAACATGGAGACGAAGCTTAACTGGCGCCAAGCTAGCAGCTTCACCCCTGCTGACTTGCATTCACAGGGCTGGAAGGTACTCTGCACGCCACTGGATGAGTGATAATGATCAATATCTCCTAGCTACAAATCCTGGGACATAAATCATGAACCTACAAGATAAACTGGTGCAATAAATGTTACGGGTGCAACCAACCACCTAGAAAGGTTATGGGCCTAGGAGAAAATGCATTGCTATTATTCAGATAAGAAATATAGCAGTAAAATGATTTCTAATTACATTCTGCTATGGGCATAGATCACTGTCTCTCACTCAGCCATGATCAGATTAGCTTCCTCTGCAGAAAATGGGAATACAAAGAACCACAATTGGACAATGTTCAGAGGGCAAGAGACCTTGGGATACTTAGTTCTAAATGGGGCGTCTCCGGCACACCCTCCCCTCAGGGCTCAGTGAACCCTGCAGAAGAGGAGGCAGAAAGATTGTAAAAGATTCATGATGAATGACTCCAGGAAGATGAGACAGCATCTTCCAGCTACAACGGGATGGGACAGATGCACACATGACCTCACAGAGACTGTGACAGCTTGCATAAGACTTGCACATGTTCAGATCAGACAGGGTCCCAGCCTTGAGGGGGGAAACGGGTCCTAACTCTAACCAAGAATTAATTGCAATTAGTACCAGCTGCAAAGGAATAATCGGTTTTCTATCCTGGACTGTCACAGGACAGACCCCATGCCTCATGGTGATTGGCCAACACCAAATTAACCCTGTGGTGTTTGTTCATTTGCTGTTTTTTGGGTTGTTTTTGTCTTATTGGTCTTTTGTGTTTTGTGGGTTTTTTTCGGTCTTGTTTGTTTTTACTTTATGGATTTTTTTCTTTAAAAAAAAGAGCAAAAAAGCATGAGGTTGGATGGGAAGGGATTGGAGAATGGGAAAATAATCAAAGTATATTATATGAAATTTTATAATTAAAAAATAGAAAGTATGGACATGGCTAGTGAACTGGCTCAGCAGCGAAAGCCTCAGTGTGTGCCACCAAGCCTAACAACTGAGTTCAGTGCCCAGACTCACATGGTGAAAGGAGAAGAACCCACAAGTTGTCTTCTGAATGCCACTCGCTCACCATGGCAGGCGCATGTGCAGACACACAGAAATAAATATCTATTACAAAGGTTTTTAAGTGTAGGTGATTTGTCTCCATCCCTCATCAGTAACAGTTCATGTTAAAGAATGTTTTTCAAATTTGGGGGGTTTAAGATTCTTTAATACCCTAAAATCTACCAAGGATTGTTGACAAGCTTTATTGAGTTATGTCTGCTGGTACTGACCACAGTGACTGGAGAATCCAGAAACATTCATGTTAGGGCTCTTATAAAAAACCATGTGGTCAGGGAGGAAGAGAAAACGGTGGAAACAAGATCCAAGTTTAAAGTAGAGGATGAAGGGCTCGGGGGGCGGGGGGGAGGGCTAAAGAACAGCTCCTATCCACGATGATGACTTGACACACAAGTCCACAGCAGTTTCATCGCAATGAAAATAAGTGCATTATTACAAAACCAGGAAATCTCAGAGAAATACATCCTTTGTGATTAAAGCTACAAACAAACAGAAGAGGATAACAGGTTTGTCCATGATGACCAAACTGAATGTGAGAACGGCCAGGTAGAAGGAGGTACTCAGGGGAAAATCAACAGAGGTATAAACAACAGCCACGTGCACAGGCACAAAAGCACATATGTTTGTGCACGCACACACAGTGGTCCCTACGTCAACAATACAATCCAAAATCTGGCATTAACATAGCCTTTTTATATATGCCAAGAGCTGTGGGAAATGTTCTTTCCTTAGCTAAACTAGTATCCATAATTTCATGACTAGTACCAATAATTGCTCCATTATGCAGAAGAACAAGTTCTATCTAAAACAGCTGTTCACAACCTGTGGGTCATGACCCCTTTAAGGGTCAAATGACCTTTCACAAGGGTCACATATCAGATACCCTGCATATCAGATATTTACACTATGATTTATAACAGTAGCAAGATTACAGTTATGAAGTAACAATGAAAATAATGTTGTGGTTGGGGGCCATCATAACATGAGGAACTGTATTAAAGGGTCACAGCATTAGGAAGGATGAGAACCACTGCTCTAAAAACAAGGGCAGAAATCATCCACATGATGTTTTATAGGGCAAGTTTATGTGAAGGAAAGTAGGGCTTGTGTGAACACAAAGGAGCAGTTAGTGAAAAGAGAGAGAGAGAAAGCACTTCAGAGAGAAGGAAGGTAAAGGAAGGAGGGAAAGAGGGACAGATGAAGATATGAGAAGAAGAAAGAAAAACGACCGTGGAGATGTTGGTGCGGGCTGGGTGGTGCTGTGCACAAATGGTTTGGACAGTCAAGGGCTCAGCTGGTGAGCTGGCTCCGCGGGTAAGGCCACTGACAACTTGAGTCCACTTTGATACGTCAGACCCCACAAGATGGAAGGAGGGAACCAACTAACTGCTGAAAGCTGACCTCTGACCTCCACATGCACACACATGCAGATGTGTACACACACACACACACACACACACACACACACACACAATCCCTAAATGTAATTTAATTTTTCAAAAAAAAAGAGAGAGAGATGCTCAGAATCGCAGAAACTGTTCACTCCCCTGAGACACAAAGAGTGGCTGACATGCTTATTTTCCTTGGTAATTTTGTACAAGGCTCTATTTTCCATGTTCTACAAAAAGTTTCGGTCAGTTCAGCTCTGAGGTCTGTAAGTGTCTGCTCTCCCTTCTGTCACCCTCAGCCAGAGAGGAAGAGGAAGGAAGCTCACCGTGCATTCACCATCCCCTCTCCTGCATTAGCACCACATGGCTCGGTACCATCGCCGTGTGTTTTCACCTTGTGTCTGGTGAAGCTTGGGCTCGCCATGCACAGGGAATGCTCTTAGAATCTCCAGTGATTTTTAGAATGGACCCCATAGCTCACATATTTGAATGATTTGTTCCCAGTTGTGGAACTGCTTGAAAAATGTTAGGAAATGCGGACTTTTTGCAAGAGGCATATCTCTGGGAGGGGGTGGATAGATCCCCCACCTCCTCTCTCTCTCTGTCTCTCTCTCTCTCTCTCTCTGCCTTGTGATTGTGGGTCAGATGGATGCTCTCGGCTATGGCTCCAGCACCTAACTGCTGTCATGATGATCCTTGCCATGATGATCAGGGACTCATCCACTGGAACTCTAAACCTCATTAAACAACTTCTTCTTCTTCTTCTTCTTCTTCTTCTTCTTCTTCTTCTTCTTCTTCGTCGTCGTCGTCGTCGTCATCATCATCGTCGTCATGATGCTTTATCACAACAGTAGAAAAGCAACTAAGACATAATGAAAAGTACCCACTAAATTTGGTAGATTGGGAGCATTCATAGCAGCCTATTAGACACTCCAGAGGAAGCACCATCTTCCTGCTACATAATAAATAGGAATTTCTCCTAAATTTTAACTTAAAAGTGTGGGCCTCGAAATTACTGCATATGTAGGATAAGACTCTGGGAAGGAAGAGCTAAAACAAACTCGCTCTCTTGTCTAGCCTACAGGGGACCCCAAACAGCAACATGGATGAGTCTTTCTTAAAAGATTACTTTATAATTAACTGTATGTTGGGTGAGGGTGGGGTGTATGTGCACAGGAGTGCATGCACCCTCAAAGACCAGAAAAGGGCATTGGACCCCTGGAGCCAGCGTTGCAGGCAATTAATTGTGAGCCACCCAAAGTGGATTCTTAGAACCAAGCATAGGTCCTGATATAGGAAACCAGATCCTGGCAATTGGGAGTGGGGGTCGGGTCTTATCTTCTCCCAGTGCCAAAGCTCAGACCCAGGCTTCACATATGCTAGTGTTCTGCTTCTGAGCTGTATCCCCCAAACGTACCTTCTAATAGGTAATGCTCTAAATGGTACAGAATCCAAAAGACGGCAGATGCTAGCGAGAATGTGAGCTGGCTGTCTCACCCCTCTGCTGGAGCCACCGGTTCCCCTTTTCAAAGCTAAGCTCTGTTACACTTCAATGGACATTCTTCCAAAGACATCCTGTGCATTTATAATATATACAAAAAATTTCACAAATATGTATCTCTATGCCTCAGTGTTTTAACATTAATAATGATGTTACCAATACTCATACATATTTGCTTATGGGAGCCAACTGATATTAGTTGATACAGAAATCTTTATACAAAGCAAATAACCTACTCATATAAATCTGTCATCCTTCATTTTATATAAAATGTCCCTGAAAGCATAAGTTTCATGCACATCTGTATTTGTGGAGTAGAAATGTAAGAAAATGCAGATAATACTATCTTGTTCTCCATGCAGACTGTCGATTTATGAGTAAAACCATGAGTTATATCCTAGTCTGTTTCTCTGTTGCTGTGATCAAACACTGACCCAAACCAGCTTAGGGAAGGAAAGGATTTATCTCATCTTATAATTTATTATTTCTATTATTATCTCATCCTTTGAATTTCCAGGCCACAGTTCATCGCGGAGGGAAATCGGGCAGGACTCAAGCAGGTCAGAAACCTGGAAGCAGGGGCCACAGCAGACATCAGAGAGGATGCTTACTGGCTTGCTCTCCCTGATTTTCTCTTTCTTAAACAACCTAGGGCCATCTGCCGAGGGTGGGCACCACCTATAGTGGGCTGGGCCCTCACACATTAACCATTACTCAAGAAAATGCCCCCACAGAACACTCTGATAGAATCAATTAATTCCTCATATGAGGTGCCCTTTTCCTAGATGACTCTAGCTTATTTCCAGCTGACAGAAATACCAACCAGTAGAAGCTACTAGTAACTGTTAAGCGCTCTCTTGTTAAGGAATAGTCTACCATAATGCATTTCAATTGCCTCAGATAGTTACCAACTCTTTTATTATTTATGTTCAACTTCCTCCCAAAAGGATTTTGAAGGGACCAAATTCCTCTCACTTAAAAGTATAATGGGGGGAAGCAGAGAAAAATGTATAGTGCAATAAAAACAATAAAAATAATAAAGAAAAATAAAGTAATAGTAACAAATATAACAAGTAACAATATCACTTTGCTGCTAGAAAAACAGTCATCTCCTGGCACTGCCTTGAGGGTTTAGAAGGATGAGAGCATCTATAGCAGCACCGTGAACACACCAGAATATTGGCCAACAGACGACTTCCTTAGGGCAAGTACTCCGTGCCTGGTGATTTCTGACTGTCCATCAACAGAGGTCACGTACATTGAAGAAGTAGAGAAAAGCAGAGGGCAAAGCGCAAGGACAGGAAGCTGCTATTGGCATCCCTCTCACCTGTCTACAGTTCAAGCAACTGCTTGCCCAAGACATACCCACTCACCTGAGCAGCTCTGACTGGGGACTTAGCCTGCCCATCATTTCCCCCACCCAAAACTGCTGCCCCTCCAGGGCTCCCTAAAGTCTCCTCACCGTACCCAGGTGTCCGTGTTAGAAACTAGGACGTTCCCATCCTGACTGAACCTGCGCCCTCAATTAAAAGGAGGGTTATTTTTCTTCCTCTCTTTCTTCTTTTCTATTGATGAGTGTAACTTTGCTTCCTCTTTCCATCCTGCCCCAAATCTTTATGACTGATTGTGGAATCTGTTAGATGTACCAGCCGCTTCTCCTGCGCTCTCCCGACTAGAGGTTCCAGAAGTCCCAATTAAAAGATTTAAGTGTCAGAAAACTACAATCCAGCCAGTTACTGACAGTAATGGAAGCAGGAATCATGTTTTCTTGGCTGCATAGGGCCGGGATATTCGGTGACCCCTGGATTAAGACACGCACAGTCCATGTTTCAGAACCAGCAGCTTTTCAAAACTAATGAACCTCCCTGACAGCCACCTGCTGAACGCTGGGGTGCAGTCTCACAAAAGACACCGTGCGCCTTCTCTTTCTGCACCAAGCAAGAGAAAGTGCCGTGTGCTGTTGGTCTTCAAATATCCGACTCGTTGTTCAGAAAAGCTTTTCCTTCTCCTATCAGTCTGTTAAGTTACGGGACCTTTCGAACAAGAGCAGACAGAGAACCTTCAGTCGCTGCATTGCTTCCCATTCCGTCAGCCAGCAGGCGCGCTGGGTCTATCTCTGAAATAGCTCACGTACTGTCTACAGCGCCGCACCTGTGTCACCACGAACCTAGTTAATGCTCCCACTTCCCCAGCTAAAGTCACCGTAAAATTTTGTGTTGGTTATCTCTGAGACCTTCCTGCCTCCAGTTTGCTTTTCTGTGGCCCAGTCTCTCCAGTCAGGCCTGTGGTCTTCGTAGAGGGAGTGAGAAAGAAAGGCAGTCTCACTTGAAAGCACCCAGTGGCTCCCCATTGTCTTGTGGGTATTGGAAATCCCTCACAGTGTTCACGCCCTACTCCTGGCCAACCACATCCTGGGTGTTCTCCCTGCCTCAGCCTCCACATTTTACATCCACTAAACATCTTACAGGCCCCTAAATTTCCTCCAGAAGCTCTCTTCAGGCTGTTCTCACTGCAGGCACTCTCTACTCCTTTGCTGTCTAGAATGAAATCTAGATCAAATTCTCCTCATGTGTGTCCTCTGAGCCTCTGGGCTCTCAGTGTCCGCTGTTCCATGTTACCTGTTTAAGCACTCTGCACTCGGCCCACCTTCCTGCAGACCAAGCGCTTGCCACTGCTTTCTATACTGAAAAACAAAGGCGCAACATAGGAGAAAGAAAAGGTATTGTGGCCATGTAAGTGTTTGAAAATATCGCGAGTCTCCTGATAATCCAGTGTCGATTTCTCTGAACATCTGGCCCAGGGTTCCTCTGACAAGATCACAGGATTGTTTTCTTGGAAAACATAATTTTGGGGGATTCTTTTTCTAGGAGATTTTTCAATAAAGAACCCTCCTTGCCTAAACCTTTTTCCTTTTTTTTTTTTTGTTTGTTTGTTTTCTACCATGTTAAGATGTTTAACCTTAATCTTTGGGTGCTATTTTAAAGTAGAAAAATAAAGATTTCCATCTCAGTCTTTAATTGTTTTTAATTCAATAGGAACATTTTGAACCATTAACGTGCTCTTTCGTTTTGTTTTACTTGCGGGGCTTTTATTTTGTTATGTTTTCTATCCCTTCCGCCCTGTTCACCCTTCTGTTTATTTTTGTTCAGATGTTGGGGTTAAGCCCAGAGCTTCATGTATACTGCGCTTAACTCTACCACTGGGCTGCTGGGGCCCCCGAGATTTCCCTTCAAAGTGTGTTCCCATGTGAGAACCTGAATTCAAATATCTAGAAACCACAGGAAAGCTGAGGGTGGAGGCCTATATCTGTAACCCCAGCGCTGAAGGGTGAAAAAGAGACAAGGGTAACCCCAGAACTCACAAGATTCGGGGTAAATCATTGAGCTCCAGGTTCGTGAGAGACCCTGTCTCAAAAGACAAAGTGGAAAGCAGGAGAGGAAGACATTAGACATTGACCTATGGCTTCTACACAACTCAGCACACACACACACAGACACATGTGCACCACACACAAACATGTACATACACAAAGATAAATAGAAACAGTGTCTGGAATGCCTTTAATGCTTTAGTGTCAAATTTCCCGTATTCAGAATAGCTAACTCTCCTAAAGGTCTGTGAGCAAAAAGATGTTTTGTGAGAAGGAGGGTGGTCCAGGAAGTGAAGCCTCAGCAGTTGGTCGGTCAGTAGGAGAGCAAGAATGCTGTGACTAAGAGAGACTGGCAGGCATGAAGTATTTGCTAGGCCCGAATTTCCCAGCTTCTGTTTGTTGCTGTTGCTGTGGCGTTCAAAGCTCTCCCCCCCTCCCCGGGGTTGTTCCGTGGAGGCTGACTGTATACCGGGCCACTCAGGAAGGAAAGAGGGCACCGGCACCACACAGCACCTCCCTCCGAGAGTCACTGAACAGCAAACTACAGGGCAGGTTCCATGTTCACCGGGCTTTAAGTCTTAAGATGTTCCTTCTCTGTTTGATTTCTTGTGACATTGTAAGATGAGAAGAAACACAATCACTCCATAAGGAAGAGACTTCGCCTCCAAAGGGCAGCCACAAAAGAGGGATTAAACCAAGAGGACAGCAAACTTCCTACTCCAGAACAAGAAGCTCGGACGTTCACAACATCTTGTGATGGATTATAAAGAGGAACGTTTCTCTCTAGTTGCCCCCGAGTGTAAGCCCAAACTACACAGATTAAAATAACTTAAAGGAACCCACCATCATTGTCTACAGTTGGAGGACAAAGCTGACAAACAGGAATTCCAGTACCTCCTAGAAGTGCGCAGGCACCTGCTCCGCAGACCTGCCCTCCTGCTGAACGAAGGGACCCAGACGACACCTGCACACCCCTAGCTCAAGGGTGGCGAAGAGCTCCTTCGGGGCTCCTGGTCCTTCAGCCTCCAACCCTGCTCTTCAGCTTGACGTTTGCCAAACCTAAGTGGCAGTCAGCAGAACATAACTTCTGTCTGAAAGGTCTCCAAGATAAGAGCTGCTCCTGAGGAATGCTTTCCTTCATAGCGGGAGTGGCTGCGGGGGAACTTGAGCAAGCCAAATATGGGCTGTGTTCCCTGCAAGAATAAGAACTCACCTTGCAAGTGTCTTAAGTCAGTTTGCTTGGCTTGAAGCTGTCCGTTAAAACCTCGCTAATGTTAGAGAAGTTTTTAATTGCAAGGTTTTGACCCCCTGAGCCAAACATGCCCAGGCTCTCCTGCAGTTCCACCCAAATGGGAGGCTGAGAGGATTCAAGAATAACCTGAGCAGAGTATAGAAATTTTGTCTTTATTTTTTTTTAATTAAAGTTGTACAATCTTTGCTGGGCAGTGGTGGTGTACCCCTTTCATCCCACCACTCAGGAGGCAGAGGCAGGCAGATCTCTGAGTTACAAAGCAAGTTCCAGGACAGTCAGGGTTACAAAAGGAAACCCTGTCTTTGAAAAAAAAAAAAAATTTAAAATCGTCTCTACACATTCAAAAATACCTCCTTACTTGGTCCTGTGTTCAAACAGGAAACCTGGCTGCTCAAAGGGCCCAGTTTATCTAGCACAGATAAGGTCAAAGATTGAGATTTGTTTTGTTGTGTTTTGTTTGAGAATCCTCGTGAAGCACGAGCTGACCATAAAGACAAAGGTTGGAAAGGATTACTGGATACAAGCCAAGTGCCTGTGAGTGCCCTCTTAGATTCATCTGGGAAGAAAACTGTCTCTCAGAGATGATTATAAGGCTCGGTTTACAAAATCTCTTGATCCTTAGGTCAGTGGAGGCTATCTACTTTTGAAGAAAGAAAAAAAAAGGTCTCCATATTGGAAATCCAACCCAGTTTGTAAAAGAATATTAGCAGCGGGGGTAAGCATTTATTCTGCCCTCTCGACGGTCTCACCTGCACAATGCCAAGTACTTAACGTGCCCCAGAACACCTGAGTGCAACTATTAGCTCCTTTCTATAAACGAGATACTAAATCTTACAGACGGTGAATAATGTGCCCAGGGAACCCAACATTGGGATACACACACACACACACACACACACACACACACACACACTATTCTTGGCCCCTAGCTTCAGCAATCCTATTTTCAGCTGCTGCCTCACGTGCTGATAGTGGCCTCTGGGGTTTGTCCCCATGCCAGGGGGACAAGAACAATGGTTGGGGGCTGGGGAGAGGAATGGCTCAATGGTTATGGGCACTTGTTCTTCCAGAGGAACTGAGGTCAAGTCCCGGTACCCATATGGTGGCTCACAACCATCTAGAACTCCAGTTACAGAGGCTCGATCTCCCTCTTCTAGTCTCTACAAGCACCAGGTACCCACATAATACACACATATACATTCACACAGGCAAAATACTCATATACATAAAATATATCTTAAAATATAAAATAAATAAAAATATAAAATAAATCTGAAAAAAGAATCATAGTTTAACAGCAGTGTTTTAAGGTTTGCAAATTAATTTCTTGAATATTGTTTCACCATCTGAATCATCTGAATTCTGTGAGGCCCCTCACATACCAAGCATGGAAAATCCTCGGGAAAGTCACTGCAAGACAGCATGCTTTCTGTGTGAGTCCTGAAACCCACAGAGATGACAAGAGGGTTGTGAGCCATTAGGAATTACAAGCTAACTTTTGTGTGAATATGGACCACTTCCAGGAGACAATCTCAAGTGCTGGTTCAAACCTAAGTGCCATAGAAAGGACCTAAATATACAGTTTTCCAAAGAAAACAGCCATAAGCACACAAAAGGTGGTCAAACTTGTTAGACTTTAGGGAAATGTCAATCAAAACCAGCACATCCACTGTGATGGCCATAGTCAGAAAGGGAGAAGATGAGGAAGTTGCAAAAAAAAAAAAAGGCAACTCTCATAGATTGCTAGAAGAAATGTAAAATGGTACAATGACTTTAGGAAAGAAGTCTACAGTTTCTCAAAAAGCTAAACTCAGATTTACTGTATCTCCCAGCAATGCTACTCCTAAGTGTCTACCCAAGAGAAATGAAAAAAATCCACTCAAAATCTTGTACACAAAGTTTCATAAAAGCATCATTGTATAACCCAAAAAATAGAAGCAACCAAATTCCAACATATGACTAATAAAAAACTGATTTTATAGATCTATATATGTGTGTATATATATGTATATATATGCAATGGAATATTGTTTAATAAGACAAAGAGACAAAGGTCCTGCATATGCTGCAACATGGATAACCCTGAACCCATCAGGATGAGATAAGCCTGTCACAAAGAACTGTCAGCAGCATGCAACCCTTCATATATAATCCCTCAAATAGGTAGGCCTATAACAACAGAAGGCAGATCAGAGGTTGGCGAGTAGTATAGACGTAGAAGGAGGTGATAACTAATACCAGTGGGATTCCTTTGGGGAATCCCTTTCTTTAAAAACGGATGGGGCTGCAGAGATGGTTTAGTGGGCTGAGTCTTTGGTGCTTAAGTATAAAGTCCTGAGTTCAGATTCCCAGAACCCACATAAAAAGTCAGATGTCACTGTTCATACCTATAACAACAGCACTGTTAGGGGGGACGGGAAGGGTATTGACTACAGAGACAGGCAGACGGATCCCAGGGGTTTGCTGGGTAGCCAGTTGCGTGTGAGTTCAGTGAGAAACCTAATATCAAAGGTACAGAAGTACCTATGGAAGACATCTGACATCAACCACGGGTCTCTGTGTAAGCGAGAACACCTGTGCACACATGCGCAAACCTATACACCAAACACACAAGCATGAGCACACACATACACACACACACACACACACACGCCTAACCATGTATGCATACACAACTTTAGCTTTAAAAATAAAAAAGAATGGAACACAGGCAGAAAGAAAGCCTTATCCCAGAAAACAACAAAAGCACATAGAAAATAGGTAACATCCCCCACTGAGACTGCAGATCGCCCAAGTGTTCTGTTCGGACTATATAGTTTAAGAAAAAATTTCAAACCAACTATCAAAATATATGAAAACTAAAAGATTTCACTTTCAAGAAATAATCTGTATTATTTGTTTTTTACTTTAACAAGGAATTGTAGGAGAAAAAAAGTATGGCAACAGAAGGCTGGGGCTAAGGGGCCCTAGCAAGACAGAGCTTGTAGAAGTCAGTTTATTGCGGTTCCAGCTACTGCTGGGTTCCACTCCATTTGTGATTTCAAGTCCCTCATCTATTGCTTTTAACAGATTCCAATGGAACCTCAGACCCAAGTCGCAGCCACAACTCTTAGAAAGAGGTGGCCTATGAAGGGCAGCTGTTTGTTTCATGGGTAAAGTAACTAAGGTGACCTATGAGTCCAGAGGACACGCAGCCCGCAGTAAAACAGGTGTTCTTTCTATTACATTCTTTTCTTCGGCACTGAAGGGCCTCTTGCATGCTAACCAAGTGCTCTAACACTGAGTTACCACCCTAGAGCTCCTTGCTCTTTACTTCTGCAGCTAGTATCTCCAAATATTTATCATTGCTATTTCTCAGTTCTTATTTAGTCCCAACAGAGAGAACTCCATGAAAAGGCAACACAATGTGCGTTCTGAAAACAGTATGTAGTTTTCAGACATTATGATCTAATCATGAGCAAGAAGTTCTGCCTTGCCCCAGGATTCGGTGTGGTTTTCATGGGAAGCTTGAGCTAGCCCTCCCAAGCCAAATGCCAACATCTCCCAACACTAAGGAGGGTGAAGAGAATATCAAACTTGAACACACTAGGCAATGACCCTTCTCCAAGGCCTCTTAATGCATCTGCTACAGAAGGCACTTACTTCTCATCAATAGCTTTGCTTCCCTGGTGAAAAAGGAGCATTCATAAGAAGTTATTAGTCCATAACTAGGCAAGTAAGGTAAACACTTTGAGGAACTATACTCATTCAATGACCCAGGCTTTGAGTTCGGCAAAGGAAATTCCATGTTATGTCCACACACAGTTTAAGGATGGGACAGAAATAAAGAACAACCAAATTCACAAGGTTAATCTTACCACTAGAAACCTGGGATATCTGATGCCCATCTGGCTCTGGGCTATTTACAAAAGATCTGAAGCCAGTATGAGGCAGAAAATGGGAATGCATTCCACTAGTGAGTTTATCACGATGCCAACCACTCCAGGCTTCCACGGGCTACGTACCCAAGTTCAGCAGGGGAAATGTAATGTAACCACATATAGGAAGGTGCCTTGCTGAGCTTTGGGTACACTTCTTTTCCAGTCAGAATGGATTGTAGGAAACTGGAACTATGACTCAGTGGGTGAAATACTTTCACAAGCACAGGATCTGCGTTTGAGCCCTCATACTCACAGAAGAAGTCAGAGAGTGCGGGGCACGCTTGTTATCTCAATGCTGGGGAGGTAGAAGCAGGGAGTGTCCTGGCCTCTCAAACCATCATAGAGTCAGGCAAACAACAGATCCCAGTGGGAGACCCTGTGTCAGAATAAAGTGGACAGCCATCTTGAGGAACAACACCTGGTGTTGACCTCCGGCTGCGGCATCTGTGTCTACACGGATGGACTGTAGGGCTGTGGCAGAAAGGAGTGCTGGCCAAACCCTGAGAAAGCATCCAGCCTCTAAGGCAAACTAAATGATTGCTTCTCACTGCTAGAAACTGATTGTGACACTCTGAACTAGTCCTAGAGCTTCCCTGTACAACCCACGGCCAAGAACCTCTCCCACGGAAACACAGAAATGCCAACGCTCATCAATACTAAGGGGAAGAAATCTCCATGGTGGAAGGGCTGTAATTGAAACCCTGTCTCAAAGACAGTGAGAAAGAGTAAGTGTTGGGCTCTCCAAATCAAGGGGAAATTTCCCAGGGTGCTCCATTGCCACACCTCCCCTACTCCTACCTGAGTTCAGATTTCACAATCCTATCCAATGTTTAGGGGGAAAAAATCTCATTACATAGCTTATGTGAGCATCTTTCTTTCATATTTGCTTGATTTTGCTATAAGGTCGTACTCTGTAAGTGAAGCTGGCCTTTAATTCAGACTACAGCCCAGGTTGGCTTGGATTCATGATCCTCCGGCATCTACCTCCTAAGAGCAGGGATTATAAGCATGGACCATTCTAACTGGTCTCTTTTTATTTTTAATTGTGATAAAAGATACACGATAAAATATTTACTGTCCTATTTTCTAAGTCTGACTTTCAGTATTGATACATATATCCCCATTGTTAGGCAGCCATCTCTGAAACTCCTCTGTGCATCAAAGCTGGAACTCCAGACCCATCCAGCAACTCCATCTTTCTTCCCCCCTCCCCTGGCAATCACCACTCAACGTTTCAATTTTAGGAATTTGACATTCTTAAATATATCATAAATGGAATCCTATTTGTCTTTTTACGACTGGCTCATATCACTTAATATAACAGTCCCAGTTTTCATTCGTCTGCCAGCAAATGTCAAAACTTCCACCCTTGTCAAGGCTAAAATTAATCGGCTGCGTGTGTGCAAGTTCACACTGTCCACTCAGAAAGTTTGCTCCTATGTCTCAAGGGTGTGGCTCTGAGAGTCCGATGGCACGCGAGGTAACGTTACTCCTTTACAAAGAGGGAAGAAAGAGGGAGATGCTTGACTGTATGGCGTGGACACTCTCAGACAGGGAAAACCAAAATCTAACTGTAGCTGAAGTTGAGCTCAATCCCATTGGGCTCCTCATCCCATCTTTATCTCAACAATCAAAGTCCTGTTCAAGCTACATTCCTAGGCTCTGAGCAAGAGCTCATCACATAGTTGGCACGCTACAAACATGTGAACCCAGAAGACTGATAGTCATAGGGAGAAAATGCTGCCTATATGGTCTTCACTTGAGCAAGCACTATATATACCGACATTGTTTTTTTTTCCTAGAAACTATTAACAGTGCAATGTATACAATCTGATTCCTTTTACACAATGCACAAATTAAAACAATGGAGACATACATACAGAAAAGTATGTATATATGAATGTGTACACACACACACACACACACACATTTATCCTAAATAATTTCTTCCACCCTTATGCTTACAACCCCTCATGAGAAATAAGAAACAGTCAAGCAAATTCTCACAGGTTAAACTCAAATCCAATTAGTCAAATGAGCCAATCCAGCTGACTAGCTAATGATATATTGGTTGTCGAGGAATCCAAAGCAAAGAATAAATTAGCGCATCAAAGGCATATGGGAGCCTGAGAAATGGCTCACCAAGAAAAAGTGTTTAAAATCAATGCACAAACTTGATAACCCAAATTCAATCCCCAGGTTTCACAAGGGAGGGTGAGAACCACTTACATACATCATACATACATACATACATACACACATACATACATATAAAACCAACTCATGAAGCTGTCATCTGCTCTCCACATGCATACCATAGCAGCCCACACAATAATGAGTGTGTGTGTCTATGTGTCTGTGTGTGTGTGCATGCACATGAGCGCACATGAACAAAGAAACTGAAGGGTGCATGCATTTCCCACTGAATAGTTAAGAGCTGTATAGTTAGCCGGGCGGTGGTGGCACATGCTTTTAATTCCAGCACTTGGAAGGCAGAGGCAGGTGGATCTCTGTGAGTCTGAGACCAACCTGGTCTACAGAGCAAGTTCCAGGAAAAACTCCAAAAGCTATGGAAAAACCCTGTCCAAAAAAAAAAAAAAGTATAGTTCTCTAGAACAAACTATTACCATTGCGTATATGGATGGTAGATTTTTCCATACAGTCTATACGTTGGCATGACTACAAATCTCAACTCTGCTTTTCTCTCTCAGCTTTGTTTTCTCCCCCAAAGGAGGAGGTTGGGAGAAGAGAGATGACATTTAGAACATTATAGGATTATTGTCAGGATGAAATAATTAAGCCAGACCTGGTGATGCAGGCCTGTTTAGTCCAGCTACTAGAGAGGCTGAGTGAGGCAGGGGGATTACAAGTTCAAGGCTAGTCTGGGAAACTTGGTGAGTTCCTGCTTCAAAATAAAAAGTATTTAAAAGGCTGGGAATGTAGCTCAGTGGTAGAGAGCTTGGATCCTGGAGGCCATGGAATCAAACCCCAACGCAGGAGGAAAAAGAACGCTCTTGCATCTTGTCAAATACACTAACCATTATTCTAAGGGAACACGGTGTATCATAGCCCGCTTAATCTTATAACAGCGTTTTCCAGTTCTTCCAAATGCAAAGGCCAAAGCTAATAACTAAGCTCCCAGGGTCACAGGTGGTGGCGCTGAGATGCCAATTCACGATGCCTGAAAAGATAACAGAGAAAATGCTCTTCTCTGCCAGGCCAGGCTGAAAAGACCCCACCTGTGGCAGCCTGAACTATGCCTGTACACAAAGGGCACAATAAGTATTATTCCTCGCACAAAGTGTGAAAGTAAAGAAAAACCGGTAGAGCTGACAGGCAGCTTGTGCCTAGCAGTGCCTAGCGGTCTTAAAGGACACCCAGGCACCGAATCCTGTTTTCTTTTAAGCACTGGACTGGGCGCTGTCACTGTCCACGACCTGGGAACATTGATGGCGCGCAGCGGTCCCCCGCAGTGGCAGTAGACAGGGGCCAACGCGGACAGCCACAGGTCCAACTTTTACCTTGACCTGCATTCTCACCACCACAGGAGCCGAAGCGACAGCAGATTCCTCCGGGTTCCGGACACCTCCCGAGACTCGATTCCTCCAGGATTCCGCAGACCCAGACTCACACGCGCGCCCCGCCGCCCTGACCCCGGGTTCGGTTTCCGCTCGGCCAGGACCCAGCTCTGGCCGGGTCCCAACTCCCGGAGGAAAGACTACGGGTCCTGCCCTTCGGGAGGGTCCACGAGGTTGCTAAAACTTCAGCTATGATAATCATCTTCGGGTGGAGACTAGAGGACTTGAAAGCCAGCATTTCGCAAATCCTACCTACTCTAGATCGCAGTTAGATACGCGTGCGCCTGGCTCCACCCACAGCCACCTGGGGCCCCGAGCCTGACCCGTGCCTACCGCAGAGCAGAGCGCTGCCCCGGGTCCTCATCCTAGATTTTCCAGGCCAGCTACCAAAACCTGTTCTGAGGACTGTGGAGTCAGAAAATCTGGCCTCCACCTTGCCGTGGTCTCTGCCCTTTACAGCCTCGTGGAGTTGTCACGTTGTCTTTTGGGTTCTGTTACCTCCTGTGTAGGAAAGAGATGACTCCAAAGTAGTCCGAGGAGCAGAGGAGACGGTCACTGTCATCAGACAGATTTTAGATTCTTGGCTCAGAGTTTAGGCTTGCGGTGTTTCTTACACACCTGTGAGTTGCTGAACAGAAGAGGTCCTCCTGGGACCTGGTTTACTTACCTATACAGAGAGAATAATAAGAAAACCCGCCTTTCTCACTGGACAAAGACAGTTACTTTGGTTTATTTATGAAGTATCATACAAATGTTTTTTGTGGTTCTTGTTACAGGGAAGGGGTTCCTCTGACTGCACAGACTTGTCTAAGGCTGTGGTCAGTGACTCCAGATGTATCTCTGTGTTGGAAGCGGTGACACATAGGAGAGGTGATGTTCAGAGGATTACAAATGGTGTGGGCCCTCCTCCTACATACAAATACTAATGAACAATACTACATACAAAATATAATGAACAATACTAGGCATTTATCCTGGACAGGTGACTTTAAATTAGCAACACCTACGATTAAGTTCAGTCCAAAGTTTTGCCTGGTGAGCTCGCATTTGCTGTCACAGTTAATAAAACTTGTTTCTGCCTGGTGGTGGCTGCGCTCACCTTTAATCCCAGCACGCAGGAGGCAGAAGCAGGCAGATCTTTGTGAGTTCAAGGCCAGTCTGGTCTACAGAGCTAGTTCCACGACAGCCAGGGCTGTTACTCAGTGTGGTCTCAACGGTCATTTCCTTGTTTTTTAGTAAAGTCGTATATTCTAACTTTGCTGTTTTGCCTACTAAGAATGAGAAGTCTTTTCCTCTAGGTTAGCCTCCTCAAATTGTTAATGATCTGTAGACATTTACCAGGACAAACGCTCTTACAAGGCAAGCCAGAGCCTCCTGGCTTGTTCCGGCCATAGATCATTTCTGTTAGCTCTCATCACAGCCCTAAAGCCCACACATGAAAAAATCTAGACTCATCCAAAAAACTAAGCATCTGAACTGGCACATGCTTACACCTCTTGGTGTCTATTTTAATGTCTCGGACAATTGTGTGTGTTAGGATGGTCACGTGATCAAGCTTCAAGAGACACTTGGAGCCCAAGGTGACCCCTAAATGTTTTGACCTTCTAAATGTGCTGGTTTACAAGGCTCTTTGGTTCCAAGCTGTATCAAAAGTACTGAAGGCATTGTAATAAGTGAGTTACCAACCCCAAGGCTGCTGCTCACTGTACAACTGGCCAGGTGCTAAGGCCAGGAAGGTGACTTGATTAGAAAAACTGGCTCAGTCAGAAGATAAAAGGACACCAGTCACAAAACCCATCTTTCGGGAAATCTGACTCACGAATATCTTCTAGGAGCCATTAATGGGTGTTTCTGGGCTCTTGAGGACCTCCAGGGATACAGGGTGGGAGCAAAGGATGTACACTAGACTGGAAGGCCTAGTCACAGAAAAGCTCGCTGCTCTGTGAACGGCAAAACAAAGGCCATTATTTCTCTGGGCTATTCTTGCCACTGACTAATGTAGCCATCTGCAGTTATTGCAAAATGGGCACCTCGAGGCTGCCTGAAGAACTCTTGCTGTTTATCGAGCTCACGATAATGGAAGAAAGTAGTATCTCACCCGAGTCATAGATCAGTCACTAGGGATGTTTTAAATGCCGGGCTTCACTTGGCAGATCCTCAGACCCTCCCGCACAGTATTTCTAAGGTAGAGCCCAGGCATCTCTTTCATAGTTCCCTCAATTAGTTGAAAAGATTGTGTATCAAATTATTCTGGCCACAAACATATCTCTAGTTAGGACGCTTAAATTTTGCAATGTTCATTATTTGTCTGGGGTGGACGGATTCCGACCGACAAATAGTCCCCCGAACACATACTATTTAACAGACAGTGCTGGATGCCAGAAAAGTCAAAGATGAATAAGATATTGTCCAGCCTCCAAAGAGCTCAGCTTTACAGGAGGGGGAGCAATCAGAACTGAAAGCATGCCTGGACACCATCCCCAAGCCTCAGCATCTTAAAGGGCTTCATTTTTCTCCTCCGTTGACTGCATCCCTGCCCTCTCTTTCTGCCTCTGTCCATTCTTCTCTTAGGTTTTCTTCTCTTTTGTCTGGTCTCTCCTCTCACCCAGAGTTTTTAAGGTCTCTAGCCTAACGAACACATGCACATGGAGAGTTTTGATGTCTGAGCTAACAGCGCTTAAGCTAGGGTTTCATCATTAAAGGTTAACTTGGTGAGTTTAGGGTGGAGTTGAACAGCTGACCTTTTTCCACGAGGAAGGATGGTGCCCCAACCATCCTTCATTTCTTAATGAGTCCCAAATAATCAAGAGCATCAAGGGATATTTTCTAATACAAATAATCGACTCTGAAGGAGAATGGTTTCAGGCTTGGATTTGAGTTTGGTTTTGTTTTCATTTCCTTTCCTTGGAAGGATTGTTAGAGATTTTCCAAAGTCATGCCTCCCATTCTGTTAGGATGAAGGGGAAATGAATGACTTTTTCTTTGCACCGAGGAGAAAAGGCACTGTGTGTGGGAGTGGTCTGGCACAGTTCTTGCCTGTCTTGCCTGGCTTATGATCCTCACGTTGACTCACGAATCTTTTGCTTTCAGAAGCCCAGAGAACATAAGAAAGGACAATGCCATGCGGAGAGGTAATATACTCCGACTGCCACAAACCAGCTACAATTAAAATAAGCAATTGCACAATTGGGGGAAATGTAGAATTATAGGTTAGTAAGAAGATCAGGGTAGGCATGGTGGCTCACGCCTGTAATCCAAGTGCATCAGAGGCTGAGGCAGGAGAATTTCTGGGTGCTTAAAGCCAGGTTAGGTCACAGACCAAAACCTTGTCTCAAAAAATATTTTTTAAAAGTTGAAGAAAAGTCAGAGATAAAGGACGGAACTCAGCCCTTTCTGCATAGTTGTTTCTGTTTTCAGACCTTTGTCCTGGCTAGTTCTGCAACCAAACTGACACAAGGTAAAGTCATCTGGAAAGAGGAAACCTCAATTGAGAGAATGGGCTTTATAAGGTCATGCTGCGGGCAGGGAAGCCTGTAGAGCATTTTCTTGATTAGTGATAGATGAAAGAGAGAGAGGACCCAGACCACTGTGGATGGGGACATCCTGAGCTGGTAGTCCTGGATTCTATAAGAAAGCAGACTGATAGATAGGTCCCAGTGCTGAGAAGGACACTGTACTGGAAACCTCATCCCTAATCCAAAAGCTGTCTCTAGTTGACAGCCACTCACAAAGGAAAATGCAGTTTCCTCCAATGGAGTCTCATTGGAAGTATAGACAACACTTAGGGCAAGCCCCGTGTCCTACTGAAGATGGCCAACACATCAGTGGTATTTTTGGAGATACTTTGTCTCATAATGCTTTGTTGGGGAATTTTTTTTTAACCTTACTTGTCTTTTGGTTACTTATTATGGTTTCTGATTTTGAACTTCAATGGTGTGTGTGTGTGTGTGTGTGTGTGTGTGTGTGTGTATCTGTCATGATTTTACTTTTTTATTCTCTTTATTTGTTTTGTTTTATACTGACTATTTGTTTTCTAAAGAGAGAGAGAAAGAAGGTATGGAGTTAGATAGTGGGAGAGTGGACTGGGTGGAAATGAGGAAGAAGAAACCATAATCAAAATATGGTGTATGAAAAAAAAATATTTTCAATTTTAAAAAAGCATCTGAGCAAGCCACGAGGAAGAAGCCTTAAGCAGCGCTCCCCGACTGGAGGAGCTTCTGCCTCCAGGTTCCTTCTCTATTTGGGTTCCTGCCCTGACTGATTTCAATGACTGACGAGCTGTAATATGGACGTGTGAGTGAAATAAACCCTTTTTTTCCCAAGCTGTTTGTGGCCATAGCGTTTCAGCACAGTAATAGAAACCCTGACTAAAACAACCTTCCTGTTCAAACTCAGAGTGGCGACTCATTCTGTGAACGACTCATTCCGTCTGTTCACCCTTTCTTTTAAACCATTGAAAACCTGAACTCTTGGAAAAAGGAAAGACTGTATCGTTTTCACCACCTGAATAAAACTTATCTGCTGTGCTCCAACACTGTCTAACAGCCATGAAGACAGAGGATCTCCTCCCACAGAAACAAAGACTAGAATATTTTTAATTGAGGTTGAGGGATTTAAGCAATCTACGCATCATAATTGCAAACCTTGGACTTCATACTTCTGAAATCTACCAAAGCCAGGCAGGGTGGCACACGCCGATAATCCCAACACTTGGGAAGCTAAGTTAGAAATATTGTCTCAAGTGTGAGGAACAGAGTTCAAGTCCTCAATACCCATGTAAACGCTAGGGAGTTATGGCAGGCCACTTGTAATCCCTCCAGAGTTGAGACAGGGATTCCCTAGAGGAAGATGGCTAGCTAGACTAGCTAAAATAGCTAGTTCTGAGAACCCTGCTTCAACACATAAGATGGAGAGTGAGAAGGAAGGCACTGACAATCAGCTTCTGTCCTCCAGATCCACATGCACACACACATGCAATTTTCTATTTTAAAAAGAAGAAAAAAAAGATGATTTTTTTTCAGTGCTAAGGATTAGACCAAAGGCCTCACACATGCTAGGCAAATATTCTGCTACTGAACTACTAATTTACTTTTATTTTATGCAATTATTAATATTCCCAATTATTACTATGCAAATGGGAATGTCGGAATTTGTATTAGAATTGTGTGAAAAAATGTTCAGACTTCCATATAACAGCTCATACCAAAATATAAAAAGAGAGAAATCTGGACACAGGTATGTAAGGACAGGAAACAGACGAAGAGCGCCAGAGAGAAGGTAGCCCGAGCAGAATGTCTTTTGCAGCCTTCAGAGGCACCAACCTTAGGAACACTTGATTTCCAGTTTCTAGCTTCCAGAAATGCAGAGCAATGAAATAATGTAGTGTCAGGGTTGCCAGTTACGGCGTCCTAACTGATTAACATACTTTCCTACGAGTTAAACTCAGAAGCTGCCCTAACTACCTGACCAGGGGAGCCAGTATGTGCCTCTTGCACAAGTGTAAACATGATTTACACCCTTCCTTGCCCTTAAAAGTGTCTGTGTTTGCATAGCCACTTTACCTTCCAGGCCAACCCACAACCCTTCCTGGAAGCCTTCAGCTATGAGGTTCTTCCAACCACTTTGATGTCTCTAACTACTCCAGCCCTCCCTTGGCAGAAGGGCAAACAGGATATTCATTTAAAAGCTTTCAACTGGTTTTGTTTTGACTAGTTTTAAACTCAATAAAGATAGGAAACTCTTTCCTCACTCAGCATTTACATTTCTCCTGATCAAGCTGACCCTGGGTCTCAAGCAGGCTAAGCAGGTATTCTAATACACTTCTGCTCCATAGCCAACCTTTACTCTTTTTTTTTTTTTTTTTTTTTTTTTTTTTTTTGATTTTCGAGACAGGGTTTCTCTGTAGCTTTTTGGTTCCTGTCCTGCAACTAGCTCTTGTAGTCCAGGCTGGCTTCGAACTCACAGAGATTCGCCTGCCTCTGCCTCCCGAGTGCTGGGATTAAAGGCGTACACCACTGCCGCCCAGCCCAAACATTACTCTTTAATAAAGGATCATACTTCCTTAAATTACCCTCTCCCAGAGGGCTGGTGTTAGTGTACACCTTTAATCTAGCACTTGGTAGGCAGATTAGTTCAGAGCTCTGTGAGTTCAAGGCCACCCTGGGCTATATAGATTGAGTTTCAGGACAGCCAGAGCTGTGACACAGAGAAACTCTGTTGGGAAATCACAAAAAAAAAAAAAAAAGAAAGAAAGAAAGAAAGAAAAGAAAAAAAGAAGAAAAGAAAGAAAGAAAATTACTATGTACAAATTTAAATGGTATTTGTAAATAAAGTTAACACACTTCATAAGTGTGTTTTTTGAGACAGGGTTTCTCTGTAGCTTTGGAGCCTGTCCTTGAACTAGCTCTTCTAGACCAGGCTGGCCTCGAACTCACAGAGATCCGCCTGCCTCTGCCTCCCGAGTGCTGAGATTAAAGGCGTGTGTCACCACCACCCAGCTATGAAGTATATTAACTTTCATCATTATGAAAATAACTCAAAAGCAAAGGCTTATTTTACTCATGGAGGCAGAGGGTTCAGTCGTGCTCATTTTGCCCCATGTAGTGGAACAGAAAAAAAACATCATGGTGTGTAGTAAAAGAGGACCTCATAACACCCAGACAGGAAGCAGAAAGTGAGCATGCCGGGAAGGGGCCAGAAATAATATAACTCCCCAAACCTGTCCTGAGTGACCTACTTACCCCAGTCAAGTCCCACCTTCCAATATTTCCAGAACTTTCCAACATACTGCTACTACCCTGTAAGCACCCTTGTCATACATGAGTAATTTTTAAGGAGATTCTTCATCTCCAAATCACAATACTAAGCCATAGACTAGGACTCTCCAGGTTCTCCTTAAGAAGCAAAAGGTGCTAAGAACAACCAAGCTGCTCTGTCTGAGTGTGGCATTACGATGCTGACTCCAGCGTGAATACGCAGAGAGAAATGGAACACCTTCCTTGTGTGCGCGTATAAGGTGTCCCTAATAACGTTTCACAAAACTGAAGCAGCACTATAAAATTAAAACCAACAAAAGGAGATTGTTCCTGCAAACAAGGCAAGTCCCTGTGCCAACACAGGTGGTGAAACACGCGTATATGGGCCGAACCCTATCCCAAATTGCATGGCATGCAGGTTCATATATAGCCTTGCTGTGCCAGGCAGGACACCACAGACAGGTCTAGGAAGCCTAGTGTGAGACTCTGGTGGGAGAAGGAAATCACCGGACCGATTTCAAGGTCAGAGTCACACAGGAAAACAAAGTCATTTCAGGAGCACGCTCCTCAGTGCTGCCTGGGTACTTGCCCTTCATCCTCTCCTGTCAAGGAGGATGAACCTTTGATGGCACCAAGTTCAGATCCCATCCTAGGAGAGCTGGATGTTTGTCAGCATTCCCTAACATAAATGTGAGGTTCTCCAGAGGTGACACCTACCGGGAACTGGCTAATTTTCTCTACCCAGGTAGAAGCCTGGCTGAAGGTATATGTGTGGCTTCTCATCCCGGTGGGGAAAACAGAGCAAAGATAGTGAGAACTCTTTCTCAACATAGATATGTTTCTTGGTTAAGTTCTAAGCCACACGTGTGTCTGCAGCACTCAGAACCCTTGTGTGTGTGTGTGTGTGTGTGTGTGTGTGTGTGTGTGTAAGTATGTGTAGGTATGTGCCTCCTCACCTCTACCTCAAAGGAGCCCAGGGCTCCACAATCTGCCTCCTTTCCCGAAGACGGTGCTGAGAATTCTCCAAATAGTTGCATCTCTTTCAGCTTGGTAGAACTCTGATCTCTCTACCAACAAAAGCCATACATCATCATTGCAGATGGGAGAAACCTCCAAAGAATGCAGGAGAAAGAAAGGGGGTAAGGAAGAGATCCTGGGAGAATGAGTTACTGGCCATTCTGACTATCTAACACAGCAGAGTCCCAAGTTCACCTTTGACCTAACTTGCAAAGATGTCTGCTTCTTTGGAAACCACATCGCTATGACCATGGACATAAAATATAGACACTGCTCTGTGCAGGAATTGGTTGCAGGGCCGTCTGCATAGGTCTGGAGAGAGAACAAGAAACTTAGAACTTGGAAGCTAGTCTGTGCAAGGAAAATCTGTTCCCAGTTCTTATTTACACTGATTTATGCTGTTCCCAGTGTCGTTATTTACAAAGCAGCTGCCCTAGTTTGCTTCTGGTTGCTGTGATAACCATCATAACCAACGACACCTTGGGGAGCAAAGAGTGTATCTGGCTTCCTGAGCATAGTCCATCACTGAGGAAATCAGGGTAGGAGTTCAAGCAGGAGCTTGGAGCAGAGACCAGGAGGGAACGCTGCCTTTTGGTTTGTTTCCCATTGTTTATTCATTCAGCTTGCTTTCTTGTACAACTCAGGACCATCTGCCCAGGGATGGCACTGCCCAAAGTAGGGGGGACCTTCCTACATCAATCATTATTCAAGAAAATGCTCCCACAGACTTCCAATAGACCAACCTAATGGAGGTGATTTTTCTGATGAGGCTCCCTCTTCCCAGCTAACTCTAGTTTGGGTCAAGTTGACAAATCCAAACAGTTCATCTTATGTGACTAGTGGGGATGGGGTTTTGTGTGTACGTACGTGTGTATGTGGGGGTGGGGAGGGCTGACCTGTTTCTAGGAGGAGGTTTAGAACACTGCAATAAGAGAACAGAAATAATGTTAGCGTGAAGTCTGACAGTAGGCAACCAGTTGTCGTCTAGGGAACAAAGCAAGGGAAGGGTCAGTTTACAAAGGATTATGTGGCACGTTTACAACCCAGAGGACCCAGAAATAGACTGACTTCTCAGAGGAGTCCAGCTCATCTGCCGCCTTGTTTGCCGCATCCCGATATGTGTCTCTTATACATCATGACTCAAACGCAAAGAAATATTTATTACCGCTTACCAGCTGTGTCATACACAGAGGTATCTTGACCCTCCCAAAGTTCTCTGTGTTTGTGTCTCTTTCCTTCATACTCGGGATACTGAACACTTTCAGACTCTGTAGAAAGTTTGCAACAACTACGCTAGTTATTGAAAATCGGAAATATTAGAAAAGGTTAAAAGGACGTTAAAACAGTTATTTAAATATATATATATATATATATATATATATATATATATATATATATATATATATATCAGTGCCCAGAAAACATTTACTAGCCCAGGATTATAGTTTAAAAGTAATAGAAGCCTCCTTAATCCTAGTTATTACCATGAGCAAGTTGTTATCAACGAAAAAGCACAAAGGTTAGTCACCACGGTGTTGTTTTAACACTTGGCATAAAAAAATATGTGTCCAAAAGTTCATTGAGAGAAACGCTGAGGTATTCTAAATCCAGAATCCACCCTTCCCCCAAATGCAAAAGGTAAATAGATTTGATTAAACTGAAATGAACAGGAAAAGGGGATAAGTATAATTCACGCTTTATGAAGAGCATAGTCCTGCAAAATCAGTGAGCAAAACCCCGACACTAAGACATTTACTGACTAAATAGAGTATGTGCTCTGGACCGGAATCTGCTTATTTAAGCTGGTGTTTACAGATTAAAGACTACTAGGTAGTTGTAGGGTAGAATCGGGACCTTCCTAGTACACAACTAAAGACAATGACTCCCCCTCTTCCAAAATCTATTAGTTGTCAATAGTTCAGCAGAGAAGGCGTGTGTGGGCCTGCCTCTCACACAGAGACAAACACTCATTTCTCTCTCTCTCTTTCTCTCTCTCTCTCTCTCTCTCTCTTTCTCGCACACACACAGAGAGAGAGAAAGAGAGAGAGAAAGAGAGAGAGAAAGAGAGAGAGAGAATTAAAAAGAAAGAAAGAAAAAAGAAAGAAAGAAAGAAAGAAAGAAAGAAAGAAAGAAAGAACACAGAGCCCATCACTCCCCTGGCGTGTGGAAGAAAGAGGACCCTAAAGTTAGTAGTCAAAAGCTTCTTGGAGAGAAACAGTGTGCTTGCTGTGTCTGGGAGCCACCTCATGTTCCTCACCGACCAAGCCACCCACTAAATGTCCTTCTCCTCCAAAGGGCTAGTCTTGGAGACCCAGCATTTCTGGGATCCCAGGAAAATTGCTTGATTATGACTGATTGAAACCCAGAATAAGGCTGTACTCCCTTAAGAAGAGTGTGAGGTTCTCGCTGCAGCAAAGACTTCTCAGAGGAAAGGTACACAGTGACCCAACCTGGAACATGAAACCCAGGTCTTAGCAATAAGGGCAGATGACACCAGAAAATCAGCGATCTTAAATCTTTCTAGGGCCCCTGACCTGGTTCTTATAGCCAGTGACAAGGAGGCAGGTGCAGGCTCCAGATGAGGAGGAAGGAGAAGCTGGGCTGAGGTTGGGTGAAGGGTCAGAAGCAGGATGCACTTCGTTTTATTAAGAGTTGTTTGGATTTGCCTTCTGTTCACGTGTGAGGAGAGCAGGAACCAAAAGTACTAGATATCCATAGCCACCTCAGAATCGGAACTAACTTTTACTAATTATAAAATGAGAAGAACTTGGCAGAAAGTAATTCAGTATTCATACAGTCATTTCATTATAAGCATGTAAGAGTAAACTAACAAGAAAATGTCAAAAGTTCATTAGAAAAATGAAAAAATACAAAGGGGCAATTAGAGAAGAAACGGAAATGTCAAGATTTCAAAGCTTTTAGTAAATAGTCATGCCAAGCAAGACAACAATGGAATATTAATATTTCCTCTAACAAGCAAAATTAGGATTCTGGTAGAGCTAAGTATGGTGAATGGTATAATTTATACACACAATGGACATTGGAAGTTGGGGTCCATAAACAGCTAACATTAGCAAAGAAATAAGGCCTTTCTAAATCAGATCAAACATGTGTATACATTCTGAGGTCCAGCAAGTCTTTCTTGAATAAATGGCCCAGTAAATTCTCACTCACATTTGTCAACAAACAAACAAAACAAAAGGGGGGATGTTCAAGGAGTCAGAAGTAATACTGATTGCACTAACAGAGGGAATAAAGCATTTGTATGATGTATCAATCACAATACATTTATAACATAGTAATATGTATAGATCTTAAATCCTGACTACTTTGTTAAAAAAAAAGGTGAAAAGGGACAAGACATTACTCTTCTTAGACTTTGAAATACATTCCTCAAAACTAAGAGTACAAATCCTAATTTGGATGCTTCCCTAAAGTCTGCATGTTGGGGGCTTGGTGTTGGTATGGTGTCTTGGGAGGTACAGAGCCCACAAAAGGTGGAGCCTGATGAAGGAAACTTAGGTCATTGGAGACATCCCTATAAAGGGACAGTGGGACCCCAGTTTGTTCTCCTTTGTTTCTTGGCATGAAGTTATCAGGTTTTGATCTATCGTTTGTCCCTGTAATCGCATGATATTTTGTCACAAGTTCAAAGCAGTGAGATCATCTGGTCATGGCCTAGAACCTCCAAGACTGAGTCAGAACAAACCTTCTCTGTTTTTTAACTTGATTACTTCGAGTGTTTTGTTATAATAATGGCAAGCCAGCTGATACACAGACTTTCTTTTGCATGTGCCTGTATAATTCCAGTTGAGGCAGAAAGAGCTCAAACTTAAGGCCCAACTGAGCTATATAGTGAGCCCTCATCTCAAAACCTAACAAATTTAAAGATACATTTGAATATTTCTTCTTAAAACCTGAGATGCTTGAGAACACTTCTAATCTCCAAGTCCCAACTGCTGTCTGTTTTCTGATTTCCTTTAGCAGAATTTTCATTTCAATCTTTTTAGCTTATTCCTCTGACTCATTCATTTATTTATTCAGCAAGTACTTATATGTTCACTCAAATAAAACTGTACATAAAGTATTAAGGCTATTGTGGTGGTTTGAATGAGAAATGTGCCCCATCTGCTCAAGTATTTGAACACTTGGTCCCCAGTTGGTGGCACTGTTTGAGGAAGTTTTGGGACGTTTAGGTTAGAAACCTGATAGAGGAAGTACGTCACTGCAGGTAACCTAGCACCTCCCCCACTTCCTGTTCTTTCTCAGCTTCTTTTTTGCTATAGACACAATCTATTAGCTTCCTGCTCCAGCCACCTACTACCATGCCTCTCTACCATTACAGACTCTCACTCTGGAATCGCAAGCAAAAGTAAACTAATTCTTTTATAAGTTGCCCTGGTCATGGTGTTTTATCAGAGCAATGAAAAAGCAAAGATGTGAGGAAAAAGTCTTTGAGACCTGTTTCCTGGAACTTGTAATGATGGATTTGAACATTAACCAATGAAATAGTTCATATAATCTGAGCAGCACTGATTTCAAAATTAAGAAGTAGAAAACAGGTACAGCTAATGGGATCAAAAAAAAAAAAGTATTAAGGGTCTCAGTGAGGTGGGAAAGGCCTGCTGGGAAGTTTATGGTTGTGTTAGAATGGGCATGCCAAGAAGAAAGGATTGGTGGCACAACTCAACAATCCTGAAGCAGAAACCTAGAGAGTAGCAGCTAAGCAGGGACTAAGATGAACCAGCAATAAATAAGCCACAAAGGACTTGCGGTCTCTTCTAGGGAGCTTTGATTTTATCCTATAGACAGCAGGAAGCTCCTGGAAGCTCTTGAATCAGGAATTGAAGAGCTTTTCTAAGTTAAATCTCACATCCACCTCCCACCCAGCATCACCGTCATTTTCAGCCACACAGAGCTACACACACACACCCTGTCCACTGAATTCTCAGAACTGGCTCTTCTGTGCTGGCCTCCTTGCTTCCAGCCTTCCTCCTCTTAGTCCTTCCAGCTCTGCAGCTGCATGTCCTGACTTCACAGCCCACATCACATTTATTCCCCTGAGTCCTTTCACTCCCCCTTACGGCATGCATTGATGAATTAACTGCTCACCAAAGACTTGATGCAGACTGTCTGGACTGGAGTGACGATTGAGTAGCTCTCCCTAACCCTGAACTAGAGTCATGCTTTTGCCTCTATAAATGTTCACATAAAGATTAGCTTTTTCCTGATGGGAACATATTACAGCTCCTGGGGACTCTAGCAGCTGCTTTGCATCCTCAGGAAGGAAATTCATCCAATACCAAACAAGGGATACAGGGAAGAAGGAGGGAAAGGAGAGACGGAGGGAGAGAGAAACAAGGAAGTGAGAGAGAAGATGAAGGTGCTATTTTGAGCCATACAGACTGGCTATTTCTCATACCGGGAGCATCTTTAAGCTACCTCTGCCAATTCTATTTTATTTACATTTTAAGACCATTTGGGGAATTAAAATATGTGTTTATGTATTGTGTGTATATCTTGAAACTGTGCTCACACGAGCACATGCCAGCACACCATGGCACACATGTGATGCTCAGAGGACAACTTACGAGGGTCAGTTCTCTCCTTCCTCTATGTGCATCCTGGGGACTGAACTCAGATTATTATTAGACTTGACAGCAGACATCTTTACCTGCGGAACCATCCACCATTCCTAACTTAGTCTTACAAGTACAACATAATGAATTTCTTCATGACATTTTCATACACACACACATTATACAGATAGATATAGATAAAGATATATCGTTGTATGTTGCTCATATTCTCTCTCTTCTTCCCTCCTGTTCCTCCCTCCCCCAAATAATAATCTCATTCCTGTTGGTCTGGACTCCACTTCCAGCCTGCCTGCCGAGCGCTTGGACTCCAATTCCCAGCCTGCTAAGCGCTGACCCCTCCCACAGGGTATTTAGGCAGCCTCCCAGAGAAGGAACACGTGGCTTATTCTTAACAATTCCTGTTTTCTATTTTCATATATATATTCTCTCTCTCTCTTTTAATTCTGGTTATTTTAGTCACAATGTTCTGTCACTGGTCACCAGAATGATCCCAAACAAACATAACCTCCTCCTGTTTTCCTCAGAGCCAAACAGAACCAACCGAATGCAGAAGCCCTCCTGCACTAGAGATGAGCGCCACTCATTCACTCAGTAGCTGTGCGTCATGGCGGCTGTGTGAACCGGTGCACCTGTATACTGCCATTAAGAAGCATGAAAAGGAAGAACAGCAGCAACAAAACTGTGTTGAGTGAAGCATCCCCACCCAGAGCAAGAAGATTCTTCACTTCCCTAATCATATCGAAATATATTTTGCCTTACAGGAAAGGAATTGAAATCATGTCATTTTCAAGGAAATTTTAAGGAAAAAATACTGTCTTGCTGTACAGAAATGCACAGCCATAATAAACTTTCTACTAGCATGGAAATTACAGGTCACTTGACATCTGACCCCAGAGAATCCATACAACATCCAACCATCTGTTTATAACAATCAAAATGATCTATGCCATTTTCTTCACACAAAATTATCTCCAATGTATTTACTGAGAGGTCAAATACTAAGCGGTCAAATAATATAACGAAAGGACATTTGCTAACTGGTCAGTTAACTAAGCACATTGTTTCATCATTAATAAAAGGGTTCCCCCCCCCCCCAAGAATTGAAGCAATGTTGTTTGCCATACATACTTCCCTGTGCAGTCTGATTTCTTAGTTCAGAATAGGTTCACCTAATCAACCACTAAATGCATTTGACTTGCAATAGCCGTTCCCCATGACATGCCCTGAGCATTCTGTGCTGTTTAAAATCTCACAGAAAAGAAATAAATGCAAGCAGGAGCCATGCAAAAGTTCCTTGACTTACCCTCTTCATTACCACAGCAGGGGTAAGCTTGGCTCAGTCTTCAGACGTTGACTTTTGTCCTTCGGTTTCCATCCACCACACAATCAGATAAACCCCAGCTTGTGAGAATAATGGAAAGGGAGCTGTAAAAAGAGCTGCCCAACACATTCCCGTGGGCTTAATCTAGAAGGGAGAAATGTAATGTTCGCAGAATAAAAAAAAAAAAAAGAAAACATTTAATGCCACTTAAACCCGAGGGGGTGATTTCACTTTTAACAGGAACTGTGACTAAGGTTGTGTGGTGGGAAAATGATTAACGCACCTGTTGACATCTGCTCAAGAGCTCTCCTGCTCTAGATGCCTGGCTGCAGGAACTTATCCATTCTGGGAATGGACGTTGTAAATTCCTGGTCCTAGGGAGCCTGCTTGCCCCCGCTTGACTCAAGGGCCTAGGTATTCTAAGCAAAAATGCGTCTGTGAGCATTGCTAACTTCATGAGTGGCTGTTTTTATTCAATCATATTTCTGAAAAACTTTACTTTCCTTCCCTCTTCTGTGCCTCGTATTAAAAGATGAATTATCGCTTTGACCCTTTTCTTTAAAATTCCAAAGGTTTGTAAGTAACATTAACAGAATCTCTTGCAGCCTTGTTTGTCTCCTCAAACTTCTAAGCAAGTGGCCTTTTGAAGTGTTAGCATTTATTCCTCTGGAGCCTTGGGTTGTAGAAAGAAGGGAGAGGGTGAACATAGGAGCACCCAACTTACAGGCACCCACAAGTCTCCAGAGATTCCTAAGTTTTCTGTCTACATGGTTTGCTTTGAAGAACAACATGAATAACAATCATAGTCCTTCATAGATGCTTCTAGAAGAAGAAAAGAAATATACTCACCCCATAAGAGAGATGGCTGAGATTTACTGGACAGCTGTCTAAGCAGTGTCTTTAAACCAGGGGCCCGCGAAGATGATGCAAGTACAGACTCCGGTTCTCCTGCTCCACTCCAACAGCGTAGAGTAGACCGTGCAATTGATGCTAGCTATATGGCCAGTGACAGTAAACCTGGGGTTGAAATTGGGCTGTGGCAGAGCAGAAGAGCAGTCCAGTTGTGTTTATGGTGTCATAAACTCCACTTCCCTGATAGCCCTGGGACTGATCTTTAGGAGGAGATTGATGACTCAGCGTTCTTTTTTTTTTTTTTTTTCTGCCAAGTTCTAGGAATCCAAAGACATCTTCCTAACCTCATTCCACCACACCCTGCCAAGTAAACCAAGTTTTAATCATTTCAGGGCTGTGGAACATGTCAATGAATTCATCTCCCTCCTCTCTCTTCACCTATGACGGCTTTCATTTCGGTAGCGAGGGTTCTGTGTGAGCTTCAAATGTTCCATAAAGGCCCTGAAATACAGTGGGAACTCACTGATTCATCTGCCATTCTCTCCTTCTTTTTGCCTAGGTACATTTAAGTAGGAAGTTGGGAGAAAATAATTACATGCACACACACACACACACACACACACACACCATCCATATAGTTAGTCATTCTCACAATGCCTGCTATACTGTAAGCACAGAACAAAATCATTTGCCATTATTGGTCAGGTGTCAAAGATATATAAAGCAAATCAGGAGTCTGGCAAAAAACAAAAATAAAAAAATAAAAATAAAAATAAATTGAAAAAAAAAACCCTGAAATTGCTTTTAACATGTATGGTCGTCATGTGAATATTTCCAGAAAAAAAAAACATTGTTATAATTTATAAGATCTTTAACTAAAGGGATCAATGACACAAAGATAAAGTCAAATCCTCTGCTCCAGAGAATAACTGAAAATGTGGAGGGATGGAGAGATTGCTCAGCAGTTAGGAGCACTTGCTGCTCTTCCAGAGGACCCAAGTTCAGTTCCCAGAACCCGTATTGAGACGCTCACAACCTTCTGTAATTCCAGCTCCAAGGGATCCAATATTGTGTCCTCCGTGGGCATCGATACATTTGTGGCAAAATCCATATAGAGACACACACATAAGAATAATTTTTTTATAATTTTAAGAAGTGTTACTCTAACTCAGCACAGTAGGTATCTCCTCATCACTGAAGAATAAATCCTATGAAAAGAAAACCATGTAGTCTTCTGTGGTGTGCATAAACTGGACTCCACGAGTCAGGCAAAGGTGATCTGATCTCCATAAAATGGTAAAGTTCAATAGTAATTATTTTGAGTAACAAAGTTCACACTTTTATTACAAATATTATAAGCAGAATATCGCCAGAACAGAACGCACCCAGACAGGTGGACCATTGTACATGTTCAACTGAATGAGAGTAAGCTAACGATGACCATATAAGGTATTAACTGTACACAAAAAAGGGCATGGAAACACCTGTAGCTCATATGGCTTTTACATAGTCGTAACTAGTTTCTCTCTTCTTGCTTTAACTTCTCAGAAGCTGCAATAGCCCGGAAGTAATATCCCAAGTGCTGTCATCCTCCTTCCGACAGGAGAGTTGGTGCTGGAAGGCAGAGAAGTCACAAGGAGAGAAGATTGTCCTAACGGCGTTGGGAGAGACAGAAGGAATGTCACCTGGGCTTAAGTGGGACAAAGAAAGCAGAAATCCCACAGTATGATTCCAGTTTTCCATGCAATCCAAAAGTTTGTGAGCTGAAGGCTTGAGTTGTCTAGTGCCCTGGGAGCTGGTGAAGCATCAGGAGGTGGGACCTAGAGAGAGGAAGCAGGACTGAGACGTGACTGTCAGAGTGTACTGGGGTCCAGGTTCTTTCCTCTTATCCCTTTGTCTTCCTGGGTTACTTGTTGAGAAACTTTGTTCCATGTGTTTCCTGACATGTTGTTTCACCTTGTCACAAACCCAGAGCTACGGTGCAACATGAACAAAAACCATGAACCAAGAGGAATCTTTCTTCCTGTAAGTTAGCCTACTCTAGGTGTTTCGTCACAGTAATGAAAAGTTGTCTGACGCAGAAAACTGGCCCTGAGAGGTGGGGCTTCTTGCTGTGTCTGGTACACTAGATACACAGAACAACCATTTCCCATGATTATTATTCAGAGAGATGGGAATGAAGAACATCAAAAGAAATAGGTGGAAAATATGCAATTTGCTAGAAATAGAAGCATGTTGAAAATTGCACCCAAAGAGGGTGTCGCCGCTAAAGAGGCAAGTAGCACTAAAGAGAAATCAAAGGGGACTGGAAAAATAGCTCAGCAGGTAAGAGAACGAAGTGCACTGTGCTTCCAGAGGACCTGAGTCCATACCCAGCACCCACATCAGGTGGCTCGCAGTCACCTGTACCCAGTCTGCTCCGGGAAATACTATCTATACCTCCGGCCTCTGCTGGCATCTGCACAAATGTGCACATAACCCACACACAGACACACCTACACATAATTAAAAATTAAAAGAAACTCTAAATATTAAGCAGCTAAATGAATGAAGTACTTTTCAGGAGAGCAGTTGCAAGGATGTCATGAAGGTATCATGGCAAAGACCCCACTCATCACAAGCTCAAAGACATAGACGTGTGAACTCCTGGGGCTGGAGAGATGCCCCAGCAGTTAACAGGACTTGCTGCTCTTGCAGAGGATCCAAGTTCGGTTTCCAGAATCCATGTAGGAGTTCCCAACTGTACTTGAGTCCAGGTCCACAGGATCCAATGCCCTCTTCTGATCTCCATGGCATCAGGCATGCACATGGTATATGTACATGCAGAATGCAGACAAAAACACTTATACACATAAAATAAATAGTTTTAAAATATGAGCTCATTTCAATGACTTGTTTGAGAAATCCTGAGGAACTGGTGTGGGAGGTCCTTCTGTCTCTATGTTGCTTTTATTGGTTAATGAATAAAAGAACTGCCTTGGCCTGATAGGGTAGGACTTTGGTAGGCAGGGTAAGCTAGGCTGTATGCTAGGAGGAAGAAAGGCAGAGTTAAGAGATGCCATGGTGCCACTGCCTCTGGAGATAGACATGCTGAAACTTTGTTGGTAGGCCACGACCTCATGGTGACGCACAGATTAATGGAGATAGGTTAAATTAAGATGTAAGAGTTAGCCAATAAGAAGTTAGAGCGAATGGGCCAAGCAGTGATTTAATTAATACATTTTCTATGTGATTACTTAGGAGCTAAGCAGCCGGGAACAAAGGAGCGGCCCCTGCAACAAAGACTCCTAATCTCCATACCACTTAGACCATTGTCTCTGGTACATATCCTTATGTTCAGCTGACCAGGACTCAGGGCAGGCGAGCTGCGGTTTGAGCAGGTTTGAGTGGTATAGCTCAGGCTAGTGGAAGACCTTGGCCTTGTCTAAATGTTGTTGGTTTTGTAGACAAGTACAATCGAAGAATCGCTCAGCTATGGAGAAAGATACCAAAGGAAAAGCTGAGAGGCCAGATGGCTAGAAGCCCTGAAATTGGTCCCACGAAAGACCAATTGTGAAGCTAGGAGGCAAGGGCTCGGGCAGATAAGCTAACACGTCAGTAGGTTATTCATGAGTTCTGTAAATGTAATTGATAAGCAGAGAGAGCTGGAGGCAGCAATGAAAACAGATGTGGTTTAATGTCTTTGTGGGTGGTTAAGTTTACAGCGGGAAGGGCCTTCTTGTTCCCACGGGGAGCTGGAGCTGTGCTGACTCCATCTCTCTGACTTTCTGTCATTCTCTTGCTTCCTTCCTTCTCTCAATGGGTTCTAAAGCGGAAGCACGTAGGTCAGCACTGTTCCCTTTGTGTAGGGGGAGTGGATGTACGAACTGCGCTGAAAGCACCGTGCAATGTATTCACGGCTTCAAAGAAAGGGGATCCTAAGGTGCCTCAGGCCGAGGAACAGGCACGAGAAGACTCTACATGTAGCAGGGAAGATACATGCATCTCCTTGCTGCTTACCTTATCATCTTGGTTTTCAACCTTCACCCTGTCCTTTGTTAAGCACCATGTAACCAGGAGACAGTTTTGTCTGGCAGGAGATAGGCAGTGTGGAGACGCACAAGCTGCACTAGTCAATCACCGTATGTTCAGTGTCTTAGCCCTCAACTCGGATGTGAGCCTTTGGTATAAGCACTTTTAACTACTCTAAAAGAGAAATAAAAATGTAAAAGAAACATTTATCTGGGAAATAGCTCTTTATTTAATTTCCTTCATTAGATTCGAATAAAATTGTATATATATTTTTTAATAATAAATCTCATGTAAAATGATGTCCATTTACCTCTCCTTTTAGTCCATAATTGTCATTCGCCCATCATAGTGTCCATCAAGAGGGGCTGGGTGGGATGTTCACCTCATGCTACTATACATTATTCTAATTATATTGGTGTCATTTAAAAATAATTGTTTGTGTTCAACTCTTTGCTTACATTTCACAAGTTGCTTCTTTTTAATAGACCAAAAGCCCGTGTGTGCGTATGTAGGTCTGTATCACTCTGACAATTCCATACATATGTATACTGAGTCAGGTTATGCCTATGCACCACTGGACCCTTTCATCACTCCCTCCGCCTGTGTGTGTGTACATATGTAGGTCTGTATCACTCTGACAATTCCATACGTATGTATACTGAGTCGGGTTAGGCCTATACACACCACCCTCTTTCATCACTCCCCATTCCCGCTGAAAATCTGGAAATTTCAAGCTGATACATAGTCCAAAAGGCAGAAGTATGATAAAACAATACAGAATCTGGGGGCAGGGGATCAAATGTGTCTAACAATGTTCATGAGTTACTTAAAAATAAACCATAATAGATTCAAATGTATTTGTATAATTGTAGATAAGAAATATCAAAGCAAAATATTATCTGGAGTTGTCTCTGGGAAATGGAATTTCATTTTTTTTCCTTTTATGCTTTAAATTTCCTATATATGCACATGCAATTTATATAATCAGAAAAGGAGTGTACACTATTAAGATGTTGGTTGACAGATTTAGTTTTGTGTAGACTCCCCAACTGTTACCCTGACCTGGAACTCACTATCCAGAAGATGCCTATAAAGCAGGGCTGGTAAGCAACTGGGCACCAATGAATGATCCCACACTTTCACACCTGTACTTTTATGAGTTCACATCAGAAAAGCTATACTAATGTAAGTAAAACGATTGTTTTGAAATTTTAATAAGCATCATGCAATAGCTCCACCTTTCATCTGGAGGGCGAGCCAGCATATTTGAAAGCTGGTTACTGACTGGAATACTAAGCTATTTATTCACAAAGCAATGTCACTTCAACAGCTTGGAGTTTCCAAAGACTCATTAGCCCCGTGAAGATTCAAAACACGTTCAGGACCAATCATGACTGTGGTGTCTGTCTTGGATTAAAAAGTAAAATGAAATATGCAGATTAAAAAAAACAATTAGATAAGCAAAAGAAAAAAAGAATGACTATTAAACCTACCTTAGGATATCAGAGAGGAATATGTATATTTATGTTAATAAATTTTATTTCTCAGCATTTTGTAGAGGAAGACTTCTATGTTTATGTGCATGAGAGATGTTTGTCTAGTTTTGGAATCAGAGTGACACTGGCCTTGCAAAATGAACTGAAAAAGTGTTTATGTCTCATTTTTCTGAAGGAAATTGTGTTATTTCTACCTTAAGTAATTGGAAGAGTTTTCCAGCAAGATTACATGACTCCAGAGGACTGTTGGAAGGTTTCAAGGTATGAATTTAGTTTTTTTTTTAATAGACATGAGACTATTAAGGTTACATATTTATGAAGATGCCATAGAAGTTTATGCCTATAAAGAAATGTATCCACTTGATCTAATTCCTCAAAATAAGGTTCTATGTAATATTACTTTCACCCATCCCGTGTTTTTTCGTACTGATCCCAGTGACTCACCATTATACTGAACAAGCACTATAGCCCCGAGCTGCATTCCCAGCTCAGTGATTCTTAGAGCTTCAGTGACGTAAATATTCTGAGTTTCTGCATTGTACCATGAGCTGCTGAGATTCTGTTCCTTGTAGTGTTCTTTCTTGTGTTGAACTGTGATCATTTCGTTTGCTCCACCATCAAGTTCATTGGTTTCTTCCTGTCGTCTTTGTTCTCCTAAGCAAATCTACCAACTCTCTATTATGTAATATACCTCTAAATGTAATATTTATGGGCTGGGCGTGCGGCTCAGTTGTTAGAGTACTTGCCTGGCATACAGGAAGCCCTAGGATTGATCCCCAACATCACATAAACCAGGTGAGGTGTCACACACCTGTAATCCCAGCAGGGAGGTGGAGGCAGGACGATCAGTCCAAGGTTATTTTCACCCAGCAAAGGCGCCCACCTACAGAAGAATTAGATTACATCTAATTCTATTTCAACAAATCCCAGGTGGACCAAAGACCTTAATTTAAAACACAAAATGCTGAACCTGTAGGGGAAGCATAGAAACAACTCTCAAATGTAGATATGGACAACATTTGCTGGATAGAATTCCAGCATCACAGAGCAGGATTACATAAAATCAAGAAGCTCCTGCAAAGCAAAAGCTTCAGTAGGGTGAAAAGATGGGAGACACATGGAGACTTTGTCACACTCCAGACAAGGAGCTAATACCCAGTACACAAGGAACTGTGGCACACACGTACATACTGCCAACCGATAAATGTCCTTAAAAGAAACACAAGGACAAAGAAGTATTTTTTTTAAAAAAAAATTATTTCTTACGTATACAATATTCTGTCTAAATGTCTGCAGGCCAGAAGAGGGCACCAGATCTCATTACAGATGGTTGTGAGCCACCATGTGGTTGCTGGAAATTGAACTTAGGTCCTTTGGAAGAGCAGACAATGCTCTTAACCGCTGAGCCATCTCCCCAGCCCGACAAAGAAGTCTTTTGAAGAGTTTAATGTCCTTGGCCAGCAGAGAAATGCAAATTGAAACGTAGTGATTGCATCCCACCCTTGTGAATAGGGCTATCAAGAAAACAAATGTCAAGTTGGGTGTAGTGGAACACACCTGGAGTTCCAGGGCTACACAAGACTCTGTCTCAAAAAATGAAAAAACAGATGTGGGAAAACCCTTTTTGTTCACGGGAATGTAAACTTGTACAGCCACTGTCAGAGTGAAGTTCTAAACAAAAAAGGAAAAAGAAAAAATATCCCTATACTAGACGTGGAGCTACCATATGAGCATATAACTACCAGCTATACCATTTCTGGACATACCGTATCCAAAAGACTCTATATCCTGCAAGAGGTGTGTGCACGTTTGTGTTTATTCCTGTCCTAGTCACAAGAGGAGTAAATGGAATCAGCCTCAACGTCTATCAGCAGACAAAGAAAACGTTGACACAGGTAATCGAATTTTATTCAACTACAACCAAAAAGTTGTAGGAAAACGTATGAAGTAGAAAGTACTAGGTGAGGTAACCCAAGTTCAGAAAAACAAGTATTAAATGTTTCTCTTAAAATAGATCTGCTTTTAACAAACATATATCTGAGGGGGTGAGCATAGGCAAGCCAAGAAACTAGACAGGTCTGTGATGCTGTCAACTTGACAAGATCTATTGTCACCTGGGAGAAATTATTTTGACCCCAGCTGAGATAGGGCTTGCCACTGTGTGTAGAACCATTCTTTGAGCAGCAATCCTGGACCATATAAAAAGGTAATGGCCATCAGGCTGGCTCAGCAGGTAAAGGTACTGCTTTCCATGCCTGATGACCTGAGTTTGGTCCCCAGGAAACAGGGGGCAGGACCAACTCTCAAGTTGTTCACTGACCACCACAGAGAAAACAAGTGTCCACATACATATACAAAGTTGCCATTTTAAAGGTTATCTTAGACTGAGTACACGTGTCCACTGCCTCCTGCCCTTGCTGCTGAACTTCCATAAGGGGAACTATAGCCTAGGCAGAGCTGGAGTGAACCTTCTCTGCCCTAAGTGGCTTTTTGATTCTGTTGGCATCACAACAGGAAGAGACTGAGACAGGGGCCCCAGGAGGTAGAAAAGGTTTAAAGAAGGAGGATGAAGAGGCTGAAACAACAGCCCTGTGTATGAACAAAACATCAGGGAAGCCTGGACAGGCAGGCAGATAAGAGTGAGGATCAACCACAGAAAAACATGCCAATCAAACATAACATTTTAAAAAGTAGTCACTCTGAGGTAGATACTATTTATTATTTCTCATTTTCCTCTTACTGACATCAACTATCTTTTCTAAATTTTGAACTGGATTTAATGTCAAAAATACACAAACATAAACAAATTATTCAGTAACAAAGCCAGCATTCTGTATGCAATACAAAAAGCAGTAATTGATACATAACTCAAGCATAAACAGTGTACTTTATTAACAATAAAACTGTAACACAATAACTTAGAAGTGACAGATCCAATAATGTAACAAATCAAGGACAAGACTAACAAACAGGCATTCTTCAGCTCACTAGCGATCTCCTTTAAACAGGAAAAGCTCCTAGTCTAGTGGTTCTGGCCAGCTCTGCACAGTACAGGAATGCAGACTTGGCACCCAAAACAACACAACAATAAAAGACTAATTATGTGTAAAGCCCACCTTCAAATAATTGAATGAAATTTCTCTAGGGTGGGGCTCAAAAAAACAAAACCTGTTAAAGTGCTATCAGTGTTGAGAACTGCGGGGCTAAAGTAGTCAAGGGGCTAAAGTAGTCAACAGTAACAAAATGGACTCAAACCAAAACTCAATTCTCTGACCACATCATTCCTTTCACTTCAGAAAAGGGGAGGAGGGGCAGGCATCTACTTCTTACTGCTCTTTATCCAGTTTTTGGCTATATCCGTTGTCTCTAATAAACAGCAAATACTGAAAGATAAAACAAGCTACCCAAATGGAAATTCTCACTAGTTTAAAATTCATTGTCTTCTAAAACAATATTAGCTTAAGAAACAATCTCACACTTTAAATTTGCATAGATACTCAAGTCTACTTGTTCAACCAAGAGGAGCCAATAAAATGTACTAGAAAGTATTTATTAGCATCAGTTATATAAATGTTAAATGTGTTCATTCCATGTACCGCAAGAAAGCTTTTTGGTGCAGAGGAGCATTTGACAGAGCAAGAGAGGAAGAGCTGAGTGCTTCCTCTAAAGCTGCAACACCCTTTCCAAGATAAGCATCTCCAAAGTTAGAGCAGGAACAAAACCCCTTTCACTAAAAATGCAAGTATTTTGCCTCCAGCTATATTAAATCCTTTAAAAATCTCCATTAGGATATTCAGTAGTAATTACAAGTATTTAAGCCTGAAAAATTCTTCCCCATTTTTCAGGTTTGACAACAGTACCATGTCAAATGTCAAGGATGGAAAATAACATTTCCTTTAGTTCTTCTCAAATTAAAAAATCCACTTCTTCAGTTTCTCCTGTCAGGATTCCATGTCAATCTCAACTACTTCATTCTTGTCCTCAAGTGTTTCTGTCAAACTGTCGGCACTCACATCTTCAAGAGCTGCCAGATCAAGAGGTGGTAGAGGATTCCTCCAGTACTGGAACGTATTATACTGCCAAAAGTCTTCACTGGGCTTTAAGGAAAGAAGAGAGATAAAATGTTAGCACTGGTTTATAAAACACCACCCCCACCACACACACACCCCACCCACAACACAACACCACACATACACACTAGGGAATATCTCCTTCTTTCAGTTGCGCAGGTTGACATGCCCAGAATCACAGCACTGAGGGCACTGAGTGGAGGAGCTGTAAACTTAAGGCCATCCTGGGCTACCCTGGCTCAAAGAGATCAGAGGACAACCTTCAGGAGACAGCACCCCCCCCCCCCTTCCACCATGTGAGTTCTGGGGACTAAAGTCAAGTCCTCAGGCTTGGAAGCAAATGCCTTTACCTGCTAAGACATCCTGCCAGCCCAATAACTACTTTCTAAATTCTCTGTCTGAAAAAGACTTAGATATGTTTTACACACTTTTTCATTTTCAACAAAGGCAGTTTTGATTTTGATAAAGCATTTCACATACCCAATCAAATCTGTGGGTTTGTATTTGCTAAGGGTTTAAATTTTTTGAAAAATTTCCTTTAATAGCATCTTTAAAAAAAATTGTAGTGCTGTAAAATTTTGATTTATGTGTATGGGTATTTTGCCTGAACGTATGTCTGTGTACTGTGGGCATGCAGTTCCTGAGGAGGCCAGAAGAGGGCATCAGATCCCCTCAGACTGGAGTTACAAACTGTTGTGAGTCACCATGTGAGTTTGAGGAACGACAGTGTTAAGTTCAATGAGAAATATAACCTACTTTTGATTTGTCCTGATGTTTAGGATTTAGACTAACATAGAGGCCAAAATACTTCATGACCTCCTATAAAGTTTAGTATATAAACGTGATAAAGAGAAGAACACAGAATTGACTATCAGTATGACTGACAATTAGGTCTATCAAGCCAAATGAACGGTGACCCCTTAAACTTTAAGCAGTATACCCTAAATGATTACAACATTACTTTAAGTAATGAAGTTAAAATTGGCACAACATCCTTAAAATACTCCATGTAAAGACAGCAGCACTGGAGTCCACAAAGGCTGACGGGTGACAGTTCTCAACCTGAACACCTTTGCCTTACTCGGCTGTGTTACATTTACACTCACTACAGTAACTCCATCCACCGCAATGGCAATCACATGTACTTACTCCTCCAATGATAACAGAAATAAAAACAAGGGAAATTAACTTTGATTTTCTTTAACCCAATATAACAAAAATATTGCTTCAACATTTCAAAACGTAATGGTATAAGACACTCTTTTTAAAATTAAGAATGTACCTTACACTTCTACTATTCAAAGCTATATGTCAATGCTCAGGGGAGACATGACAAAGTTGACAGCAGGATAAGCAGTCATGTTACAGTCACCCTTTGAGACTTTAGGGCAGAAAGAATTAGTCTTTGGGGGAATTTCTTAATATTGGGCTAAAGATACAATAAAGTCAAAAGACAGGGCTGGTGAGATGGCTCAGCAGATAACCAAATACATACATGACAAACTTTTAAAGGATGTATCAAAAAACATTCCACTTTAATAAACAAATGGGGTCAAAATAGTTACCCTCTAGTTCTCTACTTACAAGTACAAAGGAAAAGGATCATCTGATGTAAGTCTAACAGTGACTGAGAACGAGCTGCCATCGGGTATACCTCACTTTGAGTAACTGGCAAAAATCTCCGATCTTACCCCCTTAGAAACATGAATTAGGATCTTTGTGAGAATTAAAAATTAAGACGGTAAATGCTCACTATTGCTGGATATCACATATTATTAACTCTTGTCCTAATAAGACATTTCTGAGCCAAGCAGTGGTGGCGCATGCCTTTAATCCCAGCACTCGGGAGGCAGAAGCAGGTAAATTTCTGATTTTGAGGCCAGCTTGGTCTACAAGAACTAGTTCCAGGACAGCTAGGGTTGTTACACAGAGAAACCCCGTCTAGAAAAACAAAAAAACAAACAAAAATTTCTGCTGTTATTGGAAAGTATAATGCAATATTGGCTAAGCAATTAGTCTGCATAAAATTATACCGTCATTAAAGATATTTATATATAACATAAATGCACTCTTGGCTTTGTCTTGAGTATACACGTACATTAAACTATCCCCTCTCTATATACACATATAAGCTTTGTGTACACACACACATGTACATATGTACATACATACATTGACTCTGTACATGAAACCACGCAGGACCCATCCTGAAGCTTGACAGCACCACAACAAGTAGCTAAGATTACTGTGCATGAAAAGAAGGCATTTCCTACATGAGACTATGAGGTTAGGGCAAGGATTTAAGCCCTAATCTGAGCAAAGAGAAATCAGACCGACACTGATGTCAGTATGCTTTTTGTTATAGTCTTTCTTTTCTCCTAGATGATATGCTCTTAATACAAAATCTTGTCATTGAAGGCAAGAGAGATGGAGAATTTCTGTCGTTTCATAGTTCTGCAGAAGAGAGGGAACTCAAGAACAGACCTAACAGAACATTGCAGGGCTTCATGACTGCCATCTGGCTGCAACTAACACAGGGTAAAAACTGCCATATCTGGCCAATGTGTGAGGCAAGACCCAACTGAGTTAAAGCAGATGCTGTGGCAGATATTAAAAGCTCCCTTTGAGCCAGGTGGTGGTGGGACACACTTTTAATCTCAGCCCTTGGGAGGCAGAGCCAGGTGGAGCTCAGTGAGTTCAAGGCCAGCCTGATCTACAAAGTGAGTTCCAGTACACTCTGTTACACAAAGAAATCCTCTCAAATAAACAACAACAAAAAGCTCCCCGTGGTCAACTTGTCCCTCTCTATCCCTTATCAGTCGTGCACATATAGACAGACTGCACCTACACTGCACACAGTATATTCTGATAGGAAAGGTAATCTGCATGTGGACAGCTTGCCAAAGATGGTCTGGAGAGGAAGGTCTCACCCTAGACACCATGCGCCTCTACCCAATGGTCATGGAAGACTATGATTCTGTTTTATGGAAGCTGATTTTGAACTTCTCGCAAACTAACGAAAGTCTAAATAAGGCCCATGTTAAATTATATATTTACAACTCGAAACCACAACTAGAAACAGTCACAGCAGCATTGAAAGATAATCTCTCCCCATACGTTCAACCCAGCACCTGGGAGACAGAGACAGACAGATCTCTGAGTTAGAGGCCATTCTGGTCCAGGACAACCAAGATTAAAACAGAGAAACCAGGCTAGAAAATCGAAACAAAAAGAGAGATAATCTCTCACAACCAAGGGGAAGGGGGAAGTATCAAATAAAAAATTTCCATTATCAGACTTCGCACGAAAAACAATGGCAAAAGTACCTCAATTATTAATTTATGGCATGATTCTTAACTTTGTCATAAATGTTTAAGACACTAAAAAAAGACATTGAGCAGATGCATTCCAAGATGGTTGAGGTGGTTTTGCTGAGTTCTGAGAATTACACTTGCCAAATACCCTAACCTCCACCAACTTATACCAGAACCGCTTTAAAGGCAGGTCGAGAGTTCTCAAGTCAGGTCAAGGCTGTGCGGTACATATACAATGTGCGTTTATAAACTCATTTGGAGTTTTCCAGTCACATCTTACAAAGTAAAATTAGCATTTCATTCCATCCACCGTGTGAAAAGTTACTTCGTGTGTAACAAAGTACAGACCCTGAGACTCCCCCATTTTTTGTTTTGTTTTGTTTGAGACAATGTTTCTTTTTGTAGCGCCCCCCCCCCCCCCCCCCGCTATGCCGGAACTCCCTCTGTAAACCAGGCTGGCCTCAAACTCAAGAGATCCAACTGCCTCTGCCTCCCGAGGTTTAAAGGTGTGCATCGCCACTGCGGGCAACTTTGAACTTCTATCTTAACCAAATTTTAAGAGCCTACTCTTTTATACACTTACAACACATAGATTTGGATAAGTTGCACCTCTAGTGTTTTGTTTTTTTTTTCTGGCTTTCATGGCTAGCTGCTGCCAAAACTGACAGCGGCACCACCCTTTCTCATAGGACTGAACATTATGAGTTAACGGGTTCTCCTAAGACCAGACGACACCCTTCCCTTCTGCCCAGCCGAGCACCGTGCTCAATTAACTGATGGATGCTACTGGAAAACCTACTACAAGTTCTACAATAATCGCCGGCTTTCACTGAGCTGACCCCTCAGGACCACGGTCTTTACCATTTGGTCCAGCCCCTCGAATGGGCCGGACTTCCGCAGTCTGGGACCCGGCTCCGGGCTGGTGCGGGGCGGACCTACCTGGACGTGCGCCCCGTCGGCTCCGCTGCCCGCGCTCCCCATCCCGTCGTCGTCGCCGCCGGGAGCTCGGCTGCCCCGGGGTTCTTCCTGCTCGCCTGGAGGTGGCTTTCCCGGCTCCAGGCCGCGGCAAAGTTGCCGCTCCTGGCCGCCATCCCCGCCGCCGCGTCGCTTGCTGGGCGCAGCCGCAGGCTCCACCATGGTCCCCGCGTCCCCCTGCCGTTTGCGGGACCGAGCCGGCGGGACCCAGAGCGGTGGCCCCTCGGGGAAGTCGCTGAGCAAGAGCCGCTTCCAAGGCACGCGGAACGTGAGCGGCTCGGACGCACGCCGCTTGGCCATGGGCTGGGGATGGGTGGCACGCGGGTGGCGGAGGGAGGGAGGAAGGCGGCGCGGAGCAGAGGGCTGCGGCGCCCCGAGGGGGACCGGGACGTTGGGGAGCCGCAGCGAGGCGCCCGAGATTCGAACCTGCGCCGCGATGCGCGCGCAGTCGCTCCGGCCCGACGCGGCCGCTGGTTGGTGCAGGCTCACCGCTTGAGTTCCCGAGCGCCTTTGTGGCCGGAAGTGCGCGCCTCTAGGAGGCGGGGTGTGGGAGGATGTGCCTGGTGGAAGTGGAGCGTGGATCCTGATGCTATACCCTGCGGCCCTCTCTGCTCCTGAACTGGTATTTGAGCTCCCACGGGCGGGAGCGGCAGAGGTGACTGCTTAGCCCGAGGCTTCGCTTACCCTGCCTGCTGTGGCCCGCCCGATTCCAAGACCTTTCCAGTGTCTGGAGAAGACAACTGCAAACCGTGGTGGGTTTGCCTCAGGCTGTATTTTAGTCGGTTGATTTAAATTACTCAGTGATAGACTGCTTGCCCACCATGCCTCCAGGCAAAAATGCATGCAAAGAAGATAATTCTGTTTTAGCTATGACTCCGAGAATATTAACTCCTCTTAAAGAAGAAAATGTGTTGGGTGCATTTATGTATGTGTACCACATGCATGTTCAACCGCTTGTATTTGGAGGTGTACCCTGGAAGGTTGTGGGAGGAGTGTATTAACAGGCGCAGACAGTGGTTTCTCAGGAAGTTTACGATAGCTTTTCCATTTAATCTCTCCAGTTGTTTGCAGTTAATAATTCTTCCACCTGAAACAAATGAAAAGTTTAAAGAACTTAGTCCTTCAGATGGTTTATTCTGCATAGACCGTGCTCCAAAACGATAGAATACAGCCTGGGCAGTGGCTTGTGCCTTGCCCTCCTCCCCAGTTATAAGACTGCATATGTACACAGGGTAATAGAAAGCAGGCACATGGCTAAAATAACCGTAAAGACATGCGACTTGCCTAGCCCAGTTTCAGAAACAGCCAGTACCAGAAGGGCCAAAGAGCATCTTTTGTTCCTCTCCACTGGCACCTCCTTCTCTTTTCTGTGCCCAAGTAGTCTTGTTTCAGAGTTATTTATTACTTCTTTGTAGTTTCCCCATCTAGTCACTCACCCAGATGTATCTGTGAAAGACTTTTGGTTTTGTTGATATTTTTAAGATGTATTGAGGTCTGATACATTAAACTGCTTATATTTCACCCAGATATATTTTGTGAAAGATTTTTGATTTTGCTGATATTTTAAGATTTATTGAGGTCTGATACAATAAACTACTTATATTTGCAATGTTACATTTTGCCATCACATATGCCTGTGAAAACACATGATAGTGCATACATCTATCACCTTAGGAATTTCTCCCTTGTCACCCCCTTAATATCCCTTAAGCATCAAATTTATTTTCTGTCATCTACTTTGCAGCATTTTCTCTACTTAAACGGAGTGATGCAATCTATACTTTTGTTTGCCTTTCCCCCCCTTGGCATAAATATCTTAAAGATCCTTCCATGTTAGTTGTTCTTTACTTTTTATTGCCAAGTAGTATTCCACTACATGAGAATGTTTATTCATTTGTTGATGGCTTAATTACTTTTCAATAAAAGTTATTATGTATAAAGCTGCTGAGAGCATTGGTCAAAAAGATTTTGTGAGGACAAAGACTGATTTTACAAAAAATGTTTTCCTCAGTTTAAAGTGGTTTTTGTTTGTTTGTTTTTTGGGTTTTTTTTTTTTTTTTTTTTTTTTGCATTGGAAGGCTATTGTTTACTACTTCATTTTCTTTACATCCTCACCAGCAAACATTGTGGTCTGACCTGGTCGATGTGGAATGGATCTCATGTGGCCTCAATTTGCACCTTACTCAGTGAAGTTGGAAATCCTTTTTTGGTGCAGAAAGCCTTGTTATATTTAATGGTGTTCTTTGCTAAATGAATTCTATATTTACATGTGGCTCAAATGATCAGTCCTGTTTTTCCTTTTGGTTTTGGTCTGCTGTAAGGAGTTTGTCCTTCCACCACTACCTCTGCTTCAAAGCCTACACTTGACCTCTAGTACCTGCATGGCCCAGTTCGGATGGCTAGACATTGGTTAAAGGTGTGTTGCGTCCTTAGCCCTCTTTAAAAATTTGACTGGGTATCCTTTTTTTCTGGTTTATTAGAACCTTTTTATTTAGTACTCTAGAAATGTCTCCTATGGTAATGGCATTATAAATACTTCTACCAATTTTTGTCTTATATTTTCATTGTATATTACTTCTAATTTGTTTTTGAGACAGGGTTTCAATATGTATCCCTAGTTGGACTTGAGCTCTATAAGTAGACCAGGCTAGCCTCAAATTCATAGAGCTGCATCTGCTGCTGCCTCCTGAGAACTAGGGTTAAAGGTGTATACTACTGGGTCCGACTTTATGTTGCATTCGTTCTCTCCTTCCATCTTGTGGGTCAAATTCAGATGGTCAAGACAAGTGGCTAGTACCTCAACCCATGGAGCCATCTCGTTGGCCCTGCCATGACAATATAGCAAGATAGATGCTGCCTTGTCTGTTTTAGTTTGTACATTATGTTTTGTCTAAACATTTTACAGTCTCTAATTTTCTTTCCATACTTGAGTCTTTCCTACACTTGGAATCAATGTATGTGTGTGTGTGTGTGTGTGTTTATGCTAAGGACAGTATATTCTGTTCCCATGAGACAGTTGTACATTTTGTTCCTGTGAGACAGTTGTTGCTCACTGTTGTGTGGTTCCTACTCCATGCTAATTCCATTCCTCCCTGAACTTAAGAGGTTGGGCAATCTATTCAGCTCAATTATTCTATTTGCAATTGTGTCTCAATAAATAGCATCTACATGCTTACAGCTTTATAGGCGGGTTTGACAGGGCCAGCAAGACAGCTTAATGGATAAAAGTGCTTACTTCCAAGCCTAAGCCTGACTTCAATTTCTGAGACTCCTATGGTAGAAAGACATATTCAGCAGGGTGTTCTCTGATCCATGCCATGTGTTCAAGTTAATGCACACGTGCGCGCGCACACACACACACACATTGTTTTTATTAAAATACTTGATAGCTATAGAGCAATCCTTGAATATTTTCAGGATTGTGTGCAGGATACTTAGCCCCTGGCTCTTCCATACGAAACCACCTATAGCATTTCCCTTTGAGTCTTTTGAATTACAGTGGAATTATGTTGGAGACCAGCTTCAACAAGGATACTACTTACCAGGATAGAGACATGGGGATTAGGAACATAATAAGTAAAGAGAATGAAGACATGGGTGAAAATAATAAAACAGAAAGAGGATAGCACTGGGAGGGAGTTCCAGTGAATACTGAAAATCACCTGCATTTAATTTCCATTTGCTTAAATGCCCTGACTTCAAAAGGTAGGAGTAAGATTTAGAATAAAAAAAAAACAACCCTGCATTCATATCATACCAGGAATGATCAGAGCAATTGAAGGATTAGAGGCTACATTCTTAAACCTTCTGTTCCCAAAACAAGACAAGTAACACACCCTAGACTAAAACAAGGTATAGGCAAACCACTCCCTGGGTGGAATCCAGAGTTATCTCCCTAAGGGAGTGGGAACCTAGTTGGATCCTTAGACTTTTGTTTGAGGTAGAAACAGATCTGCTTCGTATCTGAAAAATCAGGTCTGGATTTTAGCCATACCTGTTATTTGAACTGTTGACAACTTTGAAGGAAAGAAGCAAGTTCTAACTCTCGGATCTTTAGCCAGGGTAGAATGGACCCACACCTATGAGCCCCGTCATAATTATAGATTGGTTTGGGGAAATGTTTTCATCTTTACAATATCAAGCCCACTGCTAATTCTGGAGTTGTCAAACTCTAGTTAGATTTTTAAATGTCCTTCGGTAAAATGTTCCAAGTTCTCATTATACCTTTTTGCCAGGTTTAACTTTATTGCTTTGGCATATCTTTGTTGCCTGTAACTGCCACTGTAGTACTTGCTGTCACTTTGCCCTCAGTTGGACCAATCTACTGAGTAAGGAATACAAGTTGTCCTAATACTTTCTTAGTGCTGGTGGAGCCTAAAATTGAGTATAATCTTCCTAATTGTTTGGTTTTTTGAGACTTGTTCTTGTTCCTGTAGCCAGGGTCACCTCATATTCATTGCATTACTAGAGCAGGAGCTGGGACTGGTGCACAGCAGGTCCAGCTGTCTTCTTTTCTAATACTAATATTTAAGCTGCCACCGTCTCAGCTACAGTCTGCAGTTTCTGGTGTGTTGTTTTCATTGTTCTTGAGGTCTGAAATACAATTGCATTTTTATTTTTTTTCCTGACTTTATTAAATCACCAGAATATTTTTAATTCCATTTCAGTTTAACCTCTTGGCGCTTTAGTTATAGCTCTTTGCATTAATATTTAATGGTTACTCTAAGGTTAATATTCATCTTGAACTGGTTTTCAGAGTCTGTGTTTAAACTTTGTACTGTTTATGTAAACCATAACCCAACCCATTCAACCAATTTTCATATTGACCCAATAGTATCTTCTACCAATTCTGCCTGTCCTATAGTTTGATATAAAATGCAGACTGGGGCTGGTGAGGTAGCTCAGCAGGCTACAGTGCATGCCCCCAAACCTGACAACCTGAGTTTAGGCCCTGTCCAGTATATGGTAGGAAAACAACAACTGAGTAGTCCCGACGCTCACCTCCACAGTGTAGCTGGTGCGTTTACACACCTACAGTGACGGAACAAAAATCAAATGCTATCAGTAACGAACCAGAAATTGGGTTTTAATTCGCCCCGCCCCCGGTTTTCTTGGTAAAGAAGTAATACATTTTAAAGAATTTACTGTTTTGAGCCAGGTGGTGGTACACGCCTTTAATCCCAGTACTTGGGGAGTCAGAGGCAGGTGGATCTCTGAGAGTTCGAGGACAGCCTGGTCTATAAGAGCTAGTTCCAGGACAGGTTCCAAAGCTACAGAGAAACCCTGTCCTGAAAAACAAAAACAAAATTACTGTCTTGAGAGTATTACTATTCGTGCAGACTGTCCTCCAACTCCTGGATTCAGGCAGCCTCTAGCTTTGCTTTCCCCAGGGCTGGAGCCAGCAGGAGCCTCTGCGCTGCTTTATTCTGCTCATCATCAAGCACATCTGTTACAGACCAAGTGGTTTTAAGTGGTTGGCTTTTGTTTTTTGTTTTGCAGACCTTGAACAGATCTCAATTTTTAAAATGTTTCTAATTGATAGATAATCCTCCCCTGAGCACCAAATTCTGGCCAGTTTCTCAGTGTGCCCAACTCTGGTCACCGTAAAGAAAAGTATAGCTCTCGCTGTTTAGTCTCGTCTCCCACACTAGAAATGAGTTTCCGGTAATTAGGGCTCTTTCAAAGAATTATGTTTTTAGATTTTGAAATTACATTATTTCCTCCCTTTTCTGTCCTCCTTCCCCTACTCTTTCAAATTCATGGCTGTTTTATATCTGTGTGAATTCCTAAATATGTAGGTGCAATCTGCTCAGTCTGTTATTTGTGTGTGTGTGTGTGTGTGTATATGTGTGTGTGTGTGTAAAGAAATGGTATTGTCTAACCAGTCGCCGTGGTCTTCCCACTCTCAACATCCCTTGGTTGCCTGTAATTTTTTGAGGATTTGTTTGTTTTTTAACTAGGGTTGAGGTCTTGTGAGCTTCCCCTTACAGGTTAGCATTTCTATTGGTGGTCTTGTTCAGCTCATGTTTCAGGCAGTTATGTTCGTGAGACTTCATGGATCTAGCTTCTCTACATCAGTCACCTAAATGTTTGGCGTGTATCAGATGGCTGGTATTTGTGGAAATAGTGGCTACTGTATTCCACTGTTTGCCATGTACTACTGTTTATCCACTCAGGCACAGAAGTATAGCTATAAGCCCTCATAATCTTGTATCTACTCAAGAGTTCACTCTTTGAGTAACCACTTTGAGCATCTGCTAAGGACCAAGTTAAATAACCTCCTTCAACTCTCGTTGAAGCCTGGATTGAGGGAGACAGACAGGATATCTAATAAATGTGCCTTTATTTTCAAAAGGCAGATAAAAGGAGTTCTTTATGTTAATTTTAAAGGCCTCGGAGAGTGAAGGGAAAGTCATACAGAATGGGAGTGATCCTTGGCAGAAGTCACAGGAAGTGTGAAATGTCCCTAAGTCCAAACATAACCTAAGCATGCCTACCTGAGCAAAGAAGCCACTGCAGCCTTCTCTCCACGGTGCTATGGTTCCGGACAGCTTCTGATTTTAAATCTGCCACTATTTTCCATCCCATAATATCTACTTTTCACCTTTACAAATTCAAGTTGGGTCATTTTTATTCTTTCCATGAATATAATAATATCTGAACATATATGACTGCAGTTTTAACTGCTCTCTGCTAATTTTATAATCCATGTTAGTTTGGAGGTTGCATCATTTCACTGATCTTTCCCTATTTCCTGCTTTCTGAGCCACACAGTAATTAAAGATTTACTTTTAATTCTGTGTATACATGGGTATGTGTGTAAATATGTGCACCTGTGTGCCCATAAGTGCTCTCAGATCCCCTGGATCTAGAGTTACATGGAGTCTAACATAGCGCTTGGAATTGAACATAGGTCCTCTCTAAGAGACCTATGTGCTCTGAGCCTTTTCTCCAACCCTGTTTAACGATTTTTGATTGGTCACTCATTGTGAACTTTATTTGCTGGGTATTAGATATTTTTGTATTCCTATAGATATTCTTGCTCTGAAAGGCTGTTACGTAGTCACAGTTTGACCGAATGTGAAGCAGGTTGGCATGTGTGTGGACCGAAGGTCCTGGAGGATCGTACAGCCAGAGGTGAGCTTGCCAGTGTTAGAACAGCAGATTTAAACAAGCCCAAAGAGCAAGTCAAGTAAGCATCAGTCCTCTGTGGCCTCTGCAACAATTCCTGCCACCAGGTTCCTGCCCTGTGTGGGTTCCTCTTCTGACTTCCCTCAGTGATCTAGTGTGCTGTGGAACTCTGTAAGATGAAATAAACCCTTTCCTCCCCAAGTTGCTTTTGGTCAATGTTTTTGCACAGCAAAATCTTGACAGTAACAGTCAAGGTTTCAATTACATGCTGAAATAGTACTAGTAAGAGACTTTGATGGCTGTTCTTGATTGTCAACCTGACTATATCTGGAATGAACTACAACCCAGAAATGGGGGCACACCTGTGATTCAGATTTTGAGGCAAGATGACACACACCTTTAATTCAGATTCTGAGGTGGGAAGGCACATCTTTAATCTGGGCCACACCTTCTGCTGGAAGCCTAAGACATGGAAAAGTATGGTTTGTTTATTCTCCCTTTACTTATTTGCCCTCACCTTAAGAGCATATCCATTCCTTCACTGGCACTGGTGCCTACTCGGGATTCCAGCACATACAGAAGACCAGCTGAGACACCCAGCCTCGTGGGTAAGTGTGTGTGTGTGTGTGTGTGTGTGTGTATTCATTCTGTAAATTCTGTGACTCTAGAGAACCTTGACTAATACAAAGATGAAACCAAAAAAGGGATTACTTTTCCTCTTTCCACCCTCCTGAAACAGTGCACCAAGGTCAGGCACATTAACAGGTCTTCACCCCTCATGGAACCCTGAAAAGACTTCTGCAATACTGACGATGGGCAAATGCAGTAGGGACAGAGTATAAAAGGTCCCCCAGTGTATACACATTAAAAACTTGATCCCTTGGGGGCTGGAGAGATGGTTCAGCAGTTAAGAGCATTGTCTGCTCTTCCAAAGGTCCTGAGTTCAATTCCCGGCAACCACATGGTGGCTCACAACCATCTGTAATGAGGTCTGGTGCCCTCTACTGGCCTGCAGGCATACACATAGAAAGAATATTGTATACATAATAAATAAATATTAAATAAAAAAATAAAATAAAAACTTGATTCCCCAACGATTGTTTAGCAGTGAAGGCTCTGACCTCATGAATGGACTATTTCTTTGATGACATCATCTGTGGACAGAATACTGGAAGGTGGATCTTCCTCTACAGGCATGCCTCTGGGACTGCTTTAGCCCTGACCCTTCCACCTCAGGCATCAACTGCTTCACTGCATTTTGCTCCTTACCCTCAAGTTCTGCTTTATTACCACAGAAAAAAACAGCCAAGTGAGCTCAGAGAGAAACTGAGACAAAACAGCAAACCTGCTATCCTCTTTACTTTAAAGGCATGTCATATAGTTCAGAAGAGAGAAGAGACTAGGAGTGGGAAAAATACCCATTCACAATAAAGTGTGAAGCCCTCTCCAGCAGGCTTCTGTTGAGGCACCATGCAGGCCTCTGCCAAAGGCCTCTGAGACTGCCCCAAACCCCAGTCAATAGAGAAGAATTCAGGAAAATGAACCCAGAAAATAAAAATGCTCATCCTGGTCCTTGTTTTGGCTATTAGCCTCTGTCAAGACTAATCTTCTTCCTAGGGAAATTCCAAGTCCATTATAGTGAGCGTGAATGAAACAAAATGAAAATAAATACTGTCCACCTGGGCAAACTCAAAGGTCAAATGCACATTATTACTAGCTTTCTAAAAGCATAAAAAATTAGATAACCAAGAGGTGAAAAGAATATGATCAATTAAATAATACTTACATTATGGCCATCATTACAGAGAGGGAAACAACCAACAAAAGCTGTTATAGCAATTGGCAGACTTTAATATTTAAGAAAAATTAAGTTCATATACACATTAAAAATATAGGAAATTTCATGCTGACATGAAGTTTCCAATTCAACTTTCTGGCAACATTTAGAATGTGAATTACATATAAATACCATATATTTTACAGTTCTCAAACTTGATTATTTCATACTGTGATTTCTGCAGCTTCCCTGTATATTTTATATGCCCTATCCTGCCCATTGATCAGAACCTAAATTTGCACCACATCAGAAAGTCAAAATTTAAAAACAGCAAGCACATGATCACCTTATGATGAAAAACTTGGGTACGAGCAAATTTAGGAAAAAGAATTTAAAATTTCAAGGCTTATTTATATGGTAAAGTAGCTAGACCTAAATATAAAAATACAAAACTAAAGTCCTCCAGTGACTCTTCTATTATTGATTCATACCTTATTTTCAAGTTTAGAATATATTAACTTCAAAAGCCAGAAAAGGGTGATACAAACTTATAAGGAATATTTTTAAAAATATTCATGATATAAGGAAAAAACTGAAAATAAAAGGATTAACTGACCTCAGAGTTAAGTAAAATATATAATTTAGAAATGTAAGTGGTATTATTTAGAGTAAAACATGGCAGGGAAAAAAACGTTAGGTAACAAAAGCAACCCACTACTGTCAGTCTGTTCTTACATCTGTAAGGAAGACAACGACCAGGCTACAAGAAATACTACAAAATTCATAAAAGCATTCCTAAGTAACAACTAAACAAAAACAAACACATGCATATCTTGCTGTTCAGTGAACGTCTTTTAAAATACCTTTCTTTAAATTTTTTTTTTCTTAAAAAAATAGTTCTGGGAGACTTTTTACCCTTGCCAATACTAAGCAGTGAGAATTTCCATCAAACGAACATTCTGAAGTACTGAGCACTGGAAGAACAAGAAACACATTCAAAGGTGTCAGTAAAATGCACCCCATGGAGCCATGGACTTCATAGGGGAGGCAGACGACAATCCCACACTGTAGAACTCCTCCAACTAGAAGGGCAGTAGATCCTAAACTCCCAAACCTAAGCAGCACAAAGGCCTGAAGGTTCGTATGAAAGCATGGCAACATGGGAGTTATGCCACAGCACATACTAAATCCATCTAATCCGAATGCCACAGAGGTCACAAGCATCTGTGAAAGATTCAGCAAGAACTTTTCTTTTCCTGTAGAAGGGAAAACATCAGTCCTCTTTACTTTCTTAGCTAATGGAAACAGAATAACAAATTAACAGCAACAAGGAAATTCCGTCCCAACCAGGCCTCCCTAGAGGTAGAAAATTAAAGCAGCACACACACTGTTTAAACTCCAACTCTACCAGGAGACAAAACTATTGTTAATCTGAATTCCATGAATGGCTGCTGCCTAGAGTATTGAAGACACAGACCATGGGCATTAACTTATCCCTGAATTTCATACTCAAAACTTCTCACATTAATTCTATCATGACAGTTTTTACTAAAATATATTTTAACTAAAAAAAAAAGTGCTTGCTTTCATAAGCCACATACTTAAAAGACATCACTGTAAACATTACATTGACAAACTTTGTAACTCATCACTGATTTGAAGTTATGTTTCAGATGGGCAAATTTTATTCTTATTTTTCCAGTTAACACTGCTTAAAAAATTGTGCCTCCAAATGTTCACATCTCATACACTTCAATGGGATTTTCCAGGAGTTAATAGAAGATTCAGTTTAGCATGGACAAAGACTGAATTTCTCTGTTGATGCATTTCATTGAATTTTCACCTGTGATACAACTGAATTAGCATTTCATAAGACATATTTGATGCCTCTCTAAATTCAGCTGGACTAAGAAGAAAAAAAAATGAATGATGAAGAATAGTTTCAATATTCTTTATAAGTTACTTAGGTCAATGAGAACAAAGTTCCAATTCCAGATGCCGAGTATGACAGAGGATCCTTAGCCTCTTCTAAAAGTAACACGGGCAATGGAAAGCCCCAAAGGAGCTTAATGTGGACTTCAGTAATATCAGTCATTAACAGGGCAGACTTGCAACAGCTTCATCAAGCCTGGAGTTTAGGTTTATTTTTTTAAAGAAGGAAAATTCTGGGTTTCAAAGAAAAGTACTTGAAGATATCTCCTCCATTATATATCTGCACAGGAGATATTTTCTCCATTTTTTTCTGTGCAGTATAAATCTGCATGGTATAGTATATTTCTGAAAAAAGCAATAGATATTAAGAAAATAGACACTATTTCTAAATTTTGATAGGAATAAGAAGGCACCACTGATTTGAGGTTGTGTCCTGTTGTCACTGATAGCTGACTGTGAGCTGTTTATTTCAGCATTTGTTCATATTAAACCTTTTTCTGGGTAGTACCATTACTTAGGACCATTACTGTGGCTTCCGGACCACAAACAAAACACACTCATAGTAGTATTTCATCATAGAGAGATCATTCACAGTATATGTTGACAATACAGATTCCTCTTCCACCTGTAAAAAAGCAAAAATCGTAAGATCATGATTGCAACACAATTAACAAAAACAAGAAGTTAATAGCTGTAGGCACTATCATAACTATATTTAAACAATACCCCTGCCCCCCCCCCCCCCCGCCTGGCGGTGATGGCACACGCCTTTAATCCCAGCACTCGGGAGGCAGAGGCAGGCAGATCTTTGTGAGTTTGAGGACAGCCTGGTCTACAAGAGCTAGTTCCAGGACAGGCACCAAAGCTACAGAGAAACTCTGTGTCGAAAAACCAAAACCAAAGCAAACAAACCAATTACCCCTCCCCTAATAAGACTGGTAGCATTCATAATCCCACATACAAAGTAACAGGTTATGTAAATTCATCATCACACTGCTAATAGGTAGTTAAGAATGGCTTCAAATTCAGGAAGTCAACTACAAAGTGCATAAATGCATTGCTTCTCTTTATTCTTAAGAATAAATCTATTATTTTGTAAATGAGTGTAATAGCCAAAGTACCATAAAGTTTTATTTAATATGGGGTGGCTAAGAGAAGGCCAGGCAGTATAAAATAAGAACTGTTTTTTTTGATATCTGCCTTCTCCAGAGCCTGTCAGTGAAAGATTAGCCTGGCCATTATCAGCTACCATTCAATATTGAAGGTCTATTTCATCAGGAACTACAGTTTTTCCTTTATATACATATTGTCCCAAATCTCTACAATTCAGAGAGCTATGTAATAATACCTTTCTATCTGGATGAGAAAAAGTAAAGTTAGTAACTGCTGTAACACCTATATTCCTGTTTAAAGGCTTTTCAAGTCAACATTGGCAGTGTCTTTCCATTCTTACCTCCAGCTGGAATCCATACTGCAGAACAACATTCTTGATATCTTCATAGCTCAATTCTATAGAAAGTTCATTTGCCAGATTTTCAAAATGGTACAGTAGAGGACCTATGGTGCGAGAAACTATGAATGAGTTCCATGAACATAAGCACGTACTAATAGCTTTGTACGCTGAATTCCAGACGTAATAGTTGAGTAGGAAATGAGGTCAAAGTGAAAAGATCCACTACATTTGCTGAGGACAGTTATCCAAACTTCTGAACATGAACGCATCAGTTTCAGCCAAGAAAACATCTTATCACAATTGTATTCTCAGATTACTCAGTCTTGTCTTTACCTCTGAGTTAATCATAAATCCTACATACAAGTTAGCTCTATTTACACTCCTCAGACAACATACTAAGATGGAAGGAAAGGAAAAAAGAAAAGAAAGGAAAAGGATAGGAAGAAAAAAGCAAGGGAGAAAAAGTAACAAGTGAGACAGTTTCTGCTCCTAAGAGGCTTTGCCATCCTGTCATCCTGTGGGTAAACATTTTCATCTCCTCAGTTTAGAGGTAGGCTTTTTCAAAGGCCCAGGAGGCCTTGAACACCAGATCCTTTGCCCCAGCCTCTCAACGCTAGGAATCTCGTCATGCTGCACCCTCTTCTATTTTTACCCTACCTAAACCACTAGAACAGATGTCCATGAATATAATTTATATGTTAGCACACTCTTCGAAATAACAGTGGCTCTTCCTTAAAAGCCTACTCTTACGGAGACAATTTCTGGCCATCTGATCAGTCCTAAACTATATCAAAGCCTTTTGACAGAAGGCAGAGCCTCACAGCAATCTTTATAGTCTTCAAAGCTTATTTTACGTCTGCTCCTGTTCTACTTTTTTATGTGCATGAATGTTTTGCCTGCAAGTATGTGTATATACCACATGGAGGTCAGAAGATGCAACAGGACTTCCTGGTTACCAGAGTTACAAAAGGTTGTGAGAAACCACCATGTGGGTGCTGGGATTAAACCTGGGCCCTCTGCAAGAGCAGAAAGTTCTCTAAACCACTGAAACATCTCAATAACCCCCTTGCTCTATTGTTTTAAGAGAATCTGAAAATACAGTTTTATAGGTATACATTCACCCAGTAAGTCACATGTTGCTACTGATGTGGACTGAGCTCAGTCCACAGTGGGCAGCACCATCCTTAGACAGGTGGGCCAGGGTGTGTAAGAAAGTAGACTACACCAGAGAAAGCAACACAGGAAGAATTTCTGTGTCTTTGCTTCACACTCCTGCCTTGATTCCCTGCATGGATGACTATAATCTGTAAGCTAGAATAAGTCCTTCATAGTAAATTTTTAAAACTCTTTTACTGCAGTCTTATAGCTCACACTACCTTCAGGTAAGTATCAGCACTCTCTAGTTTGCAGACTATACAATATATCAAGCAATATATACAGATGAATGGGATGTATATATGTGTGTGCACACAAAGGTCAGAGGATGACACTGGCTATCCTTCTCTATCATTCCCCCACCCTATTTCTTTGAGACACGCTCTCTCACTGAACCCAGGACCATGTATGGTGGTGGCCAGCAAGCCTCAGTGATCCTCTTATCTCTATCTTCAACAGTGCTGAGGTTTCAGGAATGCTCATGGCAACACCTGGCTCTTCATTTTATAAGATTTATTTTTATTTTATTTATGTGGATGTGTCTGTGTTGAGTATATGCCACATTCATACAGATACCTGCAGAGGCCTGAAGAAGGCATCAGATTCACCCCGTGCTTGAGTTACGTACAGGCTGTTGTGAGCCATGAAACACGGGTCTGGGAACAGTACTCTGAACCACTGCAAGAGTAGCACTTACTAGTAACCTCTAAGCTATGACTCCAGGCTACATACCTGCCTTTGTATGTGGATGCTAGGAATCAAATTCAGGTCCTCATGCTTGCATAGCAAGCACTCCCATCCACATAACCAACTCACCAGCCCAAAGAAGTCTTTACGTTTCTTTTAAGTCTATCAAAATGACTAACTAGTAAATGTTGATTGTATAACTTTAAGTGTTTATAACATTACCAATCAAGGACGGTGACTGTGGTGTGAATACTTTCTGTAGTCTTTTGTTATAAACTGCTGTGACAGACATCTCCACATATTTCAGACCTTCCCTTACACAAAGACATTTCTTGAGTCAACAACTATTTTTACTGACGTGGTTCAAACTGCCAAGAGTTACAGAAGGAAGGTCTCTTAGCTGAAGTGCTTGAGTACAGGTGTTTGATATTTTAGAATATTTACATATACAAAAGGAGGCAGAGGAGGGGACTGAGTCTAACCACAAAACTAGTTTCATACATACTTAATTGCGTAGCCTGATAGTTTGTTTGGACAGTTCTGGACTACCAAGGGCTTTGCTTATAGGAAGGTTCTAACCAGTAAGTTATAACTCTAAACGCTAAAACTAATCTTGCATAGTAGTTTTAGTGCACAAACATACTGCCTATCATCTGTCAAATGAAATCATGTATGAACTTGTTACTTGGCATATCAACATTTTAGAGCAATTTAGACTTTCAAGTTCGGAGAGATCTGTATAGCTTTTCACTCACAATTACAGGAGGAGTACTGTCTCAAAACCTTATTGGGATGAGAAGCCATGGTACTGCTACTCTGGAAAACAGGTCAGTAGTTTCTTGCAAAATCTGCTGCCCACTCATTATATATGAAATTTCTTTACTAGGTGTTAACCCAAGAGAAATGAAATCTTACAGCCACACTGAAGATTTTGTGCCAAGTGTCAATAGCAACTTTATTCCTAACCAGCAGTCTGGCAATAAATCAAATGTCCATCCACTGAGAAATGATAACAAAATGTCACCCATCCATCCAGTGATGTATCACTCAAAAGTAAAAGGGAACAACACATGGGTTACATAGTGACCTAAGTGAGTCTCAAAAGCATCATGCCAGACAATGGAAGCCGGATACATAAAACACTACATTGTCTGGTTCTGTTTATATGATATTCTGAAAAGGGGGGATTGGACTTACAGAAACCCAAACAGCAGTTCCAGCTAATTTTTCAATTATCATCTCTCTTCATATTGAGAAAGAACAAAGATGTATTTTCCTTGATCATAAAATATATACAGTAAGTTCATAATAGAAAGTTAAGGCAACATGAAACAGCACCAAAAGAAAACAAAACCATCTCTAATCCATTCACTGACTCAATGAAAAATATACTGAAGCTCCTTGCAGGCTTTACAGTATGAAGTATTACATATATGGTTTAGCATCATTAGGACAGTGGAGAACCACTGTTGTAAGGCATTTTCTTAATTAATGATTGATGGGGGAGGGGGCACCCATGGTGGGTGGTGTCATCCCTGAGCTGGTCGTCCTGGATTCTATAAGAAAGTAGACTGAGCAACTTATGAGGCAGAAGCCAGTAAGCAGCACCCCTCCATGACCTCTGCATCAGCCTCCAGGTTCCTGCCCTGCTTGAGTTCCTGTCCTGACTTCCTCCAATGATGAAAAGCACTGTGGAAATGTAAAGCTAAATAAACCCTTTTTTGTCTATTTGCTTTTGGTCATAATGTTTCATCATAGCAGTAGAAATCCTAACTGGGACAGCAGCTATGTGCAACCAACACAACACTGCAACACAAGACAGCCTTCTCCGGACATCAACCACGCTGACACCTTATCCTTGAAATCCCATCTCCAGAACTATGACAAAATAAATGCCTGCTGTTTATCCAATCTGTTAGGCACTGTTTTAGTAGCCCAACTTAATCAAAAGATCAAACACATTCTTGCAATGTTTGCTGAGGTAGTTTGAGCAGATTAGAGAATAGAAAGATATCAGGGAGGCACCAGAATCATCTTGAGATATCTAGACTTTTTTTTAGTCCATGAAAGACAAAACTGGCTTGGAACACAAGAGCATTATTTGAATCAAAAATACTGACAGAGAATTAAAACCAATAGGGGAAACTATGCAACCAGGTGGCAAGAACGAACTAAAGAGCCAGCACATGGTACATAAAGTAAAAAACACTAACAATTTCCATAAAACACCAATATTTAGGGAAAACTAGATTCTATTGTTTCTAAAGATTTTGCTTTTAATTCCATGTATATGTGTGCGTATGTGAGCATGAGTACTGGTGCCTGTGGAGGCTGGGGCATCTGGAGCTCACTGGGGTTACAGGTGAGCCACCTGATGTGAGTGCTGGGCAATGAATTCTGGTGCTCTGCAAGAAAAGTATGCATGCTGAACTGCAGAGCCATTTTTCCAGCCCTGATTATTATTTGTAATATCCTTTAATTTATACATGCAAAGTATTCTATTTATGACGTATTAAGATAAGGTAGGTGTTTTCATTATTATAATTCCTCAGATTGTTTTGAAACCTTGTGTCTGGATGACTAGAAAGTCTACCTGTCCTCTTGTAAGTACCTGTTCCCTGACTTCTGCTGTCCACGGCACATAACACAGCTGCAGCACAACTAGTTTTAGAGAACAGCCCCCCCCCTACTTAGAAGGGCCAACTTTGTTATATGTATCAGGCACTTGTTATATAACTTTAGAAAGTATCAATAAAACAAGTGTTCATACACAAAGTTACTTGTATCAGTTAAATCAAGTACCTCAGAAGGACAACAAACTGTATCATAGCTCAATAACTAGGAACCAACCTTCAATTATGTATATATAGGATCATGTTAACACTAAGCACAAACTGGCAGTGTCAGAGTATGAGCCTGCCTCTTGCCACAAGTAAGCCTGGGACCTTCCTGCTAGTTATTAAAGCAGATCTCATTTTCTTCCACTGTTAGTAAATAGCGCCTTTTCATTAGGGCTGCTCTGAGAGGCTGAGGATGGAGCTCTGTGGAAAGAGAACCTGTCTAGGTGTACAACGTCCTATTTTAATCCTCCAGGACTACAAAACAGGATAGGGCTGCTATGAATTTACAGTATTTATAACAGCGCCTAAATCACAAAACATAGGTTCTCAGCAGTATCCTTAAGTCATTCGTTGGGCCAACTTTCCCAAAGCATTTTCTTTTAAAGTTCTAAGGTTTAAGATACGGGGGGAAAAAAAACATTAAAAAAAAAAAAAGATATGAGTCTCTTTTGGGGGGGGGGTCGAGAACAGCGTTTCTCTGTAGCTTTGGGGTCTGTCCTAGAACTAACTCTTGTAGACCAGGCTGGCCTTGAACTCATAGAGATCCACCTGTCTCTGCCTCCCGAGTGCTGGGATTAAAGGCTCGTGCCACCACTGCCCAGAGAGATATTTGATTCTTATGATGACTGCATTTTACAGCTGTTCTCATCTAATCTTACAAAATTCTGAAGAGAAAGTGGGAAGATTTACTACTTCTAGTCTTGGTCCTGATGAAAAAGTTTCTAGTAAAAATAAAATCAATATACAGTCCAACTGCCAGAATCTCGGCAATAAACTAGGTCTTTATGTAACCCTTTTCTTTGGTAGAATTATCATGAAAGTCTCATATTCTAAGCGTGGTTAACTCTGAACATAGGGCACACATCACACTTAAGGAAGACATGCAAACTTAAATGAACTATACTCCCTCTACCTTTAAGAGGAGAAAATAGGCAATTACCTTTTAATTCTTGATAAAGGAACAAGGCACAATTATATTTTAGTACCAAGCAACAGGCTCAAAGTACAAGGCATTTTTGCATGTATGAAATTGTATTTCTATTGCTTCTTAAACTCATGATAGTTAGAAAAACTATTCTATCTAAGGGGAGGAGAATTCCATGATGGAGGTAAAGTCCTTCCTTTAAAGATTAAAAACAATAAACATTCTGTTTTTGTGTGAACTTTATTTTTGAAAATAGATCCTTCTCTCATACAATACATCCCAACCATTTTCCCTCCCCCTAGCTCCCCCACACCTCCTGTATCCCCCAGATCCACTCTCCCTCCATTTCCTCTCCAGAAAAGAGAAGGTCTCCAAGACATGACAGCCAGACAGAACTAAATAAGATATAGTAAGACAAGGTGAAAGCCCTCATATGGAGGCTGCACAAAACACCCAATAGGAGAAAAGCGTCGCAAGAGCAGACAAGAGTCTGAGATACATACACTCCTACTGTTAGAAGTCTCACAACAACATCAAGCTGTAACGTATACGCGGAGGATCTGGTGCAGACCCATGCTTGCTGCTTCAGTCTCTGAAAACACTCTCCTCTTAATGGAATGAAACGCCACCACCTGCATGGAGCGGTGGAAGATTACAAGGGACCGAGATGAAGCAGCAGACTGAACTTAGTATGTGCTGATGATCTAAGAGGATCATCCCAATGCTTGGATTGCCACTGCTTTCAGGAGGTTATCAGCCACTTGGACGTGGTCCTAACAGATAATACAACATAATTACAATGTTCACAATCATCTGGTACTGTGTCACTACCAAATGGGGAAAAACTCTAATCCTCAGACTGATGTGTAAAATATTAATGAACATTAAAGCACTTACCGAGGTTTATCCAAATTCCACCTGGTTTGAGTATTCTCCATATCGTATCAATATAATCAATTACATTGTGAGCTGTGTCTATGAAGAAACAGGTGGCAATACAGTCCCAGGTATCTAATTAACAGAAATCAGACCATTGCATCTGTTATTTTTTTTTCTTTCCCCCATACCTGCCAACTAACTCTTGCAGAGGACTAATATTTCATTTAGCTGAAGGGATACAGACACTATACTCTTCCGATCAACACTATAATCAACATGATTATAGAGTAGTAGATACAGTAGTCAATTTGGAAACCACTTGTTATTAACACATCAACACATACTACCAAGTGACATTGTGAAAGAGTTGCTCAGCACATACACTCAACTGTAGCCTTTAGTTTTACTATGTTTATTCCGTGATGCTCGTAACTAAACCTAGGGTCTTGAGCTTGGAAGGTGCTCTGTGATGGCCTACCTTAGCTCTCATCTAAAATCTGCATAAACAAAATAATCATCATCTTGATTTTTGAGTTCTGATTTAAACCAATGTTAATCACTGATTCTGGCAGGTTTTAGAAGTAGGCCTTTCTTGCCAATTTGAGAAATGATGACATCAAAATACCCGAATACCTAGCATGACTTGATAATCAGCAGGGAGAAGTTGGCTGGGAAAGACACAGCAAAGGTGGGCTAAACTAGAAAACTGTTTAGCTCTTGTAAGTTGTTCCAGGCAGAGGTAGGGACCAGATTCAAGATGTACTATCTATTCTAATCCTGACGTTGTAAAAGTGCCCAGGCCAAAAGAGATCATCTGTGTCCTCTTCCAGTCAGAGGAAAACGATTCCTTGTGGCACTGTAATGCTTTCCACTACTTCACTATTCTCAGATCTTGCTCCTTAACATTTACTCAACAGCTCAACCACTCTTCATTGCTCCGTTCTATCTTCAGAATGCACTTTGTCCCAATCTCAGAGTTTAGGCGTTTATTTCCTATTTTAGGAAATTAGATAAATAAAATCTTTCTGTGTTGCTACTCCCTGCTCCGAGCCATATTTCAGGGGCTTCCTGATCCTCTCAGAGCACAATTCAAACTTCTTGCTTTAAGTGAGCCTAACCAACCCTGTGCCCTCTTATCTCCCTCATCCCCACTACTCACTTCACCATAGCCCCTGCTGAACTCGGCCAAGCACTCTTTCCTAAACCCCTTACATCCCTAAACATGTAAGTGACAACCGCCTTCTTAGTTTCTGTTGGGCTTAGTACTCTACCTTATTTTCTTAAATACAATACTGTATGGTATGGCCTCTTTGTTCCTTCCAGTTATACGTCCCTTGTGGCTAAGGCCTCTGTCCTGCTGTTAGGTTTTCGATGTCTAAGAATGTACTTGGCATTTAACAGGTGGCAAATAGACACATGTTGAAAGGATACTCTTGCTATTGCTCCGAATTCTGTTTCCTTTCTTCCTGCTACTGCCAGTTCATACTCTTTCCCTTTCCATTCCTGCCTCCCTCCAATGTCTTTAATAACCTGTCAGACTGAAATCTAACTTCCAACCTGATACTTCTACAACTGAAGCTAACCTACTTTTTAAGACATATCACCCATAAAATTTCTTTCCTTGCCAATCTAATCCTGCTGCAGTCCCTGATGACCTTATTCTTTTAACTACTCATCTCTGTCCATCAAGTCACAGCCTCATTAGAAAGCTCCATTCCCACCATTTATTTCCATCTTACTGCAGTTACTATACATTTGGACTCTTTTATTAACAGAGTCAACATCTCTTTTTATTTTTAATATTTATTTATTATATATAGTGCTCTGCCTGCATGTGTGCCTACAGGCCAGAAGAGGACACCAGATCTCATTACTGATGGTGCGCCACCATATTGCTGGAAATTAAACTCAGGACCTTTGGAACAACAGGCAGTGCTCCTACCCAAGCCATCACTCCAGCTCAACATCTTTTGAATGTACATATATTTCTTTACATTTCCTGTCACTGCCTTTTACATGACCTTGAAAATGTCACTGACGTTGCACACCTTATATTCTGGCATCAAAACAAATGGTTATAACACTGCGTCACTGTTTAGAATAACAGATAAGAACTTTAAGCATTTGCTTTGAACTTACTGCATTCTGAGTAAATCTCCTGAAAGTCTCCTGCTGTCATTGAAAAGTTAGAACCTGGAGGAAGACTGTGGGGGTCAACATCAGGGAAAAAAATGGGTCGAATTTGATCAGCTGATCTCCGATTATTGCTAAACTGATGGATCCAGGGATAAAGTTTATATTTGTTAATTTCAGAACATCTGTAAAATATGAACATAAGGTCCAATGTTAACTACACATTTTACCAAAAAAGAATCTACTTTAAGCATTAAAATATCTACTGAAGTTTTTTGCATAAAACTAATTAGACTTGAAAAGTGCCAATCCACACTACACTGGTATTGAAGGTGTGTATACATGAAATGACCAACCATGGATTAAAAGAAAAACTCAGAGATTCACATGTGCTATTCATTCAAATTAATAAAAAAAAATGTTAAAATTTTGTTGGTTTTTGAGACAGGGTCTTATGTAGCCCAGCCTGGCCTTGAACTCACTGTGTAACTAAGGATGGCATTGAATTCTTGATCCTCCGGTTTCTACCCCACAAAAGCTGAGATTAGAGGCCTGTGCCACCACACCCAGCAAAAACGTATTCTTGAACCTAAACCTTGAGTAAAAGCAAGGAAACTCGTCTTGTTACCTATTTTTACCATTTTGTATGTAACCTTCTTTCCCCGCACCTCACCAGCAACAACACAGCACTGCACTGAGGAGCCGAGTATGCCACTGTAGTGTGCTACTGAGCCAGGGGACTGGCTCTGTCTCTAACATGCTGAACCTGTGACTTACGATAGTCACTCTTGTCTGCTACCTTCTGGTAGAGGACCCAGCAGTTTTCAGACCTCATTCCAGATGCAGTAAGCATGTATGGCCACTTACTGAAAAGTCAGTTGGGGAAAACAGTTACAACTGCTGCCATAAACTCTTCACCAAGAAACAAAAGGTAAAAAGACCTTTAAAAAAAATGAGAAAAAAAAAACCCTTTTCTATATCATAATTACAACTAAAGAGTCTACAGAGAAACTGTTTTAATTTCATGAACTACCAAATCACTTTCTAAATAGCTGTTGCTTGCCCTGTGTCAACACTGCTAGCTAATTAACCCTGGCTACAGTGGCAATTGGTATAAACATTATTAATTTACTGTAAATATGATCTATATCAGTCAAGTACTACATACTTTTCTTCTAATTCAGAATTGTTCAAAAATTGGTAAAGCAATTTAATTTTGAGAAGTTACTATTTCCAGCAAAAAGTAAATTAAATACCTGTTGAGTACAAAGTTGGAAGAAAAGAGCATAAAAAAACTCCATTCATTTCCTTGACAAGCATAACCTAGCAAAGCTATTTCCCAGGCCAATCTTCCTAGTCCAGCACCAGGTACCAGAATATTTACTTTAGAAGGATCCCTGCAATGAAACAAGGCAATTATATCCTGCCCCTCAAAGAGGAAAAAAAAAATTAGAAAGAAAAAAAGACAAAATCCATATTAACAACTAAAAATTTACTGAATTATTCAATAAGAATAAGCTTACTCAGAGTCTTGACTTCTTATATTGAAGTATTTCTAAATGTCAATAAAAGTAAGATATAGAAGGAATCATTGCATTATCAAGTGAGAATTTTATCTGACCCCCCAAATACTTCTCAGAAAAAAAAAATTGAATCACATTGTATCTAAAGATTGATAGCCATTCTTATTTTGGGGAAGATAAATCATCCCAAAGTGATCCCTGAATTACATATGGGACATTTGAACTTCATCATGAGGTGGAGAACACTTTAAAGTTCATACAACACAATGATTTACAGAAACAAATAAATTAACTATATTTAGATTTTAATGTATAAAGTCTCAGATTTGATAGATCTCAGGTACAAAAAGGAAGGGGCAGAAGTTCTGGGCACAGTAGCTCATACCTGTAATTCCAGAGTTGGGAGGTTCAAAGGATGGCCACTGAGTTTGAGACTAGCCTGGCCCTCATTGTTATCTCCAGAGTAGCTTGAGAGACAAAATAGGACTCTTTTTCCACTGCCCTTACTTCTCCCCTCAGAAGCGAGAAGAGGGATGGGATATTCTCTTGGAGAAAATGGGCAACTGCCTTCTTCTCAAAATGATTTCATTAAGTAGCCCCAGACTGGCCTCAAACTCATGACCTCCCTGCCACAGCTCCCCTGATAAGGACTTCTGGGCAAGCACTCATGACAAATATCCCGCAACAGACCAGAGACCCCATTTATCCCATCACACTGCCGTTACATGCTCCTTTTCTCGAAGGTCGGCTAGTTTACCTGCACACTGCAATAAGCTTTAGAAGAAAAAAGGTAGGGAGCAGGGAACTTTTCTCAGGAACCCTAGCAACTCAAATTCTAGGGTTATCAAGATAGCTCAGGGGGTAAAAGCAGCTGTGACCAAGACTGACAATCCAAGTTCAATCCCTAGGAACAACACTGTAGAAGGAGAGAACCAACTCTTTTGCGCTATCCCCTGATGTCCACATGTGCACTGGTGTACACAAGAGTACATGCAGTCACACACACATAGGAAGCTAAAGGAAAATGTGTGTAACCAGTTGGCATTGTCTATAAAAAAGGAATTTAACTATTACACTTCCAAAATTTGGTTCTCTTTCAATTCTATTTCAAACCATTCAAATCTTACTACCTGTTCCCTGAGGTGTGCACTCAGAGATCAACAGGGCCTTTTTTTAATTAGCATTGTGTTCTATAGGGCAATCTTTGCATATTCCATTTTAAAATAACAGAAAAACAGAAACTGGGGGCCATGGAAATGGCTCAGTCAGTAAAGTGCTGGCCATGCAAGCCTGCAGACTTAACTGTATCTCCAAAAACCTCATAGTCCTGGCACCAGGGAGGCAGAGACAAGAGGATCCCCAGGGCTTTCTAGCTCAATCAGTGAGCTCAGGTTCAATGAGAGATCCTATCTAAAAAAAAAATAAGATGAAGAACAACTGAGAAAGACATCAAAGTTACCTCTGGCCTCCATTCACATGCATGTGTACACACACACACGCACGTAACATACACAAACAACTGGGGAACTTGAAAATTCAGTCTACAAATGTAGTCCCAAAGGAATTAGCCCACGGTAATTTCATTTTCTGTATCAATTTATGGAACACATGTTTGAATAATACATCTGTCAATTCCAGAACTCAGGAGACAGAGGCAGGCAGACCACTGTGAATTTGAGGCCATCCTTGGCTACGTAATGAGTTCCAAGCCAGCCAGGTCTACACAATGAGAACTGTGTCTTTAAAGAAACAAACAAAATTCAACAACAACAATTTAGTAACTTATGGAATATTAGCTTTATAACTAGAACCATGAACTTTGTGCCAAAAGGAATCATTTTAAGTGTGTATATTGCTATTAAAAGGCACTAAGACACAAAATACTGAATATGGGCCTGGAGAGATGGCTCAGAGGTTAAGAGCATTGCCTGCTCTTCCAAAGGTCCTGAGTTCAATTCCCAGCAACCACATGGTGGCTCACAACCATCTGTAAGGGGTCTGATTCCCTCTTCTGGCCTGCAGGCATACACACAGACAGAATATTGTATACGTAATAAATAAATATTAAAAAAACCCAAAATACAGAATATATCAAGACCCTGCCTCACAAATTAGCAAACACTATTGAAGATCTTCAAACTATTCATATTATGACAAACAAGGTATTTTCAAAGGGTCTTAGAACAAATTTAGTAGAATTAAAATATGATTGATCAAGAACCAAACAAGGAATGGGGGAAATGGCAAGAAGGTTTTCCTAAATGTGTAATATCAGCTAGATGTTTCCCCCAAAGGTATACATGCTGATATGAATCTTTAAGAAGTCTTGAGCATTCCTTGTTTTCATGGAGAAAAGAAACAAACTTAAAACAGATATGGTGGTTTTAAAACTTGAAAAACCAGGAAGATAGATATATAAAATGTGGGTTGCCTGCTTGAGATTCTCAGCAAAAAAGTAGCAAGTTGACCAAGTTAGTAAGGTGCATTTACAACAAATGCAACTCCTGACACATGAGGGGAACCTCAGCAGTTCATTCAAGACAGGCATGAAGAAGAGGAGGACCTACTAGGACAAAACTAAACACACAAGCAGACTGGTTATTTACCAACAATAAATACTCTTGACAGAGCTTTATTTAACTGTATTATTTCTCCTTTACAAATTAGCAAACTCTAACACACTGTACTTTGTTTTGTGGTATCAGCAAAGTGACACTTGGCTGACCCCTGGTGGTAGAAATATTCTGGAAATTTAGTTTATTGACTTCATCTGCTTCCACTATTTCAAAGCATTTAAAATTACTTATGGACCTTATATTTAGAACCTGCATATTTACATAAATTCTGAATGGTGGTCTATATAAACAAACTATTAAAACACTATACCAGGACAAGGACAGCCAGGGCTACACAGAGAAACCCTGTCTGTGAAAAACAAAAATAAATAAATTACGGGCAACTACATTACTTCTAATAGTTGGTATTATTATTATTAGAATAGTTTCCACATACAGAAGTATAACTGCAAATCAGATTCAACAAAATTGAACTCTAAGAAAGATTTTTAATAAACAAGATAAGCACCACCAAATTGTCCTCCATAAAATTTTTAATAATTTTTTTCTTTCACAAGAAAAATCTTTCTTCACAGCTTCACTGCTCCCTAATTTTCAAATTTTGTAATAAACTATATGAAAAATGGCTTCTTAACATAGATTTTTTTTTAGATTTGAATTTTCTTGTGAGATTGTCATATTCCTTTTATACCAATTTATGTCATTTTCTTTTCTTAATCTTAGACAGTTTTATCACTGGGGTATTATTCTAGAATTATGAACATTTGAAATTTGATTTGAGTGAAGTCTAAAAGACATACCTGTTTTTAGTCCAGAAGACTTTGAGAATAGAGAAAATGTTCTTCACTCTATCTATATAATTGCACTCTATATTTCCTCCATTTTCTCTTTTAAAATGGATTCCCTTAAGCTAATAAATCCCTTCATAAAAATAATTTAAATTTTTATTTTAATATAAATATAAAATGGTTCTTTAAAACAGTATTTTCCTAAAAAGTATAAGAAAATAAAATTTTCGCCGAGTCCGTCTGCCACCGTCTTCTGGAGTACAGTAAATACTGACATACTCATTAAAAAGATCACCCTAAACTGTCTTAAAATAGGCACATCAACTAAGATTTTAAAACAACAATAACAAAAAAAATAGTTCTTATAATAAAAACTCTGAGCCTTTAAGACAGGCCCAAATGTCTTTCCTTCACATTTATGTACTTTATAGCTCAAACCAGCAGACACTTGGGAAAATGGACCATTTGTTTTGTGGTGTTTCTTTATTATTTGCTTGTTTGGGTGAAAATTTCAATACATACTATTCTACCAAATGCTTAGTGTTACACTATCCTTGTGCTCATGTTTTTGATTGAGACATGGTCTCAATACTTAGCTTGGCTAGCTTAAAACAGGCTATACCACAGTGGCCTTTACCTTGTGTTGCTCCTCCTGCCTCTCCCTACTGAATAGTAGGATTAATGATGTTCAAGCCACCACATTCAGATAAGCCCAGATTTTTTTTTTTTTTTTTTGAGACAGGATTTCTCTGTGTAGCCTTGGCTGTCCTAGATCTCACTCTGTAGACCAGGCTGGCCTCGAACTCACTGAGATCCACTTGCCTCTGCCTCTCCAGTGCTGGGATTAAACGCCCAGCTAAACTTAGATTTTAAACGAAAATAAAAAGAGATGGTACTGCCTGATAACTTCAATGTTAACTGTTTCCAATATCAGCATAGGAAACCACTTTTAGGTAAAACCAAAGCAGAGAGATGAGTGATCTGGCATTTGGTAAAATGTAGAAGGTATTTCATTAACACACAGATCCTTGCAGAATTTGATCTGTGCCTTCAAATTTTGTACTTAAAAAACTCAAGCACATTATTCCCAAACATGGACAAACAGGAAAAATAAAAATTTGTTTACATAAAACATTGTAATGATCAGGTTCAGAAAGCTCTATGCATTTCCGTTAGACATGCTATCTTTCATGGACATCTCAGAACGGCCATCACTGAAATCTCAGTAAGAAAAGGCAGTTGAAACTGAGTCAAATCCAGCTCAAGTATAAATAAGGACATCAAGTTCTTATGCCTGCTGTGGCACCATCTGAGACCCAGATGACAACACTGTATCCAGAACGAACCAGACTCTGAATGGCTGTAATTAATGTGCCTCATCCAGGTCCTTTTCCTTCTCTGAAACAGGGTTTTGCTGTGCAATTAAGTGTTGCGGGAGGTCCTCCCACTCCTCCAGCCTATCACCGCTGAGGTACCAGCCCACTGGGGCGTGGTTTCTCTCCCTTTAAAAAAGCCGCCACTTCCCTCTCCTCGCTCTCTTCACTTCCTGCTCCGCCTGCGACTAGACTCCTTTCCTGGTTGCTTAGAGGGCTGTTGCCTGGGACAGTGATCTGTAAGTTTTTTCCCCTTTAAATAAATACCACCCTAATAATCATAACCCCGAATTGGTGTGGCATTGTTTGCGACTTACGCCTTCATTTTGGCGCCCAACGTGGGGCTAAATCCACTTAAAAACCTGAGAAGGCTTAAAAATAAGGAAAAGATAGCTTTTTGCTGTTTGTGGGTGGCGTGCCACAGAGAGAAATTGTCCTGACTCAGCAGCAGGAAAAAACTGGCTGTTTTAAAATGCCGGCTTTCTGGGCTGTGCCGCCATTACGATCTCTGTCTGGCTCCTGTGGGAGACAGAGCTTTTAAATGGAACATTTGGAGTAAAGCTCTACGGCTTGCTTGATGGCAATGTGGACTGCTGTGTGCCTGGAACTGTGTGTGGCTCAGGGGCACCAAATGGCTCTGAGGCAGGAGCGGCTTGGCTCAGCTCTGCCATGCTGAACTGTGCTGGTCTCAGGCAGAAACTATCGTAATTACCATAAAAACAGCGCATTTAAGGTTTCAACTGGGCAGGACACAGGCGGTACCGTATTACCTGTACATGGTGCAACTTAAGTTTTTAAGAACTGCTTAACATTTTAAGAAATGCTCCTGGATAGTAAAAAAAAAAATTACAGATTCACAATAAAACAGATTCAGACATAAAAGACCACACTGTTGGATGAATGTACGTAGACTTGGGAGAGAGAAGAAAGAAAATATAGAAAATAAAGTTAATGGTTTTTTTTTAAAAAGGTAAAGTCTTTAAAGAGACAGAGTACAGATAGTTAAGAGATTAAAAGAAATAAAGAAAAATAAGCCATGTAAAAATGGAAAATTCACAGAAAGTCTGGATTATGTATATTGTGTTTTCTTTAAAATTTTTGACTGTGAAGGAGCTAAGTACAGAGAGACATTTCATTACATGGGCTGCCAAGCTAAACCAGGATGGATATAAGGGTATTACGATTTCAAAATTTGGGTCTAAGGATATGATGCTTTGGAAAGGGTCTTCTTTTGTTTTCACAGAGGACCAGATCCTGTGGATTAAATCTATCCCAATTTGGTATGATAGACCACGCCCTCCTGAAAGGTTGTTGTGAACATCTTCAGAAAATTGCTTCGCTCAACTGCCAACTAAGATAAAACTAGCACACAGGTTATACCATGAAAGGCCTAATTAACGACGCCCCCATTCAGCAGGAAGCAGTTTGGAGAGAAAAACTGCGCCCATGTTCCCAAAATATTGTTTATAAATGTTCTTTTACATTTAAAGGGGGATATGATAGGTATGAATAATTTGCATTGGTATGGATTTTAAGGTCAATTTTGTTATATGTATATGTATTTTTGATCTTAAATAAGGTGTGATTGTGTAGTTCATTTTTAAAATGTAATGTATAATTAGGAAATATAGGTTGTTGATGGATAATCATAAATAATAGTCAAGTTTGTAGTCATGTTACTTAGATTTTCTAGATATATAGAGATATATTTCAGATAGGCATTCTTCATATCTCTCAAAGGCTACAGAATATGGCATTTAAAATATTTTAATAACTTAGGACTTTTCATGACAATGAGACACGTCTGCTCCTGGCAGCACCAATCTACTTCGAGAGAAAGATGGGCATCAAAGAGGATCCTTATGGAGTTTGATAGCCATTTGGGCAAGAAACTGCTCTTGCCTGGACTGTTGCATAAAATGGACACAGAGAACCCGCAGAGAGAGGACTGCTGAACTTGTCTAAAGGTGAGATGGTCTTTCGGGGTTCATGACTCATGAAGGAGTCTGCGAGACATTCTACAGGACACAACAGATAATGACTAAACTGTCTTTGGAATTTCCTGCTTCATGAAAATGTCTGCTGGATACTTTGGGCCTGAAGGCTGAAGATGGATGCCCCAAAGGTACAAAAGAACTTTGGGTGACTGTCCAGGCAGCAAGATGTCTCTGTCATTTCTAGAGTTTTCTTATTTCTTGTTTACTTAGGTAGTATTATATCCTTCTGGAGTCTTTGATGGAGTTGAAGAATGAATAGATAGTTATAGTTTTCCTTAGTTATGATAAAAGATAAAATAGATATAAATATTGTAACTGTAATTCTTACTTGATAACTGTTTTGCTATATGTAATTTTACTATGTTAAAGTTAAAGCCTTTCTTTTTTGTTTAAACAGAAAAAGGGGAAATGATGTGGGAGTGATTTCTTATTAATAAAGAAACTGCCTAGACCCATTTGATAGGCCAACCCTTAGGTAGGCGGAGTAAACAGAATGGAATGCTGGGAGAAAGAAGCTGAGTCAGGGAGTCGCCATGGTTCTCCCACTCCAGACAGTCGCAGGTTAAGATCATTCCTGGTAAGCCAGCTCGTGGGCTACACAGATTAATAGAAATGGGTTAGATCAATATGTAAAAGCTAGCCAATAAGAAACTGAAACTAATGGGTCAGGCAGTGTTTAAAAGAATACAGTTTCCGTGTAATTATTTCGGGTAAAGCTAGCTGGGTGGCGGGACACATCCCACCTCAGCTGTGTAGGAGCACAGGGACATGACATCACACCTACACCTGCCATGGGGTTTACATTTTATGGGAAACCTATGACTTTAATATGACCCCACTGTTTAACTTTCTCTAGCTACAATACAATAAGGCAACTAAATCTAAGTAAAACAAGACAAAATAATATAAAAGGAAATACACAACTTTTCCATCCGGTCTAAAACTGGAGGGAATAAACACCCTCCCCTGACCTACATATGCCATTTAAAGTTTATAGGTGTGTGTAGGCATATCCTTACCACAACTGTAACATTGTTTCCAGGGGAGAAAGTGGGTGGCTGGAGAGCAGTATCAGAGGTTCATATCCTTCTTAACCTCAGCTTTGAAATCTTTTACCTACTGAAAAATGCCTTTTTCTTTTACTTTTTATGTAATTTACTAGAACCACCTAGAGTTCATTCATCCATTTACCTGCTTACACTGGCAACACTGTAACAGCAGAAAGATAACTGTTAAGACAGTAGTGAGTGTGCAAGCTTACCCCACCTTTAATAATGACACAGGTTTTTAGATAAGCTAGTATTGAAAGGCTGATTAAACAGAATAGCATATATTATTCAAGAATCTGAGTATGAATAAAATTATAAATATGTTGTAATTTATGCTGACATAAACATCTGATCTTTGAGCCTTTGAAATTCATTCTACTTTGAAATTTCTACTTGAAATTCATTCAAGCTTTGGTACACTCAAATTTTAAAGAGCATTACTTTGCAATCTACTTTCAGAGACAAAGACACTTTGAATTTTCAGGGATACGTAGACTTCAAAGAAGCCATTATCTAGTACTTTAGTGAGCAAAGTACTGATGACACTCAAAGGGAATAAAAGCTAGAAACTTTAAAACAAATAATATCCCCATAGAAGCAATGATGTTCATAAAGGTTCATGAACTTTAGAGCAATTACAAAAACTATAAAAAGTTAATAAGAGATTAGGTCACTGTTCTACTAGCTGTGGGATCCTTCATGAACTGCCACTGATAAAAATCTCAGGCTAGAGTGTAACTCATTGGTAGGGTCCATGTGCAGCACATAAGCAGATAACCTGTAGTAGCACTGATGACTGACTACAGCAGTCTTGATAACTGAAGTAAAGTCTTCAAGATGAGTCTTACTGAAGATTGCTCCCTATCTTTCAGAGAATAAAAAACAAGCTGTAAACGTCTCAAGGTCATACGGATAGAAAGTAAATGCTTACCCCTAGGAAAACATAACTGTTGGCCACTATCCCTTATAATAAATGAGTGTAGAAACCCCAAACAAAATATTAGCAAATCTAGCCCAATAATATGCTTAGAAAATCATTTACCATAACCAAATGTGATTTATCCCAAAAAGGCAAAGGTGGTTTAAAACAAGAAAATGAGAATTTAATAAAATGGGGGGTTGGTGGAGAAGACCTGCAAGGTTGTTTCAATAGAATCAAAAGGTATTTAATATCCAACATGCTTTCTAATAAAGATGGAAATTATTCAACAAGAAAAAGAGAATTATGAAAACTCTACAGTTAGTATTATACATAGTATTGAAAAGAGAAAATTCCCACCCGCCCAGAACAAAAACAAGGAGTAAAAGGTATTCAAGTTGGAAAGGAAGAAATAAAGACTTTTTGCAAGATATCTTACATATGGAAATCCTCCCCACCAAAAAAAAAAAAAAAAAGTCTGCAAGAAAGCTAGATCCTATTCAGAAAGTACAGTCCAAAATGTCAAAAGATCACAAGCATTTACACCATGACTTCTATGATGTTTATTCTCCTGAAAATAAACTACAGGACATAATGGAGAAGTGAATGAGTAAGAGCCATATCTGACATATATGCATGAAAATGTATAAAGAAACCCATTATGTTTTATGGTAACTTAAAAAAGTTAAAGGAAGAAAATACTTTGGGAGAAAAAAACCCAGAAAGCCCAAATTTTTATGATTTTAAAGAATAGCACTGAAAATACACACACAGAGAGGTATCTAAACATGGAAGATAGTCAAGCATTTTATCTTAAAATTGACTCAGCAACAAAATATCCTGCTCCTAGCCTTTGTAGATGATATCTTAATAAGCTGATGGTTTCCTGTGTGCACAGTCGCTGATTTACTATTGACGTAGTAATTGTTTTTATGTAAGAGACCAGTAACTACTTACTGTTACAAAATTTTTCTTTTACTCTTGTCTCAGGAAGATGCTGAAGTTAATGTGTATGAAGTAGTAGATGAAATACAACCCAAAACCTTATAAACCAGTTGATTCTCTAGAAAGAGGCAATAATCCTGTATTTATTTCTTGATGCAAGGTTTATAGAAAATTTTCTTTTTTTAAAGATTTATTTATTTATTATGTATATAGTATTCTGTCTGCATCTATGCCTGCACACCAGAAGAGGGAACCAGAGCTCATTATGGATGGCTGTGAGCCACCATGTGGTTGCTGGGAATTGAACTCAGGACGTTTGGTAGAGCAGGCAATGCTCTTAACCTCTGAGCCATCTCTCCAGCCTATAGAAAAAAAATTTTTTTTAAATATTTATTTATTTATTACTTTTACAATATTCTTTCTGCGTGTATGCCTGAAGGCCAGAAAAGGGCACCAGACCTCAGTACAGATGGTTGTGAGCCACCATGTGGTTGCTGGGAATTGAACTCAGGACCTTTGGAAGAGCAGGCAATGCTCTTAACCGCTGAGCCATCTCTCCAGCCCAAGAAAAAAATTTTAAGAGACTGTCTGAAGCAATAAATACTTGCAAGTATTTCAGAAATTTAAGACAAACTATTTACCCTTCCCTCTATACTAGTGTCCTGACAGAAAAAGCAAAACGTCATTTATTTTTGATTAATTTTTTATGCTAATCTTCACTTTTTTAAACATAAATGTCCCACTAAAACAAAATTGTTAATGCAAAAACTCAAGAAAATAAAGGAAGTTTTCAAAAGAAACTCATGAACAACACAGATGTTGGGGTTATTGGGTAGTGACTAAAAAAACAAAAACAAAAACAAATGAAAAGAAAAAAAAATCACTGTAAACTACACTGCGCTGAGATGTAGCAGCACAGGCCCATAGTCCTAGCACTCTGGAGGTGGATCTGGACAGGAGGATAAATTCAAGGCCAGCATGAGTTCATGAGCTACAGTGAGACCCTGCCTCAGAAAAGCATAAAGTTAAAGCATCTAATTGAAGAGACAGACCATGTGTACCACAGAGGAATTCAGCACTAAAGTATCAATATGTGTGTTTGTATCTGTGCAGCAGATGCCCAAAAGCAAATGACATCTGAGTAATAACAAAGAGACCCCATATCTGTTTTGGGGTTCTGGATAGCATCTCAAATTACAAGAAACCAAATCCTTGGAGAAATAGCCACACCTCACAGGAAACTACAACATGGGTCTGAAACATTTTATATATTTTCACACATAAAAAAAAAAGGAATTTGAACAACAAAATTAAAACAATGGTAATAGATTATAGTTCACTGACTACAAATGATGAGTCACTAAAATAAATATATAAGGAGAGAGAAGAGCCTTCCTTTAGTAGAAGGCAGCCTGCAAACTTTGAAGGCTAGGAGATGGCCTCACATAAGAACCACCAGTGGACCGGATTCTAGAGAGGACAGGACATGTGCTAAGGAGACTACCGGGGCAAGTCTGAAATCTGAGTATATACCATCAGGTTCCATAACTGTGTTCAAGGGTCAATTTCCCGAGTCTGGTAACTGAAAGGGAACAGACTTAAGAATAAAGTGCGTCTGGGTGGAGGCACACACTTTCAATGCCAGACTCAGGAGGCAGAGGCGGACGGATCTCGGTGCTCCAGGTGAGCCAGGGCTACGGAGTGAGAGCCTGAATTCCTAGGCAGGAAGAAAGCATGGCAGACACTAAGGCAAGCCTCAAAAGGCTTCACAGTCATTCTGGGTGTGTGCTTTTGGACGTCCACATGCTGGAAGATGGAGAGGAGGAGAAGGTGGGAATGATACAGCCATGTTCTAAAGTGCCAAAACTTGATGAATTTTGGTAAAGAGTATATGGAGGGTGGTTATACAATTCATGAACCATAATTTTGAAGCAATTTCAAAATTAAAAGTTCAAAGCGAGAGAAGAGAGACATAGGCACTGACATTCCTCAAGGGATACACTCAAACTCGGGAGCTCTGAACAGGGACCAATGAATCCCGGGGGTCTGAGGACAAAATTCACATTAGGAGCATGAGGAAAAGTTAGATCTTATTTTATTATTTTTTAAAAATGGTCTACTTTGAATTGTATACATTGTATGTGTCTGTGTGGGGGAAGAAGCATATATGAGCGCCGACGCCCACAGGGTCCAGAGAGGGCATCGGATCCCCTGGAGCTGGAATTCCAGGTGATTGTGAACCACCTGATAATGTTCAGCTGGAAATTGAACTTGGGTCCTCTACAAGAGCGGTAGGTAGAGGCTCTAACTACTGAACCATCTTTGTAGCCCCAAACAGATTATAACTACAATAATATTTAATTGATACTTGTCTTCAATTGCAAAATGCAGGCAATAAGTAATGTTAAGTTTAGGAATATCTATGACTTTTATCACCAATAGGAATCACATTTTTATGAAAAATAATGTACAAATTATTTAGCATTTTCTTAATATATTACGTATACCCACTGCCAGGCTATATCTAATCAATACATTATATCTAATCAATACATTGTAAAAAGTACCTAGGAGCACAGTATTTGTTTAATTAAGATACATTACTTATTTTGTTTATATGAATTTGTGTCTGTGTGTTTATGTGAGAGAGAGAGATTAGAAATGTATGAGTGTCTTCTTCAGTTGCTTCCCAACTTATTTTTGAGACAGGATAGGGTCTCCCAGTTCAGACTACCAAGAGCCGGCTTCTTAAGCAGGTGCTAGGGATCCAAACAGAGGCCCTCATGTATTGTAACAAGCACCACCCCAGCCCTCCACAAGTTTGCTTTTTAAAGATTTCAGTAACTTTATTTCAAAATAACCAGTTCTTTGAGGTCATGCATTTCATTGTATTCATTTATGAATGTTAGTCTGAAAATCAGACCAGGAGCTTCTGAATGTCTGAAAGGTTCTATGTTAAAAAGTTAATTAAATCTCTCTGGTCAGTAGACCCCTCATTTCTTTTAAGAATGCCATAATGAGATAAAGTAAAATCTATCACACTTTTGCTTTGCTATAAAAACAACTTATAAAGCAGTGTGTATTATTGATTATGAGTATTTATTCTAACTTTAGTTTCAAAATTTTTTGAAATTACTAGAGTAAATGTTACAGAACATAAAAACTCCAACCTCACCCAACTGCAGCATCCAGTAACGAACAGATCTCTCAGACATGTAAAGACATGCAGGCACAGAGCGGCTATGAGAATGAATCACAAGGTGAAATGACGTGGCTAAGTGCTTACACGCCTTAAAGAAAGGGGTCAGAAATGCAGCAGACTTTACCATCTCTCTTTTGGGAAGTTTTTTATGATTTCTTTTATGATTGGCTTATAGCAGGCATCCCTTTCCGCCTTCCCAGTTTCACTCCAGTCTCTTACAAACTGTTTCAATGTAGACTTTAACTTATCCATGTCAAACGTAGATGCTGGCATAATCTTTCCATTGCCCTGTTAAAAAGGGAGGGGAAAGAAAAGAATTATTTTCTGAAAGTCAATCTTGAATATGATTAAATGAGCATACTAAGATACAGGTGGGTCAGTGGATAGTGATTAGCCTCTCACCTAGGGGCTCTAGCGCATCTTGAGAGCCTTCAAGAAAAACGCTTGGTGCTCTCACTTCTACCCTCAACAGGGAAGAATCATTAATCATAAAACGACCACAAAGTGAAGCAGCCCTTACTTGGGAAAGGACCAGCACTGAGCTGCTATGGAGACAGGACATCCCACCCTCCAAGAGAGGGAAGACACTCCCTCCAGCTCACTGATGAATAGCACGGATGGCTCACACTGGACTGACCAAACTGTACCATCTACCATGAGAATACAAAGAGACTTCAGTTCCTATTACTGCCAGGCACTTGATATTTAAGTGAAAATAGTTCTATTTCAGTGAAAGATGAATATCAACAAATAGAAGATACTGAAAATGCAACAAGGGAAATTAATACAGCTAGTAAAGTCTTTCAAAAAATTAAGTCCTTTATATACTATAAGATTGAAAACATCACATGAAAGCACCTCCAATTATCTAGGAGTTTAAGAAATAAACAGCGAACAGATGCAATCTCTAGCAGGCTGTTCCAGCTTCATCACATGGAAACATCCTCTCAGTAGAAGGGATGACCTGCTCAAGGCCTACACATACAGACGGTTACCCTCACAGGAAGAGAGACAGAACAAGTTTCACATACATCTTCTCCATATTCTTTATTTTCAAACATATGTACGCAATCGTTCACAATGGTCAGCAGTATTTCCTGATTATGGTCAATGCATTTGCGGATCTTGTCCAAGTGGAGAGGAAATTGAGGAAGCAGTTTCTGCTGGTTATCTGGAAGTGATCGGAACTGTCTTTCTGTTCGCTTCACTCGTTCATGCATACTGGTGCTAAAACAGAAAAGGTGTTTATTTTAATTGCCAAGAAGAACTCTCGCCAGAGGCCAACCATACTTTAAGACTGCCATCCCACATAACTATTCCTTAGCTATGCTGGACACAGACCTCTTTTACTATCCTTTGACTCCGGAAGAATATCAGCTTAGAAAGTTTGTTTTTCTTCATGAGGAATACTTCTTAGAGCAATCAACAACAAAATGGTAAAAACAGATATGTGTACTAATAAGAGGAAACAAAGATTAATTTACAATTACTTTTAATAATTTAAATTTTCAAATTAAACATTTTGGGCAAAACTGACTTAGATTCCTGTATCATCAAGTAGTAACATGTTGCTGTAAAAGTACACTGAAAAGGTCTGGATAGCCGGGTGGTGGTGGCGCACACCTTTAATCTCAGCACTAGGGAGGCAGAGGCAGACAGATCTCTTTGAGTTCGAGGACAGCCTGGTCTACAAGAGTTACTTCCAGGACAGGCTCCAAAGCTACAGAGAAACCTTGTCTCCAAAACAAAACAAAACAAAAAAACTCCCCCCCAAAAAAACAAAAACAAAAAAGGTCTGAATAGATAGTTCAGTGACAAAGTAGTTGCCCAGCATGCTTAAGGAGTATAAGCTGAATCCCCAGAATCAAAATAGTAATAATATAGAATGTGTTTTGAAAAAAACTAAAAGCCAGTCCAATTTGAATTCTGAAAAACACAAAGCATATAATACCAAAGTATTAAGCAAATGGAAAATTAAGATTCTAAAGAGTTCCAAATGTAAAATTCACAATTTGTATTTCAAAAGCTTCCTAAGTAGAGTGGTTCTTTGGGGATTGCTTATTCAGGAAGTAAAAAAGAGAGTCTTATTTTTAGAAGCTAAATATATACTCACACCTAAGTGTCATTTTACATCAATGAAACTGGCAAAAATCTAAAAATCCAAACTAGATCAAATATTGGTAAAACTGTGGAAAAACTCGGAACATTTACACACTAATGGTGAATGCACACCACCTTGCAAAATAACAGCATACTTAGTAAAGCTTACTGTTTCATCTGCCCTACGAGCTAGAAATTATAATCTCACACACACTCAAGAAACACAAGTCACCTTCACCACAGCATTGTCAAATGGCAAACAAAAAAACCACAGACCACAGAAAGCCCATTACAGTGGTCAGGTGAAGAAATTATAGCTCTACAGTGGAATGCAGAGAAATGAACACAGCACTACCACAACCATAACAGATAAAAAACAACAATGCAAATATTTGTTGAAAACAGCAAATTAAAGGACATATGATATACAACTCCATTTTATATATTAAACAATATACTGTTTAGACATCATGTGCGTGGTAGTTACTAAATTTCAATAAATGATACTTCCATCATCATTATTTTACCTTGTTTTATCAAGACACTTTGGGGTCTAAAAGGATCCCTTAGTAGTATGACTGGAGAATGGTCCCACTGTCCCCAGTGTAAAAAAAGCAAAGTCCATGCAGCCACTGTCCAGGTGACCTCTAACATCACCCTCAGGGCCTCTCTACCAGAATGCCACACATGCTTTTAGAAACATGGCTGTAGCATGTATGTATAGCATGAGCATTGTCTGTGCTATGAAAATGATGTTTCAAGAACACCCTCTGTGAGAAAAAGGAATAGGATAGGTGTGTGCGTGTGTGTGTCACAAGAGTGACGGACTGTGGAAACGGGGTGACGGCTCATAGGTATTCAGCGTACCATTCTTCACACTCTCTAAATACAAATAAAACAAATGCATCTGTAAAATACGAATGTAAATACCTTCTGTGAAAAGTGAAGAAGCACAGACAATGCTCATGCTATACATACATGCTACAGCCATGTTTCTAAAAGCATGTGTGGCATTCTGGTAGAGAGGCCCTGAGGGTGATGTTAGAGGTCACCTGGACAGTGGCTGCATGGACTTTGCTTTTTTTACACTGGAGACAGTGGGACCATTCTCCAGTCATACTACTAAGGGATCCTTTTAGACCCCAAAGTGTCTTGATAAAGCAAGGTAAAATAATGATGATGAAAGTATCATTTATTGAAATTTAGTAACTACCAAGCACATACCAAGCACAAGGTAGGTATCATTATAGTCCTCTGTTCATTCCATTGGCCTTCACTGATTATGAAAACTAGTGAGTATAAACACTTCTTATGATTTGCATATGAAGTGCTTTCCTTAAAAAAGAGAAAAACAAAACAAACCCAAGAAACATATACCAAAAGGCTTGGTTTCTAGCTAACACCACTTTCTGGGGGAGGTTCTAGAAACTCTAGGAGTTAGCAGGAGGGCAAGGGGACACACTTTTGGCAATCTTATCCAGATTCTTTCTGACTACAGGCTGCCAGGAGACCAGCTGCTCTGCTCAGTCATCATTTCTCACAGCTGACTGAAACCTTTGAAACAGTGCATCAAAATACATTTGCCCTCCATCAAGTTGTTTACACTGGGTTTAGCACAGTGACAGTCTGGCAAACACAGCATGCAAATATAAGCAGGCATATCTACTTTCTACACATTACCAAATCCACAGCAGAAATACCAAAAAATAAAAAAAGCAGAAAAGTAAAACTACCCCCGGGGAAAGAAATAGCAAGCCCTCCTCTAGAAGGAACTACTTCTAACCTTCCACATTTACCCCTCTTGTAGCTGTTAAAGACGAATTCATTCATGACCGAATTCACAAATTCTAGATCCACACAGTTATGGAACATAAAGTGGTATTTACCACATCTTCACCCCTCCGCTCCCATCTGGTGGTTAACTACTTTCTGCTCTTCTTTCTATGTATGACTGTTTAGATTCCACACATAAAAACATGAGGTATCTGACTTTCCATGTCTGACTTGCTGTCATGTAACAGCTACTCCAAATATAACAGCAAACCTCTTGGAAGAGGTTAGGAATGGACATCTAGCCAGACCTATGTCCTACCAAGCTGGAATCTGTCTTTTAGCTAAGTTTCACAGTTGATTCAGGTACACCTCAAAGTCTAAGAATCACTTATAATTCTTCATCCTTGCAGGCTGGATAAATGTTCTCAAATATAAAATGAATAAAATGATTGTTAAACATTCTACTTTATGCAAACAAAGTTTACTAAGCTATTTCCTAACTACTGGGCACTGAGCAGTGAACTTTTTTTACGTTCACAATCTGTATTTCCATGTGGTTTGAAACTAGCCACAAAAATGCACAGTAAAATTTAATCCTCATTGTGAGGTATAAAGTGCTAGAAATGTAAGACAACTATGGTATTTGAAGGCAGGACTTAGAGGAAATAATTGAAGTTAAATGGTACCTGAAGTGTGGCCCCTAATCTGACAGGACTGTGGCTTTAAAAGAAAAAGAAAGGAGACCTGGAGGCTTCCCAGTCCTTCCACCATGTGATGTCCTATACAGCCTCAGGGCTCTAAAGACTCTCCACTAATAAGAAGGACTTCATTAAATGTGGTCCACACCGAAACTCCACCTTTTTATAGCTTTAATACTTACAAGTAGATTATCTAACTTGGGAGATTCACTTATGGCAACAGATTGTTTAGGGGGAAAAAAAGGAAGAGAGAACAAATTTCCCAAAGTAGTATTATCAGGTTCAAATAATTACAAAATGATTTTCAAAAAGTTCTTTTTTTATCAATACCTATATAGTTCTAATGTTGCCTTAGTGAAGTCAGGAGAACAGCAGAACGGCAACAATTTCAAGTTAACCCTAAGCAGCTCAGTCTTATTGTAGACCTTTCTTCGTAGTATTCCTAGGCAATGGCTGTCCTGTCATTCTCTCACCACACCTCAAAACCCGTGACCAAAATCACCAAACTGGTTTTTAGTAGCATGTGTCCCCCCTTTTTTTCCTTCCTTCCTTCCTTCCTTCCCTCCCTCTTTCTTTTCCAAGACAGGATTTCTCTGTGTAGCCGTGGCTGTCCTGGAACTCACTCTGTAGAACTCACAGAGATTCCCCAGCCTCTGCCTCCCAAGTGCAGGACTAAAGGCGTGCGCCTTCACCGCCAGGACTGTGTCCCCCTATCGTCACAGCTAACACCGTCTCTGAATGACTTTCCTCAGCCCCACAGTGCAGAGTGCTGAGCAAGAATGCTGCTAGATGCATGCTGTCTCCCCCCCCCCAAGGTCTCCCCACCGTCCCCTGCCCTCCTAGTCATTTTTCTAGGTACAACTTCCATCTTTATCGCTTTCAAATATCCACATTTCAGTAAGAACAACAACAAACCAATGCTGGGCATGCTGGTGCTTCTAGTTGCTCACAGAGACACAGGCAGCAGGGGAGGTGCACTCTATTTATTACTCAGACAACCGACAGGTAACCGCAGAACTGGATAAAAAGAAGCACAGTCCTTAACCCCCGGGGATCTAGTTGTCTTCAGGGCACTCTGGGAGATCCTTAAAGGGTTTGGGCTGAGGGTCTGCGGCTTCATGAGGTACAGCATATGTTTATGAATGAGCCCTAAAAATGCTCTCCTCACATACACAATGTTAGGAAAGAAACAAAACAAAAAAACACGGGGGGGGGGGGCATTTTACCAGAGCTGAAAGCAGTCTGATCTTACGATGCTGTATTTGGGGTAACATAGCTATTTTGGAAACTAACTATAAGCTAAGGCCCACTAGCTACTTGGTCATTTTGTAGCCTCATTCTACAGCAGCCACCCAAGCTCACACAATGCTCATGTGTTCCACGCTGAACATCTGTAAAGACCTCATTGGTCAAACAGAGAAACTTTTGATGGCACTCTGCTTTTCACGAATGTCTTCAAACACCAGATTTTTTGGTACACTCAGGAGCCAAAAGGCATTTCTTGCCCTGTAATCTTTCATCAAAGTCTTTTATTCACTGTAACATTTAGTGGTAAAATCAAGCCCTCCAAAATGTGCCAGGAGTCTAGAACAGGACTGGCTGTCAGAACTGACTGCTGATGAAAAGACATCGATCCACACTCTAACATGGTACACTAGCAACAGGTGGAGGAGCACTTTATAGACGGCTAGTGAGACTGAGCAACTCAATCCTAACTTTCAGTGAATTAGCATCTGTCCAGATGTGAGTAGTGGTTACAGTATAGTATACAGTATACACTTCAAGGCCAGACTGTCAAAAGATGTTAGAAAGCAACACAGTGCTTGCTATACCCCTCACCTCTCAGTGGCATTTTAACTTATTTGTTACTTATGTTACACTACTTTTCCAGAGATTTGGACTATCTCACACAGACAGTACACACAAACAAAGAAAAACTTTAATGAAAATTCCCCCAACCCAATTCCACATTCAACTGTTAAAGAGAGAAGAAAGCACCGGGAACCATGTTACAACTAGAAAATGCACACAATCCCAGCACTCGGGAGGCAGAGGCAGGCGGATCTCTGTGAGTTCGAGGCCAACCTGGTCTACAAGAGCTAGTTCCAGGACAGGAACCAAAAGCTACAGAGAAACCCTGTCTCGAAAAACCAAAAAAAAAAAAAAAAAAAAGAAAAGAAAAGAAAAAGAAAATGAACACAGCATCCTTTTCTATACGGCAACACTCAAGATGGGTCAAAGGTCCTCTCCCCCAGGCTAAGGGATAAAGGCCCACCCAATACCTAATAATACCAATACCTAATAATAAGCACCAACTCTTGGCTCCAATATGCTAAAACTGAACACAAATGCCTAAGTTTAATGGAGTCTACTATGTCCCAAATTCTTCCTCCTTTTCAGTAGTAAAATGTGCCACTATCACAGAATAACCCTTCTTCTGAGTTTAATTAGTAAATTATTTCATCAAAATCTTTGATCTAAGAAACAGTCTGTCATGAGCCTAGAAGTGTAGCTAAGCAGTAAGTACTTCCAATTGGAAAGATTGAGGTTTTGGATTCCATGCTCCTGCCACACCTGCTACAACGTAACCATCAGATCCTAAATAACTACTCAATTCAAACCAGTAACAAAGTACTGTAAGCACTGGCCAAAACTGGAGAGGGTTGTATCGGGGTGTCCTCTTTTTGCTACTATGTTTTATTCGTTAAAAATAGAGCTTCAGCAACATTGCCAAGTGCCGTGACATTAAAAATAAGAAAGGCTCAGTCCACGCCCTGGGGGGAAGGGGGTCACAGATGGGCAAATGAATTACATATATAAACAACTGTGCTACTAGCACAAGGGTCCCATCTACAACAGTCTGACCCACAAAGAGTTTGTCCGTCTCTCTGGTTCCAACTACAAGCTTAGAATACAGCGACCAGGGGACTCTATCACTTACCAGAATAAATCTATTATCTTTGCCCCAAAATCCAGGCGCACGAAGACCCTTTCAGACCTGCATTTACACAGTCTGATAAGACTATCTGAACACCTATCTAGACGAAACGTTAAAGTTAGGAAGTTGTACAACGAACGGGAGCATACTTAAGGGTCCTGCAACCATGCCTAGCCCACGAAAGGAATTTCATTCTTACTCTCAGACTACAAGAATGTAAAGCCGGCTCCAGTGCCTGCTGTCGTCTTTCCCTTCCCAAGCTGCACATTTTGGAATTCCGGGATCACTTCTACCCTTCACCATCCGGTTGGAGCCACTCAGCGGCGCCGTTCACTTCTCTAGGAAAGTGCACGCTCTTTCGGGCCGCGCCGGGGAAAAGTGGGAAAGCCGTCCCCGGGGAGCGCGCGCAAGTGACCCGCGAACCCGCCTGCCACGAGGCTGCCGGGCGGGCTGGGGGCGCGCCTTACCCGTAGTAGCGGAACGCGTTGATGACCTTCCAAAAGTGCTCGCGCTCCAGCCGCTCCTCGTCCTCGGAGGTAGCGCGCGCGGGGGGGCCGGCAGGCGCGGCCGAGCCCAAACGCCCGGCGGAGAACTGCACCTCCAGCTCCTCGCCGTGCCCGCCGTCCTGGGCCGGCGGAGCCGCGGGCGGAGCGCGCCGCCGTCGCTGCATAGCCGCCGCGGCCCACGGTTTCAGCCGCCTGCGTTTCACCGTGCCCGACTGCGTGGTGGCGGACGGCCGGGCCTCCTCTAGACGGCGCCCGCCGCGGCCACGGCCCCCGCTCGCGGCGCGCCCCGCCCCCGCCGCCCTCAGGCCTCCATTCGCGCTGCGCTCCGCCAGGGTTTCGGGACTCGCGCACTCGGCGCGCACGCGCTGACAACGAGGCCAAGGCCGCGGCCGCCCGCGCTCATTCGCTGCCGCCGGGCTTCCGCTCCGACGCGCTGACGTACAATGGTACAAGGACGCTTAGAGGGCGGGGCTTAGGGCCAGGTGGAGGTGGAGCTCCTCAGTGGAGGCGGGGCTTGAGCAGCGGGTACCTGTGAGAGCAGAGTGGGCGGGGCCATGGGCGTGACTGGCTGGATGGGATAGTGCGGGCTAGAAGAGAAAGGAAAAGTGTGTTTCCATAAATTGATTTCGAATGTTTTAACTTTAGAAACTCAAAAAGGGAAGGTGAGACGTTCCCCTTTTAAACTCATTTTCTTAGTGGATTCCCTTTAAGCGCCCAAGGAGCTGGGAGGCAATAGGTCTTGATTGCACACTGTAACGCCACCCTGGTACAGAGATGACCTTCTGTAATCCCAACTGCACTGGAAACAGAAACAACCTGTGTAGCACTGTAATATAACTAGATCCCGTCTCAAAACACAAAAATGCATACAAAAAGCCTTTATCGCTATTTGATGGCAGAAGATGTTTGTGGAAACCATGACAGTCTGGGATCCAGCAGTTGGCCCTTGGCCATTCTGGGTCTGACCGCTCTCTTTTGCTTAACTTTTCTTTGTTTACTTTCTGCTTCATTTCTTCTCTGGACTCAGTATTAACACAGCTGACCCTACCTGCACATAATGTTATTCTAGACAATAACTGTTTCTGATGAATTAGGTACACCACCTAACAAATCAGTTTTACAAAATAATAGTAAAAAGTAAAGACTTTATTCAGAAGTTAAGCACACTCAACAATCACAAACTTTGTTGAGAAGATAGGAAATTGAAAATGAACTAGCTTTGTAGTTTTATGATTTAAGTTAATTGAAACGAAAGCAATGCTAAATCAGCTTTATTTGTGTGCTAAACTTAGATTTTACATGAGAATTCTCTAAACTTTCAGTGAATCTTTTTTTTTCCTTTGATTTTTCGAGACAGCGCTTCTTTGTGTAATCGTTTTAGCTGTTCTGGAATTCGCTTTGTAGACCAGGCTGGCCTCGAACTCATAGAGATCTGCCTGCATCTTCATCCCACGTGCTGGCATTAAACGTGTGTGCCACCACTGCAGGGCATGTACCTTATTTTTTAATTTTTTTAAAATTTATATCTGTGGAGTGGGGGTAATGCCACATGTGTGCAAGTGCTTACAGAGGCCAGGAGAAGGCTTCCGACTGCCCTGGAGCTCAAGTTACAAGCAAATATGGTTTGGAACCACATGGGAACCTCACACTACCACCTATGGGAAAACAATTAAGCATCATCTACGGCTGAGTCATCTCTCCAACCCCCTATTTTTTAAATGGAAACATTACCTCTATTGATAGTTTAGGATTACCAGAGACAATTTTATTAAAATAGGGAGAACAAATTCCCAAACAATGAAGTGTAAAATTTCAGCACATGAGCTAATACCCTTCGCAGGCATTCTCTCCTTTTGCACTGTCTCCCAGCCTTTTAACCCTTCCCTGGGGCAGCCATGTTATCTTGGGCTTCAGAAAGCTCTTCTGCCTGCTCTCACCCACATACAAAGGCACGCTTGGCATACACCATAGTGAACCTGTGATCTAGGTCAGTCTGAGTCTCGACAATGTCTCTGATCTTGCCCAGAATGCACACAGCTCACGGTCTCTTCTCTAGGTATATGTAGCCGGAGGAGAGTGGAGCGAGGGTAGGGTCCTGGGTTGGTCTGGAATTTTGTTGGATAAATATTTAGGGCTCCATCAAATCTGAGGAAAGTGGTATTGGAAACACCATTGGATGACCAGGTGGTTGAAGTCAGTGTAGGTTGGGTCCTGGTTATGATGATTTCTCTGGCAGATGTAGCTGGAAGTTCCTGTCCCTCTTGGTCCTGCAGTTTTTCAGTTCCAAAGAAAACACAGAGGCTTATATTAATTATAAGCTGTTTAGTCTATTAACTCAGACTTATTATTAACTAGCTCTTACAATTTAAATTAACCCATAATTCTTATCTATGTTTAGCCACAGAGCTTGGTACCTTTTCTCAGTGTAACATTTTCAACTTGCTTCCTGTGAGTCTGGGTGGAGACTGCAGACTGAGCCTTTCCTCTTCCCAGAATTCTCCTAGTCTGGTTTCCCCACCTGTACTTTCTGCCTGGTTTCTGGCCAATCAGCATTTTATTAAACCAATACAAGGGACAAATCTTTACAGAGTACAAGAGCATCATCCCACAGCAGACACATGTCATAGACGGTCTCATATCTGCCATGAAGGCAAAAGCAGAGTGCTCTGGGAAAGAGAGGTGGTGACCAATGGGAAACTCCGCATTGCCCAAATCAGGGAAGTCATTCCATCATCAGGGACATAAACCAGAAGCAGTGTTTCTAACCAAGTCTTCAGAAAAAAGGAACAAGCCTGCAAGACTCATGAGCTGGTCAGTCATCTTCTAAATTCAGTCCACAATGAAGTCAATGATCTCCATGGTGTTATGTCTATGTGTACAGTCATGGGCACCATCTTCCTTGACTGTGATGAGCTACTCAGGGTGGAAAACCTGGCAACAGGTGTTACCATGAACTTCATCGGTGATTGTGAGTTTCAGGTCTACAAACACTGCCCTGAACACATGCTTGCCAATGCCTGTCTCCCCAAATTAGGTGAATAAGGACTCATCCGTAATGGTTCTGTCACTTGTGGTCTTGCCATTAGGCTGGATACTGTGTACTATGCAGTAGGGCTCCCAGCAGGCATTGCCCATCTGGACACATAATGGTCTGGTCAACTGAGATACAGATGCACTCAAAATCTGAGCCTAAAGGCATGGTGGCACATGCCTTTAATCCCAGCTCTCAGGAGGCAGAGGCAGGTGGATCTCTGTGAGTTTTGGGCCAGCCTGGTCTACAGGAGCTAGTTCCTGGACAGGAACCAAAAAGCTATGGAGAAACCCTGTCTCGAAAATAAAAAAATAAAAAAAAAATCTGAGCCTTATAGCATTCCATGGCAACAGAGGAAATTGGGGAATAGTGTTTCAGTGTAGTGTGTGTAGGGGGGAGTGGTGTCTCACTATGTAGTTGTGGCTGGCCAGGAAGTTGGTATGTAGTCCTGGCTGTCCTAAAACCCAGAGATCCCATGAGTGGTGGTGGCGCACGCCTTTAATCCCAGTCCTCGGGAGGCAGAGGTAGGCGGATCTCTGTGAGTTCATAGCCAGCCTGGTCTGCAGAGCTAGTTCCAGGACAGCCAGTGATGCACAAAGAAAATAAAAACCAAACAAAAACCCTCAAAGATCCACCTGCTTTTGCCTCCTAAGTGCCATGATTAAAGACCCGAACCACACACCGTGCCTTCTTCAGTGTATTTCTTCAGAGTAACACATTAACCTGTGTCTCAAGTTTCTAACAAAGAATGCAAAAGAGTACAACACCATGCCTTCTTCAGTGTATTTCTTCAGAGTAACACACTAACATGCGGCTCAAGTTTCTAACGAAGAATGCAAAGGAGTACAAATAGGTCTTCATCCTAGTCACCTGTATTCTTTCTCCAGACACAACCCACCCAGTCCTTGCTTGTTCTTCCAGATTTCTATCTAATTCCCATTCTTCTTCAACACTGGTGTTTGGAAATTATGTGCAAGTCCTTATATTATTAGCCATTCTAACTCTGCTCACACAACACACACACACACACACCACACATAAATAACAAATGTCATAATATTCACATAGGCCAAAACGGCCTAATTGACACAGTCCAGAATGTCCTGGGTAAAGACAATCACATACCTAGTTTTCTACATCCTGGAAAATCTAGTAAACAGTTTGAAATTCGTTATGTAAAGGATGACTACCCTCTGTTAAAACACAGTGTTTAAGGATCTGTTACAAAGGTGCTTGAGGGTAAACACGGCAATGATTTGCACATAAGGAAACCTAACGATCAGCGTGGGGCCATACCAGCAAGTTCCTGGCCCTGTCCTACCCACCCAAGAAGCATGCCTATATTTTCAGTCCTTCTTATGACTCTGACAGTGCTTATACTAGAATATGATGTAAGCTGTTATAATAATGTATGATTTACATCTTTTCAAACAGTTTCCTCCTATTTTATTACTTCAGTTTTGTGAAGGAGGTGTCACTACCTTCCCTTAACAGGTAAAGAAACAGATTCAGATGAATCAATTTTTCTGCCTGGGACACATAAACCTTAAATCAGAGATTCTTCTTGCTTTCTGTCTTTCTCATGAATGTGTTGACTGTTTCCTGTTTTTTACACTTTTGAACAAAAGGTCACTAGGAGCTGCTGGAAGCATTGTTTCTCCTTTCATGTAGTCACTTAATTCTAGAGCTTGTTTGGAAAGTTACTTCACTTGAATTATTTGTTTTTTTTTTTTTTTGGTTTTTCCAGACAGGGTTTCTCTGTAGCTTTGGAGCCTGTCCTGGAACTCCCTTTGTAGACCAGGCTAGCCTCGAATTTGTAGGGATAAGTCCCGCCCCTTAGGGGGCGTGTTCGCCTCGGGCTAATGTCTGCCTATAAATTTGGCGAGCGTGCTCCCAGCCGTTGCTTCTGCTTTCCTGGTCTCCACCAGAACGGTGGTTCTGTAAGTCTATTTCTACATTAAAGATATAGATATATATATTTTTACAATCTGTCTGCATTTGTTTACGCCGTTACACGAACTCACAGAGATTCTCCTGCCTCTGCCTCCCAAGTGCTGGGATTAAAGGCGTGCACCACCACCGCCCGGCCACTTGAATTATTTGTAAACTGCACAAAATATCTTTTTTACAGTGTCCCTGGGATTGATGAATGAGATAGATTGAGACATGCTTGACCTGTCATCAATTGTGTCTTCTCACCTCTTCCCAGAGCCTTTAGAATACATTTCCAACTTTCTTTAAAGATACTTAACTTTCCAGTTAAATCAACCAGACTTATTTCAGGATGCTGAGCTCCCAGCAGTCTCATTATTCATAAGAACCATGGGTAAGGGCTGGAGAGATGACTTAGTGGTTAAGAGCATTCTCTGCTCTTATTGAAGACCAGAGTTTAGTTCCTAGAACTTACAAGGTGGCCTACAACAAGCTGAAAATATTTTTTTTTTTTCTTAAGTCTTCCTCTACCTAACTTGTTTGCCATGATTTTCCCCTATGGACATAGTCCCAAAACATGAAACCAACCATGGGGACTGAGGGCTATGGAATGTTTTCATCAGAAGGTCAAGTCCAGGAATAACAACAACAACAAAAAAAAAGCACAGTTATACTCTCATACTCTTTTTAGTTATTCTACAAAGCTCTTAAGGAAGCATTTAAAGAGCCTTCATTTGTCTGTTGTTGATGAGAATGTGGAGTGACAGGCCTGCCTGCTCTGGGAACTTGCAGAGACATGTGGTGTGTGGTGCGTGACGGTTTCCAAATCCCGCATCTACCAAGAGAGAAAACTCGCGTGTATTCGTTACACGATTCATTATGTGCAGATGGGCAGCAAGGGTCAGTGGGAGCCTGGAATTCATTCATTATGAGCTGGTCCTGACAAGGCTCAAGAGGGCTGCCCAGGGAGGCTGGAGTCTCATCTGTGCATGAGTCATCTTCATCACAGCTGAGGGCCACAGAAAGCAGACCACCCTGGCCTTTATATCCCAGGCCATATTGACAAACGGGGCTAAACTATTGAAGACTATCTTGTTTCTAGGGAACAGGAGCAGAGATGAGATTTATTTCAGGATGTTGAGTTCCCAGCAGTCTCATTATCCACAGAACCACAGGTAAGGGTTGGAGAGATGGCTCAGTGGTTAAGAGCATTTTCTGCTCTTGCTGAATTTAGTTCCTAGAGCACTCATGGTGGCTTACAACTGTCTAAAACCCCAGCCACAGCAAATCCAATGCCGTCTTCTGATCTCTTCCGACATATATATGCTCAGGCATGTACACATGAAATATATTTTTTTAGAAAAGAAATACAAATGAGAAAGGGGTGGGATCTAGGTCCAAGAACATGTGGAGAGCTGTTCGGTCAAGGCTCTAGTAGTTTCTTTTCTTTCTTTTTTTTTTTTCTTTCGGATTTTCGAGACAGGGTTTCTCCATAGCTTTTTTGGTTCCTGTCCTGGAACTAGCTCTTGTAGACCAGGCTGGCCTCGAACTCACAGAGATCCGCCTGCCTCTGCCTCCCGAGTGCTGGGATTAAAGGCGTGTGCCACCACCACCCGGTTTCTAGTAGTTTCTTACAAAACCAAACACACGCTTACCATGCAGCCCAGTATTCATGTGCGTAGATGCTCATCCCAGAGAATGAAAGCACATGTGTACACAAAGGCATGAGTAAGGGCAGTATAGTATGCCATATTTGTTTAAACCTGTATGTAACAAATCTAAAGCCAGGAACCAAAAAAAAAAAAGCTCACAAATATTATTCAGGAGATAAAAGGAAACATAACAGGTAAAGCTCAAAGAAACTATTTTGACTTGTTTTTCTTTCAAGACAATTTGCAGTAAACATACTACATGCATACTACATGGATGTTATGTGTTGAAAATTTCCTTTGAGAGACAGCCTAGCCCATTGTTTTGTTTCTTTTTTTTTTCATTTCTTAAATTGTTACATACTGCGTGTTGTATTTATGGTTTTTGAGTGATAAAGCGGCACAGTTGGTGAACATATTTAGAGTCGTCCATGGTTGTGAGTGTGAAGGACAAAGAGCAGGGGCTACAGCTACAACAGGCAGCTCAGGTATCCCTTATGGCGGACTCCATGTCTGGTTTTTGACTTGTAGCTTACCGGGTTCGCAAATAGTTCTTTATTTTAGTCGTGGGCTCCGGGTTGAAGATATCATAATTTGGCTTTAAAATAATGAAAATACACTGTGTGACTGGGGATAGGTCTCCAGGAAATGATCATATATATGGACCTTAAGTAGATCATTATAGTCTTATGAGAAGCCAGTACCTGTTAGTATTCAGACTCCAACTGGACAAATGAAACGTGGTCTCAAAACAAACTGGAACAAAGAAAGTGTGTCTAATCTTGGGAATTAGAACTGTAGGATACGGGTGCCAATTATGTGTGCGCAGGGTAGAAAAGCAGGAAGACAAGAAGGCACACAGTGTGTGTGTGGGGGGGGGGGGGGCAGCACCAGGTAGCGTCATCTTCCTGCTCTCTTTCCTTTCCCTGGTCTCTAGATGAGACAGGCAGCATTAGCATTCAGACATTTACACTAGGCAGCTCTCAGGGGCCTAGCAGGACACAGCAGCAGCAGCAGCAGCAGCCAAGAATTTACGTGACTCCATAGTTACTGCAGCCACCAAGCAGAGCATTCTCCCCATTACACATGCACTACACCTCTTTATAAAAGGCAAACCCTTCCTGCCCTTCTCTCTCTTTCCTTCCGCTCTAGCTCAGAGGCTGCCCAGCACCTCCCCCCATAAACCTCCCATGAGAGCTCTGTTGTATGGTGTGACTTTGTGCTGCCCCTTGGCTCCAACCACCAAGGTTGCTAAACAATGACAGGCAAATTCTTCCTCATTTTAAGACACTGGAGATCCAACATTCTCATCTGAAAACCAGGATTCCTGTGGCCGAAGGAGGCACAGATTGAAGTCATGAGGCCTTTTGTGTCCCAGAAATAAATCAGCCATTTCCCTGTAGGGTTGGAACCCATCACTGCTTTCCCAGCTGAGCGACAGAGATCTACAAAGAAGTTTCTGAGCCAAACCTTACCTCAGTGCCTCAAGATATTGATATGAAATGTGATTTGGGTGCTGATGGGAATATTGCAAATCTATTTCTCCTCTAGTGACAACTGCCAAGCATCTTTCTTTTTCTCTCTCCTCCCTTCTCTTGGCACTAAACCAATACACAAGATTAGCATTTGTTGATAATTTGTATCTGTTTTCTTCTGCTTTTTTTTCATCCACACTTTCAAATAATTCCAGGTTGAGAAAAGTTGAAAGAGTACATAGCAGAGTTTTTCTGACTTTTCACATAGCTCCTTCTTTGTGTATTTGCCTTACAGTTCCAGGAAGGTACAGTTCATCATGGCAACAGAAGCAGAGGCAGTTGGTAAAACTGAATGGAAGTCAGGAAGCAGAGAGTGAGCAGGAAGGGGAGTCCGGATATAAACCTGAAAGACCCACATGCAATTTCTACTTCCTCTAGCAAGGCTCCACATATGGGTTCCTCAACCTTCTGAAACAGCATCGCCATCTGGGGACCCAGTTTTCAAACACAGGAACTTCATAGAAGACATTTTGCATTCAAATCACATTTTGCCCCTGGGCCCTATGGCCTCATGGCTATCTCATAATGCAAAATGAACTGTTCCAATTTCCAATGTCCCCACAATCTTTAACAGCCCCAACACTACTCAAAAGTCTAAAGCCTCTTCTGAGAGTCAACAATTTCTTAAGTGTGATCCCTTGTAGAAATCAAGAAGCACATTACATCCAACATGCAATGACGATTTTCAAGACAGTTTTCACTCAGTACCCCCTAACACTAGCACATGATCAGAGCACCATGATCAAAACAAGAAACTAGTACAACAGAACTAAGCTACAAAGCTTACTTCTGGTCAAGTTATTTTCCCATTACTGTTCCAGGGTTCCAGAATCCAGCTCCGGTTCAGCATTGGATATAGTTGTCTCGCTGGCGTCCTCCACTTAAGAGACAGGTCCTCAGCATTTCTTTTTCTTTCTTGGCTATGACACTCTGGAAGAGGACTTGATGTTTCATGGGATGACTTGTGGTTTGAGTTTATCTGAGGTCTTCTCATGATTAGATTGAAGGGATCCATTTTCAGCAGCTGCTGAAAATGTCACAGAAGGGACAACCTTCCAGGTGAGTACAGGAGACGGTGTGGCGCCAGCAGTGGCCGGCCTCCCCTTTAAGCAAGAAGCACCAAGTTCCTACAATTTAGTAACAAAAATCTTGCAGGTAAGACTGACCTGGCAGAAGATTATCATCAGAACTATTTGTTAAGATCCTGTTGATATTAATCAGGCAAGGGATGACATGAACCATGGTTACCGGGACAAAGGCTGGAGGACAGGGGTGAAAGTTGGGAGTATGATGAGACTTCTGGGTAAAAATTAAAGGAGTTGGGGGAGATTTGAAGAGTCCAAGAATAAGAATATAAAAAATGTAGGTTCCAGAAATAAATATAAAGTTGTAAGCCTAGGAGAATGAGAGCAGATTGTCAGCAGCTTTCTCAGCAGCTTAAGGTTTAACTCTTACCAGCGAGTACTTGGCTTTACAACGCATAGCTTGGCCTTCAAGGCTGAAGTGGCCCTCTGCACACCTAGAGTCCCTCTGCAAGCTGAGGGTCAGCTTTTAGATAACCCCAGCCACTCATGACCAGCAACTAATGTGAGCTGAGTTAATGTGTACCTGACTTTTTGGTTGTGCATTATCTCATACCTTTCCCTGCTATGTAAAACTGACAGTATCAGGGGAGTGCAGAGCTTTGGTAAACACCATTAGGAAGTGTCAGGGAGAGACAAAGGGCTAAATACAAACACTAGTTTAACTGAAAAATGCTGTTAGTGGAAATTGTGAAAAAGGCAATTTGTATCTGAGTTTTACCTTGAGATTGTAAAAATTCTTTTGTTCATGCCTGATGCTTGCTTCTTGCTATAGAAAGGGGAGTTCAGAAACAGCCCAATTGCCACACTTATACAAGTCCATCTCTGGCTGTGGTCTCAGTCAGCTGATAAGCTTTCTGTGTGTGTGTGCCCCATGGAGATTTTTCTTTCTTTTTTTCTGGAATAAAGTTTCCTACTGGTTTAATAGACTTTGGTGTTCTGCCCCCTCCATCTTTGCATGGCCCGCGTGGACCCAAAAAATTCTCTATGTTAGGAGACAGAGGAACTGGAAATAATTACTAGGGTATTGGGATATTAGACAGATTGATTCCTTGACCAACTGTCAGTCAGGAACTCTGCAAAAAAGATTAAAACCAGTATTATTTTGCTACAGTGCCTCTGCTATTTTCATTTCCATGAAGCTGCTTGCCTGTTCATGAAACAGATAAGAAAGAGAGGCAGAAAAAGTTGCACTGCCTTCTGCCAACTCATATCCTAGCTTTGGTTTGGGACACTCAGGGTCTTTGCACCCCGGGTGTGGGCTGAAGAGGATCAGACATAAGCCAAGCATGACCCTTGTTCCCTCTGCACAAAAAGGAACCTTCACAGACATTTGAAAAATGCTGTTGAATGGTTCTTGAAAGAATTATGGCCAAGTCATCAGCTAGGGAGATTGGCAGTAGAGCATGGTGGAAGTAGGAAATTGTTCCGTGGCCAATGAGATGTTCACACTGAACACCTCCATCTGTCATAATGTGGGACAATAAAGCCAATATGGAAACTGAAAGCCAGGTCATCATTCTTGGCTGTCTCATTCTTGGAGAGGTAGAAGGGACGCAGACTGGTTTCCTAACGAGGAAGCAGTGTGACTGACTTAATTTCTATCCCTGAAAGCCGGTCTTGACCCTCATAATGAATTGTGGCGTATTATTACATGGTAAATCTCTACAATCCCAACTGAAGCAGAGGTTTGCAGCTGACGCTATACTATTAGCAACTGTGGGCCTTTTGAACTATATTGATGACCAAGACCCATTCCCAGTAATTTGAATACTGTTCCTAAGTTCTCCAGAATTTCTTTGGCTGGGGGGAGGCAGGAACTCAAAGCAGCCTCAGCCAGCAATCTGGAGTAGGTCGTGTTGTTAGTTAGCTGCGTGGCAATTACCCAAAGCTTAGCCACCCAAACCTAGTCAGCTTGTAGAGGTGGAGTGGGCGGGGATTTTAGGAGTGGCCATGTTGTTGATTCTACTTCAGGGTCTCTGATATCATATGGGCTTCTGGTTTAAAGTTTTGATTAGGGCTGGAGGGCCACTGGCAAGATGGCTCAGCCTTCTAGGTGATGAACTGGCACTGGCTCTTTGACATGCCAATGGTCCAGCTACTTTGCCACACAGCCTTTTGTGCAGGATAGAGCGAATGATTTTTTTTTTTTTACAGAATGGGTAGTCCAAGAGAACAAGGCAGAAGCAGCCTGACAGAAGGATGTGACTGGGTTAAGATTCCCTTGAGTGGTGGGAGGGAGAGAGCGCAATAGAACTCACAGGTCAAATAATCCCTTAAAAGGCCGAGGACCACTCTCACATCGTCTCACGTCCCAGAGAAATACACGGTTCACCCCACCATTCAGATTTTACAGAATGAAACCGATTAAAACGAGTATAAAGAGGAGCTTTGAAGGGGGAGGAATCATAATTTAAAAACCCCAAGAGTTATGAGTGACTCACCTCTAACCATAGTGACAGGCTTAGATCTGTCTAATAAACTTTTAACAGCTTTAGCATTTGCTGGGCCTCTTAGACGTTCCCAGATGATTTCATAACATGCTATTTGATCGTGAGAACAGTTTTCGGTCTGTAGGATAGAGTCAAGAGGGTTGGGATTGAAAGATGGGTCTAATAATAGCAAGCACACACCAGGGGCCAGGCATTTGATGACACTTTATATCAACCCATAATCAATTTCGCCAGGCACAGTAGGATATTTTCAATCTTGAGCTAAGCTCAGTTTCTTTAGGCTTAGGGAGGTAAACAACACAAGCGTGCTCAAGTTCCAAAGTTAAATGCAATTTCTACTCATTTCCTATACGCATTTCATTGAAAACATAATTTCCAGGCAGTGTACATCATCCCTACTAATGGCTCCAGCTGGCTAGTTAATCTTCTAACTTCCGGGTTCATCTGGAAGCAAATCATGGTTTTCAATTGCAGTAAGTAAACATTGCTTCTCCATGTGATCTGTGATTTACTGTAAACACTAACAATAATCTGAGCTAATCCTATATAAATGTTAACTTTACTTTCAGGTGGCTTCTGTGGTGTTATGATATAAGCATAGAATATTAAAAAAGTGTGAAGGTGTCTCTGAGATCGTCTTAGATTTTAACTATGAAATTTTTAATAGTGTACAGAATGGGTGGCTAAGGACGGTGCTGGTGTAATTGAAAGGTGGGCTCAGGAGCTGGGTGTCTTATTAGTCACTGTTCTGTTGCTGTGAAGAGACCATGACCAAGGGAACTCTTATGAGAGAAAGCATTAAATTGGGGTCTTGACTACAATTTCAGAGACTTAGTCCATTAATATCATGGCAGAGAGCATGGGAGCAGGCATGCCTGGCACTGGAGTGGTTGCTGAGAGCTACTGTATCCTGGTCTGCAGGTGGGGGTGGGGAGAAAGAGAGAGTAGATGGGGGAGAGAGACTGGGCCTTTCTGGGGCCTTGGAAACCTCAAAGCCCACCCCCAGTGACACATTTCCTCCAACAGGGCCACACCAGTTAAGTTAATCCTACTAATCCTCCCATACACTCCCTGGTGACTAAGCATTCAATATGCGAACATATCCAGGCCATTCTTAGTTAAACCGCCACCCTGGGTCACAGAGTCTGGGGACTGGCTTGGCCTCCTAAAACAGAATAGCACAGTGGTTGAGAGTGTCACTGCCTGAACCATAAAAGCTGGATTCCCAATCTGTCTCCCATGAGTGCCGGAAGCATGACTCTGGGTAGTTACTGTACCATCTACAGTCTCATAATTATATGGTTGTTTAAATATTAAATAATGTATGTTACCTCTCATATCATTAAAATATGACTTGTCGAATATAAAGCAAACATGTCTCGAAGATTCATTTAAGAAATTAATAAGCTGGCAGGATAGTAAGGCTGGCTCAAAGAGAGTAATAGACAGTATTTGTGGAGTCTGTAAGAAAAGTACTGGAATAACATCGCTTTGATATAAATCTGGTCCCTGTATGGAACAATAAACTGAAGCTTGTAGAGTTATTGTCTCTGTCACAAAAAATGATTTGCATCTCTGCCAGCCAGATTTATTTTGTTTTACTATGAGCTGTTCTCAACTGGGGAATGGTTTTGTCCCCAGGGGACACTGGCAACAGCAAGTGTGTTAGAGTTACCACTCAGGGTGGGGTTGGGAGTACACAAGAAGACAGATGGCTCTAAGTCTCTTCAGTGGGTACAACACCACCCATATACGACCTCTCTAGACCCAAGTGCCAGTGGGGCTGGGGAGAGAAAACCTGGTGAAGTCTATACAGGTTAACATCTAGACTAGTAGACTAGATCTAAACTAGTCTTCTCAGGAAAGGCTTTACAGGACAGTTCCTCCCTCCCTCCCTCCTGCCCTCTTTTTTCAGTGTTTCTGGGGTAGGAAGGGTATTGCTCCACAGTCCAGGCTTGCCCGGAACTGACAATTCTGCATCAGCCTTCTAAATGCTGGGATTACAGGCACTGCCAACAACCAAAACGGAAATTTTTTGCTTGTTTTATTTTTATTTTTGTTGTTGAATTTCGTTTCTGAGAGTTTTACCCCAGGCTGACCTCAAACTCAGGCTGGCCTTGAACACCTGACCTTACCCTGACCTTCAGTGTGGTTTCCTGGCAGCCCCTTCAGGCAGCACATTTTCTTACCAGCATTCAACACTGGGTGAAGACACAGTTAAATGCTGGTAAGAAAATGCTCAGTAAAGGCTCTCATTGCCAACTTTCAGGTTCTGCGTAGGTGTCTGTATGCTTGTGCGACAAACAAAACCGTCAGCAGGTTTGACTCTGTAAAGAACACTGAAACAGCATTACTGTCATTTTCCTGTCAGATGATTTCTTCATGGTCACTTTCAAGTGTTAAGAAAACCTATGGGAGCTGGAGAGATGGCTCAGTGGTTTAGAGCACCATCTGCTCTTCCAGAGGTCATGAGTTCAATTCCCAGCAACCACATGGTGGCTCACAACCATCTGTAATGAGATCTGGCGCCCTCCTCTGGCGTGTGGGCATACATGGAGGCAGAATGTTGTATACATAATAAATAAATAAATCTTTAAAAAAAAAACCTATGTAATCGTCAAACTAATGCAGGCTAGGTTGTGTTTAAAAAGGCAAGCCATATTTTAAAATGCTAGACTCAAAAACCCTGGACTCTCTTATTTCCCCCAAGAGACTGTCCTGTAATATGAAGAGCATCCAAGAGATAGAAAGAAAACCCACTAGATATCTGATGGGAAAACGTTTGGAAGTGCAGAATCACAGAGTTGCAGTTTGTGGCACATTAATTGACTGGCTTATTGATCGCTAGGGCTGGGGACAGTGTATGCTAGGCAAGTTCTCTAACACTGAGCTATATCGAGGCTCTGTCTGGAGCACTTCTGATTGGTGTGGCACAAATTCTAATAGTTCTTAATAATAAAAAACTCAAGAGTCAGATATAGGGGCTAATACTGAAGGATCAGAGAAGCAGAGCAGCCAGCCACTAGAGAGTTCTTACCTCTACCAATGCTCAGATAGAAGGGGTGATCCTCTCTCTACGAATCCTTACTGAATCTCTTTCTATGAAACCACAGACTGCATGCTCAGACTGAATCTTCAGACTGCTTCTGAGTTCCTGTCTCCTCCCACTAAACTGAATGCTGGGAGAAAGGTGGTAGAGTCAGAGGGAAGCCATGTAGCCCCGCCGGAGACAGAAGCTAGAACTTTACTCGATAAGCCACAACATGTGGCAATACACAGAATAATGGAAATGGGTTAAATTAAGATGTAAGAGTTACCCAATAAGAAATTAGAGCTAATAGGCAAAGAAGTGATTTAATCAATACAGTTTCTGTGTGGTTATTTAGGTTCTGGATAGCCGAGATGAACAAGCGGCCTCCCACAACAATATGGACCTTGGGGAAGGCCATGTTTGCTGCAGGCTCCTGGCCAGCAAACCCTAGGGACAAAACCCTTCCCTCCTGCTGTTTCTCCAGCAGCAGCTACAGTTGACTGACAGCTTTTAGTGGTCACAGTCTGTCACTGTGAGCTCTTCCGTGTATGCAGCTGCTATCTGCTGACTACAACAGTAGCTGAAAGGATCCTCCCTGGGTTATTGCTGTCACAGGGGGGAATTTGAAACTTACCCTTTAATCAAGGTAATTAAAATCAGGACTTTAAACAGCTTGGCCAAATACATGTATGTAGCTGCTGATTTGAGCCCAGGTTCTGTTAATGTTTTGTATTTTTATATTGTGTACAACCAAACCACTCACCTGTTATCAATGGACGTTAGAAATAAAGGAGTAATGACAACTGACCAAATGAGGCAATATAAGAGAATATATTATATGAACTGAGAAGATTGTGGGCAATCTATTTTATTATTAATAAACAAATTTCATACCTGAATTAGGACTGGTCTACATATATACATAATTTTATTCTCAGCATTGAAAGAATTTCTATCCCCTGCCCATGCCTTTCAGAGAAAGGCCCTGGTTTTACATATGATTGAAGAAAACTATGATTTTGTAATTCAGAGTGCTATTTTCAGAAAACCAAGTAAAACATACTGAATCCTTCTATGGATATAAAAGTCTCTTCACAGAGACACACAGGTATTGGTCAAGCAGAAGAAACCTGCTACTACAAAGCACAGTCTCCAGATGTTGCAGTAAACTGCTGACTCGGTCAATGTCAGAACAATATTTTGGGTAATGCTGCTGACTGCAGGTGGGGGGCATTGCTATGAGATTGCAGACAGCAGCATTTTTGCAAATTATATATTATAAGCAATACAACACAATACAATACAACAAAAATGCTGTGTAGTATACAAGGCTCCTTTCACAGTGTTTGAGTGTGTGTATACAACAGAAATATACATAAAAACGTGGACACAACAACTATACACACAAATGCAGAAACACACAACATAATACTTACTGGTGGACTAGCCAGAAATCTTTCTCTCAGGCTAGGTCCTACTCAGGAAAACCTGACCTCCATTCTTATAGAGGAACCCTGGCATGGGCACACATTGCTCTACAGATTGGGAAAAGTGTGATAAAAAGGAACAAAGACACAGGAGAGCCGCCACTGTCCTGCAGGACACACTGCATCCCAGCTAATGTTCTTCAACACATCCCTTCATGTTTCTTTTTTGCCCAAGGTAGGGTTTGCCGTCCTTCAAGTTTCTTAATCCATCCCAGGGGGACTTGCTGCATTCCATCTTTGTGCTGTCCCTCACAAACCTTAGGAATAAAGAGGAAAGTGTGAATACCCCAAATCCTATTTGATTAGATCTTTACACCCAATACCCAAGAATGTTAAGATTATAAAGATTTTTGTGGCAAAAATTCTGCTTTCTCCATAAAGAAACATACTGAATACAAATCCCGTTGTTTTAATTTTTGCATCAGTTTTTAAGCCTATCTTTAGAAAGTAGACGCCCTCAACTGTTAATAAAGACTTATTACTGAGAATAAGGGACTATTGAGTGCTAAGCCATAAACGGGGCATATATATCATTACTCTGCCTCCAAGGGCTAAAAGAACATTTTGTGAGAGGGGACAGAAGTGATTGAAGGTTAAAATATGGGGAGGAGAGAGAAACACTATCTTCTGGATTTGAAATGGCGGTTGTATCAGTGAACTCACTGCAGCTACGGCTTCGTGCATAAGACCTGTCCAAGACCGGGCCCACCAACACTCTGTCATGACAGGGAGGAGTTCTCGAGGCTTCACTCCTCCTGAGGAATTACTTGCAGTTAACTGGGAGGGGAAAGTCATTTTCTTCAGTGTTGTAACCACTGGTAAGTTGTCTATGCTCTGGTAAACACTCCCTACCCATGCTCACACAACCCTAATTAAACTCAGTGGTTCACAAGCAACAACAACAAAGGGAATTAACAACCAAAGCAAACATAGGAAAAAAAAGACATGAAAATAGGAAGGCGATGTACTGTGAAAAGGGTTCAGTGGGAATAGAAGGGTGACGGGAGAGGACTGCAGGTGACGGAAATGACAAGTACATTATGGATGTGTACATAATCATCAAACAATGAAAAATAGAAAGCTCAGATATCTTATCATTTGCAATAGCACAGATACTTACCTGCAGGAAAAGAAAACTTTGAGGACCAGAAGTACATTAAAGGGAAGCATGATTTTTGTTTTGGGGTGTGGTCTGGATGTGGGAAAGAAGTACCATAACCTTCAATCCACTGTCGTAAATGAAGGAGGCTTAGCAGAATTCTTCAGGAACTCAAGAAAAAAAAACCCAGATGAACTCTTATTATTCAGTTTTGTCAGAGAAAATTTATCTTTTCAAGTGCAGCATTTAATTGCTGAAATAAATGTAAAAATGTAAAATAAAAGTAAAATGGAAAAATGATTGCACTCTCTGACCAAACAAATACACTAGGATCTGAGAACTTATTCTAAGAATGCAATTCAAAAAGAAAACCAATAGTATGCACAGACTTTGTGTGTATGTATGTGTGTGTGTGAGAGAGAGAGAGGGACAGAGAGAGAGACAGAGACAGAGATAGACACAAAGAGAGGCACAATGGTTTCAACTATGTAATAAAGTGTAGCATCCACGCTACTACATGTACTGTGGTCCTGTAGTACCTGTACTACATGTATTTCGGTACTATGCCTGTAGCCACCGCCAGCACTACAGGAAGGTTCAAGAGCCTGGAAAGGGGCTGGCTGGAGATTTAAACACTTACACACAGAGACAGAGTTCGGGGAACAGGGTCATCCTTGAAACAAGAATGCCAAGAATGTTCCCTTTATTGTGTTCATTGCCAGCTGACATAGGGATCCTTAACTGATAGCCACACCCCAGCTAAAACCCACCAGAAACCACTCCCCTGCCATCAGGAACTCCTGAGAGTCTCAGAGAAGCTGCAAACACAGGAAAACAAGTTGTTTTGCTCACAGCAAGCATAGTAAGTTATCTCTAGGAAATTCAGGGTCTGGGGGTCCACAGCCCCCAACACTAAAGTATCAATGTTAAGTTTTAGATTTCACACTGGTGTATAAAAAAAGATCTCACTGGGCTGGAGAGATGGCTCAGTGGTTAAAAGTACTGACTGCTCTTGAGGACCCAGGTTCAATTAACAGCACCCATATGGCAGCTCACAACTGTCTGTAATTCCAACTTCAGGGGACCCAATACCCATGCAAAACACCAATGAACATAAAATTAAAACAAATAAATTAAAAAAGAAAGAAAAAAGGAACTTGGCCTTTGATATTCTAATTACCATGTTATTTAGCTTTATTATATAATAACATCCACACAGCTACATGAACACAGCCACTAAGAAACCAGAAATCAGCATGGCTGATTACCCAGTGTGCTCACAGCTTCCTGTAAGAGAGGGACTGATAAGAACACAATTATAATTTCTTCACATAAAAATGTTTAGAATCAAATATGGTTTTTTTTTTTTTTTTGGTTTTTCGAGACAGGGTTTCTCTGTGGTTTTGGAGCCTGTCCTGGAACTAGCTCTTGTAGACCAGGCTGGTCTCGAACTCACAGAGATCCGCCTGCCTCTGCCTCCCGAGTGCTGGGATTAAAGGCGTGCGCCACCAACGCCCGGCATCAAATATGTTTTTTGAAGTAATATGAAAACAAAAGCTTTTAAGCGAGCTTGATGATCCTCGTGGATAAATTGCTTTGTTGCATTAAGATTAGGTCATGATTACATTTTACGTCAAGCTTCAGATTTGAGTTAGGACTACAATACATGTATAACTTTATATAGCTTTATGGTGATGGTTTGAAAGAAAATGGCCCCCAAAGGGAGTGGCATTAGTAGGAGATGTGGATTTGTTGGAGTAGATATGGCCTTACTGGAAGAAGTGTGTCACTGTGGGGGTGGGCTTTGAGGTCTCTTATGCTCAAGCTATGCCCAGTGACACAGTTCACTTCCTGTTGCCCATGGATCAAGATGCTGGACTCTCAGCTCTTCTCGAGCACATGTCTGCCCGCATGCTGCCATGCCCACCATGACGATAATGGACTGGACTGAAACTCTAAGTGACCCTAATTAAATGTTTTCCTTTGTTGCCATGGTCATGGTGTCTCTTTATAGCAATAGAAACCCTAACTTAAGCCACAGAGAAACCCTGTCTCGAAAAACCAAAAAAAAAAAAAAAAAAAAAGAAACCCTTTTTGGGGTTATTTATCTTTTTTAATTTACTTATCAATTTTATCACCTTATCACAATTAAGACTGCATATTCTTATAATGAAGAATTTGCTGAACAGGGTTATACAAAATGAAAAAGCCTGGAGTCAACATCTGACACGTTAGGAAGGTCATCCTGGTGCTCTGAGGCTCAGGGGTGAAGCAGGCTACTCTGAGAATTCTTCTGGCTGCAAAAACTTGGAAAGGTGATGGGTTACTATAATTAGCACAGTAAATTATCTTTACAATGGAAGACTACCATAAATCTTGGGGGCAGGAAAAGTAGATCTGTTTCCAAGTTTTATCTCTTCTAGTGTTTCTGTTAATATTAGTTTACCTGTGTCTTGTACCTAGAACAGGAACTAGACAGCCTTGAGGAGGAGAACACTTCTCATCTACCTCTAGATGCAGGCCAGGAAGGTGTGTGTGTGCATGCGCTCACACATTTGAGTCCCACACGCAGACATATACTACCTTGCGGGTTCACAGCATCTGCTGCAGCATACCAGCTGTTCTTGGCCCTTGTGGGCAGATGGCAAAAGACGGATTTGGGGTGGTATGGGGTATAATGCATCTGAGGAACATGACTAAAGCTTTCTCTGTCTTTATTGTAAAACAGATTTTAAAGCCAAACTCCAGTATATGACTTAATTACTAAAAGGGAACTGGGTCTAAGCCCTGCCCATTCTGGGTAGACAGATGCTAGCATCTGGGTCCTGAAGCTTGGGGCAGAAAGAGGATCTGGTCTCTTGCAGATAAGTAGTTCTGGCCCAGGGTTATCAGCTCTAAAAGCTGAGCAACTCACATCACCCCCATCACTCTTCAGCCCGTGGCTGTATTATGGGAGGCCTACCTTCCATCAGAGTAACAGGGTGGCAGGGGTGGGGTGACAGGGGTGGGATGACAGGGATGAGGTGGCAGGGTTAGGATGGCAAAGTGGGGAGTCAGGCTGGGGTGGCAGGGTATGGTGGCAGGGGTTGGGATAGCAGGGTTTGGATGGCAGGAGTGGGCTGGCAGGGTGAAATGGCAGGGTTAGGATGGCAGGATGGGGAGTTAGGGTGGGATGGCAGACTTGGTAAGGATTATTAGTTTTATTTATTTGAGGGAAATTTAAAATGGTCCTAAAATTTCCTCAGAGGACTTCCTGCCTATGCCAAGGGCTGGCCTTACAACCAGGAACAGTCAGGATCAATGGGGGCCCTAGCTGGTTAGTGAAAGAGGTAAAGAGAGGTTAAACTTAATTCTTACCGAGTGACTGATTTTGTGGGCTACAGCAGATTTTCTCACCCCAAACCCTGCTACATTCTCCCCTGCTCCTGAAGTTAATGCTGCTTTCTCTTGAGCCAGCTGACCCTGACATTTTATCTGTTAGTCACAAGAATCTCTTCTCCCCTGCTTTCTTTTGAGACAGGGTGTCACTCTGACTTAAGTTATCTTTGGACTCATGACTCTCCTGCCCCATCTACCTGAGTGCTTTGATATAGGCATGCACCATCAGTTCAACATAGTAATCATTTTATTTTTTTAATACTTGTTTTTATTAGGCTAGGTGTGGTGACAAATGCCTTTAATCCCAGCGCTATGGAAAGAAGAAGCAGGGGAATCTCTGTGAGTTCTAGGCCGGACTGTTCTCTACAGCAAGTTCCAGGCCAGTCAGGGCTATATAGTGAGATCTTTATTCAAAAAAATTTTAAGAATTATTATTTGTGTGTGTGTGTGTGAGAGAGAGAGAGGTACATAAACATGTGGGTGCCAGCAGAGGCCAGAAGAAAGTGTCAGATGTCTTGGTGTTAGAGTTACAGGCAGCTGTGAGCTGCCCACTGTGGGTGCTGGGTACTGAACTCCAGTCCTCTACAAGAGTAGCAAGAGTTCTTAACTTCTGAGCCATTTCTTCAGCTCACATTTTAATTCTTGTAATTCAAATCTATCTGCTAGCTCTGGAGTTTTGTCCTCCAAGCATGGTATTCCAACTTTCTTCTTCGTATTTCTTTCTAATTTCTGCCCTTCTTTTTCTATGGAAAAAAAATTCAATATTAGGTCTCAGGCGGTGGCCTTCAACCACGATGGGGTATATGATTTAGTTATGGCCAATCACAGTATGCCATTTTTCTGGTTAAAGTGATATCTCTTTGCAAGTCATGTGATCTAAGAAAGATCAATGCAAATATCTCTCCTTGTTGGCATTTGTGCACACCAATCTTGGAATGCAATGAACTGTTTTCAAGATTCTTTTTCCTCCACCATCCGATTTGATAGAACAATATTTACCGTTTTGCTTCTTTAATTCTTGCTTGACATCTTCATACACTTGAGAAAAGAGGTCCTCTTCAGATCTTGTTCCATCTAGGTAAACTGAGAAGTGAGAAATAGCAGTTCAAATGTGAACAGGCTTATTAGTAATGGATGCTTTGGCGTTTCTTAAAAACACCCATAGCTTTCACCAAAGAACCCAGAACTATGATCTACAGAAGAAAGGAGGGAGGGAAGGAATGAAAAGAGAGAGGCTTAGCACTGTGTATATGGCATGCACTGTGTACCTATTTCTTTGACATTGGGACATTCCCTTCTAGAGGGAGGAAGGAGGACATTAAGACTCCAAAGTAAATGAACCTACTGGCTCATTGAGTTCTTGAGAGTTAGACTCACAGGGCCCCTTCCAAAGGTTATGTCAGCAGTAACAACTGCTGGAGACAGAAGGCTCTCCCATGCCCAGTGCAGCCAGTGCAGAATCTAGGGATTCTGCTTTGAGGAGGCATTGCCATGGCGACATGGCTTTTTGGTGATGTAATTGCCTTTGAGTCACCACGCTCCTATAAGTAACCCCAATAAACTCACTGACTCACTAAGCTGGACGTGGGTGGTTTCTTTGGTTTGTTATTGGTGCCTGATTGACATACAAAACAAGTTCAGAGATTGCAGTGTTTCCTGTCCCAAAGAGGAGCAATTCCCCAATGCATGCCCCAACAATGAAGCTTTTGCACTATGGGCCAGTCTGGACTTTACCACACACTACCCAGACCAGAAGTTACATATTTTCAATAAAGCTGGCATGAACACTTTTGCAGAAAGGAAAGGACCTGCTAGTCGCAAACAGCAAGGCTGAGAAGGTCTGAAGAGAAGTTGCCTGTGGGGAAGCGTGAGTGGCTAGAGCAGAGGAAGGACAGCACTGGAGATGGAATTTCAGAGAAAGGCTGTGCCTTGCTGTCTTTATAGATTTTATCCCAAAGAACTGGAAACCATGGGGATCGGTTGCATTTAAACAGGGTGTCCTCATTTTGTTTTTGTTTTTTTCTTCTGGTGTTGTGATAACCAAAAGCAACGTGGGGAAGAAACGGTTTATTTGGCTTACATTTCCAGATGACAGTTGAATGAGGGAAGTCAGGGCAGGAACTCAAGGTGAGCCTGCCACAGGAATGGAGGAACACTGCTTGCTGGATTGCTCTCTTCCTCGTTCAGCTAGCTTTCCTGAACAACCCGGATTCAGCTGCCTAAGGCGGCACTGCTCACAATGCAAGGAGCTCCCCCTGACGTCAATCATCCGTCAAGACAATCTGTCACAGAGATGGCCACAGGCTGATAGAATCTAGGTAGTTCCTCAACTGAGACTCCCTCAGATGACTGTGTGAATGTGACAGCTGACATTAACTAGGCCAAAGACCAAGGACAAAGTTGGACTTGCAGTTTAGATGGAGGGAGCGAAGGGCATGAGAGGATGCTTCCCCGACACAGACGACCCAGTAGCTGCTGGCGCAGCGCAAACCCGCACAGCGCTGAGGTAGACTCTGCCCTTTCTGCACAGATGGAGGACAACAGGCGCCTTTCAGTATGGGCGAGTCTCCTTTGCTCTGAAAAGTATGCCAGTCTGATCCCTCTGTCCTGACCAACGGACTTAGGCCACTGTCTCCCTAAACACTCCAGGGACAGCCCCTTATCTCAGGTCCACATATTCATGTGGCCTCCAAATTGGAACACTGTCTCTCAGGTACCTCCCAACTTATTTCCTGCAAAACACATGTCTAGCCCTTCTTCATATATGTACGACTCCTTCATGTTTTCTACCCCAAAACATCACCTGCTGGTTCCTGGGAATGTCTGGCATCCTGGGCACCTTCATGCCCCAGTTCTACTGAGTACTTGTGTTCCACATCGCAACCTCTAAATCTACTCTTCAGATCAGGAGAGATCTTACTCAAAATATGTATCGATCATGACCGTGTTTAGAGCGTGTTTAGAGCCTGTCTGCAGAGTGCTTCCCAGCTCTCCCAGGACATCCCATTAGCATTAGAGGGCCTGGCCCTTGCCTGTAGCAGCAGCAGCAGCAGCCGCAGCCGCAGCGGTGGCAGTGGCCCATCCTCCCCTTGCTTTTCTCTACTACAAACACAACAGCCTCTTTTAGGTATTGCTCATGCCTTCCTGCCCCTAGGTCTTTTCTCTGTTCTTCCTATGGTCTGGATGACAGTCATTCCCCCTCACCCCCAGGCCAGCTAAATGCATATGAGTTTAGTGACAGATAGGTTTCTCAAGTGACCTGGAGGTGGGCAGTCTCCCTGGTGCTCCACATCAGCGCTTACATGGAGGAAAGACTTGTGGATAAGGTCAGACTTTTAATGCCGTTTCCTGGTGAGATCTCAGCTGGCTTAGCACAGAGACTGGGTCTGCATCCCTGACCTTCCACTGCCACAGGCCACATTCAGGCAACGGTGGCTCAACGGATGACAATGTGGAATCTGACAAGCTTGGCAGGAACCACCAGGGGAAGAAGAAGCCAGCAGAATCAGTTGTAGAAGAGGGGAACCCCGAGACTGCCTGAGCATCTCTTTAAAACCTCCTTGAGGGCTGGAAAGATGGCTCAGCGGTTAAGAGCATTGCCTGCTCTTCCAGAGGTCCTGAGTTCAATTCCCGGCAACCACATGGTGGCTCACAACCATCTGTAATGAGGTCTGGTGCCCTTTTCTGGCCTGCAGACATATACACAGACAGAATATTGTGTGCATAATAAATAAATAAATATTAAAAAAAAAACCTCCTTGAGAAAAATGTTTTCCAAGTAATCCTTTCTGTACTTTGACATAAATGAGAAGTAAAAGGCCTTGCGAGAAAGAGGGGAGGTACTTACCGATCTCCCACGTGATGGTGTTCATTTCTTGTCTGTGCTTTAGGTACATGGGCCACACGTGGCCATCAAAGTACCCTGGAGGGTCAGGAGGCTCATACACCCTTGTACTGGAAAAACAGGCAAGAAACTTGATGTTGATATAAAATATGATTGACAAAGTAAATGAATCACAGTCAAGATAATGTAAAAATCTCTCAGGTTAAATCTAAAGAGGGATTCAGAGTAATTTTTTTGTTGTTGTTGTTAAATTCAATTGTAGTGAGGAAAGTAGCAAAATAGATTTAGTTTTATGATTCGAGCTGTATGCCTGTAACTCTTTAACATTCATAGTTATCTTTTCTCTGTCTCTGGTGTTTTATGAAAGAATTAATGGGAAAAGTATAAGAAGAAATAAGGAGCGAGATACGGACAGGCTGGCTTCATCTCTTATATAGCAGGCGGTCTCTGCAGGGCTAGCATTGCATGGGTGTGGCAGGAGAGGAGGCAGGAGCCCAACAGGACGGCACTGGCCCTTCCTCTTAGAGAAGTTACTGTACCCCAGGTGATGAAATGCTTGACTTCTGAGTTAAGGCTTGTTCAATAATGCCACTTTTCCTGTTTTCCCTACAGTTCACCTCTCGGATAACAATGCACAGAACGGTCTCTAAACGTACCTCCGCCTCCTCTTACACTCTTCATACGGGACGGTCAGGAAGTAACTTCTGTTCCATATGGTGTCCAGTGGCCTAAGAACACAGCACGCTCAGCTTGCAAGGCTCTCTCTCCCACCCCCACATTCCTTCAGGTTGGGGCTGGGAGGGGACTTACTTATAATTAAAGAGAAGGAACCCCTCAATGATTAAAATGGGAACCCCCTGAGTGCTTTCCAAAGCTGTGGGTCCCTCAGAGCGCCCTGGGTTTTCCATCCACCGCGAAACAGCTGACATCATTTCTTCCATGTTAAGCGCTTCAAGCACTGAAACAAACATAAAACACATGAAATGAATATAGCAAACTCTCTGGGTGGTTGGCTTTTTGTGATAAGTATCTTTAGGGTTCTGTAAATGTAGGACATAACAGCATTTCGCTTACCCTTCAAAGGATCTAATAATAAATACTTTAAACACCCCATTAAAACACTAAGAGATATACTTGAGAGGTATGTGTCCGAGACATTTTTATTAGGAAAAACAAAGATGTACAAATGTGCTGAGCAGTGATGGCACATGCCTTTAACCCCAGCACTTGGGAGGCAGAGGCAGGTGGATCTCTGTGAGTTCAAGGCCAGTCTGGTCTGCATACTACTCAGCAAGTTCCAGGACAGTCACTCAGCTACACAGAGAATGAAATCCTGTCTTGAACCCCCCCCCCCAAAAAAAAAGTACAAATGTAAAATACAATGAATACTATGCCACTATTTCTAGCTGTAATTTTTTTAGATTGATGCACTTATTGGGTATGTGTGGGGGTCAGAGGACAACTTGAAAGGTTCAGTTCTGTTCTTCCTCCAGGGAATCCTAGGGATGGAACTCAGGTTGTCAGGCTTGGTGGCAGGTGCCTTTACTTTCTGTGTTCCCTCCCCATCCCATCCCTCAGTCCCGACTACCATAAGTTCCCAGCTGACTATCCCATCAAACCTTCCTGATACTGAAAAATCAATAATTTATGGTACTGGAGACTAAATCCAGGATTTTGTGTGTGTTAGGTAAGCCCTCAACCACTGAACTATATGTCCCCAGCAAGACCTTTAAAAACAAAAACTAAGTGAGGGTTGGAGTGAGGGCTTGGTGGTTAAGAGTACCTAATGCTCTTTGAGAACACTCATGGTCAGTTCCCAGCACTAACTTGGTAGCCCGCAGCTGCCTGTAATTCCAATTTTTGGAAGAGAAAATAAGCTAAAGATGCATTTGAAAGATAAATAACATATAATCTATTTGGACAGTAGCTATTTTTTCCCATATGTGTGGTTTTTGTTTGTCTGTTTTGTTTTGGTTTGGTTTTTCGAGACAGGGTTTCTCAGTGGCTATGGAGCCAGTCCTGGAACTCGCTCTGTAGAGTGGGCCAGCCTTGAACTCACAGAGATACACCTGCCTTTGCTTCCCAAGTGCTGGGTTTAAATGTGTGCACCACCACCACCCAGCTGGAAAGTAGCTACTCTTTTTAATAGTAAAGGATCTCTTATAAATGACAAACCTTTCTTTTTTTAATGTTTATTGGTGTTCTGCCTGCTTGTATGTCTGTGCATGTGTGTTCATTGCCCACAGATGGCCAAAGAGAGCATCAGATCCCCTCAAAACTAAAGTTACATATAGTTGTAAGCTGCCATGTGGGTGCTGGGAATTGAGCCCATCTGCTAGAAGGGCTAACCACCGAGCCTACATCTCTCCAGTCCTACAAGAAAACCTTTTAAAAATTGTAGGGTACAAATGTCATTTTAAACCCCGAAATGTGCACCCTCTAGAGCTAACAAGTAGGACTCTAGAGAAGCGGAACAGGTATTCCTGATGCATGGTCTTCAGACCAGACCAGTAATTTGTCAGACACGAAAATTCTCAGCCTCATTCCTGACCACTGATCACACCGCATGCCCTCACGAGCGTTTCTGCTGTAAATTCTCAGAAAAGTGTTGGCTAAATAAGTTAATAGAGATAAGATTATTGAGATTTTCTTATAGTTATGCTGCTGGTTTGGCTAAGTGCCACTTTTTCCAGGAAACTTCCCATTTCATCAAGGTTTATAAATCAGTCTCCTAAGAATTTCCCTAACGGAGGGAAGTGTGTGTGTACAGACATACAGACAGGCAAAGCATGAGGGCTTCTTTCCAACATCTGTAGGATGCTTCCCATGTTTGCTGTTTGTAAATTGTGCCTCCCCTAATTATGTCTTGATCTATTTTGTCTAACTTTTATGGGGGTCACTCAGATCCTTCCAACAACAGGTTCACGACTCCTCTCGAATGTGAAGTCTTCCCTGTTGCGTCTGGAGTCCATGCTCCTCTTCCTGAAGCTCCCAGGTAGAGATGTGAGGTCTTCTGCTATCACTCCATCTTTCTCCATGTCGTCCCGTTCAAGGTCATTTCCACCACGTCTTCAAGTTATGGATCTTTTCCTCTCATGTTTATTCTTTCACTGAGCCTACCTGGAGAGTTCTAGACTTGGGTTATCACACTTTTTTTCAGTTACCAAATTTCTTCTTGATTCCTTTGTCACATTTCTATTTCTTTCTTGGGATGTTTAAATTCTTCTCCTGTTTCAAGTCCATCTGTAGGTACCTGATGACCTTTTTTTACAAACCCACTTTCAGATCTCTGTCAGACAATTTCAACAGTGCCATCATAGAATCGATGCTTGTCAGCTGTTATTTTTCTAATCCAGGTTGAGATTTTCCTGCCTCTTTGACCGACAAATGCCTTTCAGGTATGCCCTGATGATCTGGGGTACTGTGTATTGACTGATGTCACTAAGAAAGGTAGATACATATGCATATGGGGAAGATGCCATGGAAAGTGAAAGGAGAGATGGTGGTAATGCACCAAAGGCCAGAGTGTGGCACTGAATCTGTCTGTCGTAGTCCTCAAAGCAACCAACCCTTCATCTCAGATCCCAGCTTCCAGAACCATGGGGGCAGTATCCTTTTGTGACTAAAGCTGTCCAGCATGTTGTATATCTGTTAACTCACTTTTATAAACTGCCCTTTTAGTGGTTACAAAGATGTTGAGTCTACCTGGACTTACTTTACATTGAGACGTTTACCTGAAAAGTTCAATTCTTTTCTTAAAGATAGATTCTTGGGTGTAGGGTACATGAATTCATGGTAGGAACATTTCAAGGCATTTGTGAGACATAGTTGTGTTAGTTTGTAATCCCATGTAATGTGCACAAGGGTGATTGCTTTGTAGAGATCCTGCCATTGGGTCATGACCCTTTATTAAAATTCTCTGTCTACTTTGGAACTGGAGGAAAGGTGATTGCAACTCTTTGATAACCTCCTGTTTTTTGGAAGGCATTCACATTCTTCTGGAGTTAATTCTATTGAAATGTAGTAATAGGGGCGGCGGGGCTGCGTCCCCAACATCCCAGCCGCCTGCCCGGCTAGCTTATGCCCTGAAATAATTACACGGACACTGTATTCTTTTAAACACCGCTTGGCCCATTTCTATCTAACCTCTTCTAGGCTAATTCTCACATATTAATTTAGCCCATTTCTAATCATCTGTGTTGCGTCCCTAGGTGCGCTTACCGGGAAGATTCTAGCCTATGTCCATCCTGGGTCGGAGCTTCATCCCGGGAGCGGGGCATGGCGTCTCTCTCAGGTGTCTGCTCCCGAGAGGAGAGCTGTCGAGTCTGAGCTCACTTCCTCTTCCTCCCAGCGTCCTGTTCTGTTTACTCCTCCCACCTATCTTTCAACCAATAAAATGGGCCAAGGCAGTTCCTTTATTAGCCAATGACCTTCCTCCATCATTGAAATATTCCCTTTTTATTAGTTAGCTTACGAGAACTCCTCAGTTAATGGGAACAATAATGCTCTGTCACTGCTTCAATTGTCTTTTCATTCTTTTTTTTCCCCAAAGTAGTTTCTTACTTTGGGAAGAAAGGAAGAGAAGAAACAATGTATCAAGACTGAAACTTGACATAGAACTGCCAAGAAGGGATTTGGTCTGAAAGCCACTGTGTATCTGTAAGAACTGTTATGTAACATGAATCCTCAGACTCTCAAAACTGGAGATAGAGAACGTGTCTTTTTGGTGGAGCCCCCTCGGTTGGTCTACAGACATACTAAGGATAGTCTGTTAATTATAAAAGACAGCAAGACCACAAACTCTTATTATGCTAGTCTCTACAGGAAAAGAAATGCTTTCTGGATGACTTTAATTCTTTGGCTTCCCAACAGAATCAGCCTGGGTCAAGGGAACGAAGTGAATCTAAAAAACATTCCAAGGTTTTCCAAGTAGTAAAACAAACAAACAAACACACTTTCTGGTGCTTTGATACTGGGAAGGGAAGCTGAATGCACTAAAGCTAGTCTGATGTAGATGAAATATTCTAGTGGGTGAGCCTCAAAGTCATAAGCATGGCTAGTCATATGTCAGAGTCAGGGATGGACAGAAAGATGACAAACCTACCCTGTCCTAGCTTCTGGAAAAAAAAAATCTACCATCCCAGTTTTGAGTCTGAAATTTAAATCTCTGGGACAGATTTTCTGTTTACTTAAATAGTTGACCAGAGATAAAAAACCTACACTGGCAGGCTTAAAATACAGCAATATTTAAATATTCAAAACTAATTATTCGTGTGTGTGAGCATGTGTGTGTGTGTGATCATGTGCATGCATGAATGCATGTGTGTGTGTCTCTGTGTGTGTGATGTGTCGGGGGGCTTCCATGCCACAGCATGCTTGGGGAGACCAGAGCCTGCTTTGTGGAGGCAGTTTAATCCTTCCACCTTTAAAGGCTCAAAAGAATCAAATTCAGGTCTTCAGGCTTGTGTGACAAGTGCATTAACCCTGGGAGCCTTCTTGCCCTCCCTATATAAACATTTAACTTTATGTTAATAGAGAGAACGATGTTTGCATTTGAAAAGCAAATGAATATAAACTCATACTATTTCACACAGGACTCCACTTACCATCATACTGCAAAAATCCATTCTCATCTGTGTCTATCTCAGACTCTGGCTGGAAAAACAAACATAGTGGTGGGCAGAAACGATGCAATTATACAATTAAAAAGATAAGCCTTTAATAACTGCTTTGGATAATGATGGGCAGAGCAAAGCCGGTCACTGACAGATGGTGCCACCTGGTGGGCAGGTAACACTACTGCACCAAGTCTATCCTTAGCCAAAGCTTGTGGATATCATTAACTTTGCTAGTAAGCCCTTTAGAGTCAGATAGATGTCTAAGAAGCTTCTTATGTACCTTGAAAAAGTCGTCCTGAGATATTAGGCTGCAATTGGGAAGGTGTTTCTGCAACTTCTTAGCCAACGTTGTCTTCCCGCCATTTGTCACACTGAGACAAGAAAAAGCAGGAGGTCCAAGGAGACATTAGGGACCAAGGAACATTCAACAATATTTTTTTTTAAAAGGAATATTATAAAAAAAATATTTACTACTTGAGATAAAAATGCTCATTTTCACATATTGTGTTTTGTTTTTCAGGCAAAATCACAGGTTTGAAAGATAAGCTGTCCTAATAGTAAGAGACAAGTAAAGGATGGAGAGAGGCAAGTAACAGTCAGGTCAGTGAACTGGAGACACCGTGCAGGAAGTAAAACAATGTTCTGATTGTCTAAACAGCTCTGGGTTCGAGACACACCCCAGAGAAGTCTTGTGCACACCTTTCTGCAAGTTTATAGACCTGCCCATGGCCACTGTGATTGCTTCAACCCCACAAGAAAAAAGAGGAATGGCTTATCAGAAGTCCGCCCACCCATGAGCCTACATTTCCTGTTGCATGCTTCTTTCCTCCCCCTTTTTTCTCTGTCTCTCTCTCTCTCTCTCTCTCTCTCTCTCTCTCTCCCTCTCTCTCTCTGTCTTGATAGCTGGAGCCCGTGTAGAGGCCCAGGTTTACTTCTCTATCAGGTCAGTTGCTTGTTCCCTCTGGCTGGACTGTGGCATCAGGAGGTGCAGGTACCTAACTAACTTGGTGTGTCCTGTTTTTTACTCTCCAGCATGTGAGGGGCATTTCTCTAGCCAATCTTCCTTTCCTTTTGAACAGGGTGTCGCTCTGCAGTCCATGGTGATCCCCTAGCCGGGTGGCCCAGGCTGTCCTTGAATTGAGAGTGAACCTTTCGCCCCGACCTCCTGAGTACTGGGATTACAGGTATCAGCCACCAGGCCTGGCTTATTCTATTATAAGAGGTGATTAGCTCAGAACTCAGTCATAGCCAAAGGGTCCGTGAAAGAATTCAGGGTCATTGTGAATTTAAAAGAAAAGAGATTCTAACAGGAAATCAGCAGCTCCTTTTATCATAAGTAGGATTGTAGTAGTGATGATGGCTGTGACTTGGGCGTCTACAAGAACTGCACCCCTTTGCATGCTGAGCTGTAGGAGGGCAGGTATCCTGAAGGATCACAGGCGCTCATTATTCCAAACTTACATATGTTGTTTACTACACTAGCAGTGAACTATCACGAGGCCACAGATTTATGTATAAGTATTTTACAGCTGTATCTTAATACAGTTGATTTTCTTTGTATTCCTGTATTTTATTTTGTGCATTTCAAGTCACCCCGAAAAGAGGGCAAGATTTCACCACACATCAATTGTTCATAGTACAAAGCTCCTGACTGTACATCTATTGGCAAGAACCCATGACTAGTTCTGGGAGAAATCAACACAGCAATGTTTATCATCTAGAGAGAGAAATACATTCCTCAGAAGGACTTGTGAGGCTGGGTATGGTGGTGCGTGCCTTTAATTCTAGTACTCAGAATCCAGAGGCAAGTGGATCTCCTGTGAGTTCAAGGCCACCCTGGTCTACAAAGTGAGTTCCAGGCCAGCAAGGGCTACTTAGTTTATGTTTATGTCTATGTTTAAAAGAAAAAAAAAACATCAAACAACAACAACAACAAAACACAGACAAAATGATTATTGGCTATATGTCATCATGTAAATATCTTATACCTGCAAAGTGGAAGATGTTAATAAAATTGTCCATTTTACCTTACAATAAGTAAGTAGGGTGTGGGGCTGTTACTCTATATACTGAGAACACTGATAATACCTTTTCTTTTTTTTTTTTTAAATGTCTATAAATCAAGCTGGGCGATGGTGGCGCACGTCTTTAATCCCAGCTCTCAGGAGGCAGAGGCAGGCGGATCTCTGTGAGTTTGAGGCCAGTCTAGTCTACAAGAGCTAATTCTGGGTCAGGCCCCAAAGCTACAGAGAAAGCCTGTCTTGAAAAACCAAAAAATAAAAAAAGTCTATAAACCATTTTGCAAGTCCCTAGTCAAGATACTGAGCTTTTGCTTAAAAGGAAGAAACTTTAGTATGGTCCGAGCAATCTAGCCAGAAAATGTGTCATTTCTTATAGTTTCTCTTTAAGATTGTATAATTAAATTAGCAATAAATAGGCCCCTCCCCACTGATTCAGGTGAAGCCACCGAGAAGGAAGCACTTTTCGAAGGAGTTCTGCAGGGAATGGACCAGCTGGGAAAGGGTTTCATCATCGAGCACAGAGCCTGCAATCCACACTTGGAATGTAACCATCCCAGTGGGTCAGGTGACACCTCGGGACCCACTCCTTCCCCTTCAGCAAGCTCGGAAACTCCTTCATGCAAGCTTTCCTCGCCCTAGGGAAAAGCTCCAGAGCAGGACTTTAGGATCTGAGGCAGGAGAGTGAGAGGCTACCTGATGTATTTCCTTTCTTTGTTTACAAATAAATGTATAGTTCCTTTTGTAATAGGAGGGCACAGCAGTACAGGCAGAAGCTAAAGACAGTGTTTACAGTTAGTCAAGCAAGATGAGACTACTTCCATAACAAGGTTATTAATATTAAGCCCCATATTCTAGCTGAGGAACTTGGGGCTTAGGAAACTGTTTACTGCTGGAGTGGGAAGCTAAGTTGAAATACAGCATGGGTATCCCTGACTCCGAACTGTCCCTGTCCCCTGTTCCCCCCTCCCCCGGCCACTGTTCCCCAAGATTAAACTGGTGATTGTAATTAGGGAATGATGAATAATGGTCTACCACGGCAGTGGCAGAGAGTGTGACTGAAGGTGAGGACAGGAGGAGTCTTTCAGGACAACACAGATTCGGCTCCAGGCAGACTGCAGCCACAAACAAGGCACATTCTGATGCTCAATTCATTTTTAATTTGTTTTTATTTTTCTCCGTCTGATGCTGGGGTCACACATGCAGGCAAACGCTCTGCTACACAGCCTCACCCAGTCCCTTCCTATACCTAATTGATTCCTGTGTGATGTAACACAACAGATTATCTCTCTCAAATTACATTTGTAATATCGCAAATGTTTTGTCAATAAGACACACATGAAGAATGATAGACACAATCCAGCAGCAAGACAAATAATCTTTCCCATTGCTGTTGATGTCACATTTGCACATCAGCCTCTGGCGCCACAGGTCAAATGACTACACAGTTTAGAATACTTGTGACAGTGGAATACGTGGCTAATATCATACCAGGGCAACACCAACTAGACTAGCCAAATAGTATACCTGGTTACCCTAAAGGTGGGGGAGGAGGACTGTAGGTAAGGAAGCTTGTATTCCCAGGTCAAAGTTGGCCATAAAAAAAGAAGGGGGTGTTATTTTTTCTTACACCATGCCAGCATCCACATGGGAAATGATGATCACCCTCAATCAAAAGAGGGACCAATCAGCTCTCATCTTCAGGGTCAGCTCCAGTAAATAAATGGAACCGTTGGTAATACTGCTGGCCCCACCACTTCCTTCCCCTGGTAAACCCTTGCCCCTCCCACTGGTGTACAAGCAGCAGCACTCCTCCTGGGTCTTGGGACTCCCCACACCTTTCTCTACCATGTCCACACAAAACACCATCTGGACATCTGGAGTGATGTGGGATTCCCCTCTGTATACCACTGGTTAATAAAGAAGCTGCTCTAAGCCAATGGCTTAACAGAATACAACCAGACTGAAAAGATATATAGAGAGAGTAGGCGGAGTCAGGGAGAAGCCACGTGGATGCTGGACGGAACTTTACCTGGTAAGCCACAGCCATGTGGCGATACACAGATGAATATTAATGGGATAGATTAGGATATAAACATTAGCCAGAAAGACGCTTAAGTGATTGGCCAAGCGGTGATTTAATTAATATAGTTTCTGATTGATTATTTTGTGGCCTGGGCAGCCTCCCCCAACACTGGAGTGTCTTGCCCAGCTGTTTATGAAGGAACTACTCACCCACCAATTCCAATGACAAATGTTTTCATAATTGGCTTTGGAAATCACGTCTTCCTATTAGTTCCTAAAATATGTAAATAAAAATAAATTCAGTATCATTTAGTTGACTTGAGTTAGTCCTGAAGAGCAGTAACAGCTGGGAGGGGATCAGTGGCCTCAACCCCACATTACCCACAGTCTGGCTTCCGGAGGCCAATAGCTGGTGTTTCCTTAGTGCCTGTTAACCGATGTCATTCTCGTGTGACCTACTTCTTTGGGTTACCTTTTGATAATTATTCTTAGTTGTTAACTTGACTACATCTAGAATGAAGGAAAACTGGAGCAGCTGGGTACACTCGTGAGGGATTTTTTTCTTACTTAGGACATCTGGAGTGGGAAGACCCACTTTTAATCAGATCTTCTGAGGTGGGAAGACACAGCTTCTTCTGGCTAAAGGACATGGAACAAAGAAGGTTTCTCTTTTTGCCTGCTTGCTCTTGCTCTTGCTGGCAAGTCCATCCCTTCACTAACATTAGAGCCTATTTCCTTGGAATTTGAGCATTTACTGAAGACAAGCTAAGACATCCAGCCTTGTGCGCTGACAGACTCCTGGATTCTTGAACCTTCTCTTGGTAGACAGCCATTGTGACTAGCTGGGCTAAAGCCTGGAAGTCATTTTAATAAATCCCCTATATATTTCCTTTTCCAGTATGTTCTGTTCCTCTAGATCACTCTGACTAATATACCTCTCTCTCTATGCCCTTCCTGCTTTCCTACTAAAAGAAGGCGCTGTCACCAGCAGAAGAGGAAGACAGAAGTCAGTCTGTCTCTTAAGTCTCTCCCCCATCTCTCTGAAAAGCTTTTACTGGCACAGAATACATTCTTAAGCTTTGCAGAAGTACAAATTGGTCCAGACTGGAATGACAGATATCCATTTCTAGAAAAGCCAGAACGGAAACTAGATCAATTAAGTGAACATCTTTCTGTCTCCATGGAGGCTCTGAAATGCTTCATTACCAAGAGCACAAAAGGCTGTTGCATGTGTGCTGACTTCTCAGACTCTGAAGGATGATAATCCGTGTCATTCTTAAGGCTGTATTGTTGAAAAGCCATGCATTTGCTGTGCACAGTTATTGGAAAATACTGGTCCCTTTCCTGCCTGACATATTTGTGCAGATACATCAGGATACTGCCTCGATTACAGAGGATGAAAGTAATGACTGTAGTTGTGGTACTGGAAAGACTTGAGGGGGTTACCTGTGTGTGAACTCTAGCAGTTCAGAGATGAGGAATGAGGTGGAAGAATCTAAATGTAAACTCCTTCAGGCAAGAAGGATGGAAACTCCTGCAGCCAAGTACAAGGGATTGCAAGGCTGTGTTTTTTCTCTCAAATCGAAACAGTATCCCTGACCCCAAAGCCTGATGACCTGAGTTACTCACTACTAGGTTGATGACTGGAGTTGGAGCCCTAGAACTCACATGGAAGGAGAGAACTGGCTCTGAGTTGTCCTCTGACCTCTGCACACCTGCACGGTATTCATGTGTCCACATCTACACTAAATAAATAATAATTGAAAAGTCTAAAACCCAGGAACCACAGGTCTACATTGAGTTAGCATCCTGGGCTATCCAAAGCAGTGTTTGGATAAGGGCTGGGCCTATCTCACCAGCCATGAGGAGGTGATAATGCAGAAGAGGAGGAGAACGGGGCCATGCTGAAACAAGGCTGGGGCAGGACTGAGTGGTCAGTGGAGCAGTGAGCAGCTTACCAACCTTTGAATCTGTCCACTTCAAAAACTGTGTTGGATACACAAGGTTCAGATACAATCCAGGTTCATACACAGCACCAGCAACTCTCATATATCATTCTATTTCACTATAACTTAGGGTCTCTTCAAAAATGGTTTAAAACCTAAATTTTGACCAAGTTGCAGTCAAGAGTTGCCATGTTCTCTATATACATATACACGCTGAAAAGATTTTGTTTGTTTGTTTGTTTGTTTTTGAGGCTTTTCACGTGGCTCGGCCTGGCTTTAAAGTGGCTATGTAGTGGAAGATGACTTACTTTGATCCTCTGCCACCCAAGTGCAGGCCTCTGCATCTGGCCTTATAGCAGAGTATGTTATGAAGTGTATAGAACTTGGAGCAAAGATAAACTGAATCTTATGATGGCTCCTGAGAAACAACCTTCTGAACTTTCCAGAGTCATGAAATCAGGGTGTCTTATCACCGTGAATCGTGTGTATTACTAATGCCATATCTTTTCCTCAGCAGCAGACAGCATTTGCACAGGGAGCAGGGAGAACAGACCGAGACAGGAGTAAACCTTACATGAGTTGCCTATATTTTTTTTTAAATGTATTCATTATTATCATTCTGAGACAGAATCTCACACTATGTAGCCCATTTGGTCAGGAACTTGTTACATTGTCAAGATTGTTTCTGTGGCAAGGTTGCCTTACTTTAAGTACTGGGATCATAGGCATGCATCACCAAGGCTGGCTCATTTTTTAAAAAAAAAATGCTTTTGATTTACTCTCAGTGAAATGTTGAATTCTCCTCAAAGTTGGCTTATGTTTATGTTAGATCTATCCCACTTCTAAACACGGGTTACTTTGAATTCTAAAATACAGAATTCTTCCCGGGTCATGCGAAGAATCAGCAGGCTGGACGGAGACAGGAACTCCCCACAAAATCAGAAAGATGACGAGGGCAAACACGTGTGGTCTTCAGATGAGTTCAAGACAAATGTTTGCAGGACTTCTGTCTCCTGTGTTTTATTCAGCAGTTACCTGGATCCTCTCCCAATGGACAGAACCCTCTCTTGCTACTAATTTAAACTTTGATCCCTTCTGGTAAACAGAATCTCCCACAGTCTGAGTCCCTGGTAAGCACAGCCTAGGAATGTGGCCACCACCAAGCTCCTGGTAACCTATGCCTCTTGAAGTTTCACTTAATTTTTTTTTTAAACCTAACTTTCAGTCGACACTTTGACACTCCATTTTATGAAGGTTTTTTAATTTACATGTGTGTGGGTAGGTGCATGCCATGGCTCACCACAGTCCACATGTAGAGGTCATAGTCTACTTGTGGGAGTTAGTTCTCTTTCCAACATGTGGGCACTGAAGACTGGACTCCGGTCATCAGATCTGGCAGCAAGGGCAGTTGAACCATCTTGCTGACCCTGTAGTTTCTTACATAATCAGTATTTCCATTTTAATTTCTCCTATTATATTATGGAGCATATAATACCGATCATAACACTGTGAGTTTATGTGTGTGTGAATACAAAATCTTGAGATGAGGTGCTTGGTTAGGCATAGGCAACTTTTGTAAAGTACCAGATAGTATACACGTGTATATATATACACATACATGTATTTGTACAGCTTTGGTTTTGTGGGCAAACCATTCTACTCTGAAGTTTGTAATGAGAAAGAGGCCACAGTTCAATGCATAAGAAAACGAGCATGGTGTGTTCTAACAAAATCTTACAGGCACGGAAAATAAGTTTCCCCTAACTTTCGCGTGCCACATGCCACATGCCACAAAACACTATGCTTTTGCTTCTGTCTCACCTATTAAAAACACCAAAAGCATTCTTGGAAGCCTTTACAAATCCAAATAGCTGGTGGGTTGGAGTTTGTTTACCAAATGCTGCAGAAAGGAGCGTCCTGTCTCCTGAGAATCAAGACCCCTACCGGCAAATGTGTGGTCACCTGGAGCTAGCGCCAGTACGGTGAAGGGCGAGTCCTAACGCGGTTTCCCTAGACACAATCAGGTTCCGGTCCGGCGCAAGTGACTCTGGAAGGTGCCCAAGCCTCGGCGCGGCTACGCAGCGGGCAGTGAGTACTTACCGAAGCGGGTTCGAGTCCTCCCCAGCAGGGCCGCAGAACAGGCCGCACGAGCGTCTCAAGGGAACCACTGCCCGATGCTCACCCGGACTGTGCAGCCCTCTAGCCGCTTTCATAGTCCCCACCAAGCTGGGCCTGGGGGCGTGGTCAGCACAAGGCTCCTCCCCCAAGGAGGAGGGCGGGGCTCCAGCGCTCCGGAGCAGGTTGGCCCTCCGAAGCTCCGCCCAACTCACCGCCGCAGCCAACCAGCGGCCGGCGAGGCGCGGCCACTTCCTGGTGGGAAGGCAGGGCAGTCAGCAGAGCTCGCTGGTACGAGTGTCCCGCATCGGCTGCGCGCGGGTCCCGAGCGGCCGCGGCCAGCGCAGGCTTGGCGCCCAGTTCCCGTCTGCGTGTGGGGCTCCCGCGGCATAGCCTGGCAGCTCCGCGTAGCACCATGTCCAAGCCACCTCCCAAACCGGTCAAACCAGGTAAGAGCTCGGCTCGGCGCGCCGCTCGTGCGGGTGTCCAGGCTGCGGGGCGCAGAGCCGGAGTTCCCGACGAACCCCCTCGGGCTCCCTCCGCATCGCTCGTCAGGACGGTCCAGCCTGCGGAGTGGTGGCAGCACCTAGGTCGCGGCCACTTCCTCATAGCTCGGCGTGTCACTGTCAAGTTGGAGTTCTTGACCGGCCGGCGAACGGGAAGTGCGCTGCGGCTGGGTGGGGTTTGCACCCGTTGCCTGCGGGGCCCGGAGGAGAGCAGGCTGGGGACTCGGGGTCTCCGGGGAGCTTTGGAGAGCTGCACCCGTGCTGCCAGCGGGACAGTCTGGCCCGCGACCCTCTCGGCTCTTCGCGTTAGGCAGTGTCGCTCTGTCGCGCGTCCTAGTGCTTTGGTTAGAGTGACTCTGGCTAACTAAGCTAGAGAGAGCACGAAGTTCCTCAAAGCAGTGTGCTTGACCACTCTTCCTGGTTCACTTCTTAAACGTTGTTCTTAGAGTGTTTTCTATGATATGGAGAAACGAGAGCATTTAAAGGGACTGCTGCATTTCAGTTCGGCTAAATAAACATGTTGGCTAGGTAATTAAGAGAAATCGTAGAAAATGGGAGATTAATGACTGACGAATTCCCAGTCCTTTTCTTCCAATCTGCGACTTTGATATTGCAAAGGCTGAAATTTGAAACGAGCCGTTTACATCATCCTTTATGGTAACTTACGCAGCTCCAGTGATTTTTTTTTTCCCCCTTGAGCTTTTTTTATTTCTAAATGTCAGTCACTCCAAATTTAATAATAACTTTTGTGGCGGTATCAAGCTCTCGATTTTGAAAATAATGCACACATATTTGTGAAATAGGCATTCTCTGATGACTTAAAATTTTCAGGGCCGAGGGTGAAGGAAGTGGCTTAGACTGGCTTTGGCCTGAGCAGAGTTAGGGCGGTGCTGGTTAGAGGTTCCTGCCTTCGATGTGAAATCTGAGAGGTTTGCAATTTGCAATTTAGATGCGGATGTGTGAGGTGGCAGTTTTGTAAACTCAGCTGTAAGTCAGGACCTCAAGTGTACTGAGTTCTTTGATAGCTAAACAAAGCGCTTGATTTGGAAGAATGTCCCGGAGAATCGGGTCCTAAGGTTTTTTCCTCTCTCCAGACTCATTAAAAGTGAAGTCTGGGTTGCCTCTGTGAGGGCTGGTAGGAACCTGCCTTCCTGTATGCTGGGATTGTGAACTCGTGTGTTCACGCACCCTTGGGTGTGGTTTCGGACTCATCCTGTTACTGAGTGCAGATATGCGCTGGGAACTACTTTTGTTGTCTACATCTCTGCTTTTTTCCTCAAGCAAATCAGAAAACACATAGCTAAACATTTTTACTATATAGAGAGAACCCTGACTTCACAGGGATTTTACAAGGGAGGCCCAGACATAAATACAGTTGTCATGAAAGTCAATTTGTTGACTTAGTAATTTACAATGAGAAATATTAGTGTCAGTAGGACTTAAACTATGTGCTGTGTTACTTGTGACAGAAACTTTTATTATCATACTGGCCCACAGATACTGTGTGATAGGTCCTGGTCTATACCTAATCCATACATATTTGAATTCATTTACTTCTCCCAGCAACTGTATCAGGTCAGTGCCATTATTATTATTATTATTACTGTTATCATTATTATTATTTTGAGACAAAGTTTCTCTGTATAACAGCCCTAGCTGTCCTGGAACTTGCTTTGTAGACCAGGCTGGCCTCAAACTCACAGAGATCCGCCTGCTTCTGCCCAAATAATCACACAAAAACTATATTAATTACAACACAGACCAATGGTTCAGGCATATTCCTAGCTAGCTCTTACATCTTAAATTAACCCCATTTCTATTATTTTATATTTTACCACAAGGCTCGAGGTTTACTGGTAAGGTTCTGACATCTTTCTCCTTCAGCAGCAACGTGGCACCTCCCTGACTCTGCCTTCTTTCTCCCTGCATTCAGTTTAGTTTTCCAACCTACCTATATTCTGCCCTACCAAAGGCCAAAACAGCTTCTTTATTAACCAATGGTAATAAAACATATTCACAGCATACAGAGGGTAATCCCACATCACAGGAGTGGGAGGCAGCGGGACACATTGCCTCTGCGGTCACAAGCAGAGAAGGATGTATGCTCCTGTTCAGCTAGCATCCTCCTTTTTATCCAGATGGAGTACTAAAACCCAGGGAACGGTGCTGCCTTGGCCAAGAATGAGGCTTCACAACTCAGTTAACCCAGGCCTTCTTTAAAGACTGACCTACTCTAGGTAATACCCATAGGTAAATCTAGAAACTTGTCTTCTACGAGATTCCATAGCCCAATTTAAGTCAGTCTAAACCATCACAAATAGATAGCAAGGGACAATAAACAACAAAATAGGTTAATGCATTTTTCAGACCAGGCAGCCTGTACCAAGCAGTGGGCTGCTGTTCTGGGTTGAGTCTGCCTCTGCCTCACCACCTTGTCTGGTCTTTAGTTTAAACATTCCTTACTGTAACTTCTATTTTTGGCCTGTGCTGGGCACTGGGGGTTCCCAGGAACAGCTCTTACTTGTTTGTTTCTTACTTAGTTTCTTTATCTACAGTTAGTTGGCTGATTGCATCCATTTCATTATTTAATCCTATATATATATATATATATATATATATATATATAAAATCAAAAGCTTAATGTGTAAGTGGTGCATGTCTGGAACCCTAGCACTCAGTGAAGTAAGAGACACCCAACTATGCAGCACCTATCTCAAAAAACAAAGTAATAAGATGTATTTTCCATTTTAGAATGTTTGACACATGCAGATAAACAGTAAGTAAATATATTAAAATTTAAAACCCATTCTTATCACCTAGCGATAGTACACTGTATGAATAACTTCTCAGGTCCCCCCCCCCCCATAAGTCAGTTTTTATTACAAAAGGAAAACAGAAGCAATTATCTTTAGAATGGTGTCCAAGTATCAGTTTGAGATGTCTTGTTGTGGGCTGGAATGTTTCTGTTCTATGTTGTCTGTATAATGCTTGAAACGCCGTTTCAATCACAGTTTGTCTGTGCCTTGGATAGATAGCCTTTTACCTTCTATGTTGTCACTTTTGGCCCCTGAAGGTTTGTCATTGAAACCCTCCCCCTACTCATTAGATTTGGCACCCTGGCTCAGTCTTCAGTGCATAGGACTGACCTGCCCTTCAGAGCCCCGAGGCCTCTTAGTGCAGAGAGCTTTTGTGTGTTTTTCAGCCACCCTGGGAGCCTTGCACTGCAAGGAAAGTGGCTCTACCTAGCTTGAAGGTGTGCAAGACAGAATTCAGTTTTCACAGAGATGGAGAAATATGATGGGCCGTGGGGTAAGGAGTGCACTGAATACCATATGTACCTCCAGACCATCTCATTTCAGACAGATTTGGGGACAGTCCACTGTAGTTGGAACCTATGTCTGACTTTAGCCATCTTCTCCAAATGACTTATTGATTTTGGTGGTGACAGGAAGGCATCATAAATATTTCATGTGTTCTGTGGAAATAAATCTGTGAAACTTAGAAGAAGCCAGCCAGTGTTCTGGCCTTTTAGTCATGATAAAAGCACAAAAGGCGTTGTATGTATGCCCTTTAAATAAAACTTGAGAGGAAAAGAGTCTCGTCTAAACTGGTCTCAACTATTGTGTAATCCACCCCTGCATAAATAATGGAGCAGTAGTGAGAGTGATCACTCGACTCCCAGATGTACACCGGGATTTTCCTTCTATACTTGCAACGTTTATACCCAATGACTGAGTGAAGTCCCAGGGGAAACTTTCTTAGGACTCCCTGGATGATAGCGATGGGCAAAATGAACATTTAGTTGGCCCAACACGTCAGGGCCGGGAGCAAGCACTCCGTATCCTCTATCTACTGTGTTTATTCTGACTTCACTGTGAATGGGTCCCTATATCCTTGTTTTACTCAAGATAAGTAAGCTACTCGATGCCTCAAAGATAGCTGTGCATGGTGTGGTGTGGTACTAGAGCTCGGGCTTTAACTTGGACATGTTATGGGAAGGGGGTTCGTGTTTGTGATTGTGAGCCATAGTGCATCTGTAGGGGTCAGAGGGCAGCTCTCTCTCCCAGGAATCAAACTCAAATGCTTAGGTTTGGCTGCTGGCACCTCAACCCACTGAGATCTCTTCCTGTTCCACATTAGAGGAATTTGGAGAAAAATGTACATATTGGTATGAAGAGGGTTTGGGTTTCTTTTAAACTCCTGCATGGTATTTGCGGATGTTTATTTAAGGGAACCCTACTGATGCACATTTTGATGGTTTCCAGTCTTTGGTAAAGCAGTATTATAGCAGGTAGTTAGTTTTGCAAATCCACAGGCTGTAGTCCTGTAGTGGGGTTTGTATATCAGAAGGTGGGTGTACTGCCATTTTTGGAGACATTTCAAATCGATCATATCAGTTCACCTAACCCTAAAAAATTGCGACCCAGCCAAAGTAGGAAAAAAATGTAATACATTTGACTTGGATATTATTGTAGATGATCGGAGGGTTGGAAGCACAGGGCACAGAGCTTGGGGGGAAACTGAGAAGGTGTCACCGAGGAACGGTAATATAAGAAGGGGCATGCTGAGGAAGAGTTTGCTGGAGTGTGAAAGGGAAAGACATTTGACAGAAGTACAGAGGAAACACAGCTACTATAGGCATTTGACTGACTACAGATACCAGGGTTTTCCAAGTTTCCAGGGAAGCGTGGTGCACATAGGGAACTGCAGACGTGTGTGTGTGTGTGTGTGTGTGCCTAGTTTTTGGAAAATGGTTCTGTTCCATACAGAAAAAGCAAGAACCGAAGTATCCACCAACAGGTGCGTCTGAGGATGTGGTTTTGTGTATTGGTAGGCTGTGGCTGTTGAGCTTGTAGCTGTAGTTAAAGAGGATTAGGTACTTCAAAAGATTGAAACAAGTTCCCGGGTGCCTGATGCGGCCACCTTCCTATTCTTGCCAATCATTTCCTACATTATTTTAACACCCGAAGAACTTTTTGAACACCACAGGCAAACTTCTCAACTTAACTTTGGAGGCAGGAACTGAAGGGCAATTTTGCAGTTGTCCATGTTTTGTTTTGTGGTTTTTTTCTGCTTGTTTGTTTGTTTTGTTTCGTTTTTTAAGAAAGGGTTTTTCTATGTTGCCCTGGCTGTCCTGGAACTCACTCTGTACACCAGGTGGATCTCAAACTTGGAAATATGCCTCCCTCTGCCTACCCAGTGCTGGGGCTAAAAGTGTGTGCCTCCTCCGCCTACCTTAAGTTTTACATTTCGATTGGCATGGTATCTTCCCTATGAATTTGATGAGCTACTCCGCTGGGAGAAAGAAGCCTAGTCAGTCAGTTGCCATGATTCTCCCACTCCAGACAGACGCAAGTTAAGATCTTTCCTGGTAAGCCAGCTCGTGGTGCTACACAGAATATTAGAAATGGGTTAGATCAATATGTAAGAGCTAGCCAATAAGAGGCTGGAACTAATGGGCCAGGCAGTGTTCAAAAGAATACAGTTTCCGTGTAATTATTTCGGGGCATAAGCTAGCTGGCAGCCAGGAGCCGGGCGGCAGGAACGTGGCCCACAGCTCCTTCAACACTACTCCAGTTTTATATTTTTGGATTCACCAAGCACCCCGAGTCCATCTTTTCTCCTGGCTTTCCTGATTTCTTGGGAACTTGGGGAGCAATTTGAATTCACACTAAGGAAGATGCTACTACCAGTGGCATTGTAACTGAGCCTGAGGGACTCACTCAGGCCCCTTACAAGAGTCAGAGGGAGCACCAAGCAGGGTCTTCCTGACCTGCCTCCTTCTTAGAGGCTCCCTGCTGGCCATCCAGGGTCTACCTCACTCCTGTGAGACAAGAGCTACCCTTCAGTCCTGGGCTTAATCTGGGCAGGCTGCCTACCAAGTGTCCTCATGAGACTCTCCCAAACAAACACTGCGCTTCCTGGGAGATGCTGCCCCATTCTAGCCCTGTAAGCATAGATGCGGGGCCTTAGATGAGACTCCGGAAGTCTGGAAGATTACTGTGTCTTGCCTTTGCTTAAAGTCCAGACCTCTCTTTGATGTATTGCTTGCTGAGGTTTCCGGGCTTTTCTAGAGCACATACTCTGTTTGCGGGTCCGTTATCTCTTGATGAATCAGAGTAGCTTCATCTTGATGGTACTGCTGGAGGACCTCAGTTGGAGACATTCTCATGGATGTTTTGGGCTAAGACTCTGGTTTTGAAACATTGCAGCAGAAAATCATTCCCTCCCAAGTTCATATACCAAATATGTACTAAACTTGAAGTTGGCCCAGTCTTAGTTTCCTGTTGGAGAAGAAAGCTGCCTTTTCAACCACATCTGTATTTAGGGTCTAAATACAAGTTACCCACTGAGCTGCCTACTAGGATCTGGTCATAACGTAGCTGCAGTTTTAAGTAGGATTTGCTGCTGTGGCAACCACTGCCATCCTCTTTCTGAGAACCCTCCCTCTGGTTCTTGCCGAATACCTTCCTTCCCCTTCTGGAGGGCCTGGTCTGTACTCAAGTGTTGAGACTCGGGTTCTTTGGGGACCTTTGGTTCCTTAGGACTTAATTCTGGTTGTTAGGAGCTGTATTTTCTGGAACAAGCTCTTGCCTGTTTCCTGGCTGGACTGGGGTCTCTGATGTCTTGACGTCTGTTTTGGACTCCCTCCCAAGACAGGGTTTCTCTATAGCTTTGGAGCCTCTCCTGGAACTAGCTCTTGTAGACCAGGCTGGCCTCGAACTCACAGATATCCACCTGCCTCTGCCTCCTGAGTGCTGGGATTAAATGTTTGCACCACCACCGCCCCTGGACTCTCTTTTGACTGGTATCCAGATCCCCAATGCTCAAACGGTCCTTACCCCTTGTTATTTGCCACTGTTTTATTGTCTAGTACCCGTCCAGATGGGCCCTCGGCTATTTCTGATGTACTCTTTCATAGTCTGGAAGTCTGTCTACTTTTGTGTAGCATTTAATGTGGGCTTCTGTCCTTCCTCAGGCCTCATCTTAGGCAGACCTTAATGACATGGCCAACTTGTCTGGGCATCATGGTGGCACCTTAAAGCACCAGGGTCACAAACCTGGGGAGCCTTACCACAACATCTTCCTTAGAGTTATCCCAGTCTTCCTCACTCACAACAGTTAGAACTCAGCTTCCTTTTTTCTCTGCCCATGGGCCCTGAACATGAACTCTCTGCTTCTCATTGATGAGTAAGCGCACTGTCCATATTAACCAGTTCACTAATCTATTGTAGTCCCCATCTCCAAATTGCTTACATTAAAATATAGGGTAAGGGTTAGCTAGTAGCGTGCTTGCCAAGTGTGCACAGAGACCTGAGTTCGAACCCCAGGATCATATAAACCAGACATGATGGCGCACCCTGTAATCACAGCATGGGAGGTAGAGGAAGGAGCATCAGAAGCTCCAGGCCAGATTCACTGATGTAGCAAGTTTGGGGCCAACCTGTGCTCCATGAGACCCTGTCTGAAAGCAGACAAAAGGTGTATATACAGTAAGTAAGAAACATGCTTCTGGGAAGAGCTCCCTGAATAGTGAGAGACGCTCTAGTGGCAGGATCAGGTATGAAAACCACCTCAGAGTATTAGAGGCCCTCTCTGTGCACCATAGAGGAGGAGGCCAGTTATAGAAATGAAAAATAAAACCCAGCTTCGAGATGAAGTTCTGGTCCTGAGTTTTCAGATAACTTGCTAGGTGACCATGGTAAGTCACCAGACAACTCTGGACTTCAGTTTTTGTCCCATGTTAAGTCCGATTCCAAGTTTACTTCATTGCTTTGGACTCACCTTTTATATAATCTCTCATATTTCTGAATAATTTCCTGTACACTGCTTCTCATAGACCCCAGGATCCTTTAGTTACTCCCTGACTACCCCTAGTTGTAACTGCTGCTTAGTCCGTGTGGATCCACACTTGCGGAAAGATGGACTACACCAGGTCAGAGTTCCAGGACTGATACCGAGTGGGAGGAGAGGATGGCTGAGGACTAGGGTGGGGCCCAGTGTATGGATAAGTGATCCATTTCACTTGTTCTGCCTGTGTAGGGTAGTGTTTTGTGTACAGCTAACTGGAGAAAGAACATTGGGTACCTGGCAGGATGCTTGAAGGGTACCACATGCACCGATTCTAAGGAGACCATTGTAAAATGTGACCCTGCATGACTGCCAAGACAGGCTGTTTTTTTCTTGGTCACTTACTTAATGAATATTTTTATGATCTGAGAAATTTCTTACAATATATTTTGATCATATTCATATGCTCCTCTCCCAGCTCATTCCAGACCTAACCTTTACCCACCCTAAACTCTCCCAACTTCGTGCCCCCCCTTTTTAATATCCCACTGAGTCTGATTTATGCTGCCTCTGTAGTCATGACTTTGCATCCTCTAGAGCTTGGTCAACCTAGCAGGGGTCACACCCTTAAAGAAAACTGACTCTCCCTTTCCCAGAAGCCGTCAACCCAGGAAGGATTTTACGTTTAGAAAATGTCAGCTCAAAAAAAAATAAAAAAAAAAATAAAAAAAAAAAAAGAAAATGTCAGCTCTGTGGGTGGGAGCTCTAGGAATATGACTTGTAGGTCTTAGAAGTTCTGTGTGTAGTGTCCTTTAGAATTTACCTTTCTGGGGCGCTCCCATCTTTTCTGTCTCTTTTAAATGTGACCGTCTGAAACTATGGGCTCAAGGTCAGACCTTGCTTTATAGGAATTCTTGCTTCTGATTCTAGGTAAGAGGATTTTTGTTGCTGGTCTTTTTTTTTTTTTTTCAAAACTAAACAAAACAAAACAGGTTTCTTTGTAGACCAGGGTGACCTCGAACTCAGAGATTGACCTGTCTCACTCTCCTGAGTGCTGGGATTAAAGGTGTGTGCTACCACTGCCTGGCTCTTTGCTAGTCTTTAACCAGAGGGATGAGGAGCCTTCCCTTGCAAGGATGACTGTCCATGTGTCACTCTGCATTGATGTGCATCTCTCTAAGAAACCGAAAACCTTTTTCCTTCCATCCTCACTCCCCGACTACTAAATAAACAATGCTTAGACCTGAGGTTAAGGGATTAACTCAAGAATTTATTATTATAGTGATAGGAACAAGTTTCATTGTCGTGACTTTAGGATTCAATAAATTCAGTTTGAGCCGGGCGATGGTGGCGCACGCCTTTAATCCCAGCACTCGGGAGGCAGAGGCAGGCGGATCTCTGTGAGTTCGAGACCAGCCTGGTCTATAGAGCTAGTTCCAGGACAGGCTCCAAAGCCACAGAGAAACCCTATCTCAAAAAAAAAAAGAAAAAAAATAAATTCAGTTTGTTGGAGATTATAATACTTTGAATATTAATTTCTTGGGAAAGATGGTAAGAGGTGGTGGGCTACATATGAATGTACCAATGAGTATAGAGGAGAGCGCATCCTGTGTCCATCTCAGAGCCTGCGGTTAAGGTGACCATGGCTCCTGGGTGGGGTCACAGCCCTGAGAGTTCAGGGTCTTCTGTCTTCTGTCCCAGCCACTCATTCACATGTTCAGCAAGTAATGCCATAGGATCTAGGCTTGAGAGGGAGGGAGGGCATCTTTAGAGTGCAAGGGCAAATTCCATAGTCTCCTCCCACATGTCTCCATGCTCTTAAATGTGTGGAATGATGCTCTGGGTACCCAGCAATTCAAATGCGTTTTAAAAGCAATCCAGGAACCTAGTATGGCCTCAGAGGGGTGCAGGAGGGACCTTGGGTCTTAGCAAGTCCTGGAGGTGAGTGAGGTACTAAACTTTGTGACCTTCAGGGGTTGCCTCCTCCTCCTTGTCAGGTTCTGAGAGAAAAGGGGGTTTCTACTCTTAATAGTCCTGTAATTTACCCTGTTCTAATTGTGACTCCAGAAAACCACATTTTAAGTTTAACTGGTCCTGTTCTTCAAGGATGTTCTAGAGGCCTCTGCTCCCTCTTCCTTCTTCCTAAACTGCAGTGGTTTGGGGAAACACCCTTTGACCCTGCAAAGGGCACCTCTGGCCCGGTGAGAGCCTCTTGGACTTATTGGTGCTTTCCAGACCCCATTATTTCTGTCAGACCCTTTGTCTATGTAAAGTTCACAGTTCACGCCACAGTTCGTCTCACCTGCGAGGACCAGGGCTCATCACCCACTGTCTGTCTGCTGCGTAGTGGCCAGGGTTGAAGAGATGGAGACTCCCGGTCAGGCCCTGGAAGGGAGCGGCAGGAGAAGCATATTTTAGTGCCATATTTCCAGGGCCACCGTCTGTGCTTGTCCCTCCTGTGACAGGTGTGGTACAGACCTCTGAAGTAACATTGCTGGGCTCGAGATGTACCCAGGGTTGCAGTCTCCAGCTGGAAGCCGGGCATCAGTGGCAGCACTGCTCTGGACACCTTGCTGGTTTCTTGCAGATAGAAATCTTGCCAATTTTTCTAAACCTGTTTCCCCATTTTTGAGCCCCTTACCACTGGCTGTGCCTTTTCACCCTCCCCCCCCCAGAAAAAAAGCCAACAACAACTGGGGACTAGACCAAGGGCCTCACAACACTGCTCTTGAGCCATATCTTCAGCCATCTTTTTATTTTGGGACAGACTTTGCTGTCAAGCTCGACTTCTTGAGACAGGGTCTTTGTGATCACTTTGATGTGCTGCAGAGAAAAAAAAAATAAAATCTTTTTGTTCTTAGAAGAGGAAGGGGTACATTTACACAATGGAGTTCTACACAGCAGAAAAAAATAATGACATTTTGAATTTTGCAGGAAAATGGATGGAGCTAGAAAACATTATTTTGAGTGAGATATCCCAGACACAGAAAGACAATTATCACATGTACTTACTCACTCATAGGTGGTTTTTAAACATAAAGCAAAAAAAAAACCAGCCTACAAACCACAGTCCCGGAGAACTTAGACAATGAGGACACTAAGAGAGACTTACATAGATCTAATCTACATGAGAACTAGAAAAAGACAAGATCTCCTGAGTAAATTGGGAGAATGGGGACCTTGGGGGAGGGGAGAGGCAGGGAGGGAAGCAGAGAAAAATGTAGAGCTCAATAAAAAAAAAAGAAAAGGAAGGGCTCAGTTTTCAAAGGTGTTATTTGTTGATTTTTTCTTCTCTTTTTCTCATTATTTTTTTTTCTGTTTCAAACACACCCAGGTCTTATTTTGTTACACCAGAGTTTGAGTATTAATTTTCTGCTACAGATTTGGCCATGCAGTTGAAGCTATATTTTGACCCCTTATGATTCTTCCTGTCTCTCCCACACTACAAACCCTTGTTTCCCTGCCAGGTTTCAAGAGTCCATACATTCTCAACACATTTCTCGGGTTTGTATACACTGAATACATTTCTCAGAGCACATTGTCTTGCTAGGGTGTGTCCGTGGGAGCTAAGTCTAAGAGGGTTTCATCCACGCTAGTGTTCGAGATCTTTAAATCTGAAGTGTTTTTTTTTTTTTTTTTTTTTTTTTTGGTTTTTCGAGACAGGGTTTCTCTGTGGCTTTGGAGCCTGTCCTGGCACTAGCTCTTGTAGACCAGGCTGGTCTCGAACTCACAGAGATCCCCCTGCCTCTGCCTCCCGAGTGCTGGGATTAAAGGCGTGCGCCACCACCGCCCTGTTGCTGCTGCTTGCTTTGTTCTTTTCACAAACTTTCTAACCACTGGTTACACACATTAATACATGAAATGGTCTGACCTGTTGTTTCCAATTACAGACCTCCCAGTAGTAGGACAGAATGTCTGTAATCAGTATGACTAGTCTACAGAAAGAGGTGTGGATCCTGGAGGGGGGGGGGCGCGGATAGGAACAAAGACACTGGAGTGAATCCCTGAAAGGAAAGTTGTTGTTTAATAAAATCCTACGTTTTATGAAAATGTGTGCACATATGTATGCATGTATATGTGTGTGTATATGCATTTCCTGTGAACTCTATTTTCAAGCATGTGAGAGAGTGTACACATAGGCTTAGACATGTAGGTTTTTAGCTATTGCTCCACTAGAAGAGTTGGCTATGACTGCCTTCTTTGATTATGTGGGATTCATATGCAGTTCCCAGCCATTAGAAACAGTATGGGAAAGCAACTAAAAGATAAAGTAAGTCCAAACACCCCTCTGCCTGCCTCTGAGCTTGAGAGAGCCTAGCACATGTTCACACCCCAAGCTTGATCTCTCATCCTTTTTTCCATGCTTTGCCTCGAGCACACTGACCTGGTGGATGTCCCGGAATGCACTTCCTGCCCTGCAGCCCATGAATACTCCCAATGGTCTTTGTTCTGGGACTTCCTTTCCCTTCCCTCCCTTTGCATGGGTACTTTATGTTGTCATTCTAACTCAAGACATTTCCTCCTGTAAACTGTGCTGATTTCAGTGTTCACCTGTGTATGTGAGTGTTTTGCCATTGTAGGGGTTTGTCTGCCTGCCATTTCTTTGCATGACTATTTCAGGGAAAATAGGGAAAAGGGGACCCCTATTAGTTGATCCTGATAATTACACATGACTTCCAAGTTGCCCTTGGAACTGGACATTAATAAGGAACATATTTTCTTGTAATTCCTAATCACTCCAGCAGTTTATAACATAAAGGAAATAAACATGACTTGTAGTTCTGTTCTCGAAGGAAATAGCATTTTGTGTTTTCTTGTAGTCTTTCTTTATGCATATCTTGCTTTACATAGCTAATTGCATGTACAATACAGCCAGTCTCTTACATAATAGCACACTGTAAGTTTATTCCCCCAAAGCTATATATTTCAAACATTCCAGATCATGGGGCTTTGCATATGGGACAGGTGCTCTGCCACTGAGTCACGTCTTCAGCCTTCCCTTTGCTTTTGAAACAAGCTTTCCTGGCTTCACTCTGCTGCCTGGTGACTTTGAATATCATACATCCTGCTTAAACCTTCCAAGTACCTGGGATAACAGGGTCATTTAGTTTTCAGTGAATGGTTTTTGTGTTGGGGAATTTCTTCTCTCTGGTCTTGGATATGTAGAGTCATTTGCCCAGCTAATGGTCTCATACTGGAGGAAGCTGGGCCCAGCCTCACTTGGGGTCTTTGTGGAGCACGTGGCTGCAGCTCCCCTTGCTCTGTCATAATACGCCTCTGTCTAACTTGTTACTTTCAGAAGGGGCCGTGGGATAGGGGCAGATTCTGAGTATTTCAGGCTTGGTGGGCTGCACGACATCTGTAGTGATTCCGCATGTCGTGAGAGCGTGGACCAGACAGAATGGGAGCGAACAGCGGTGTTCTTGTTCTGATCAGTAATACATCTGGTCACTGAACTCAGATCACTTTTATGCATTGGGACATACTGTTTTAAACTGTGAAGCTATTCTTAGGGCGTGGGTCATGCTGTCCGCTGTCAATCATGGGGCTTCAACCATTTGGAGAGGTGGTCCATATCGTCTCAAGGCTGTCATCATTTCTTCCTCTTTTCTCCTGGTTTCCTAAACTACTGAGGAGTGTTCAACAATCATTGTCCCCTTTCTCTGATATTTAGTTACCCAGGGCATAGTCATCAAAGAACTTGTCGTACAAAAAAAAAAAAGAACTTGTCATTTGGAATTTTAGGTCCTTTTTTTTAAGGATGTTTATGTCATATGGAGAAGACATAAAACTAGCCAGCATGTATGCTCTTTCAAGAACTAAAAGTAACTGAGGTTGCTGGAAGGTACTGCAGAGTAGAAGCAGATGAGAAAAAAATGGACTAGAAAGGCACACTGTTAATAAACAGAACCCTCTTGTCAGGAAACACACTGGCCACTGTTTGTAAGGAACCCGCCATTCCTGCCCCTGAAATCAAGACACGTTGCAAATTCTTCTGTCTTTCCCGCCCCTTTTTGGATTGCAGAAGGGGTAGCAGTCAGAGATGGGGTAGTGATGGGCTAAGAGGAACACAAACAGTGTTCGTTGACTTTTCGGTTGATTTGCTTTAATCCAAGAAGGTGAGGATGTGGGAAGAAATGTGTCCAGTTAGATTTTTCTACACCGCCACAGCTCTGGAACAGTCCTGTGCCTCAAATCACTCTGCTTTTCTGCCTCTTTTTAGTTTTGAAGGAGCGGGTTTTTGTGGACTGATACACATGGAAATCCAAGCCAAGAAACGTGTTCTGAGATGCTCTTCCATTTATGGGCGTGGGAGTCCACAAAGCCCCAGGGAGGCCCGTGTTGGCCCACAGAGCACAGCTGTTTCCTTTCACTTCAGGAGCGGAATGATGGCTGTAGCTCTTGGATCCTGTCCCTTAGACTCCTCTGTTTCGTTTCTGAGCAGAAAACATCCTGTTTCAGGGGCTGGAGAGATGGCTCAGCAGCTAAGAGTGCTTGCTGCTCTCGCATAGGACTCAGGTTCAATTCTCAGCACTATTTGGGGACAGCTGTGACTGTAACTCTAGCCTCAGGGGATCTGATGCCCTTTTCTCCCTCCCTAGGGCCCCTGTGCTCACATGCACATACCCACACACCCACACACAGATGTAAAGTATGCCTAATCAAAAAGAAAGCAAATTGAAAACCAACAAAAACAACCCTTCTGTTTGATCATGCATGGATGATATAATACCGGTGATTGGTAGAAAACATATTAAAGCTTTCACTTATCCAAGAATATCAGTATTCTAAGGTGTGGCACTTTCTTTTGTGTCCACAAAGTATAAGAATTTTTTTTTTTTGGCTTTCATTTTCTTAGGAAAACGTGAAAAATAAATCTATGTACTAAATTTATGTTTTCTCTAATATATTTTTGGTCAAATGACTTTCTTTTAAGAACTCTAAAATTGGTTGTACTATTTGCTTTTGAGGGAGAAAGAGAATATTGTGTTTCTAATGCATAGCCAAATCTTTAAACTAAAACAACATTGAGGAAATATTTCACATTCCTTATAGAGTCTTCCAGCAGATAGCCTGGAGTGTGACTTCTAGGGTTTATCTGTGACCTTGACTTCTAGTAAGACATATTTTGCTTGATGGTCTAGTCCATAAAATACATAGAAATATGCATCCATACATGCACATCTACACACGTACACATCCCACACTAAGTTCATCTTAGCCTTGTACTTCTTTTAGAACCTGCCTCTCAGCTTTGACCAACTAGCCAGCTGACACGACCCACATACAAAGACATCCGCTTGAATATGCATTGTAGATGGCAGAAAAAACCCTCACCAGTAATCAAACAAGGCATGGTATTTGGGTTTACTATTATCTTAATGTTATAATAATTAACAATGGTTGTGAATTCATTAATTTTAAGCCTCCAGATCATTTAAGAGTGAAAATGATATGTCCAGGTTGAGAATTATTATTGAGCTAGCCTGATTGCTATTAATCTTTGTGGGATCATCATCATCATCTAGTTAAGTCCAGGTGGTGAGAGGGTACACGCTGCTCTCAGCTTCTGCTTTATAAGAATCAAGGCTTACTATCACAACGGCACCCTTGTCGTGGGGGCAGTAGCTGTGTGAGCAGAGCTGGTGTGATGGGCTGGTGTGTGTGGTGATGGGCTTAGCTTTATAAAAGTCCCCCTGGGCTAGACTCCTGCTGTGGAGAATTTATGGTTGCTGACCTTTTATATGAAATTCTGAAAATATGGCTGGTAGATGGCTCAGTGGATAAAGTATTTGTCAAGACCGAGAACTTGAGCTTCAGTTCCAAGAATCCAGGCAAAGGCTACACATGTGGTGTGAGCATCTGTAACTTAAAACTCCTGCAGGAGGTGGAAGGTCAGACAGAATTCCCAGAAGCCCTCAGGCTAGCCAGCCTAGAGTACATACTAGAGAAACAGGAGACCCTTCCTGGAATGCCTGGCCTCGTTCTCTGAATATACCTGCTTTCACAGATAGAAGCACATGCTTACATTGTACAGACACACATACACATTGTACACACACACATAGATACATATACATATTATAGATGAGTGAAAACATTAAAGGGTATTCTAGGTTGTCTAAGTTAACAATCATAATTTAACTTTTGAATAGTTTCCTATTTTTGTATTATGTTAAAGTATTTCATTCTGTGTAGAATTTTTTTCCAACATTTACTTTTCCAACACTTGTTTGCTTGCTAACAGTACACTAAAATCTGTATTTGATAAATTCTAAAATATCTATTTAGGCCTTCATCCATCCCCAGCGAAGCAAGCATTTCACAAAATCATTATTTCAGCTCTCATCTTTTCTGATCTAGTTAATCTTTTGTTATTTTTTTTCAAACAGTCTCACTGAGTGGCCTAGGCTGCACTGAATTATTCTACCTCAGTTTCCTGAAGGCTAATAGTCCCATGCCACCCTATGTGGCCTTATTTAAGTTTTAAAGCTGCTCATTTTGTTTCTCAATCTACTAATGGTTTCCGACCTGCGGTTTTAAAATGCTGAGACTCACTTGCTCTGGGAATGGTGAGATAACAAGGACAGGTCATTTTGGCATGTGATAATTTTCTTGTGCAGGAGAAAGAGTTTTCTAATTTTGTTCTTTTCCTATGTGGATTAGGGTTCCAGAACTGCTGTATAAAATGTCAGTGTTATGTTAAGAATTGTGGAAAATGGATTAATGCTATTGCTGAACAGTTTCTTTGACCAATTCCTTCCAGCTCTTTGAGAATTTAAGTGTTAACTTACTAGGCAATCTGTGTTTTTATTAACATGGTAAAAATTACTGCGTGGGCATCCTTTCATCAGAATGCTTGCTTGTTTTGCTTTGTTTGTTTTACACCTACCTAAGAGTTGTAGTGGTTGAATATCCCTAATCTGAGCATTCACAATTTTAAGTATTCTGGAATTCCAAACTTGCTTTTAGAGAAGCCTTAAATTCCCAGCATGATTGAGTGGAAGGAACAAAGGCTTCCTGTATGTCCTTTGCCCGTCCCCATGCATAGCCTCTGAACCCTTGTTCGCAGTTTCCCCCAGCTGTGTTTTGCCAAGTTGTTCTATTACCAATAAAAATTTGAGAGTCAGATATTGGGGTGAAAACCTGATAGATCAAATAAGCAGAGGAGGAGCGACTAGCTGACCTTCCTTTCTGACAGCCAGTACCTCCACTCTCCACAGGTCACGGATCAAAGAGAGTGCAGGAATTCCAAGTCCCTCCCTTCTCCTTCCTGTCTGATTTCAGTATCCGTATCAGCATCACTGTGGCTAATTCTGGTCAGCTAGTTACTGACTTGGCCTTCTGATTCAAAGTTAACTTTGTTAGCACAGTTTAGGAATGTCATAGTATGATCAAATGTCCCACAACACCCCCTACTGTGTTTTCTGTTCCTGTGATAAAATAGTGTGATACAGGCAACCCCCAGGAGGAAGAGCTTCTGCGGCCTTATGGTTCCGTGGCTGGTAAGGTCCATCATGAGGGAAGCGTGGCAGCTGGAGCAGGAAGCTGCAAGCTCACAGCCTTGATCACAGCATGGGGCAGATAGCAAGCTGGCCAGTTGTTTTAAATCACAGTCCTGTTCCTCAGTGATGGACTACTGACAAGACTACACAACCTAAATTTCCATAAACAGTTCCACCAACCAGCAACCAAGTAGTTGAATGCCTGAGACTGTGGGGGCCATTCTCACCATAAACCTCCATATTCAGTTCCCTGGCCCCCGAAGGCTTAGGGTCATACCATAATGCAAAATGCACTTAGCCCAACTTGAAAAGTTTCTGTAGTTTTTCATATTCCTTAACACTGAGTCTCTCAGCAGTCTCTTAATTGTAACCCCCCCCTGTAAAATTAAAAAGCAAATTATATACTTCCAATGTATAATAGTATAGAATTTTTATTACCATTCCAGAAGGGAGGAATGCGGCCAAGTGAAGAAATACTGAACCAAAGCAAGACGAGAACCCAGGAGGGCAAACATCAAATCCTGCAGCTCCATATCCAACGTCTGCTACTTTAATCTTAAAGGACTTAGATAAGAGCCTCTGTTCCTCCAGCTTTGCTGCCTACAGTCTCTCTCTCTCTCTCTCTCTCTCCCTCCCTCCCTCCCTCTCTCTCCCCCCCCTTCCTGATTCTATTCCCTCTATAGCTCTGCTTGGCCCTATTTCATGGCTCTGGCATCTCTAGCATTGGGGTTGTCCTCTGCAACCCAGACTTTCCTTGACAGCTTTACACAATGGCTTTTCACAGCCTCTTGCCCTCTCATGGCCTCATGCAAAGACTCCCTTGTTATACACTGACTGACCTCAGCAACTCTTTGAAACCATGCACAACCCCGTCATTCTTGCAACCTTCATGCCTGTGAAGCCAGTGTCAAGTAGACATGAACTACACGGCCAAGTTCAGCTGTCTGTGTGAGATGGAGGCTACCCCCTTGAATCACATTAGTAGTGGAGTGTTTATTTAGTTGCTATGAGAAGATGCCTGCAGCTCTCCACTGCAGGTTGGAAGTTTAGCCAGTGGGATCTTGCCCTGAGGGCACCCTCCTTTTGTTCCAGTGCAGAGTAGGCCCCTCTAATTTCTAACAATTACAGCTTTAAGCCTCTAACTTCCTGAAGTTCTTTTTCTCTCTAAACTGTATGTTTTGCCCTACTTGCTCTTTTCTCATTGTAGGCTATGTAATAATAACCATACCCAAGGATTAATCCATCACTTTTTTAACCTTAGGCAAGTTCTTAGGACAGGGGCAGACTGCAAGCAGATATTTTTCTTTTCCCCAAGATATCACAGGAATGGCCTCTAGCCCAGCACTGGGAAAGCCCTTGCTTCCCTCTGAAAACCTGTGACTTGGGCTTCCATGGTCCACTCTGCTGTCCATACAGCTGACTTCTAGGTTCCCATGTGAATGGCTCTGTAAGCTCTATTTATAGCATTCAACTGCTTTCTAGTCCAGGGTTCCAAATTCCTCCTAAAAACCACATGGACAGATTCTTCATAGCAACAGCCCACTTTCTGGTGCCAATTTTTAGGCCAGTAGAGCATAAGACCAGGAAGCAGTTTGTGTGTGTGTGTGTGTGTGTGTTTGTGTGTGTTGAGTGGGACCATTTCCTAGTCTACTCCCTATTCCTGGGTCCTTGAATCCTAGCTGTAGGAGAGAAAGTACTCTGTGTTGGATGCTGATTCAAAGAATATATCATCTTCTGGAGAACCCTGCCTCTGCTGTCCAGCCTGTTACTACCATTGACGCTGTAACTGAGTCTTTAAAAGGCTATTCCACCTCCACCATTTTATCAAGCCATGTGTTTTAGAGTGGTGGGGAACATGGTAAGGCTACTGGATTCCATGAGCATGCACCCCCTGTTGCAATCCTTTGACCATGAGTTCCTTGGTCAGAAGCAATAGTGTGTGAAATAAAATGATGATCGAATGTCATGATGGTGGATAAGGCATTTTGTAGGATCACTGTTGCTAGTTTTTGCAGATGCATTACATCAGCAAAGGCAAGTCTATAACCAGAATAAGAATTTATCCCAGTAAGGCCAAAGCAATGCCCTTTCCACAAAGAAAGCACAATCAGCCTGGCATCCTAGCTGACTGGTCATTCAGGGGAATGGAGCCATGTCATGTCTAGGCTCGTTGTTGGTCTCGGTTGCTGGTAGATCCACCACTCAGCAGGAGCTGCAGCCAAGTCAGCCGTGGTGAGTGGAAGTCTATATTATCAAGCCCCTATATAGCTATTTGAGTGGAAAGTTCCATCCCAAGCCCCCTCCTCTGGGAGTCGCACCTCTGAGAAAGCCTGCCAAATGGTGACCCCTCCCAAAAGAGGCCCAAGACCACTCCCACAGGGTATTTAAACTGCCCCCCAGAGAACAAACACATGGTTTTCTGGTCTTCCTTTCCATCTCCATCCCTTATGGGTTCCATCTCTTGGGGCTGGGAGGTACCCAGGAGTATTAGTATCCATTAAACCTGGGCTTTTTCTAATTTGGTTTGATTTGGTCTGATTTGGATTATTGTATTGATGGAGAGGCTTATTGGGCTGTAAAAACCCTTAAACAACCTCCGTCTCAGACACCGTAGCTATTTTGTTCAAGGACCCACCCAACTTTGACCAGGGCAGGGATGACTGGGGAAAGAGGCTAACCATCCTCAGAATGGGTTATCCAATCTATGATTGTTAGCCCCTATGCTGAGGTCATCTTTTGCTGAGCATTTACACGGAGCGGCAGTGTCTTCAGACACTTTGTCCATTTGGAGGGCTTTGCCCACATATTTCTAATGAGAATGCCTTTCTCACCAAGTTTTCTATGGTACTTCTTCCAAGTCCCTGGCCATCCAGCCAAACCACTGGCCACAGTTCATGCTTCGGTAAATAGTCACAATCTGGTCATTTCTCCTTACAAGCAAAGTGTAAGACCATGTGTACTGCCTAAAATTCTGCCCACTGTGAATATTTTCCTTTACCCCAGTGTCTTTCATGGTTGTCCCCGAAAGGGGTGGTAACACTGAAGCTGGCAACTTCTGGGTGGTGCCTGAATAAAAAAGTAAACCAAGTCCAAGTCTTCTCTTCCTCAGGCAACCGATCACACAGCACACTCCATGAAGCCATCTGTACACGTCTCGCTGGGAACAGATAATACTCAGTTTAGATCACATGGTAATTTGGTGCCCAACCCCCAAATTTCTGCTAAGGCTTGATAGTGGATTAAGAACTGTCTTTACAAGAGAGACCAGTCAGCACACAATGATAGAGCCTTGCTTCTAAATCCCTAGCCTCTGCTGTGATTGATGCATAGCAGCCGGCTGAAGACCCCAGACAGTATCCTTGTCTGCCAGTGACACTTCAGGTACTGTCAGGTCTGTTCAGTCATATAATCCAAGTGGTAGAGCGTCCAGGGCCTGTTTAAGGTCATTCTCTTGTTCCAGGTCCCATTCAAAGCTGGCTTCCTTCTGAGCCACTTGGTGTATAGGCAAGGGAAACAAACCCAAGTGAAGAATGTGTTGCCTCCAAAATCCAAATAGGCCCACTGAGCACTGTACCTCTTTCTTGGAAGTAGGAGGCACTGGGTACAACTTGTCCCTAACCTTAGAATATCTATACACACTCCACACTATAGGACTAGAAATTTTACTGGGGTAGAACACTCTTGAATGGATTTATTTCCTGTGCTTTGATGTACATACGCATTACCAACAAGTCCAAGGTGTTTGTTGCCTCCTGCTCACTTGGTCCAGTTAGCTTAATGTCATTAATATAGTGATAGTCATCTGTCATGCTCCATGATCCATCCACCCATCTTTTACGCAGGCCAAATAGAATTAAAGGGAGATGTGGCGGGAACCACCAACACTGCATCTTTCAAGTCCTTGGTGGTGCATTAGTTTCTGTAGTCTGTTCTAGAATGTGATATTGGATCACTGTTTTTCTGGTCTGTAGTTGGTTTTTTTACTCTTTGGGGGCCCACCACCCAGCTCCCAAATAAATACATGGAGACTTATTCTTACTTATGTATGCCTGGCCTTAACTTGGCTTATTCCTAGCCAGCTTTTTTAACCTAAATTATCCTGGTTCTCTTTAACTACATTTTGCTTCTGGGCTTTTTACCTTTCTTTATTCTATACATCTTTCATTCTTATTCTGTGGCTGTCTATGTGTCTGGGTGGCTGGCCCCTGGTGTCCTCCTCTCCTTTTCCTTTTCTCACTGCTCCTCCTATTCATTCTCTCTGCCTGGCAACCCTGCCTGTTTCTCTCTCCTGCCTAGCTATTGGCCATTCAGCTCTTTATTAGAACAATCGGGTTGTTTTTAGGCAGGCAGAGTAACACAGCTTTACAGAGTTAAACAAATGTAACACATCTTTTGTATCATTAAACAAATATCCCACAGCATAAATGAATGTAATACATCTTAAACTAATATTCCACAACACTGTTATATTAGACTATCCAGATCATATCCTATAAGCCAGTCTAATAAATTTCCTTTTAATATATCTTGGTCCTCTTCATTTAGAGAACCCCAACTAATACACCCGCCAGCACTGATAACATCATTATCACCCATAGATAAATTTATAGTCATATGTATCCACTATTACAGTACAACACAATCATTTCACTGCTCTAAAGATTACCTTTGCACCCTCTTTTCTTCCCCTTGATCTTTGTGCTGTCTCTATAACTTTGCCTGTTCCAGAAAGTCACATAGTTAGAATCACTGAGATACGTGGCTTTCTTAGATTGATCTCTTTCACTTAGTAATATGCATTGAAATCTACCCCATCTTTTCATGACTTGTTAGTTCATTTCTTTTTATTGCTAATAGTATTCCATTTTCTGAGCATGTCTTCTAGGCCAGTCAATTGTTATAGCTTGCTGAATTCATAGCTAGTCATGATTGATACTAGTTTTTTTACCCAGTACTTGAATAGCACCTTCCAGTACTATGTAGGATGAACTGTCAAGGTCAACACCGTAGTTGAATGTTATTTTAAGGTGTATTACTTTGTTTATGCTCTGGAACATTTGTTTAGTGATGCAAAGATGTGTTTGATTAAATAAAATTCAGCTGCAATCAGGAGGCTGCATCAGCAACTAACTGACAGGAAGTGGTAGGGAGGAGCCAGGTGGAGAAGCGTTTTTTTATGGAGGGGTCAAGAGATTCATGAGGGCTTTTGGAGGCACACGAGGAGAGGAGGTGAGCTACTTGTTCTCCAGTCTTTCTGAGGAGCAGAATCCTACCTCGAACCTTGAATCTTGAGTTCTATAGAGGGACAGAGTTTTAGTTAAGTTCCCTTCGTAGCACCCGAGGGAACAGAATTCCCCAGGCTGTGGCCCTCCTGGCCTAACACTGCTGACGCTGCTGCTAGCAGCTAGAAGCAGAATTGCAGTTACTGTTTCGGACAGCTGTGGATTAAAAGTCAGCAACAATTTAAAAAAGAGCACAACACAACGCCAGCTTGCTTTCACAGTGTTTTATGACTTAAGCATGTGGTGTGTTTAGTAATAAGGTCTTACACCATATTCTGGATGATAAGCTAGAGTATTGACGAAAGCTTGTAATATTTGTGGGCCTAAGGGACCTCACTGGCTATGTTGGCAAACCGTAGTCACGTGGGAAGAGGGAACATTAATTGAGGAAATTCATCCACCAGAGAGTGGCCTGTGGGCAAGACTGTGGTATGTTTTCTTGATTGATGTGAGAGGGTCCAGTTATCTCACCATGGATGGTGCCATCCCTGGACTGGTGGTTCTGGGAGCCATAAGAAAGGCTGAGCCAATGGTGGAGAGCAAACCAGGGAGCAGCATTCCTCCACAGGCTCTGCATCGGGTCCTGCCTCCAAGTTCCTGCCCAAACTGCCTTCAGTGAAGGACTGTAATGTGGAAGCGCACAGAAATAAACCCTCGTCTCCAAGTTGCTTATGCTTATAGTGTTTTCTTCCATTTATAGAAACCCTAGCTAAGACACTAGCCAACAACTCCAAAAGAAATAGCTCATACCTGACACTTGGCTTTTTAATTATTATTTTTTTATTGTTTTATAAGACGAGTTTTATAGAGTAACTCCGTTTTCACTCTTTTGTGCATATGTATATGCCAGTTGAATACACGTCTGTGAATAGTTATGTGAAGCTCCGCCAGCCCTTCACTAACAAGATAGATTTAATGTTTTTAACAAATCCGAAGTCATCTAAGTGTTGTTCCAGAGGTGCAAAGATAAACACTGGAGCAGCCCACACTTCCTTTCTCCTGCTTGTGAAGGACCAGATCTCCTCCCACTGCTTTCACCCACCTATGACCTTCACCTTGAAGTCTGAGCCAGCCAGGAAAAGGCTGCTCTTGGCTGCTGGTGGTCTCCTGCTCTCTAGTGGCAGCAGGGAGTTAGTGAGAAAAGGGAAGGGCAAGGCTGGAAAATGAGATCTCAGAAACGGTGGCCGTGGCCAGTGGTGGTGGTGGTTAGTACTGCTTAACGCAGAGACCGGCAGATGTCCTGCAGTCCCATTCAGATGCTGCTGGGCCATCCCAGACGCAGCCCATGTTTAAGACAGAGGTTGTGTTGGGTCTTTTTCGGGGCCTTCATTCTGATGAGTCCCAACCTGAGGCCATTCCCACAGTCTCTCAACTCCCAGGCCTCCCTGTTCTATGTAAGCATGCTTGCGTGAGAAAATGGTGCACAGAGAGCTCGAGAGAGCATGCGTTGCATGTACAGTGGCCCAGCTCTCTGACATTTGCCCTCCTTGAGTAAATTTGGAATTGACCAGTGTGTGCTGTTGCTATGCCTGTTGTTGGATGTCTGTCAGGATGGCAGCAAAAAGCAGTGCTTATATTTTCCCCCTAGACTGCTGTAAGCCTGGAGTCCATCTGTGAAATAATGCCCAGAGTTAACTCAATGTCAGAAGGACCAGAGGAGTACGTATTAGTATTAATTGTTCTAACAATATTCAGTCCCCATGGCCCTGAACAATCTGCTGATTTCATGATTCCTCAGCCTCTGGATGTTTCTCTTACATTCTTTCATTCATTTCTACTTGACTCAATTTTCCTTGATATTTTAGAACATGGAGCAAACGGGATCTACAAAAGGCTAATGCTCCAGTAAGAAGCAGTAAATGGTGGCCGGTGTTAACGTGTCTTTTGGATCTCACAGACGCGATGCTGGGCTGTGTATTAGGGTAATTGCTGTTTAGGATGCATCAAAACGGAAAGAGTTTCAGTTATGCAAATTAGTGGTTCATTCGCTTACTGTGTGTTTACTTACAGGTTCTTTAATTTTTATTGAGTTTTATCTGAGCCCGTTAAAGTTGTCATTGTATCTTGTTTCTAAGATTATCCACATTGTTCATCCTTGCCATTATCTGTAAGGAACTAGAAAGTTCTGTTGTTGATGCTGATCACAATGGACTGCTTCCTTGCTGTTTGGAAAGTTTGAAGTAACTGAGATAACTAATTTCCACCATCTGAGAACAATCAGCTCTGCGGAAAACTTTCTCTGGCAGCTCCTCCCCCGAGCCCTGTGGTTTTTTGAGACAGGGCTTCACTCTATGGCACAGGCCGACCTGGATCTTAACTGCACATGTATCCAGGATGGTCTCATACTCATGCCAGTCCTGCCTCTGAGTGCCGTAGTTACAGGTGTGAGCCTCTACACTTGACAGAAGTTTTCAGGTAGACACGTTAAGTCACTTGAGAATCTGAGCTGCTCTTCCGTGGCTGGATGCTTAGAGTAAAGAATGATTTCCTCCCCTGCTTGAAATGAGTACGGTTGCTGTTTTCACACTGTATAAATGTTATATACATCAGTGAAATAAATGTAAACAGCAATGTAATTCAGAATGTGAAGGGCCCCCTAAATGGTGTGGATGTCCAAGGTCTGGTGTGACCTGTGTGTTCAGGTCTGTGTGAATTTGTGTGGAGGTCAGTGGTCAACACCGGGTCTTTTCCTCAGTTGCTCTCCGTGCTGTATTTTGAGACAGGCTCTCTCACTGAACTTGGAGCTTCCAGTTTAGGCTAGGCTGGCTGGTCAGTTAGCTCCAGAAATCTGCCCGGCTCTTCCTTTTGTGTACTACTTACTATGCTGAGATTACAGAAAGAAGCCCCCACCCCTAGCTAGCGATAGCTCCATGCTCGTGTTTTCAAGGCAGGCACTCTACTGACTGAGCCACATCTCCAACCCTTCTGTTTTCTTCATCAGTAAACCCACCAATTGATGGTCATGCAGATTGACTTCCTAACTGGTGGCTTTCTCTTTTAATGATTTATCATGCTGACAAATAGGAGTGACTTAACGTAGTTCCCTCTTATTGGACATAGACTCATTCTTGTTTTCTCTAGTCTCATTCTTCCCTCAGTATGTGGCTGTTTAACTTCATTAAAAGGAAATGATATTAAAATTCAGTCTCTTGCTCACATGAGGCACATTTTACATGCTCATTGTCTCCATGTGCCTAGCACAAACGACTTTTCTGTGGCTGTGTGGGTTACACTGGACAGTGTTCTCATGCTGCGACTACTGATTTGCCGACTGTTAGAGCTCCGGCTTCAGCACTTGTTCCCCCTGTGTCCCCCCCCCCCGCCCCCCCAGAATGTTCATTCTGAGGCAGGGATTTCTCAGAGCCTCTTTTTTGGGGGGTAGGGGGGACGCGGGAGTTTGAGACAGAGTTTCTCTGAAGCTTTGGAGCCTGTCCTGAAACTCGCTCTGTAGACCAGGTTGACCTTGAACTCACAGAGATCTGCCTGTCTCTGCCTCTGGAGTGCTGGGATTAAATGTGTGCCACCATCTCCCGGCTTCTCAGAGCCTCTTATGTACAGGTCTCTGTGCTGTTCACTTGGGAGTCTGTTGAGGAAACATCAAAGTAAGATCTTCATCCTACCACATTGTATTCAACAAAGATACTTTTAATTCTCCCAGTAAGCATGCATGTAGTTACAAATAATATCTATATTGCCTTATTTTTTATTATAAAATATGTTCAAATACTAACAAAAAAGTGTAAGATAAAAATATCTTCTCTGAAATAAGCTACCTTATTTACTCTGGAGGCCAGTTTTGAGTGACAGACTTGGTTTGGATACTGTCTCTAAAGGATCTTCCAGAACGTGAACTGAAGTATTATCAACTTGTCAATCAGAGGGTGGGTCACAACCCCTTTAGTGGTTCAACCTCCCTTTTCCAGGGGTCACCTAAGACCATCAGAAAACAGAGATATTCATATTAAAATTGAGCAAAACTTATAAAGTAGCATAAAAATGATTTTGTGGTTGGGTGATCACAACATGAAGAAAGAACTGTATTAAAAGATTGTCACATTAAAAAGGTTGAGAACCACTGATTTAAATAGATAGTTCTCCTATTTTGATCTCTTTCTTAACCTACTTATTTTATAAAATGCACCCCCATGTTTGCTGTAGACCCTATATTATATCTATACAGTGTATTAATTTGTATTAATTTTGTGAACTTGAACTTAACTTTATACTATATGTACTATCTAGTAGATGCTGGGAAACTGAAGAATTTGGACCCATTCCCTCAGACGGACAGGGCCAGTGTAAATGATATGGACTGCTGGGGAGCGTGTGGGGTGCAGGGGTGATAGCGCTCTTACATGTTCTTTCCTTTTCCTCCACTTTCTGTTCTTTTGGAGAATATAAGGTCCTAATGGATAGATTTCAAAATTTTAAACACATTTATATTGTTCTTATTTTTTTTTTGTTAAGATGTTCAACCTTATTTATTTATTACATTTTGAGGCAGAATCTCTCTGTGTACCTCTGGGTGACCTAGAACTTGTTATGTAGGCCAAGCTGACCTCAAACTCAAAGAGATCTGCCAGCCTCTGTCCCCTGGAATACTGAGATTGCCGGTGTGCACCACCGTACCTAACTTATTTAATTATCTTCAAGATTATTTTTACTATTCATTTATTTGTCCATGTGCGGATATATGCTGCGTGTATGCAGGTTCCTGTATAGACCAGAAGAGGGTGTTGAGTCCCCTGGAATGGAGTTGTAGGCAGTTGTGAGCTGCGTGCTGGCATCTGTACTGGGTCTTCTGGAAGGGAGACAAGTGGTCTTAACTGCTGAGCCATCTCTCCAGTCCCGTCAACCCCTCAGCTTTTTACTTTTAGGTTTGACATTACTGTTAGGACTGTGTCCTCATAGGCAGAGATGCAGTGCAAATCTGTAATTCCTGTCACACAAGGCTGTCCCCCAAGACGCGTGGTTACTGTTGCTCTCATGCACTAAGCATTTTAAAGATGCATCCTATAGGGAAACGGTACTGCCTCTAAAGCAGTGGTCTCAGCTGTGGGTCCTGACCCCTTTGGGGGATCAGACAACCTATCACAGGGTCACCTAAGACCATTGGAAAACACAGATCATATTTGCATCATGATCCGTAACAGTAGGAAAATCAGGGATGAAGTAACAACAAAAATAATTTTATGGCTGGGGGGTCACGGCAATATGAGGAACGGTTAAAGGATCACAGCATTAGGAAGTTTGAAGACCACTGCTCTAAAGTAACAGTCTTTTAATTGGGGAATTCTAATGGGGGAAAATCGATAACAACTTAGAATAAAGTTAGAAATAAGAGAATTGATCAATTTTTTTTCTTTCTTTCTTCTTTTAGGGCAAGTTAAAGTCTTCAGAGCACTGTATACGTTTGAACCCAGGACTGTAAGTATTCTGATGTAAACTGTGAAATTGACACAGCAACCTAAGGTGACTTTATTTAGACACCTATTCTGGCCTGAGTAGCCTGTACTTTCTGCCGTGCTGTACGTAATCCACAGGATGAGTGTTCAGTCCCTCTGCACTGCTCTCTCCCAGTGACTGGAGCTCATAAAGCTCAGGTTGTCGCATGGCCTGGGTTTGGAGGTCAGAGACTCCCTCACATTGCTTCTCTCCTTGGGTGTGGGGACGTCTGTTTTCAAGTCACCAAGTGGCCTGCACACAAAATTATCTAAACTACAGAGACTCCAATCTTAGCTTTGCTCACACACCAACCTTCCTCATCCTCTCCTTGACCCCTCTACCTCATACCTCTTCACAACCTCCTTTTATTATTTATTATTCTTCCATCTCTTCTGTGTGCACTTTTCTCTGTGAATCCAGGTGTCCACCCACCCACTCATGGTTTAGTGAGCCCCTGTTTTGTGTCACACACTGGATGAGCCCTGCGGACAGTGCAGCCACAGCTCAGTGACATATAAGAAAGCTAGCTAAGCTTGAGGGAGCCGGCAAGCACCATTCCTCCGTGAATTCTCAGGGCTCCTGCTTGGGTTCCTGTCCTGATGGTTTCTCTTAGTGATAAAAGTGTAAGCCACATCAGCCCTTTCCTTCACTCAGCTGCATTTGGTCAGAGTGTTTTAGCAACAGAAAGGACACTGGAGTACCCTCCGTAGCACCATCATTTCTCCATAGTTTCTCCGTAGCATCCAGCATCATTTGCCTGTGTCTCCCACTCAGAGTGCTGATTCACGCTGCCAGGCTGGGGCCTGCAGAAGACCACAATCTGCCATTTTCTAAACCTCTACCCAGCTCCTTATTTGAACATGGGAATACTGCTCATTGCTCACTCTACAGCTGCCCTGCAGTACTGACAGAAGGTTCCTATTTGAGGTCCATCACTTGGTGACCAGCAGCTGGAGACTAATAGCCCGAGTCTGCATACTCAGATAGACTTTCCCAGACTTCAGAGATGCCAGGCTTCTAGACAGAAAGGGCTGTTTCTCTCACCCCAGGAGGAGGACAGAACGTGTATGGAGGGGGCTGCTGCAGCAGAATCACAGACCTGAAATTTTAGCCACAGACACACAATTCCTCATAATCCTGGAAGCCAGAGGCCCCAGATTGAGTTGACAGCAGGGCTGGTTTCTTCTGAGGCCTGTCACAGACACCTTCTCCCCGTGTCCTCATGTGGCCTCTTCTTGAGTGTGTCGGTGTTCCTGGCTCTTCATGGATGCCAGTTGGATTGGGTTAGGGTCTACCTCAAAGCCCTCATTGTATCTTCATCATCTCAATAAAGACCGTCTTTCGCTAGGAGATGGTGCCACACGCCATTAATCCCACTATTTGGGAAGCAGAGGTAGAGGCAGGCAGATTTCGAGGCCAGACTGTCTACAGAGCGAGTTTCTGGACAGCCAGGGCTACATAGAGAAATTTTGTCTCAAAAAAAAAAAAAAAAAGACCCTGTCTCTGAGGACAGTCACACTTTGAGGTGCTGGGAGTTGGAACAGCAGCCCAGAATTGGGGAGGAAGCTCAAAAGGCCGTGACAGGTAGTGGCCTGAGCCCAGAGTCATCTTTAACTTCGCTCCCAGGGATGTCTCTGATGGGATCAGGATGACTCAAGGAGGATAATTGTGGAGAAGAGCTCACAGCCTCATCAGTTGCTCCTCCAGACCAAACAAGCAGGAGGCCACACAAGCTTCCTGAAGAATGAGGCCTGTGTTCCCTGAGGGTAGAGACACGTGTGCTGCTCTCCCCAGGTGTCCTTGGCTGGGTCCCTGTTGTCCTTCCTCACTGGCCTCCTCCAGGTGTGTGGCTCCTCCCCACCTTCTGCTTTTCCTCACTTCCAGGATGACTCAAGCTTCCCTGCTAGGTTAATGTTTCCAGTGTGTGGCTTCGGTTCCCTGTCTGCTGCACATCTGTGTTTCACTGTGTGGCCCTCTGCGGTGTAGCTCTTGTTCCCAGTGCCCCTGGCCGCTGCCCCTCCTCCTCCTTGTATCACCCAGAGGACTCAGGAGAACCCATCTCTGCACCTTCTCTGGACCCCTGGTGTTACCCCCTCTATGCCCATATGAACTGTTAGCCCCTCCATGAATACTGCGCTGAGCACTTCCACGAGGAGTGGGTGCCTCTTACTGTGACCTGCTCAGGCACAGTACTGTCCAGGCGGGTCCCATCTGGGGAGCAGAACCCAGGTTCAGAGCCTGTGCTAGGCTTTCTGATTTGTCCTGCCTCTTTCGCTGCTTGTGACCTGGAGAGGACTTCACCTTTGTCTCTGTTGTTTTTAGCGAGAACCATGATAATGCAAAGGCGGCAGCAGCTGTAGGGGTCGCTATTGCTACTGAGTACTGATTGCTATATTGATAGACATTTACAAATATCTTTTTTTTGTTTGATATATTGATTGCTAATTTATCTCCATTTCTTCTCTGGAGAAAGTCTCTCCTTGCTGTTTCTTAAATTCTTAGTTATTAATGAATATACAGGAGAAATACATATTTAACTCATTAGGTAATTTTAAAAGTATTCTCTCTTTAAAATGTGGCTATAAATTTTGATATGCTGGTCCTAGGATCAGTAATGGCCATTTCACATCCTGTCATCCCCAGTCCTTCATGTTCTCCCTTCTGTCAGTCTAGATACTGAAGCATCTTATCCAGTGAGTAGGAGATCACCAGCTCAGACAGGCTTTGTTTTCCCTATTAAACTTTGAACATCCTCCTAGACATTAATGTACTTTTGTGAGTATGTGACCCTGTCTCTTGGACAGTGCTGAAAACATAGTTTGTTCCCCTGTAACAGACAGTCCTCGTCTTTGTATGGGCACACAACACACTGGCCACACAGCATGTCATCGCAAGGCACACACAGCTCATACTATGACACAAGGACACAGCACAGCACAGCGCCCAGGATCCTTAGCACACCGTGGCACACAGCACAGCGTGCTCAGCATAGCACACATTGAGTGTACCACGTGCACAGCATACCATGTACTCAGCGTGCCGTCGCTAAGCGTATCCTGGACACAGCACACCGAGGGTGTAGCACACCTCATACCCAGCCCACCGAATTCACAGCACACTACAGAATACACTGAAAATACAGCTGAGTGCGTAGCACCACATGCTCCACATTCTGAACACATCGCTCAGTATACTGAGGCCACAGTACTCCAAGTCCTTTCACCCTGTATGCTTGGCACACCAGATATACAGTGTACTAAAGGCTTAGTAGGCTGAGCTTGTACCGTATAATTGTTTGTAGCACACCAACTACCTACTTAGAGCATTGTGGCCTGGAAATACTGAAAGATGAGCTGGAAGCTAGGAGCTCTTTGCTCGCATATACTACAGGCTAGAAGATGATGGTTCTGCTTTTAGCAACTTACAACCCAGGAGACAGTGAGAATGGCAACCAGCTCTAGTTCTGGTAATGTGTCGCCTGGGTAGAGCAAGCAGTTGTGGTTCCTAACTATCTATCTGTTTCAAGGACAGGTATTTCTGGCATCACCCAGCCTTCTGTGATTCTAACTCTCCCCAGCCCCCATTTGGATGAAGTGTCACACAGACACACCTGCCCGGACTGGCTGGGCCAGTGGGAAACCATATTGACAGGGAGGAGCAACAGTGGCTGGAGGAGGAGTGTGGATTTCTGAAGGAAACCAGATGGACGGCTTGGTCATACAAGGCGTGCCAGGCTGCTCTAGGTTATAATGAAAGAAGGAGGTCCAGAATGGGGATGCAAAAGCTGAGGTAGGATCCCAGCCATGCTCCCCTCTGGGATCTTCAGCCTTTCTCTATCTGCTTGCTAAATAGAGATGCTTAGGACCCAGTTCTGCTTAGTAGGTCTTTGCAAGGCTCCGGCGAGGTCCAGCGTACTTTGCATGGGAAAAGAACTGTTTTCGACATTGCTGTCCTGCATTTCTGAGGAGTCAGGATGAGGAATGTTTTCCAAAGCAACCATCACTGAACTAGGCCACGAGACCGTGATGACCAACAGTGGCGATGTGTGATGTTTCTCTGAGAGGAAACAAAAGCTGGGCTTGGAAATTGGGGCTTCACAGTCTGAATATCACGTGCTGTGTGACAATCTCATCTTTAATCCAGCAATACAAAATGGCCCCACTCCTTAGGATTGTTGGAGAGGGTTGAATTACTATTTGCAAAGGCCGTGACCAGTGTATGACACATGAGTAATGTTATAAAATAATAAATGAGAACATTCATGGAAAATTTATTTTACTTTTGAATAATTTTTGTGTTTTTAGGTTTCCAAATCTAAAAAAATATATTTAGAAGTATATCACAGTTTTTCTAAGATTTAAAAAAGACATATTTGCATAAACCAGTAAAATTACTGCCTTGGGACTCTGCTGCCCATAATATATAGGAATGAGGATGTACATTTTCACCCAGTACTAATAAAATTTACACTTGGTACTGTGGCTCCAGTCATTGCTTAGTATTTTTTTTTTTTTTTTTGGCTTTTACTTTATGTGAGACAATGTCTCTCTCTGTAGCCCAGGCCGGCCTTAAGCTTAGAGCAATCCTCCTGCCTTAGCTTCCTGAGTGCTGGGACCAAAGGCATGAGTAACTACTGTAGCTCGCTTCTTGTTCTAATACCTTGTCATTCTTCAAGGAGAGGTGAGAGAATGTGGCTAAAAACCAGAGAACAAGCTGATGTAATGACGTGTTCATGGTATAATTGGGTCTCCGCTTTCCATTTCTCCTCCATGAATACAAAGCCAGGAATGTAAAAGTAGAATATTCCTTAAACAGTTTACATTAAGTGGTCTGTTGTGGGTTCTTAATGGAAAATGTGATTCTTTTAGGTAATGTCTAATTTCAAGCCGTAATGTTACCTTATTGACTGTACAGTCCCCAGCAGTGTCAAGAATTGCATAAACCGCCCCTTAGCCAGGCTCGGAAAACCCAGCCCTTTATTTTGTCCTTTCGGAAGAAGATACTATATAGGTAGTGTTGTACTTGAGAGCTTTTACAGGAGAAAAACTGTAAAATCTAATAAAATGGCTGGGCAGTGGTAGAGCACACCTTTAATCCCAGGAGGCAGGCAGATTTCTGAGGTCAAGGCTAGCCTGGTCTACAGAGCCAGTTCCAAGACAGCTAGGCCCGTGTGGTAAAAACCTGTCTCAATCCCCCCCCCCCCAGCAAACTTATAAAACAGCCAGACCTTTTTCTCCCTGACTGATTGGCTGCTGGTTGTTGCCTCATTTGATCAGCAAACCTGACTGGGTGTGGGGGGTTGGGGTAGAGAGGTGCAGTCCCCCTTTCGAGCAGCTGTGGTCCACTTAAAGCTGGGTCAGCACTGTGATGTCGTCAGACAACTCAGCTTGGTGACATTTTCCTAAGATGCCCTTCGCCAAACCACAAAATAGGAGAATTACCTAAAAGATGCTGAGAGTTTTGACTTTGTTTTAAAAATAGAGGTAAAACTCACACAACATAAAATTAACCATTTTAAAGCCAACAGTTGAGTTCTGGGATTAATACAGTTGCCGCGGTGAGCAACCGCTTCCTTTACCAGGTTCCAACACATTTCCTTCACCCCAGAGTAAAACCCTGTGCCCGAGAGGTGGCCACGTCTCATTTCCCTGCTCACTACTCAGTTCATACAGAGAAGTAATAGTTAGAGATTTGATGTGTGCATATATGTACACTCAGGCCTGTTGTGTATTTCAGACTTTTTTTTTTTTGGCAGAGATTTTTTTCATATTTTCGTTTGTTTCGTGGGTGAGTGATCTTACTAAAGATGGAAATTTAGGCAGACCTGGTTTTTGAAGGCGACTAAAGCGAGAGGGAAAGGCAGCTCCTTGACTCCTGCAAGGTGCCGGCTGAAGAGGGCTGTTGTGAACTGTGATGGCCTCGGACATCTCTAATGTGGAATGGGCACATCTGACCCTTAGAAAACTCCAGGAAGTGCAGCCAGCGTAGAAGTAGCTGCAGGTCACCCCACCCCCACCCCTGCGCAGGCGCACCAAACACACCATTCCCGTGCCTTGGCACTTTCTAAGGAGAGACGATAAAATGCCTCCTTAATGCTCTGAGATGGCCCCTGTGTTCAGTGCTATGCTGTGATGATGAATGTGGGACTCGCTTAAGTGTCCTCAGAGGATCCCGTTTGCCGCTCGTGTTAAGGGAAACGGTCTGTCTAATCACTTTCTGTGTCTGCGGCCTATCGAAAGTATTATTGGTCATCCATCTTCAAAACAAATGCCTAGAGAAAAATCTCAGAGGTCTTTTGTTTCTCTGCTCCTGAATATTATTTCAAATGAAGTTACAGTGCACTTCCTCAGGTCCAGTGGGTTTAACTAGTTTTGGGTAACTTGTGCTGTAAATCAAAGTGTAAAGGCAATAAATGTGCCAGGAAGTTGCCTTTCAAGGAAGCCATTCGTGTGGGGGACATCATCAGTCACCAGTCACTAAGTTTTATATACGGCGAATCTTTCATCTGACTTCATATTGCGGTTGCTTCAAGCACGATGCAGTTGCTAACAGTCTTTGTTTATATTCAGTGGAAATTGGCAATTAGAATGGTGTATGTGGATCAGCTTTGAATTGCAGTTCGCCATAGGGCAGAGTCATATGTCCTCATCCCAGTCTGTCCCTGAGGGGAGGCAAGCACTTTGGTGGATGAATGGGCGAAATAATTTGTTTCACTAGTATAATTTTTCTATATGTGGAATAGGCAGAAATAAAAAGTCTTTTTTTTTCTAGATATTTTCCTACAAGTATTGTAAAGTTTACTTGGTAATAACAACAAATTTGGAAAATCCCTATGCATAATTTGCACATAATCATCATTTCTTCCTGTGTCTGTACTTGGTGTTTTTTAGCCTCTGTCAGTATCTGAGATTCTCTTTCAGTGGGCATTGGACTTCCTGTTTACTCAGAAAGTCGTGGTGTTATCTGCTGGCAGAAATGAGATGTGTAAACCTAGTGCAAGCTTTCTTCAGAGAGTTCACAGGGCACTTATGGTCAGGCCAGTGTGAAGGTACTAGCTATGAAGTTAGCACCTAGAGTTGCTAGTTTCTGGATGACTTCTTGTATTTTAGCTCTTTAGGCTGTCAAAGCTGAATTATATGTTAATATACAACTAATATAATATATTACTCATGTATGATAAACACTCATTCTCTCTCAGCATAAAGACCAGGTAATAGTTTTCTGAAAATAAGCAAATATAAGTATTAATATTTTTCATAGTCTTGATTTTGAACATTTATCCACATGTCTACATAGATACATGCATGCATGCATGCATACATATGTGCGTGTGTGTATATCACACATCTGTTATATTGCATGTATATGTATTATGTATCTGTGTATATCTACCATAACTTTTAAGAGGGATCATCCTTTGTGATAAAAGGATATAAAAGATGTTAGAAACTCTCATGAAACAATTCTTTGAAAACATTTATCATGGGACAAATCAAGCTTTAGAATTCAAGTATTAATTTACTATAATATTTTGTTGTATAATTTATTGTTGATGTTAATACAGAAGTAATATTGTAGCTGAGCGGTGGTGTTACACCCCTTTAGTCTCAACACTTGGGAGGCAGAGGCAGGCGGATCTCTATGAATTCGAGGCCAGCTTGGTCTACAGAGAAAGAGTTGTAGGATAAGTTCCAAAGCTACACGGAGAAATTCTGTCTTTAAAAAACCAAAAAAGAAAGAAAGAAAGAAAGAAAGAAAGGAAGGAAAGAAGGAAGGAAGGAAAAGAATACTTTGGGATTTAAATTTTAAAAATGAAAGAAATCAATGTATTCTAAGATAGGAAAAATCGCATGGAGCTAATGTCTGTTCTTTCCTTCTAGCCAGATGAACTGTACTTTGAAGAAGGTGATATTATCTACATCACTGACATGGTAAGCCCAGCTAATGTTCTCTACCACTACATGCATACCAGAGATATCAACATAGGGCTCCACTGTTCCATGTAGCCATAATATTGTGGATTGTAAAGTAATATTATTATTTTAAGTATGTATTTACAGAGAGATATGCACGCAGTCTCGCTTTTTGACACATTTATAGTCACATATCATCGACAGTAATTGTTTTTTCATCACTAGGAAATAGTTGAATAAGTTTCATTGTGGCCACAGATGGAATTCTGCAGCCATACAAAGAAATATCTTTCACATACTGTTCTGATGTAATTCAAGTGGAATACAGCTAGATAAAAGTGCATATATTATGCCTCACTTAACTAAGAAAGGGTGAGAAACAGATATGCTTCTATTTTCTGACATTGAAAATAAAGAAAAAGTTGGAAAATATTACTTAAAAATTAGTTTTCTCTATTTGAAGGAAGGAAAAATAGATTTTTTAAAATTATAATTTGTTGGGGCTGGAGAGATGGCTCAGAGGTTAAGAGAACTGACTGCTGTTCCGGAGGTCCTGAGTTCAATTCCCAGCAACCACATGGTGGCTCACAGACATCTATAATGAGATCTGGTGCCCAGAACACTATATACATAATAAATAAATTAAAAAAAATATATATATATAATTTGTTTTGAAGATTTGACTTTGGAAGCATACAAACATTTATATGGCTGTAAAATTAAATAATTAAAAACAGTCCCTAAAAATTAAGAACAAAATGAATCAGATGACTTTAATCATATGCTGGCAGTTAGCTCAGCCATGCGGAGAGGAAGTATTTTCTCTCCATAAAACTTGCAATCCGACTAGACATCTCTAGTGACTATATCAAATGGAACAGAATGCCAACAAGTAATGATATAAGTAAGTAAACAAATAAATAAATAGTGCCCATCTTGCCCAGCAAATGCTCCAAGGCTTCTGTGTGTTTGAGGCTTGCGTTTGAGGGCAGCTGAGTCAGCAGGTCGCTGGTGTCCATTGTGGGTTCTCAGCATGGAGGAGGAGGATGTGCAGGTGTCAGCCAGTGAAATAAAGGAGAAACACAGAAGTCCTTCATTTGAATTGGGAAAAAGATCATCTTTTATCTGTGAAGAGGGCCTTATATTACTCTCACTGAAAGGAACAAGGCCCCTTTGAGAAATGGCTAGTGCCAGCTCTTGTTCATTAAATGTCCAGGATGAACTGAATATCTTGTGACTGGAAGAGAAGGCAGCTTCAGAAGACTGCAAGGGCCACCATACTGGAATGACAAGGAGAGCAGGATGCCCAGCCGTGAGATGGGGGCAGTTTGAGCATCAATCAGGGTAACAACCCTCAAGGATCGAAATACTATTTTAAGTTTATAGTTCCCTGAAAACAGCTCTCAATGTTACAGTGAGGCACTGTTCAGGAGTGAGGGTGTTTATTCAGCTGCTAAGGGAAGGAGTCACTGCTAGCTCTCCTTTCTTCCTGAACTTTGTCTTGAATGATCTGAGAGTTGGTAAGGGAAAGTTACTCTTTAAAGAGGTATGCTACTTATTTTAATGAGAAAACACCCCATTCTGCCACCCCTGTGATTGACAGCAGCTGCATTCCTCCAGAGGCTGCCTTGCCTTGCATGTTTCCTGAAGGGGGAAAATCAGTACCACCCATGCAATAGCCTTCCCAAAAATGTGCGCCAGAGTCTGCCTGAGCTTTTAGAACTCTATAGCAGCTCAGGGACAATGCATGGAAAAGAGGTATGTGTTTGACAATAGCATACGTTTACAACAGCCCAAATCCAGACTGTTCCAATGTCTACAGAAGAAATTAATCGTTTCTTCAAATATATATATATATATATATATATATATATATATATATATATACATACATATATTTTCATATATCTTGAGAGCTAATAGACAACAACAACAACAAAAAATAAAAAACAGAGAAGAATGGCAGAGGTACCTGTAAATTAAGGGTGATGTAAAAGGGAAATTGGTTGTACTCTGTGGTCTGTATTTGAAATCTCAAGCTGTGAACCATTGGGAATTTTGAGTTTTGACTTAGTTATTTGATGACGTTAAGGAATCGTTGGGGAAAAGTTTGAAACTGTGGTAATGGTGTCACAGTTGCTTTTGAAAAATTATCTTTCAGATACATGTTCTGATTCTGCAGAGTGAAAAATATACTATTTATCACTAACCCTGGTAATCCCAGTGGAAAGCATGACGGATGGTGGGTAGTATTGGCCACAGCAGTGAGCCTCGCACTTAGGAAATGTTACCACATTGTTCTCTCTGCTGCTATGTAGGTATGAACTTCTCTAGGATAAAAGTTATGCAAAAGTGAAGCTAAAACAAGAAGAAAATTTAGAAAATGTGGCGAACCATAAAAGTATATCATAGGAGAGATGTTAAAGTCTGGCCATCTAAACCCTTTAGCTGTAGTCTAAACTAACACCTTCTTCCCCTTTTCTCACATACTCTGGTTTGTCTGATTGAAGAAGTATGATGTATACCTGATGTGAATGGGGGATGCTGCTGTACTTAGGTTTGTAATAAGGGACATGGACCCAGATGGAAAGGGTTTGAGGATGCCATTCAATGAGGACCCAAATGAGGACTTGGGGACCCAAATAGTTTCAGCCACAATTACATGCTGACCCCCCTCTTTCTTGGCAGAGTGATACCAGCTGGTGGAAAGGGACATGCAAAGGCAGAACAGGACTGATCCCAAGCAACTATGGTGAGTACCAGCTGCACTGTGAGCCTCCTGTTTATAGGATGGCCATGCCTACCAGGTATGCACGGGCCAAATTCATTGCTTATGAGAATTCACGGTAACATGAAAACCCACAAAATTTCCAGGGAAACACTGTGGATTTTGTTCCTAATACTTTTTTTTTTTAAATGCTTTTAAACTCTAGATCAGAGATTGTTCCTCTAATTCCACAGTTCTTAACCCATGGGTTGCAACCTTTGGGAATCAAATGGCCCTTTTTCAGGGGTTACATATCAAATATCTTGCATATCAGATATTTACGTTATGATTCACAACAGTAGCAAAATACAGTTATGAAGTAGCAACAAAAATAATTTTATGGTTGGTGGTCACTACAACATGAGGAACTGTATTAAGGGATCACAGCATTAGGAAGGTTAAAAACCACTGCTCTGGCTCATGGTGAAGAAGTCCCACTTTGTTAACTAAGAGGTAGACCAGTTGTACTCTTAAGTGCTAGTCAGAGCTGCTTGAGGAGCTTATTAAGTTGTGGCTCCTATGTAAAACTATTAGTACTTTTAGTTGGGCAAAATAGGCAAAAAAAAAAAAACATGTAAGTAGAAACTAGCAGAGTAAAATTAAAAAGGCACAGAATTGGTAAACCAGGGTCCCTGATTTTAGTCTTTTTCTTCTGGTTAGTAACAGGGTGCAGTACTAATGACCCCCCTGAGTGATCCCTCTGGATTTGATTCCATATCTGTGTAGTGGGACTGCTGGGTTTAGATCACTTGTAGGAGGTTTTTAGGCTTTAGTGGTCCGTGACTCCTTAGACTAGTGGTAGAGCGAGCATGGCACTGCTTCTCAGCACTGCCAATGGACTGAAAATGTCAGAGCATGCCCTTCCGAGGCATGGAGACTATGGCTAGGTCAAAATCAGGAGCCTGCTCACCCCAGGCTCCTTGTTCAGGTTCCTCGGAAGTCCCCGACATAATTTTCCACCGTGCTGCATCTCCAGCCTTGGGCATGTATACTACGGAAAGTACTGACATAAAGTCCTGTAAAGAACGTCCTACCCCAGCTCTCTTAGGACGGCAGATGCGGGTCTGAGGTTGCACTGGAGCGGCAGTCTTCCTCTGGGCACTCCTGTTCACTCCAGGGCCACGGTGGCCGACAGGGAATAGACAGCTGCTATTCATAGATCATGCAGTGTCGCTCGCAATCACTGCTGCTGCCCCTAGAGGGGACTCAGAGCTCTTATCAAGTATCCTCAAGACAAAAGTGGTTCCACAGAATGCTGATACCTTTATGGCTGTTTCTTTATTAAATAGTTGAGTAAACTTGATGTTTGGCTCAGGTATTTGTTTGGGTTTGTTTCTATTTCCGTTAATGGCTGTGCTTACTGTCGTTTATGCTTGCAGCTAATTGCTGCGCCACTGCCTTCTTGCTTGGCTTTGTTTCATTTAACACAAAATCCAGCCCCCTTTAAAGGAGGTACTACCAGTTATTTTCTGTTCCTTCTAATCTACACTAAGTAATTTATTAAACTGTTGTATTTGAGGCTCTGGCCATGAAGCTGGGTGCCCAGGGGCATGACCAACTCCTGTTAATCACTGAGTGACTTCAATGGTGGGCTTGCATTTTTGTTTTCTATCTAGTGGCTGAGCAGGCAGAATCCATTGACAATCCATTGCACGAGGCTGCAAAAAGAGGTAGGTTTGTTTCTCTTTTTCTTTTTTGATAGAAGATATGGTATATTAAAATGCATAGGTTTCATTAACAAAGTTTCTTCTTATTTGAGAATCTCATATATGTATACAAGTATTTCGATAATTCTCCCACCTCCAACTCCCTCTTCCTTATAACATGCCCCCTCCCAACTACATGTTCTCTTTTTAAAATAAACAACCCCAACTCCAGTTATTGTCCTTGTGCACATGACTGTGGGATCATCCACTGGGGTACAGACAGCCACCAGTGGTCTCAGCCCTAAGAGAAATGGCTTTTCTTCCTCCATCAGCTATCAGTTTCGATTAGTTTCTCACCTGGGAAAGGTGCCTCATGAACCCCTCTCTCATTCAAATGGGCATTTTGATCAGTGTGACCTTGTGCCTGTAGTGAGTCCATGGGAACAGCAGCCATTACAGGTCCAGAGGTCTGACCTTGTGTGTGTAGTGAGTCCATGGGAACAGCAGCCATGTCAGGTCCAGAGGTCTGACCTCGTGTGTGTAGTGAGTCCTCGGTGCCACAGCCATGCAGGTCCAGAGGTTGACCTCGTGTGTGTAGTGAGTCCTCGGTGCCACAGCCATGCAGATCCAGAGGTTGACCTCGTGTGTGTAGTGAGTCCTCGGGAGTAGACGCCATGTCAGGTCCAGGAGACAGTGTTTCCTGGTGCTCTTCTCCATCCCCTGGCTCTTACATTCTTTCTGTTTCTGTATTCTGCAATGTTTCCTGAGCCATGGATGGAGAGGAGGTGGTGCAGACATCTTATTTAGGGCTGAACACTCAACACTCGCTTTTCCCAGACCTTTGACTGGTTATGAGTCTCTACATTAACTGCTGCCATTGCAGAAACAAAGCTTCTTGGCCAAGGTTGAGGGCAGCACTGATCTTTGAGTATAAACATGCGTATTTAGAAGGCAGTTGTCGGTTACCCACTATGGCCTGTGACTTTCCCAGCCATGGGCATCAAAATTCCCTCCTATTTAACAGGTCTCAGATAGAATCAAAGACATAGATTATCCCCCATAGAAGTCATGCCACTATTGCAGATTTAGGCACATCTTGCCTGGCCAGTTGATATTACAGCAGAATGTCTAGGTTTTAATTATATGGTTGATAAGTTTTGTCAAGAATATATATATATATATATATATACCCAGAGCACCAACGCCCAGATCAAGATCTAGAACATTTCTGTCATCTAAGAATGTTCTATCCATGCAGCATCCTGCTTAAATCCCTGCTTTCCCTAGAAGCAGCCTCTGTGCTGACTTCTGTCACTCTAGAAGGGTAAGAGTGGTTTTTGTTTTAAAATGCTAGGTAATACACTTTCTTGCGCACTTCCCTACACTGTGCTCAAAGTAGGACTAGGCAGGTGGAAGGAAGGTCAGAGGCCCATGGGGCAGGTGGGTGTAACAGGTCATTCAAGTGCAGTGTTCTGAGTCGTGGAGGGCAGGAGGGCAGTGATGTCCTGGGACATAGCACTTAGCAGAGTTTTGATGTGGGAGATGGTTGTTGTCTTGGGACACTCACTGGCACTATGAGGGGACATTTTGATTGTCACATGGCATTGTGACAAGGCATTCTTCTCTCACAAGACTTTCTTCAGGTAGAGGCCCAGGCTGTTGCTAAACATCCTACAGTGCCTGAGGGCAAGCCCCACAATAGAGAATTTCTCTGGCCCCAAACACCGTGGTGGATCTCTTAGTCCTTCTTTGAATGACAGGTAGTGCGATTGCAGCCTCAGCAAGCTATTTGATCCTGTCCGATATCTGCAGGAGCCAAGGAAGGGCTTAGACTAACTAAAATGACATAAAAAAAAAAAAACCCAGCTTTTTTGTAAATGAGATACTGAAGATTTTAAATTAATAGCTGTGCGTTAGCACAGAACAGTTGTTTAGAGCAGCTTACTTAAGATAATATATTCTTTCTCCCTAAAGTTAAAATGTCTTTAAATATGAATAGGAAGAGTTTCTGTTTGTAGTTAGAGTTTGTGTTACACCCTGCCTTTCAGAATTAAACAGAGATTAAAACAACACGTCCTTGTTTTTCCTCTGAAGCTGAAATATTTTTGCAACTTGTCCTATTAAAAATGGATGTTCCTGCTGTCCATCAAGGGTGCAAATGCACCATAATAAGTGCATTAGCGGGCAGTCTTGTTTTAGAATTTGCTGATTAATCCATCACAAATGGTCCCTTACAACGGACAAAATTGATTTAAAAGCAAGACAAAGAATAAAAGCCTTTTCTTGTGCTTTTTATAAGTATAACATTCTTTCAGGCAACGTGAGCTGGTTGAGGGAGTGCTTGGACAACCGAGTAGGTGTGAACGGCCTGGACAAAGCTGGAAGCACAGCCCTGTACTGGGCCTGCCACGGGGGCCACAAAGGTACTGCATCTCGCTAGTTACACATTTCTGTGCTGTTCAAAATTGCCTTCACCTAAGGGAGCATGCTTTCTTAAAATGATAAAGACAATGCTTCAAATCCTTCCGAGCATCCGCCAAAAGCTGTGTTTCTGGAAATTGTGGAGCAGCGGGTGGAATGTGTCTGGTGAGCCCCACTGTGCAGACCTCTTGGAAGGCTGGGAACTTCCTTTCCTCTCTCAGGCTTCAGAATGTACCAGAAAACACCAGTGACAAGATAACAAACCCACGGTCACATACCACATAGGAAAGGCATAAGTTGACTCCTGTAGCTTTCCCTAGCTATGCTTTGGGCCCTACATTTTAAGTTTAATGCAAAATTTAAAAGTTCCACGATGACTTAAGTCTGCATTTCTTTTGCCATCAGTAATAATGGCAGGTTGAGTTCTGTGTACTTCAGTGCAGCCCAAACCCCACTGCCCACTCTTTTTTGCCAACTGAGCTGCGTCTTCAGATCTAGAAGTTTTCTTTTGTGAGGTACCTTTTAGGTTTTTTTCTGTAATATAAAATTTCAGAAACTGGTAAGACTTTTCTAGAACATTCTCCTAATAAGTCTTGCCTTTTGCTATTGTGATATGTGCTTTTATGAAGTTTGCTGTTTCTGTCTTAATGAACTCCCTTTTCCGTTTGAATTGCAGACATAGTGGAGGTTCTGTTTACTCAGCCGAATGTGGAGCTGAACCAGCAGGTGAGGCTGCTTACCACGGGGGAACGCATTTAGCACACCCACCTCTTTCTCTCTGACACAGTACAGCTTGTGCTTGTATACAGTAGTTTAGTTGAACACTACAAACACACGGAGTGTTGTTGTATGACTCTGTTTTGTGTTGTTCGTACTGGGATCTGAAGCCAAGTCCCCGCACCGTTCAGGTGTGCATCAGAGAGCTGCAGCCTTGGTCCTTGTGTCCAGTTTTCTGGTACTACAACACATGCCAGAGATAGTCGACTTACAGAGGGAGAAGGTTTCCTTCGGTCTGAGTTTGGGAAGTGCCGTTCCATGATCGGTTGGCCCCAATGCTCTTGGGCTGGCCCCAATGTAATCGAGGACATGGTGGCTCAGGCTGAATGGCTGGTGAGGATCCTCAGTGAACAGTCTCACCACCCATTAAGACATACCCCAGGGCATGAAGGCTTCCCACTGGCCCCTCTCCCCAAGACTCCACTGCCTCCCTCTGGCGGGGACCTCTGGGGACACTTAAGATCCAAACTAGAGCCAGGACCCCTCTTCTAAAGGCTCCGCTCTTCTCCAGACTCCCAAACATGAGCTTGAGGAGACAAACTCCCACCACTTCTAACCCTGGCAGGCTGCAGTCTTCTTCTGGGACCTCTTTTTCTCTCTGAGTCTTTGTCTTTGGTGTTCTGAAAACTTATAAGGATGTGCCTTCGTGTTGCCTTCCCCTAGTGACTGCACTGAGGGCTTTTAGCCTAAGAAATTACCTTGTTTCCTTTCCTACATTTATTTTCTTTACTTTTTTGATTCTTCAGATTGAACCTCAAATTTTATTTTTTATCAAAGATTTCTTCACCTTTATTTTTTAAAAAATGATTTCCCCTTTTTAAGTTTTTTTAGAAAATGTTTATTTTTATATGTATGTTTTCTTGTTTGCCTATCTATGTACCACATGCATGTAGTACCAACAGAGATCAGAAGAGGGTGACAGATTCCCCAGGAATTGGAGTTGTAGACAATTGAGAGCCTCCATTGGTTGCTGGGAATTGAACCTGAGTCCTCCGGAAAAGCAGCCAGCGAGTGCTCTTAACTACAGAGCCATCTCTGCCATCTCTGCAGCCCCACCTTGATTTTGATTTTTCATTTTCTATTGCTATATAGCAAATTATCTGAGGATTAGCAACGTGTATTGGGTGGGTTGGAATTCTGAGCGTGATATCACAAGATTCAGAATCTCACACTGTAAAGCCCAGGTTGCATTGGAACTGGGTTCTTGGGAAGCTGGAGGTTCCCTTCTAAGCTCACTGCAATGATTCAGGATCTCTTCTAAGATCACTGCAATGCTGAGATTTAAGCTTTTTGTCCCTTTAGTACTGATGCCCTCAGCTTTTAAAAGTCCCTCCCTTCAATCAAGAGGTCACAAAATGGCTGTTTGATGTCCTCCTCATGACTAGTAGGTGGTGTTTGCTCTGCCATTTAACCTTTGTTTTAAAAAGCCTGCCTGACTAGATGTGGCCTACCCAGAATAATCTCCTTTTCAGTGAACCTAATATCTACAAAGTGATGGGCTTTTTATTTTTTAATACAAAATATTACTATGTTTCCAAGACTTGTCTTAAACTTGCTGTATAGACCAGGATAGACTTGAACTCACAGAGATCCACCTATCTCTGTCTTCTGGGTGCTAGGATTAAAGGCATGCACTGCCATGCCCCAGCCCAGAGGAGTGATGGCCTTTCTATCCTCCGGCTTCACCCACACTCGAGGACAAGAGGGTTGTATGTGGGATCTTTTGGTGGAGAAGGGAAAGCAGGTATTATAGGGATCATCGAAGGAGTTTGTTGACCACAAGCCTATATCACTCTTACTTTTAATGGCATCTTTTTCTTGTTTGATTGTAATACCATCTTATATGGCTGATATAGTAATTGTTGTTTTTAAAAATGTCCTCTGCTCTTTACTGTGCTTTTCCCCACAAGGCTTTTATTTTGTTTAAGCTGGCCTCTACTCAGACTCTAAAGCTGTTTTTAAACCCAGTGTCTTGGTTATCTGTGTGATTGGAAGCTGTGTGTACTTGGTGCGGGTGGTCCTGGATGGACTTTTCCATAGGGAGACATGATGAGACCTCTCCTGTATCGTTGAGTATGCGAACACAAATCCCACACCTTCCCCCTGCTGTGGGGTCATACTCTTTGGCAGAGGTGATGGCACTCTCCTGGCTGAAGTCACCACCCTTCACTCTACTCCCTGGGCAGTGAGGTGGGTAAAAGGAGCTGAGTGGAGGACCTTACTATTCAGTTGACAGGTTTGCATCCGAATGTCTCTTGTCACCTTCACTCGTAGCATTGTGCGCGAGCTGGGGAACTCTGGTGATTCTACTGCTGCTAGTGGGACATCTGCCAGTAACTGGTCCAGGGGTTCTAACGATGTGGTATAAATCCATTTGGCCACTCCTGTTTTCTCTCTATGACTCATTCTTCCCTAGTGCCTCTAAGAGTCTTCAGTTCCTGACTGTTTCTGGGTCTCTGTTCATTTCCTGCCAAGGAGGCCTCCCTCTGAGGAGCCTGTGCCTCAGCCTATTCTGCTGTATTAGATTGCTCCTCCGTCCCTGCCGGAGCAGCTCTTCTCATTGCTCGTTCCCCTTTCCCTTGGAATTCCATGTGATTCTGGAGCTTTTCTCTTAGTTTAGATCCACATGGATCAAAAACATCACTGTCTTCATCCAGTCCACTTTGTGTTTTTATAACACTGTTTTCTCTCTTTTTCACCATAGAACAAGCTGGGAGACACAGCTCTGCACGCGGCTGCCTGGAAGGGTTATGCAGACATTGTCCAGTTGCTACTGGCTAAAGGTAAAGTTTTTGTTGAATTTACCTGATCTTTCTCTGCCTTGAAAAATAGCTCCTAATGAAACAGGCCATTTGAAATAGTAGGAAGACTAAGTCTCCATCCATTGAAGCTGGAGTTTTAACCTCTACTCTGTCTATCGTACATCAGCACTGTGATGGAGAGGAAATTATTGGGGGTACATTTATGGTATATTTTACTGTGAATTTAGACCTTGATAAATTTACAAGTACAAATGTATTACTTTTAGAAGGAACTTGGTGTGCATATCTGTAGGACTGAAGGATTTTTAGGAGGGAGGGTTTTGGGGACGTCACACCCTGGGAAAGTTGGAATAAAGCTGGCGAGGCTCTCGCTTGCCCTGAGAGCCTGAATACAGGAGAAATGGTGCTGTGCCTAGCTGCCTCTGGCCACACCGAGCAGTGCTGAGAAGGAGGGATGCTGTGATCCCAGCTCCTGCTTCTGTGCGACTCAGAGCAAACAGCTAACTCAGGGACTGCACGCCCATCTATTCGCTTGTCCCATGAATATTAACCACTCTTCCAGAGGGTTGGCCAGGTGTGTTGCTCAGGGGCTTGGTCCAGATGCCAACACTGTGGAACCTTTCTCCAAGCCACAAGTTACAGATTCTATCTCGAGGAATCTTTGGGGGCAGTGTTGTGGAATTTATGGGCAAGGGTGTTTTGAGTTTAAGTGAGGTGAAGATGGAAACCCCTGGTCTGAAAGATTACTCAGCATGAGAACTGCTGTTGGGTTTCTTAGAGGTCATGCTGAAGACTGTGTTGTCTAATGTGGTCGCCGTGAGCTGTGTGCTGCTGAGCCACCCTTAATGTTGTGTTGTCAGAGTGGTCCCAAGCACCCATGGTACTGCATGCACTGCAGGGATGCTGTGATAGAAGGCTCATGCTTGTAGAGCCTTCATGGACGACAGTTGGACAGCAGCCCTCATTACCACTTTAAACCCGTGAACAAGTGGTTCGGGGATGCTGCTCATTACACCATTAGAAATGATGGAAATCAGAAAGAACTGATTTCTGTCCATAAAGCTGCGGTGACATAAGTTTTGGAACACCTAGAAAATGCAATACCTATAAATGTCCAGATGCATCGAGCTTGTGCACGCTCCAAGAAAAACATAAATACTGTTAAGTTCAAAATGGAGTTCTAAGGCTGACGAGGTGGCTGAGCTGGAAAGTGCCTGCCACAAACTGAGGACTTGAGTTCAATCCCTGGGACCCATGTGGGGGAAGGAGAACACCAGCTCTGGGTTTCCATGTGCAGGTGCGCACACACGTACATACAAAGTAAATATATGGAATTAGCTTTGTGCACATGAGCCTGTTCGTGCAGATCACTGGCAAACAAAGGGATAGCTCGGGCCTTCTGTGAGAGTAGTCACCTATGAAGAGTTTAGTTCAGCGGGGAAGTCAGCACTGTTGAGTACATTTCTGTATTTTTCGTTCTTCAACAATGCAAATGTCTCCATGGATTCTGATGTAATTTTCAGCACAAAGACAGGGAAAGAAATGAATGGAAGAGGGCTTACAGAGACAATGAATTGGGGAACAATGAATTGTCTATGAGCTTTATTGTTTTGCCATTCTGCTGATTTGCATATGAATGCCCCTGCAGATATAAAATATTAACCCCCTGACATTCAACCCAGTGGAGTTTTCTAAAGGTCCTCGTGAACTGAAGTAGAGGCAAAGGGTGTGCTGGATGGAAGCCCCAAAGCCTCCTGCTGGGGTCCACATGACCCGTGGGGCGATGGCTATGGCTGTGTTTTAGGATTTACCCAGGACCTGGTATGGCCTCATTGGAAAGTCTATGTGCAATCCCTTGGAGCCTGGAAGGGAAGGGAAGGGAAGCTTTCATGGAACAGCAGGCTCGCTGATGAAACATGCCTATCACATTAATTCTGGGCCAGAATTGTTCTCTGGGTAGCTTTGTCACAGAGGATTGGCTGCCTCATTCCAGTCTTCAGAGACACATGATTTTGATTACCTTGTCTTGTGTTGGGAAGGTGCAAGGACAGACTTGAGAAACAATGAGAAGAAGCTGGCCTTGGACATGGCCACCAATGCTGCCTGTGCCTCACTCCTGAAAAAGAAGCAGGGAACAGGTATTTGTTTTAAGTCACTTTCTTGTTGTGCTTATGACTGAGACTTAGCATTTTTCTATTACAAAAGGGTTTGTTTGTTTGTTTATGGGGCTGGAGAGATGGATCAACAGTTAAGAGCATTGGCAATTCTTCCAAAAATGCCAAGTTCAATTCTCAGCAACCACATGTGGGTCACAGTCATCTTATAATGGGATCTGATGCCATCTTCTGGCATGTAGGTAAACATTCAGATAGAGCACCACATACATAAAGTAAATAAATCTTAAAAATTAAAAAAAAATTAAAAAGATTTATATATCTTATGTATGTCTTAGTTAGGGTTTTTATTGCTGTGAAGACACACCACGACCAAGACAACTGTTACAAGGAAGACATTTCATTGAGGGGCCTCACTTACAGTTTCAGAAGCTCAGTCCATTATTATCATGGTGAGGAGCATGGTGGCATGCAGGCAGACATGGTACTGGAGGAGTAGCTGAGAGTCCTACATCTTGCAGGCAACAGGAAAACGACTGAGACACTGGGCAATATCCTGAGCATAGAAAACCTACCTCAAAACCTAACCCCCACAGTGACAATTCCAACAAAGCCACACCTCCTAATACTGCCACTCCCTATGAGATTATGGGGCCAATTACATTCCAATGACTACAATGTATATCGGAGTTTCATCTGTACGTATGACTGCACACCCGAAGATGGCATCGGATTCTATTACAGATGGCTGTGAGCTGCCATGTGAGTGCTGGGAATTGAACTCAGGGCCTCTGGAAGAGCCGACAGTGCTCTTAACTGCTGAGCTACCTCTCCAGCCCTCCAGATGATTTTATTATTCCCCCTTGATAAATGATTGTGAATTTTGAATGTATACTATTGATCTCAGTCAGATCTAAAGTAGAATAATAGTGTCAAGTAAACGATTTTGAAGACAGGGTCTTTCATGATGTGTTTCTTTTGTTCTTTGCTAATGGATGTGCTTTCCACCCGCACATCGTACGTGGCTGCTGTGAGTGGCTGAAGGCAGATGTAGCTGAAATTCCATTTCACCACCCACGTTTGCACTATGCTTTAGATTTAATGAAGGAAGCAATAAACTGTGATTGAAATCACTCCAGTCATTGCCGAAGATTTTGAAATCTGTTCACAGTTTGTAGATAGTTTTTAAAGTTTAAAGATGAGGTATAAATTCTTTTTGTTTGTATTTTTCGAGACAGGGTTTCTCTTAGTCTTGGCTGTCCTGAACCTCTCTCAATAGACTGGGCTGGCCCCAGATTGACAGAGTTCCACCTGCCTCTGCCTCCCAAATGCTGGGATTAAAGGCGTGCGCCACCTCCACTTATTCCCATTAGTGGAAACTAGTCCCTCCTTCGGGTGTCCATCACCCTGAGAAGCGGCATTGTACATTACTCTGTACCATACCCGGCTCCTAACAGAAGCATCAACAGAGGCACTCCTTAGCCTCCGCCTTGCCCATCAGAAATTGTCAGCATCCTTCCTCTCTGAATTCAGGGCTTAAGAGAAACTATCCTCCTTGCCCATTGCCAAGTCCCATCATAAGCCCGCCCACAAACCTGTCTCCCCCTTTGTATTGTCTTCCCCTTCAGTTCACACACAGTGAAAACCAGCCTGGAGTTTGGTGTTTTAATCATGAGTTAAACTGGTGTTTCTTTAAAGACATTTGTGTATATATGTGGGCTCTAGAGGGAATGACAAAGTGTTTGTCACCTTAGCTGGTGGTGCCTAAATACAGATTTGGAGGAAGCCATATTAGTATCTGTGTGGAACAGAAACTAGAAAGCATATTCGTTGTTGGGTGGGCAGCTTTTGCTTGAGGTCAGCCTCCTGGTCCTTGGTGTCTAGGTGGGTCAGAAGGGAGGGCTGTGGCCTTTCTCCTTCTCTGACACTGACTTGCTGTTGCTAAACTAGTATCTTCAGTGAGATTTCACTGAGGTGTAAGGTTTCTTAGGCACTGAAGGTTCTCATTCTGTCCCTTGAGCTTGGTCCTGACCAACCAGCTATCGTTCTAACTTGGTAAGGTTCGATGCCCGTCCTTCCTTACCCTCTCCAGACTCGGAGCAAGTCATATTGCCAGTGTAACCTGGCTAGTGAGAGTGTATGATCTGGACACCTTGCTGTCCTGCAGCAATTAAACTCTAACTGAATGTGTGGTTTTGAGTTTTCTTTTCCCTCTCAGGAACTCTGTTAGTGTAAGAATTTGACAAGACAGCATTAGATTACTTGTCTTCCTTTTGACCCCTGTTCGAGATTGCTTTAGCCTTTGATGGGGTCTAGCTCTTTTGTTGATTTTTTTCTTTTTCTTTTCTTTCTTTCTTTTTAAATTTCAGTCTCTTGCTTCTTTGTATACTTAATTTTTCTGAAATCAAACTCAGGCCTTTGCGGTTTTGCTTTCATTTTTCCCTCTTTCTGGCTTCTGCGTTCAGGTAAGGCACAGACTGTGGACTACCGAGGCCCCATGTGGCGTGGCTGCCAGTATGATCCATCTTGGCCATAGTGCACGAGGCTGGTTGCTTTGTGCTGGAATCAGACAATTGGTCCCCCCACCAGGTGCCTCATTCCATCAAAGGACTTGGCAGCCTCTGCAGTAGCTTCATAGGCTGAAAAACAATGGTGGGAAGGGCCTCAAGCACCCCATAATCCCTGTCATGGGCAGAGATCAAGTTTTGAATTGTCCAAGGCACTGAAAGTGAAGAACATTCTGAACCATCTGTAATTTGTTTGTCTCCTTCCTGCCTTTTCTTTAGATGGGGTGCGAACGTCAAGCAACGCCGAGGACTACCTCGACGACGAAGACTCAGACTGATTCCTCCTGGAGCTGCTTTGATGCCTAAAGTTCTTTTGCTTTTGCCATTCCAAAACCTTGGTTGTTTTGCCAGAAGAGTATTGCTAACCATTCTTTTAAAGCCTGTCTGAACGTGGCACTGTTGGCCCTGCCCGTCTGTGATGGGACAGCGTGGTGTGGGCGATTCTCACCTGCGGCCGGCCAATAAGCAATGCTGTATAAAATGCATATATGTTCATCAGTATAGAACAAGAAAAGATTATTTCTATTTATCAAGCTAAAGGAATTTAATAATTTTTTTCTTTAAAAAAAATCAGGATTTTTTTTTTTTTTAAGTTCTTTACCTCAAGGAACAAGATGTTTTGAGTGGATTTTTCAAGGGGGAAATGCTTAGTAAAACAATAAACCAAACTCTCAATAGAATATTGTCAGCTCTTCTGACAAAAATAAATGTTTAAAGAGACTTTATTATTTGTTTTTGTGCTATCATCGCTGTTGAATAAAGCTTTTGTACTCAGGTAAGAACTGATTTTATTTTACTTTTAGATTGTATTTTATAATGGTCGGCACCAAAGAATCATAGTACTTGTGTTTCTCTCGCAGCCTCCCATGTCTGCTTTATTTAACACAGTAATCAAATGCATGTCTTAGAAAAGATCAAATTTTAATAGTTATGAAATACTCAGAATTGTGTTCAAGTTAATACGTAGAATGGAGAAACTCAGTAACCTCAATTCAGTCTGATTAAAGTGTGGAAGGTTAAAAAAAATCTTGATTTCTGTCAGGTGGTGGCACATGCCTTTAATCCCAGTACAAGGGAGTCAGAGGCAAGCAGATCGCTCTGAGTTTGAGGCCAGCCTGGTCTATAGAACGGGTTCCAGGACAGCTGGAGCTACATAGAGAAGCCCCATCTCAATCAAACAAAAACCCTTGATTTCCTTGTGAAGACTGCCATAATTTTCAGTGTGGTATAGTTAGGAAGCATGAACTTTTCTCTCTCAAATAACATTTGTTTTCTCAAAGCACATGTCTTGCTCACCAGCCTGGTCTACAGAGTGAGCTCCAGGACAGCCAGAGCTGCACAGAGAAGCCTTGTCTCAAGAGGTCAAAATAAAAATAAGTTTTAATTTTGTGTCACTGCAGAAACGTTAAAGGTGGCATGGTCTCATAATGTGTCTAGATTACCAGCGCTGGGCCCAGAAATATATTTTCAAGAATTCAATGCTCATTTCAAAAGGCCTATTGGTCAAGAGACGGAAATGTGTGAAGGAGGAAGTAGGCCAACTCAGGAAATGAATAACCTATGTAGGTGCATCTTCTGGCCCGAGCTGGTTTTCTCTCTGTGGGTCGGTACCTGGAGGAAGCAGTTTGACTCAACGAATTTAGCAGAAAAGAACCCGTGGAAGCATTACCAGCAAAGCATGCCGTCCGAGAGTAACTAAGGAGGGCGTCGTAGTCTCCAAATAGATGTGCTGTTACACCGTGCTTCCTTCTGGTTGTTTGAGACGGCATCTCACCAGGCTGTCCTGAGGCTCACTCTGTAGCCCAAGCTGTCCTCAAACCTTGCCTCTGCCTCCCAAGTGCTGGAATTGTAGGCATGAGCCACCACGCCTGACTTGTTAATAAATTTAATCTAGCTGTTTGTATTTCTTTATAAGTAGAAATAGAAAGATACCAATTCCAGAAATTTTCTCTTCCCGTAGAACCTGGAAGGATTTTTCACTGAAGCAGGGCATGTGCCTGAGCAGAAAGCTTGTAGAGATCCTGAAACATTTCCTCCTTCTGTCCTTTGCAGGGAGGGCAGTTATACAATTATTGGCAGGGCAGAGGCAGTATAAATAGGTAATTTAGGGGTAAGTGTCACTTTAACCTGCTACTACTGCACAGGCATATCAGCTGCCTCGACCCTCCCCTGCCACCCTTAGATCACCTTTTTCCAGGAGTTTGTCCAGTCCCCCATCCCTCATCCCCTGTATCTTCATCAGTGTCCTCATCATCATGGGCCCCACCCCCACCTCCCTCCCAGCCTTTGCTGCCTGGGGAGACAGGAGCTCTTCCCCACACTGCTCTTTGGGATCCCAACTTTGAGTTGCTTAATTCTAGCTCATACATCCAACTTCTCCACTGTGTCCCCTTGCCTCTGTCTAGCTCCTGTGACAGCAGCAGACCAGGTGTTTTAAGGCCATGATGCAGCCGCCTAGCACAGCCAATTCCCCCATCATGCTACATTCCGTCCCCCTGACACGAATTGCCTGCAGTCCTTACATCGTTGATGCTATTTCTTCTCTACTTCCTGAAGCCTCATTTGGAATGATTTAGCCATGGCTATGGTGAAAGCTACCAGGCAGGGGGAGGGTGCTGGGTGTCAAGCTCTGGAAGGCAGACAGCACACCCGTTTGAACTTGGCCTGCATAGTGACAGCACCTGTCATTGCACTAGAGCCTTTCCCAGCCCAGGCAGCTCCTCTCTCTCCGCCCTAGGAGACTGAGAGCGGAACAAGACCCTAGACTCTCCAACCCCAACCTGAGTGCAGTAATATTTTATAAAATTATAACATGTACTTTTAAATAATACTTGTGTTTAAGGTAAAGAATGATAGAACTTTAGTGCTTTTTTTTTTTTTCTTTCTTAATGCATTGAACCTGGAGAATCCCAGATGTTGGCCAATTGTTGCTTTTAGGGCAGGAGGAAAGGGGCGCAGAACTCGGGTGTGGCATCAAGTTTGGTGCAGCTGGACAGCTTATTTAGCTGTGGTTGAAATGCCAGCCTAGCTGATTTAGTTGTTAATGCTGATGTCAACAACAAAAATCAGTTCCAGGAACACCACCACAGTGTGCAAGGAGGCTTTGGCTGTGTTCTGGAAATGACTGGCAGTTTGCTGTAACCTGAGTTTCCTGATAGTCTCCAGGGCCTGTGCTGGCTATTGCATCCTAAAGAGGAAGAAGAAGCCTTCCAGCCTTCCGGTGGGTAGCGCTGCTGGCCCAGCTCTAGCCCAGAAGCTTCATGCAAAGGAAGCCTCATCAGGGCTTCCTGTTTGGGCTTCCTATCTGGGGCTGGCTTTCGTAGATTCGTTGTTGAGTGGCCATGCATTCTGATTCCTAGCTTTTGGATTTCTGCAGTGAGTCTTCACTGGATCCTTCTTTCAAAAGATTAACCATATTGTTATTGCTCCGAGATAAAAGATAGAAATAATATTGAAAATGAAATTTTATATTTTAAATAGGAGAAAGTGATAATGTATTTGTCTTGAATCTGGCAGACCTTCTCTAGGGCCGATATTAAAGCTGTGCACTGACACCATTATTGTAAACCGCAAAAGGTCTAACTAACCCAGTGGTTTTCAACCTTTGGGTTGTGACCTATTCCACAACATTAGGAAGGTTGAGGGCCACTGGTATAGAGCCTTGGCTTCTGACTTTGCTATTGGGAGCACTGTGCTTTTCAAGTCAGACTGCAGAATCATGTACATCTTGATTATATTTCCCTACTGACTGGTTTGTGGGAATTTCAAGATTTTTATACTGCAAGTATGTATGTAATGTTAATACACAGAGCAGAAATATATTATTTAGCCAAATGTATAAGTATCTGGTTACTAAAATGTGAAGTTTTGGTGGACATAGTCAAAGATTTGGTGATCCCTAATTTCACAACAAGAATAGCTTAGGCAAGCAGTTTTCCTAAAAGCTGGGAAAAGTTCAGGCCACAAATTTATGGGTTTCATCTCCTTAGTTCTAAATAATATGCTTTTTTATCTGCATCTCCTTTACAATGACATAAAATTAAACTGCTGTTGATTAAGGGCCTTCCACTGAGTCCTGTGGTAGGCACTTTCACAGACATTGCATCATTAATCTTGTTTTATGGCTTTTATTTTACTTTCAAACATTTATTATGATTGAGCAGTCCACACATGTGCACTGTATTTATGTAATTTCTACCCCACACTCTCCTCCAACTCCTCTGCCCTTCCTTGATCAACTTCATTGATCTTTTCAGTGACCTCAGAAAGCCAGCCTGTAAAGTTGAGTGGCTGGCTCAGGGTTACTCTGCTTGGAGGTGGGCACATAGGTCTGGCAGACAGCTGAGCCCAAGCATCTAGTAGAGGTCAGCATTCGTATTGCCAGAGAAGTCTGCAGAAACCTCAGCTCCTTTCCAACCGAAGCCCTGGTAGAGGCACTGAAGAACTCAGCAGGCCTCTCATCAGCCATATGACTTCAACAGCCCCATGCCACTTCAAACAACCCCACGGAGTTTCATAAAAGATGTTTTTTTTTCTTCCTAGAAATATGCCAGCAAACTTTTGGGCTCCAAACTCCCAAATGAAATATAATTCAGTACCAGATTTCCAAAATCTATTGTGTATACATGTCTGAACGTCCTGCAGTTCTTTGAACAACCCTAGCCCATCTATTTCTGTGTAACATGGAAATAATGGCAGTCCCAGAGGGACAATGAATGGGTTAGCAGGTCCAGTTGCTGCTTGGGGATGTGCAGGAAGCTCCATGTTTCCCAAGCATTTTCACTGGTGTTTTTGTGAGGGGTTCTCAGTCTGCAGGGGTTTTCCAGGGTGCACAGCCTCAGACCTTTGCTTGCACTGTCTGCAGATGGGGCTGGGAGGAGGCTAGGTTCCTTCCTGTTGCTAGAAAGAAAAGCTGGAGTCATCTAAAGGGATGCACGGGGGAGCCTGAGACAGCCCAAGGGAAAGTGGGAGAGACACAAGCTGAGCAGCGACGAAGTGGCCACCTTTTGTAAATTGTTCTCCTGGTTGAAATCACTCACTCCTGGTTGAGTGATTCATGATGTGGTCAAGAGTTTAGGCTTTGGGGTCAATAACTGGATATGTGTGTCCTCTGCTGCTTATGGCTCGGTGACATTGGCTACGTTTCTTAAACACTTGATTCCCATGCCAAAAATAGACAAAATAGCAGTGCTGACTGCCCAGAGCAGTGCTTCTCAACCTTCCTAGTGCTGCAACCCTTTAGCACAGTTGTGCTGACCCCCAACCGCGAAATTATTTTCATTGCTACTTCATAACAATTTTGCTACTGTTGTTAATCATTAATGTACATTTCTGATATGCGATCCCCGTGAAAGGGTTATGCGACCCTAAGGAATGGCAACATACAGGTTGAGAACCACTGGCCTAGAGTATTATGGCGTAAATGAAAAAATACAAATGATATTGAATGATGCAGCTTGGCATGTGATTGCTTAATAAATAAGTGTTGCTTCTAAGCAGGGAAACAAAGATGTTTTCATTAGAAACAAGCGTGTATACAAGAGGCATCGGTGTTCTCCAGTCATTACTGAATTTCCTCGGATAACTTTAGAATACCTGGACCCTAGTGTTCCCTTCCAGTCATTTAGATGTACTCATATGTGGGAGTGTTTGGAATATAAAGAAACTGTGAACCACAGGGGAGAGTTACATTACTCAAAAAGGCCTGAATAAAATAACTCAAATACCAGTAATAGTTGGTGTATATCTGTAATCCCAGCACTTGGAAGGAAGAAGCAGGAAGTTCATAAATTCAAGGTCATCTTTGATGACATAGTTCAAGACCAAGGTGGGCTACATGAGATCTTATGTCCACTTTTGGGTTTTATATTGCTACTGAGGAACAGTTTGATGGATTTCAAAGACCATGGGTCCAGTGTACAGCATATACTGGTTTCAAGTCATAAAGTTATTTTGTTTTGCCATCTTTTATATAATTTAAAATTAAAGCAGTTCAAACGAATCAGCTTTATAACTCTGTGTTTTTTCCCTCTCAGCTCTACGAACTGAATCCCATAATGTCAGTGAGATAAAGATTCAATTTCAGACACTTAGAAATTAAGTTTCGGGCAGTCACTAATTTGGAATAAGAATGTAAAAAGGAGAACTTTATCATTCCCTGTCCCAGGGACTCCTGCGATACCAGGAACGGGCCTGACAACACGAATCCATCCGAGGGGTGGAAATGGGAGCTTCATGGACACTGGTGGACGCGAAGGACCCGCCAGTGCCTTTCACTCATTGAATCTGGATGTAATTTGGAGAAGTCGGCCATCACAGTCTCACAGGTCACCGTGACCCGAGGGCTTAGGGTCTGCAGCCCTCACCCCATCGTTTCCCAGTCTGTGACACTGGCCAAAGGCTCCTTGGTGTCCTCAATAATAACGTGAGGATCAGGCCATGTCACCTAGTGTGAATTCAAGATGTCATTGATAGGTCCATTTGTTTTTTTCCTAAGACTTCCCTTCAAGTCCTTCTTTTTGAGAACCCCAGATTACAGCATGATATTGCGGGTGCTACACCAACTCAGCTGCACGGGCATCAGTTACTGCTGTACTTAGTCTTGCAAGTGGGATCCAAATGGCAGGTCTAGGGTGAGCAGGTGGTCAGAGGCCCACAGACCCATGCTGAGTGAGTGTGGTTGGGTGTGAGTGGCTGAATCTGAAGACATGCAGATGGCTGGGAGCACTGCTGTTCTGTGACTCATGTGCTTCCCACATACGGTTGAAGTCCTGGCCACCCCTTAGGGAATGCCCTCTTAAGTCCTGGCCACCCCTTAGGGAATGCCTTCTTAAGTCCTGGCCACCACTTAGGGAATGCCCTCTTAAGTCCTGGCCACCCCTTAGGGAATGCCCTCTTAAGTCCTGGCCACCACTTAGGGAATGCCCTCTTAAGTCCTGGCCACCCCTTAGGGAATGCCCTCCTTCCACTTACAGTGAGAAATCGTGCTTACTGTGCTTCTCCACTTTTCATTCTTGATTACCAAGGTGTGCTTGCTTTTTCTGTAATGAGAATTTGTGGGTTTCTATTCCTATTTCAATCTAAGTAGCATTTGAGAAAATTGCATTTGAAAATTGTTTTAAAATTTTGTCCTTGACAGGCCTTAGGTGCCAGTGTCTCTTCCTATTCGATTTATGAATAGCTGGAGCATGAGCCCCAAAGTGATTTTCTGGAAGGAACATGACAGCTGGTGCATTAGCCGGAAGTCAGGTACAAGTGCTGAGGGAGATTGTTTTCCTGTTACAGGGATTTTTCCTTGAGGGCATGTTCCAGGTGTTTTATATCCAACCCCCCCCCCCCCCCTTCTCCTCTTTACCTCTTGTTCGGGAGCAATGTAGCCACAAGGGGAGTATAAAGGACACGATCAACTCAGCATCCTTTGTCTTTTACCCCATAATAAATGCTGGTCTGATTAACATGGGGAGAAACTGAGGTGTCAACCACGGTGCCATTTGAGATGATGGCAAGTATCCTAGCTGTCGTTGCTATGGTGGACCTCTCAGGTGACAGGAATTGAGTGTCTTGTGTCCTTCCTTCCATTGTTTCTTAGTTACTGCAATAACAGGGTCACTTGATCCCCTGCAGTGTGTCTGGTAACAGAGGGTCAGCCACTCATCTATTGGAGACTGAATTATTTATGTTTAAGGTATTTCCTTTTCTAGGTTGATGAATAAGAACTAACTGGATGAGTTTAGTATTTTGTAGCATCGCTGCCATTTAGGCCACAGTAGAACCCTCAGAATGAAACCATGGCTTAGCGGAAGTGTTCTGAGTAAATATTGTAACTGTTACTTTTTTTTAAACTAATAGTCCAGTAACCCTTGTAGTGCCCTTAAATAAATATGAATGGAAGGCCAGTTTCTTTTCCTCAATCATTACTAGTGTGCCTCTTTATTTTAATGATTTACACATATTTTGATTATAGCATTAATAATGATTTTATTTTAATTTACACATTTTTATTATATTTATATTTTTATTATAGCATTAATAATGATTTTACACCTACACATAAAATCTCATTGTGTTCAAATTAGTTTGTGGATCTTTTCTGTTTCATATGATTTTGGTTTAAATTACAACTATATACACCCAATGCTGTTTACCTTCATTATAGGTTTTGTAATAAACTTTATTCTCTGTGAAAGTCATGGTCATTTCTCCTTGAATATAATTTACTTAAATATTTTTATTTATCCGTGACAATTTTGTACTCACTTGATCATATTTACCCCCTCCTTTCCTGCTAGTCCCACTAAAATCCCCAATATTGCCCTTCCACTTTTCTATCCTTTCCTTTTTATTTATTATGTATACAGTGCCCTGCCTGCATGTGTCCCTGCCGGCCAGAAGAGGGCACCAGAGCTCATTACTGATGGTTGTGAGCCACCTTGTGGTCGTTGGGAATTGAACTCAGGACCTCTGGAAGAACAGCCAGTGCTCTTAACCTCAGCCATCTCTCAGCTGCTCATTATTATTATTATTGTTATTATTATTATTATTAATCATTATTATTGTCTTAATCCACCAAGTGTTGCCTGCTGGAGTGTTTTCTGACCTTGGGAAGGTTTTGTGCAGGTTGCCCTAGTTGCAGTTGGTGCCAACATGTCCTGCAGTATAAGGAGGCGATATTGTGGAGCTTTATTCCCGCTCCTCCAGCTCTTACAGGATTCCTACCTGCTCTCTGGAGATGGTCCTTGAACTGTGGAAGTGGGAGATTCGTACAGATTATCCACAGCTGAACAGCCAGCAGCTACTTCCTCTCAACACTTGGAGCAGTTAGGAACATCTGCATTCAACATTGCCCACTGCACAAAGAAACTGACCCAACGTGAGAGCAACACAGATGTATGGGTTTAATCAAAAATGTTTACAAGGCAGTTTGACAGTACATTCATTCCCTGACACGTCGCCTGACTTCATCAGCTTCTTTATGGAACCTTTATATAAACTTCAAGGATACCATAACTTGTAATTCTTGTATTCATGGATTACTGCTGTCCCAGCACAAACAGTTATTTCTCCTTATTAGCACCAATCTTTTTAAGGGTTACAGCCGCTCAGGCTGTCTTGTCCTCAGTCTCCTAAGCTCCCACATTCCTTCACCAAACTGCATGTTCTAATAGCTGTCCACGTTAGGGTTTTGCTGCTGTGATGAAACACCATGACTGAGCAACTAGGGAAGGAAAGGGTTTACCTAGCTTACACGTCCACATCACTGTTCATCATCAAAGGAAGTCAAGGCAGGAACTCAAACAAGGCAGGACCAGGAGGCGCAACTGAAGGAAGAGTGATGTTTATTGACTTACTCTTTCTGACTTGCTCATTCTGATCTCTTACAGAACCAGGACCGCCAGCCCAGGGGTGACACCACCCAGTGAGCTGGTCCTTTCCCCATCAATCTCTAATTAAGAAAATGCTCTACAGGCTTGCCTGCAGCCAGATCTTCTGGAGGCATTTTCTCAACGGAGGGTCCCTCCTCCCAGAGGATTCTAGCTTGCGTCGTTGACATAAAACTGGCCAGCACAGCACCCCTGTGTTCCGTTACCTGCTCTTACTGTAATCTGGTCAGGAAGAATGAACAGAAACCATCCCATGGCTAAGATATGCTGCTAAATAGATTAGTCCGTTGGTTTGAAATTCAGCCTCACTCAATTCTTCTAGACACGGGCAGAAGACAGTCAGATTTGTTTGTTTATGTTTGTATGTTTGTTTATGAACACGAATGGCCCCCATTTCATTTCTTGATAGAGCCCTTGTTACCCTGTGAAACTACATGAGCACAAACTTTAATAGCTGCATCCTCCCTGCCAGCATTTTGGTCTTTCAAAGGCCCACTAGGAGCTGGAGAGATGGCTCAGCGGTTAAGAGCATTGCCTGCTCTTCCAAAGGTCCTGAGTTCAATTCCCAGCAACCACATGGTGGCTCACAACTCACAACCATCAAAGGCCCACTAAATCTGCCTATGAAGCTGTTCTTAATATCACTAGGGAGTGTCTAGCTTGCAGACCCAAACTGTTCCACAAACCATTTCCAAAGATCTAAGACCCACCAGGTCAGTTTTCTCAGAGCAATATTTCATGCTACCATTTTTTTGTATTGATCTTCCTCTTAATTCTCCCCGTAACAACCCTCTTCTGCCTCTCCCTAACTTTGTGCACTCTTGGGGAAAAAAAAAACTATAATCCAATCGCTGTTGCACATACATACTCCTGGGTGTGGGCGACCTAACAAGGGTCACACCCTCAGAGAAAGCTGACTGTTTCTTAGAAGCCAGTAACCGTGGGTAAAACCCTCTGTTGTGGGGAGAGGCTTGTGAACTTTTCCTGTCTGTGCTAGAATACTGAGGGGTTTGACCTAGAACAGATAACTACAGATGTCCTGAGTTCAAGCGGGCAGTGGTTTTCCAGAGGACACGTTCACTGTGTCCACCCAGCTGGCTCTGAGGTGGTTTTCTGCTGCCAATTTAAGATACAAGACTACCTTGGGCTCTGTGTTCTTTCCGGTAAGAACCAGTGGTTGTAATAGTTCACAGAATGTGGTGGTCACCATGGCAACCACTTCCGAAGTGGAGTTAGATTTTAGACAGACCATTCTTCTCAGGGTGTGGGGAGGAAGAAGAGACTAATTCGTCTCTCCTGGAATCCCTGGTGACTTTTATGACATACTTTACTGGCAGACAGCAGTGAGGAAGGATTCTGGGAACTAGGCCTATGTGGGTCCTTCAGTCCCTGAGGTATCAGATTGTAAACATTCAGGCAATTTCTTATTGGAATCCTGAAGCGAAAAGTCACAAGCACAGTAAAATTGCTATTGTAAAAGCCACCAACTTTTAGGGTTAATTGTTATCTGTTGTGCGGTGTCACATAAGTCATATGCTATTTAACTCTCAAAATAACACTATGAATGATGTCCTGTTATGTCATTTCTATGGCAATGAACTTGACCCAAAGGTGTTAATTTGCCCAAATGGCTAACTAGTCAGTGTGATAAGACTTGAGTCAAGGTCTGCCCACTGTAGCTCACATCAAACTTTTGAGATAAACTGCTAATTAATTTTATTATTTGGGTTTCAGTTTACATGAACACACAAATTTGTCAGCTGAATGTATTAGGTCATTAGTTTTTCAGAATTTACATTGGCTCCTTTTAGTCTTGGGCTCATGATGTTTTATAAGCAGTTGAGAAATTCTGGAGACACCTAGAAAGTAGCCTGTTCCCCTGGTACTAATGGAGGGCTCACTGCTCTCTGTCAACCAGTCAGATCACTGAGGAACACACAGAGACGTTTTAATAAGAAATAAAACAGAAGCCACAAGTTGCAAAACTGTTTCCCAGAATGTTAAAAACAAGCCACACCAAGCCTTGGCCTGCAAGGCTGCCTACCCTCAAAAGATCACATTTGCAAGGCAAGCTTTTAGCACCAGCTCCTTCACCTTTTGTTTAAGACAAACCCTGCCATTTAGAGGTGTGACTTTTGGCTATTCCATCCTCCCTCCTTTTCACAAATTATGGTGTCTCCACCCAGACCTAACCTATTCCACCTGTTCTAAGTCCACACAATGACTTCAAACCCTAGAGACCTTAGTTTGGGATGCACCCTTGTTCTCGTGAATGTGTTCCCATGCCCTAGGGAGCAAATACACCTGATCCTGTTTTGATCACAGCTGCCTTTAGTCATATTTGGTGGGTGGAATTTAATGGCAGGGGAAAGAAAGGCATAGCTCAGGGCACAGAAAGTTAAATGAGACATTCCACTATAGGCATGCCTTTTTTTTTTTTTTCCAGGCATACCTTATAATAGTTCTGAGGCTATGGGCCACAATGGTTTTCTCCCTAGGCGCCTCTCTAGACTGCCAGTGGCTGCCTCCCACTATGTTCTCATCTGTCTCTGAGAATGCACACCTCTCCATCCCTCTGTGTATCCCTTTCTTTTGAAAAAAGCAGTAAACTTCATTAGAACTCACCACAATGGCCTCTAATAAATCGTCTTTTCCAAGTCCGTTTCCAAACGTTGGGGATAGCATTTCAAATGCCACAGGGATACTTGGAAGGCACAGCTCTGTCCCTACCAAGGTCTTCAGACCACTGAGGCTGTCTCACATGAGTGTGCTGACTTGGGCTTGCGAGTATCAAGCAATTCTATTTCCTTGATGTTCTCTCTAATTCTGGTTAATCGGTTGAGTGTGTGGTAAACATCGGTTAAGCCTTTGCCGGAGGGAGGGCATGAGCAGCACAGCAGGTGAAAGGACATGACAGCTCCTAGGGATGGTGGGGAAAACCGTTTATTGTAGATGTGAGAGAGAATACAGTCAGAGGCATCTGGAGGGTCCAGAGTGTGGAGGCAGGGCGTGAGAGGGGAAGAGAAGAGAGAGGAAGCAAAGAGATCACCTGGGAACCAAGAGAGGACACAGCTAAAATGGCTGAATTATACAGGAGTCAGAGAACCTGGGGGAAAGGAACTGAGGCTAGAGGGCTGGAGAGGCTTATGGTGGGGCACCCGTTCATGTGTCAGCCAAGATGACGCTGTAACAGGTGTTGGTGATTTTGAGGGCCTGGTGGTAGAGTCTGCTTTCAGAGGTTGAACAGGCTTTAATCTCCTGCTCCTTCTGAATCAGCACCTGGACTAGGAGGCTCCTGATCTTTCCTCCACACCATTACAGCACAGGGTCTCATTGACTCCAAAAGCTACCAACAGCAGTTGTTTATGGCCGATTTCACCAAAGGTGCATTTCCTTTGTGGCTTCTGGCAGTGTTTCGGGACACTCCCTGTCCACGCTCTCCTTATGCGTCATCTCCAGCTGCTCTCCCTGAGGTGTCTCTCCTGGGAAATTTCCCCATCCTCTAACTGCTAGAAACACCCTGCACATTTCTAAGCGCACACAGTGTGTGTTCAAATCCTTACCGAGGCTCCTCTTGACCACGAGTGCCTCTTCCTTCACCATCTCGGGTTCTCATGTCCAGTCCATCACCAGTTTGTTCCCGGAGTCTCTCTTTGAAGCTGCCTCCTTCTTAGCACCATCCTGTCCATGCCACATCACAACCTAGCTGTCCTTTGATGGATAACACTGTGTCCATGCAGACCCTTCACTGGAGTGTCCCGGGCCCTTTGGACTCTCACCACCACCGACAGATGCTCATTTCTTTTTCAGTCTAACAAGAAAATTCCTTTAAAGGACTCTGTTCTTTCTGGCCTCTACCCTCCCTTCTAGCCAGTGACACACTACTCTTCCTCTGCCCTAGCAACCAATGACATTATTTTACTCCTTGTATCCATGCTACTAATTGTAAAGGTATTACCCATCACCCATTCATCTTGCTTAGAACCGTTCTTGTCTTTGCTACATGTTTGCCTATTAATCCTCATGTCCACTGATCCCTGGTGTGGAGGTTCTCAGTGCTCACCCATAGTATTATATCTTTATCTGTCTCTACTTATGGAAATCACTATGATTAAAGTCATTACTAGATCCATCCGAGTTCAAGTCCCTGTCCCACCACTTGCTATTTCTATTGACTTTGTGTAATTTTTTTAAACATGCTTTGTGCTTCAAATTTCTTTGTAGCACAAGTTCTAACAGGTCTTAACAATAAAATCCCAGAATCAGATATAGATGAAAATGCTGAGAGATCAGAAAGATGAAGAAGCAAACTATAGCCACCTTATCTACTCAACTTTCCAGCTGAAAAGGTACTGATCTCCTGTCTCCTGTCTTATCATTTCCTCTCTCCGCCCAGCCATATCACTTCCTGTCTGTCTGTACAGACCTCCAGACCTCTATGGTTAGCTAGTGGCTAGCTCTGTCCTCTGACTGCCAGGCAAGCTTTATTTGTACAAACAAGATAACATCACAGTTCTCAGTGCTAAAATAGGAATATTGATAAAGATAATTCTGACAGTTTCATAAATGTTGAGTTTTTCTGGCCCGACAAACCTCTCCACCGAAGCAATAATTCAAATCAAACCAAATCAGACCAAATTAGAAGAAGCCCAGGTTTAAGGGATGCCAGCATCCCATCCCCAGAAAACAGAGAGGGAAAGGGGAGAGCACATGTTCGTTCTTTGGGGGGCAGTTTAATTATCCTATGGGAGTGGTCTTGACACTCTCTGGGGAGGGGTCATCATTTGCTGGGCTTTCTCATAGGTGGAGTTTGGCCTGAGATAACTCCCAGGGGAGGTGGCTTGGAACTTTCCACCAAACATTCCAGACTCTTTGTATATATGGATGCCAGGGGGCTGGAGTGGGGCTTCCAATCAAACATTCCAAACTCTTTGGATAAAGGGGGCACCTGCTCAAGTGTGGCTACTTCCTGTGGGCATGGGGCGATGCAGAAGAGGGGAGAACTGGGAGTTGGTGGGCTCATGTTCAGTGAGAGGTGTGGCTGTAGCCATCCTGGAGATCTCAAGCAGCTGTTTCTTGAGGGAGATGAGAAGGCAGGTGGCTAGGAGAAAAAAAATATTGTTATTATTGGCCCTATAAATGGGGCTAGTCATGGGAAGGGTCACTAACTGGCAGAAAGAATGGGACAGAGAAGTGTCCTGGACAGGAGAGGCACAGGTGAATAAGTGAGACATAAGAGTAGATATGATTTTTAAAACCAGTTTTTTTTTTTTTTGAGACAGGGTTTCTCTGTAGCCTTGGAACCTATCCTGGAACTACCTCTTGTAGATCAGGCTGACCTCAAACTTACAGAGATCTGCTTACCTCTGCCTCCCAAGTGCTGGGATTAAAGGTGTGTGCCACCACCACCTGGCTCTTAAAACCAGATTTTAGTTGATAGGTGTCCTTTTGAGCCAGGAGAGTTGGTGCCAATGGTGAAGTCCCAGGAGCTGGTTCAGGTGTTGGCATTGTCTGGAGGGCCCTTTGTAAGCTGATCTTGGCCCAGACAGCAGGAGTGACCTGTAAAATATGCTTGAAAATGAATGGGGTTAAAATAGGCTCTGGAAATTGTTAGATTTTTTTTTTAACAGACCTAATTTTTGATACAGCAGCAAAACTTTTTTCAAGAACCTGCAGGTATCTGTGAGACAACTGGAACAGGAACATTTTAGAAGACAGTTAAAGGGAATTGGGAACTTTGGATCGCTGAAGAGACACCTGAAACCTATTAATCCTGGATTATGAAGCCTGTGAAAGAGGCACACTTGTCTGTATTTTTAGCAGGCAACAACAAATGAAGTAATGAGCTACTAGTACCTTAAGTCATCAAATGCCATTAGACAGATCTTAAGAGAGATAAATGAGCAGAAACGAGACAGCTTTTTTAGCTACACAGGCAATCACAAGTCTCTCCATAGTCTTTGGAGAACACCAGCCTTAGAAGCAGTGTTTGCTGTTAGCTGCTGAGTCCAAGATGCCCGAAGATTTTCCTGTGGGGGGAAGATTTAGTCTACCTGTCTTGGCAGGATGAGAAGATCATTGCTGGTGTAGCGTCCAGGAAGCTGATGAGGTGGAAGGCCGCTTTTTGCTATGTGGGTGGCTTTGGCATACCCAAAGGCAAGCCTCCAGGTGGAAGGTCTTCTGTAACCATGCATCTTCTTGGAGGAGCTATAGGATGCTGCAGGAGCTGGCAGGTCTCTGTGTTAGAAGCTCTTTTGTTAAATGTCATACTGTCAGATCTGTAAAGACACCTGAGAATTGGGTACCATTACCTGTTAGTTATATTTAATTTAGACATATAAGTTAAATTTAGACATGAATTTTACCCAGTTAGTTATAGTTTACCAAGACTAGTAAATGTAAGAAGATTAAAAGGACTATTTTAGTAAGTTAAAGAATTTTGAAGGTGGAATGTCTGTTTGGTAGGTCCAGCACACGTGGGTACTCTGACCTAAGATGATGTTGGGGTCAAAATGGAGGTTACCCATGTGTTTGCTTTTTTAGAGCTGTTGTAATCTGGAGTTATAAGTTTTACAGATCTTAAAACATGTACACTTACAGAGAAATAAGACAAGCATACTACGGAAACACACATACACACATAAACATAAAAGCATAGTGTGGCCACATTAACACAGACAAATAAACCTTTTTTTTATTTTTTGTTTTGGAACCTGTGTCAGCTGACCAACTTAAAAAATCTCTTTGTAGGCGGCAGAAGCCAGGGAAATACACAGGTGGTCCCATTGAGGACCAGATTAGCAGATGCTGCAAGAGGGAAAAGAAACAAAGGACAGAACACCTATATAGTTTTACAGTGGAAGGACTGGGGGAAAATGGATCTGGATCCATTGTAGAGAGTCCCAGCATGAGACAAACAACAAATGGGCATATAGAGCCTTTTCTTGTTTTACGTTAGGCATTAGATAGCCCTAATTTAAAAGAAATTTTGTAAAAGTCAGCCCAAGGGTGATAGAGGATCTGTCTTCGAATTGCACGAGCCCATTTTTACAAGTCTGTGCCAAGTCTTGGGACTCAAAGCCTACCACAGTGCATCCACTATGATAAGACTCTTGAGTCAAAAATAGAGTGTGAGAATGTCGTGGACAGACGTCTCTGATCCATGAAATCCCACCTCAGCGAGGACTGCCTCTCCACTTAGGTCAGGAATCTTGTAGAGACTGTGACTTCAGCAGACTACCCAACAAATGGGCCCTGGACCCTAGGGGCATGTACTTGAAAAAGGCGAACTCACCCAGACATAGCCCATCTTAGCCTGGCAAAGAGCACGGGTGAGAAGGGTGTTTTCCAACGTGTAGCCCTGGACCAGTGGGAAAAACAGCCCATCTCATTGGAAGCTCCAAATGTTAAGTTTTTCTGGCCTGACAAACATCGCCACCGACACAATAATCCAAATCAAATCAAATCATACAGAATTAGAAGAAGCCCAGGTTTAAGGGATGCCAGTGCTTCCAGGCGTCCACCCACCCACCCAGGAAAACAGGAAGAGGGAAAAGGGGAGACCACATGTTCGTTCTCTGGGGGGCAGTTTAAATCGTCTATGGGAGTGGTCTTGACCCTCTCTGGGGAGGGGTCACCATTTGGCAGGCTTTCTTGGAGGTGGAGTTTGGACTGAGATAACTCCCAGGGGAGTAGCTTGGAACTTTCCATCAAACATTCCAGATTCTTTGTATATATGGATGCCAGGGGGCTGGGGTGATGCTTCCAACCAAACAATAAGGTTATTAATATTTAATATAGTATAGTTTTATATAATCCTTTGATTAATGCCATCTTCTTCCAGATCTCTATTTCCTCATTAGTGAGACCATATTTTGGTGTCTGTCTGCTTATCTGTTCATCAATCCATCTATCCATCTTATCTATCCATCCTATCTATCTATCTATCTATCTATCTATCTATCTATCTATACCTAGCATAGTATTTTCCATATAATGGAATCTCAGTAAATATTTTTCTGAGAAAAGAGAATGAATTAAAGTGATCCAGAGCCACAAATTAGTAAATTGTTTTAAATTATCTAATCTCAGAGTTTCTCTTATAGCAACATAGAACATACTAGCACACTTGAATTAACTTTTCTCATATTTTCCTATACATTGCTTGTGCTGTTACATTTTTATGCTTTAATACTAAATATTATATATCCTTGTATTGGGTAGGAAGGGTTCTCTAGAGGAACAGACACAATAGTGTGTGTGTGTGTGTTTTAAAAGGGGATTTACTAGATTGGCTTACATAATATGGGCTAGGTAGTCCAACAGTGAGTATCTGCATGCTGGAAAGATTGAGAACACAGTAGCTGCTCAGCTCATGAGTCTGGACGCCCCAGCAGTTCTAATCTAGTACTGAAGACCTGAAGACTACCCTGGAGAGTAGCAGGCCTTCAGTCCATACTGATGGCTGAAGAGGCTGAAGTCTGATTTTGTTCGAGGCAGAAGCAGTAGCAAGAGCAGCAATAGCAGCAGCAACAATAACAACAAAACAGTGCTGCTTTGACATTGGATCCTTTTCTATCTGGGCCCCCTGTGGCAAGGGGCCCTCTACTCTGAGAGAGGTCTGCTTCCTCAGATCATCCTGTCTGGAAATCCCTGCACAGATCCTCCAGAGACACATCCTTAGCTGATTCCAGATCCTGTCAGGCTTGATAGTAAGATGAACCATCACAAACTCTTTTATGAATGTAATTCATAATTCTTTCCTGGAGGACTCTGTCTTTTAACAGGTTGGTTCATTCTCTTGTAATTTTTGTGACTGATAGACTCACTTACTTCTACCGTGTCATTTTATGCATTTTATGTACTACATGCTTCTTGTATTTTACTGTATTCATCAAATTATCTTTATTACTGTTTCACTTTTAATAGTTTGATAGTTAAATTTTTATTTTCACTGTCTTAATGTTCGTTCTTAATTTTGTATATGCTCAGACGGTTTAATGAACCCTAACATTTATATTCTTAATTCCCTTTTCAATGGTCTTTAAATTCTTTAATTCCAACTGACATTTCCTCTTACATGTTATTACTGTCTTACTTTAGTTCCTTTGTGTCTGTACTCTGATACCAGTCATCTTTACTAAGAAACGTTGGAGGCACTGAGGCTATGCCCTGAGGTTTTCTTCTAGATTGCTGGACAGCAGACTAGCTGAAATCTTTTATCTTCCTGGGGCTGGTGGGGAAAGGGAGGATGATGTTTGAAATCATCATCTTAATATGGAACCAGAGCTCATTAAGGACCTTGTGTTGGAAAACAGGCAGTGTTTATCACCTAAAGAACTGTTTCTCATTTTTATACTGTCTGTGGCTAAGCCCAAACTGTTTATATGACTTCAACATCCTAAAAAGAGAAAGCACATAATATGTAGCCCAGATGCCTCTTGTAGGGAACTGGTTCACAGCCCAAGCACATCTTTCCAACAATGGCAAGAGAGTTGACTTAGTTCTCTACTTACTCAGCAGTCACTCAGTATCCATTCCAATTTAGCACACTATTAGTGAGCTTCCCAATGTCATTTTGTCCTTTAGGAATGTTGTTGGATATTTGTACACTGTGTGAAAATGTACTACTGTGATTGGTGTAAAAAAAAACTGGAATGGTCAATAGCTAGGAAAGGATTAGGTGGGAGTTTCAGGGACAGAGAGGACTCTGGGATGAAGGGCAGAGTTGCCAGCCAGATGGAGAGGAAACTTGTGCAAGATGAGGTGCAGGATGAGAGGTAACTCTACATGAAAGAACATAGATGAATATAAATGGGTTAATTTAAGTTATAAAAGATAATTGAGACAAGCCTAAACTGAAGGCCAAACTTTCATAATTGATAAGAAGTCTCCATGTCACTATTTGGGAGCTGGAGGGACAGAGAAAAACTCTTTCCGTGGGACTTGAACCCACGACCATGAGATTAAGAGTCTCATGCTCTATTGACTGGTCATGGGTTCAAGCCCCTCATTGAACATCAAATGCTGTAGTAATAAGGGCAGCGGGGCTGCGTCCCCGGCACCCGGCCACCCATGCGGCTAGCTCTAGCTTTACCCGAAATAACAACACACAAACTGTATTCATTTAAACACTGCTTGGCCCTTTAGCTCTAGCCCTTACTGGCTAATTCTGATATCCCGATCAACCCATCTCTAATAATCTGTGAGAACCAGTCTTACCGGGAAGATTCTAGCCTAGTCCATCCTGGGTCGGAGCTTCATGGCGTGTGTCTGCCCGGGAGCGGGGCATGGCGTCTCTCTCAGGCGTCTGCTCCCGAGAGGAGAGCTGTGGAGTCTGAGCTCACTTCCTCTTCCTCCCAGCGTTCTGTTCTGTTTACTCCTCCCACCTATCTTCTAACCAATAAAATGGGCCAAGGCAGTTCCTTTATTAGCCAATGACCTTCCTCCATCAAAATGCAAAGTGTCTTTCTTCTTTCCAGAGACCTGTCTGTCCCCGGAAGTGTCACCTAACCTCTTCCTAGATATTGGCCATTTAGCTTTTTATTATGCCAATCACAGCGATACATTTTTACACAGTGTAAAAATATCTCACAACATAAGAGTGTATCATTTAGCAATTATTTCTAGGCGTTATGTGCGGCATCTTCAAATCCCAACTTTCTTTTTCTGTAGGAGAGATGATTTGTCTTTGTATAGGATTTTAAGTTCCAAATCATTTCCGTTAGAACACTGTCTAGATACTCATTTGTTTTCTGCATGGCAGACTGTGAATGTCTGATTGTTTCGTATTTCTTTGCATAAACTTCTTCTGCTCTCCTTGTGAACACTCTGACATCCTCCTTTTGACTTTCTGTCATTTTATAATAAAATTATTTCTCAAGTTATGTATTTGATGTTAAGGATAGGTTTAACATTGAGATTGCTATGTAATGGCTGAAGCAAATGAGCATAAAGTTGTCTTGATGTAGTGAGAATAGTTCAATCCTATTTCTCTCCAGTTGTCTACTCAGGAGTACCTCTGAACCTCTTTGTTTTCTTGTAGACTACCTGTGTGGCTATGGTCTCTAGTCTTGAAATAGTAAGTATCCCACTATAGCAGTTCCAGTTAGTGTGAGAGTGTTGGAATTTCCTTTTACGAGGTGCACTGTTCAATTTACTACCAGGCTCTGAAGGAGAACATGTATTTGTTCCATCTGTCTGATTTTCGTCTGAGTCCTAGTCTCCTATTTTGTTGCTATTTAATAAAAACAGCAGTCATATTGTATTAGGGTTCACTGATGTAATCTCATTTCCTTTGAATTACTTCTTTTGAGACCCTGTCTCCAAAGACATCTTGTATTCTGAGGTCCACAGAGTTTCTGTTTCAACACATGCATTTTAATGTGGGGAAGAGAACACAGTTCAGCCTGTAATAATAGAGTTTATCTATTGAAGGACTGAGATTATTTAAAAAAAGGTATTTGTTATATGTCATATTCTACAAATATATTATGTTATAATATAATGTTGCATATTATATATTAAATATTTTATTATACAAATGTTAAATTATTGTGTAATTTAACAAGCTATGCAAATTAATAAACTTCTCTGGCATATACATATTCACACATTCGTTTTGGTAATTTTTACTCTATTGTCCTGTCTTTTCCTCTCTCCTCATTGTCTTCCCCTTCTCCTTCTTTATAAACTTTATAGGTTTTTCTTTTACTCGGGTAATCTTTACACTTCTATTCAAGAGAGGAAAGAGAAAATTACAGTGTAGAAAAGGGAAATACTAACTTTTTTCTTTTTTCCTTTTTTTTTTTTTTTGATTTTTCAAGATAGGGTTTCTCTGTAGTTTTTGGTGCCTGTCCTGGAACTAGCTCTTGTAGACCAGGCTGGCCTCGAACTCACAAAGATCCTCCTGCCTCTGCCTCCCGAGTGCTGGGATTAAAGGTGTGCGCCACCACAGCCTGGCTTAAGACTAACTTTTTTTAAGTAACATTTTTTTTTATAAAATATATTTTAATCATGTTTCTCCCTCCCCTCCCCCAATTCCTCCCAGATCATCCTCATTCCCTTACCCATTCAATTTTATGCTTCTTTTCTTTTTCTTCTTCTTCTTCTTCTTCTTCTTCTTTTTTTTTTTTTTTTTTGGTTTTTTTGAAACAGGGTTTTTCTGTGGTTTTGGAGCCTTCCTGGAACTACCTTTTGTAGATCAGGCTGGTCTCGAACTCACAGAGATCCGCCTTCCTCTGCCTCCCAAGTGCTGGGATTAAAGGCGTGCACCACCACTGCCTGGCTATGCTCTTTTTCTTAAAGCACAAAAAACATAAAAATGAAAATAAAATCACGCAAACAAACTAAAAGAAAATGGTAAGACATGAAATGCCAAAACAAAATAAGAGCAAATAAAAAGCCTCCACAAAAACCAAAACCAAAACCAACCAAACAAAAAAAAAAACCCACGGAGTTTGTTTTATGTTGGTCAGCTACTCCTGGGGATTGGGCCTGCTCTAGGGTGTGGTTGATATACCTAGTGCGATACTCCATTGTACAAAACTGATTTTTCCCTTTGAATTGATATCAGGTGGATATCAATTGCAAATAATTCTTTGATTAAGTGCTGGGATCGGGTCTGGCTTGAACCTGTATGTCCACTTCTTCATAGAGCCCTGAGCCTTGAGGGGAAGTTTTGATGAAAACACCCCAATTCAGACTACGTGCTTCAAAGTTCCTCCCTCTCTACATGTTGTCCAGTTGTGGGTCTCTGTGTTAATTCCTATCTACTACAAGAGGAAGCCTCTATAAGGTCAACTGAGGCACTGAATAATGGGTATAGCAGTGTGTCATTAGGAGCCATTTTATTGCTATGTTCCTTTAACAAAATAATAGTAGTAGGTTTTCCTAATGCTAAGGTCCATGATCTATTTAGCCTGAGGTTTTTGGCCATATCAGTGGTATCCTATATAGGTTCCATCTTGAAGAATGGGTCTTAAGTCCATTTAAAAAAATGATTGGTTACTCCTATAATGTCTGTGTTATTCCTTCACCAGTATATATTACAGGCGGGTTGCTGCTGTAGGTCACAAGGTTTGTAAGTGGGTGATACTCATGACTATCTTTGGCTGTGGGCTCTATTTGCTAATTGAACCATTAGCCTCGCACCTCCTCTCAGTAACAGATTTAAAAGAGTTATGCCAAGTTGCCCTTGGACTAAGTTTATTATATAGAATTTCAATAGCACCTTTTTAACTCCCAAGACTAGAAAGACATAAGTCGATCCACTCTTCCAAGCCTTCTATTTTTACAATGGGAAGCCTAGTTTAGAAATGAATGTCAAATTCAGGATAGAAAAATAAATTCCGTAATCAATAAATAGGACTACAAAAGACCCCCCCATTCAATTAGTAAATTGGAATTATGAAAAATTGTTGGGCCAGGGTAACTTTTCTACAGGACTACAACAGGTTCCATCTCCTGGCTGCTTTGAACAGGTCTGCCTATGTGTGCTCTTAGCTTGAGACCGTTTGACTCCCCTATCCACAGGACCTGAATAGGCCCCTTATCTGACTTTTAAAAACAAAAACCAAGGAAAACTCTCCCAGATTTCATACTCAGAGTGCAAGCCAATATAGACAGAAAAATAACAGACCCCACAGCCAAAGCATGCTCCTAAACAATCTTGTCTGGAAAGGAATGACCCCAGACAGGCTTTTCATGGTCTAAAATATGAACATTATCATAAATGGATTGTAGCTACACATGACATTAGGATTGCCTCACATCAGGCCTCTTCTCTTGTCTAAGCCTTTGCAGTAGCAACATGGCCTAATTCAAGATGTTTTAAGTGTGGAAAGATAGGAAATTGGAAAGGGGAGTATAGTTAGAGGCTGGTTGTTCATTCCAGACCACCCAGACCCGAAATCGTCACACAGAAACTGTATTAATTAAATCACTACTTTGGCTATTAGCTTGTGCATATTTCTAGCTAGCTCTTATATCTTAAATTAACCCATCTCTATTTTCGCGTCATCATGAAGTTGTGGCCTACTGGCTAGGTTCCAAACGCATCTGTGTCCTGCTGTGGCTACGTGACTTCTCTCTGACTCTGCCAACTTTCTCCCTCTATCTCTGCTTGGAATTCCTGCCCTTCTCTATTCTGTCCTGTAATAGGCCCAAGCAGCTTCTTTATTCATTAACCAATAAAAGCAACACATATACAGAAGGACTTCCCACGTCACCTCTCCTTTTCTAAATAAAAAAGGTTTTAGCTTTAACATAGTAAAATTACATATAACAAAACAGGTATCAAGTAAGAATTATAGTTACAATATTTATATCTACTTTATATTTTATCATAACTAAGGAAAACTATAACTATCTATTCTTCAACTCCGTCAAAGACTCCAGAGGATATAAGATTACCTAAGTTAACAGGAAGTACATTGTAAGCAACTTTGAAAACCCTAGAATTGACAGTGACAGCTTGCTGCCTGGAGAGTCACCCAAAGTTCTTTTGTAAGATTGGGGCACCCATCAGCTTACAGGCCAATAGCACACTTTCCCATGAAGCAAGAAATTTCAAAGAGAGTTCCACCTGTATTGGCAGTTTGTCAGTTACTTTCTTCTGTGTCCTGCAGATTGTCTGGCAGATTCTTTCATGAAGCAGGAACCCTGAAGGACTGTCTTACTTTTAGGCAAATTAAGCAGTCATTTTTCTGTGGGTCATGCATGTTTAGCTCAAACAAGAAAACATCAAGCAGTCTAGGCAAGAGCAGTTTCTTGCCCAAATGGCTAGAAAACTCCATGAGGAGCGTCTACAATGTCCATCATCCTATTGAAGTAAATTAGTGCTGCCAGGAGCAGATGTATCTCATTGTCATGGAAAGTTCTAACTTCTTAAAACATTTTAAATGTCATATTCTGTAGGTCTTTGAAAGGTCTGAAGATTATCTAAGTGAAATATATTTCTATATATCTAGAAAACTTAACTAAAATGACTATAATCTTGACTATCATAGACTATTAATCTGTATTTCTTAATTATACATTACATTTTTAAATGAGCTGCACAAACACAATGCCTTAATCAAGAACAAAAATACACATATAACAAAATTGACATTAAATTTGTATCAATAGGCCAAGACCCATACCAATTCAAAGTATTTATTTCTATAGCATATCTTCCTTTAAATGTTAGCAAACATTTGTAAACAGTATTTGGGAATTTGGGTGTAATTCTCTCCAAACTGCTTTTTGTTGGGTGAAGTATTTTGGGGGGTTTTCATGGAGACCTTTCAGGTGGTCTTCATTCATCAAACCACATTAGTCTAGAAGGAATCCATTGGTTCTCATCTTCTGTGGAAACAAGAGCAGAATCTCTTTTCCAAAATAACATATCCTTATATATATGATGCTTTATCTTAGCATCCTGTACAATGAATTATCTCTGTACTTACCTCATTCACAGTCAAAAAAAATTAAAAGAAAACACAATAATATACATAATGCAGATTCTCTGTGTATATTCCATCTTTACATGACTTATTTTTCTGTACTCCTTTAATCTATGACTGTCTGAACTCTGTCTCTTTAAAGACTTTGTTTTATTTTATATTTCATAACCATGATAGGGCAGAGTAGAGCTAGGTGGGAAACCTAAACTGAATGCTGGAAGAAAGAAGTCAGAGTCAGTGGAACACCATGTAGTTGCCACAGGAGACAGAGCCTTGCCGGTAAACCATGAGCCTCGTGGTAAAATATAAAATAATGGAAATGGGTTAATTTAGGATGTAAGAGCTAGTCAATTAGAATCTAGTGCTATCAGGTCAAGCAGTGATTTAATTAATACAGCTTCTATGTGGTTATTTCAAGTCTGGGCAGCCCAGAACAAACGAGCAGCCTCTGACAACAGGAGGGGGCCCAAGGCACAATTCCACTGCCTCGGAACCCCCTAAAACCATCCCTCCACTCCATTGTAGGTAAGGCTTTCATTGGAGAAAGCACTGTATAACTGACAAAGGCAGTCCCCTACTGCCTTTAATTTCCGCAGGGGGCAGCCCTAGGTTCTGGCCATTAAGAATGAAAGGCCCTCTAGTTAGTTACCAGTGAGTCACTAACATACTTAAAAACTCTTACCCCAAACTTTTGATTAAAATTGACAATAAAAATTTTAAATGTTTGATAGACACAGGCACAGACAAAACCATCCAAAGATAAGCTGAGGTCTTCCCACATTGAACCTTCTTACCTGGACCCCAACTAATGGGGTAGGAGGTATCTCCTGAGCATTTATTGCCCAAGAATTTGACGAACGGAAAGACCCAGATGGAATGCTTGGGATCATTAGACTCCTAGTTGCTGATGTGGTCACTCTAGGAAGAGATGTCCTAGAAGATTTAAATGTGGTCTTTGCTGCTATGAAAGAAGGAGAATACCTCCAAATAAAAGACCAGAAATACAGAGATCAAAAGAACCCCAAATCCTAAAGATTACTGTTGAATATTTCACTCCCTGCCTAGAGTGGATCACAGAAGACCCTATCTAGGCAGAAAAGATGCCTTTAAACAGGAGAAATTAACTATTTTACAACAACTAATTGGACACGGGACAGACACATTTGTCCCTTTTGAATTCCCTGGAGCACCCGTTTTGTTTTTGTTTTTTTTGGTTTTTTTTTAAATAAAAAAGAAGACCAGGATCTGGAGGCTCCTCCAGGATTTGAAAGCAGTTAATTAGACCATGGAAATTTGGGGTTTGCCTCAATGCGGCTTCCTCTTTGCCTCTGCCATATCAGCAAATACCTCAATATTAGTTTCAGACATTAAAGATTGCTTCTTTTTAATACCACTCCATGGCCAAGATAGCAGGCATTTTGCCTTTTCAATACTTAAAATCAACAAGCCAGACCCAGTTGATAGAGATGAGTAGTCTATACTTCCTCAAAGAATGGCTAATTCATTCAGGAAGCTGTAACCCACACATTAAAGCCCCTTATCAAGTCAGGTCTCCACATGTGTCATTACATGGACGACCAATTAATGAGACGGTACAAAAGGCAGGATCAAACTAACCTTAGAAAATCCCTAACAACAATGAGCACAAAGGCCCTGAATGAAAGAGGCTTTATGATAGCAGAAGATAGGATCCAACTTCTCCTCCCTGCCCCAATTACGTTCCTGGGGACAGAAATTACCCTAACCTCAGTCTGGCCAGCTAAACCTGTTATTAACTTCCCCAACCTTTAACTTTAAATAGCCTTCAAAGCTTCCTAGGAATATTAACTGGCTGAGGCCTTGGCTCCCCACCAGCCAAGTGCAGTTTTTATTTGATCTACTTAAGGGTGACAAAACCCCTCTTCCCCTCGCTCCCTGACACTAAATGCTAAAGAGACCCTTTGTTCTACTAGTGATTATACAAAAAAAGCTTCCCTGTCCCGGTATGATCTACAACAGCCAATTCAAGTCCTTATATTTAATTCTTTGCCTGCGGTATTTGGGGTCTATACCAGCCTCAGGAAATCTTAGAATGGCTCCATACGACAGTAGGGGGAGCTCCTCAACTATTAACAGAGACACTTTATCAAAATGATAAGAACAGGAAAGGAATGCACTTTATAAATCATAGGAAAGGAGCTTGATATGATTATTTTGCTCTATCCACTCCCAGACATCCAGTGGTTCCTAAGAAACCACACTTCTTCTGCTAGCAGTCTTATTGGCTTTATAGGACAAATGGCTAACCGCTACCCCAAGGATAAGTTTCTGGCAACCATACCACTCTTTAAGTGGCTCCCTCCCCACTTATTCTTTTTGTCCCCTATCTTGCTGGCCCCTATGGCTTTCACAGATGGGGGGCAACAAAGGGCTGCATATATCAAGGAGACAATGACACTGAGTCCCATCTTTTCTTTTTTCAAGATAAATCTCCCCAATTCAAGAAACTGTCTACCATTGCTGTGGGACAATGGTCTGTACCCTGTCAATTGTAGTTTAATAAAACACTGTTTGGCCAGTAGCCAGGCAGGAAATATAGGTGGGGCAATGAGAACAAGAGGACTCTGGGAAGAGGAAACAGTAAGTCTGCAGTTGAGAGGAATCCAGACACAGAGCAAGCAAGATATGACTACCTCACTGAAAAAGGTACCCAGCCACGTGGCTAACACAGAGTTATGGGCTAATATAAGCTGTAAGAATTAAGAAATTCCCCAATTCCCCCATAAAACACCTTGAATGTGTTCTCAAAACTTGTTCCTCCCTAATCCACACTACCTCTATACCATAACTGAGCACCAATTTCAGAGGCCTTAAAGCCAATGGCGTCTGACAGACTGATGTCCCCCATACTCGCTCAGCAGACAGAAATTCATGTTTGTAACTATTGAGACTTACTGTCGTTTTACCTGTGTCATGGCACAGACTGGCAAAATCCCAAGAAAGCTAACCACATGCTCTCTACTTTTGCTGTCACGGGCTCTCTCCTCCAGATCAAAACTGATAACCGTCCAGTCTTTAAGAACCACTAATTTAATTTTTTTTTTTTTGGCGAGACTTGGAAAATAGCCTACCACACTGGCATCTCCCACAATCCTCAGGGCCAAGCCATTATTGAAAGAACACACCAAATACTCAGAAAACAATTAGTCAAACAAGCACAGAGCTCCCAACACCAGTCAGTTGAATATGGCACTATTCACACTCGATGTGCTGAATGCTTATGCTATCCAGGACAGTCCCCCCTCATTGTCTGTCATTGCAGCCACTAACCACACACACCATCCCTTTGAGTCCGACGGAAGGACCCACTTGACAGGTGATGGAAGGGGCCAGGATCCCCTTCTAACAACTTGAAGATTTGTTCGTGTCTTCCCACAGGATCAACCTCGTTCTGTCTGAGTACCGGTCCACTATGTCAGACATGACTCCTCCAGTCAAAAAGATGGCACTCCTGTCAATCATGGAGAAGATGAAGAGGAAGCGTTCCCTACCCCAGTTCCACCTAATGTTCAAATGCCCCTTTCATTTACTTCCCGTACTGACAATTCAGATTCGACCGAGAATGCCTGGCTGAGGCAGAAACCTCTGGGGGATGCAGGAGACAGTATTGTAAAATGGAAGCATCTTGAAATATAAACACCATGTTTTCCTCAAGGAAAACCTGCTGCTTCACAAAACCTGATCTCTGGAATGAGCACTGGCCTGGTAGGAATTAGGCGGAACTCTAGGCTTCACTCAGACACCTGTGGCTGATCTTCATGTATCCCAACAGCATGTCACAGCATCCTGATCCATTTAACACATCACAATAGTTTCTTATGAAAAACAGGTTCATCAACAGATCAAAGTCACTGTCACATGGAAACAACACACTCTATGTGGCTGACTTTCTCCCTTTCACCACCCGTCATAATGCCTCTAACTGCTTCCTCTGTGCATCCAGCAATAGACCTCTGCTGGCAGCTGTCCCAGTCAATACCACTCTCCTTTTCCCCGGGACCACAAAAAATTTCACTGGTTCTCACCTGTCAGATATTCCAGTATTTGGTTATTCAACTCTCTAGTTTGTATTTCCAGTAAGAACAAGCCTAATCATTACCAAAGTCTCACTCACTACTGTTTCTAGGCCAACATACATCACCCTTTTCCTTCTTTGATGCAAGGGTAAGGCCCACCTATGTGTTACCTCTTTCTTATCCACCCAGGTGGATGAATATACTCCCAGGTGTACCGGTTCAAGAAAGAGGAAGCCTATCTCCTCTTCTGCAACTGCTCACAGAGAGATTTTCATCCCTCTGCTCATGGGACTTGGGCTCACCCTTTCTCTTGTTGCAGGAGGAGCTAGAGCTGCTACCATTGTACATGTATCACCTGGCAGGGGACTTTGGAGACAAACATGATCAAGCCATGGCATCTATAACCCATGGCCTAGAATCACTTCAAAGACAGATGAACTCTCTTGTCGGGGTCGTGCTCCAAAACAGAAGAGCAGTGGACCTAATAACTGTGGAACATGGGGGCCCTTGTGTGGTCTTGGGAGAAGAATGTTGTTTCGTTGTCAATGAGTCCAGTTTAATGGAACAAAATGTAAAGACTCTTAAAGCCCTCTGCAAAGATCTCCTGGCCTGGTCTCAGCTCCAGGAATCTTTATCCTGGTTCCATAAGCCTTTATTTTCTTGGCTCCAACCCCTGATCAGTCCTCTGATTATGCTATGTTTTATTTTGTTGCTTGCCCTCTGCCTTATTCAATTTCTCTGGCGATAGATCATCTCCATCATTATTACCGATCAGGTCATGGTTCACTACCAGGCCAAGGACCCTTCTAACAAAGGTGACAGGCTCCTCAAGGCTTACAATGACACCTCTCCATTTAAAAATAAGACAGGGGGAGATGTTGGAACATATTGCTGGCTGGTTAGAGGTCACAGTACCTCACGGCCTGGCAGCTTATCTCAATAAGCTGAGCAACGAGGTGAAGTTCCCTCCCTTCCCAAAATAGCCTTCCTGCTCTCTACCTGCCCTTATCTAGAGAATGTCCACGGTCCTGGAAGTCTGACCTTATCTGAAAGCTGTCTTTAAACAGATGCCTGACTTATCTTTAGCTTGACTTTTGACACAAATCCCTGCTGGAAGGCTCCCTGGCTTCACGTACTATGAGCCTTATGATAGGAGCGTACCTCTTAATGCAAATTAGGTGATGTCCCTGCCACTGTCCCCAGCCTTTATATTTCCCTTTCTTCCTGGAATAAAATGGAGCTGTAACACTTAACTGTGTGCCCAGAGAGCTGTCCCCACCAGCTCACAAGCTATGGGACCCTGCTCACTCATTTCAGCTCCCTCCCACTTGGGAGACATGGCTGTCCTGAGGAGGAAGCACTGAGTAAAAGAGAGAAGGGCGTCACACTTGTCCAGTCCATTCATCTGCTGACGGACTTCTAGGCTGCTTCTGCTATGATGAATAGAGCAGCCATGAACATGGATGAATAAGTGATACTGAGTCCTTTGGGTGTATCCTATGAGTGATATAGCTGGACCTTGAGGTAGATCTACTCCTAGCTTTTTGAGAAAAAAACCATACTGATGTCCATATTAGCTGTATCAGTTTACCCTTGAACCAACAATGAGTAAGTGTTCCTCCATCCCTGAAACCTCACAGTGTTACTGTGATTTATTTATTGATCTTTGCCATTCTGTCTAAGGTAATGTGAAATCTCATAGTTTTAATTTTTATTTACCCAAATGACTAAGGAAGTTGAACATTTCTTGAAGTCTTTCTCAACCATTTGTGTTTCATTGTTTGAGAACTCTCTGCTTAGGTCTGTACCCCATTTTTACACTGGGTTGTTTTCTTCATATTCAGTCTTTAAAAAAAAAAAGATTTCAAAAAAGTTTCTAGACACCAGTCCTCTCTCAGATGTATGATTGGTAGAGATCTTTTCTAATTCCATAATCTGTTGCTTTGCCTGAATGATATCATTTGACAAACAGAAGCTTTTAAGCTTCACAAAGTCCTGTTTATGAATTGTTGGTCTTAGACATTTTCTGTCTATATTTTGTTCAGAAAGTCCTTCCCTGTGCTAATGAGTTCAAGCTTACTCCCCACTTTTCTTCTCTCAGATTCATGGTATCCGGTATTATGTTGAGCTCTCTGAATCATTTTGAGTTGAGTTTTGTGCAGGGTGATAAATATGGATCTATTTTAATTCTTCTACAAGTGGCTACCCAGTCTGAACAGTATCATTTGTTGAAGATGTTTTCTTTTTCCAGTATATATTTTTGATGCAACCCCCCCAAAACCTCAGGTGTCCCAAAGTGTGTGAGAATTGTCTGAGTCTTCATTTCTATTCCATTGATTGATGTGTATGCTTTTATGCTGATACCATGTTATTTTTATTACTATAACTCTGTAATACAAGTTGAGATCTGGAATGGTGATACCCCCAGAAGTTCATTTATTATTCAGGATTGTTTTAGCTACCCTGCTTTTTGTTTGTTTGTTTCCATATGAATTTGAAGATTGATCTTTCAGTTTCTGTGAAGAATTATGTTGGAATTTGATGGTTATCGATGATCTATAGATTGTTTTTGGTAGGATGGCTATTTTCACAATTTGAATCTTACTGATCCATGAGCATGGGAATAGGGAAAGTTTAATATTTGAAAAGAAAGGACTCTTCTCAAAGTTCAAAAGGACCATGTCCTGGGTACTGGAGGCTTGATATGAATACTCCCTAAGTTTCCCTTGCTGCTTTGAGATCTCCTGCCCTAACCACTTCTGCTTCATTTTAATTTGAACACAATCCTGGAAATCTACAGCAACCACTAGGTCTCAATATGACATGAATCTGCTCTTCACTTGTCTCAAGCATCTTGGCAGTTTCAATTTCTTTTGTGCCCATGTTCCCCCTTGCTGCACCGTTTATCTCCTCTATAGCTACACCATAATGCTTGTATTTATTCTGTTGCTTCCAAGTGATCTTAAAAGGGAGGGTAGCCAAATGTGTGTGCTCAGGTAGCTGCCTTGAGCCAGCTGAAATTTCAAAGGGAAGAATAATTAATAATCAATATTACAGCTGAAGAAATTTCAGAAAGTTAAAATGTACTTATCAGCATGCAAAACTCATCATGTGTTGAGTGTCTGATTTTTAGCTATTATTTTATGTTTCGTATTTACATACACATGAAGTTTCTGAAAGCATTCTTTCGGGTAAAAAATTATGTCTGTCCTCTAGGAAGTCTGTTCAGTTATGCTTATGAACTTGCAACAGTATTCATAGAGTTCAATAAAATAGCTATTATTTTGATCAAATAATATTCCGATCAAGTGTTGTAACATCTCTCAAATAATACAGGAAATTTTGAACTACTGAAGAGCTAGGAATGCACTTCATATCCAGCTGTCTCCTATAGACGTCTCCAATGTCTATCATAAATTCCCCTACGGGCCACCAGGGGACACTGGTTTCAATGACTTAAAGAATTACTAAATTTGTTTATATAGCACTTGATAACTCTGAAATCATATCTAATGGCCTTGTATGCACAATGTGACTTTATTATATTCATCTTAAGAAGGAGGGCCTTGTTTACTATGAATTTTCTGCTAAAATGGAAATGCAAAGTTAGTTTCCTACAGGAGAGTGTATAAAAAGAATAAAGGAGTGTTGGAGACAGTCTTATTCAAGGGAAAGAGAGATGATCAAATAGTAGAAAGAGAAATAAAATATGATAGAAATATTCTAAAGCAAGTTTACAAAAGGAAGAGAATGAAATAAACAAGATATGGAAGGAGGAAATGAGAAGAGAAATTTCACACAATATTAAAGCAAAGGGTTGTGATGTGAAATTCCCTTTTTTTGTCCCTGTCAAGCCTTTTCAGGTCTGTATCAGGTTGGATGGTGGCTTTCTGGGTAGTCAGCTTTCTGTCTATAAAAAAGTACCTGAGACAATTGACTTAGAAGAGAAAAGGATTATCAGAGCTCAGGTCAGGTCTTAGTGCAGGGTTTGGCAGAATTTTTGCTTTGGGCCCCTGCTGGGACTACCAGAGAGCAGTAATGTAGAGTATATGAGAAAGTACTTACCTCATTGCCAGGAAGTGTGTGTGTGTGTGTGTGTGTGTGTGATAATCCTTTTCAAGTACACATCTTTACTGAAATGATCTGAGAACATTCTGCCAAGCCTTTTTCGTAAGTCTACTACCCTTCAATAGCACCATTGCAAGCACCATGCCTTTAACACTTGACCCTTTAGAGGAACCCAACATCCAAACTGTAGCATCTGATAAAGATGTGGCCCCCAGGACACTGTTACACATGTGATTGTTCAGGTGTGTCTGTTTGGGTGGTGTGTGTGTGTAAGATTTGCTATGGTACACATGTGGAGGTCAGAGGTTAAGTTTGGAAAATCAGTTTTCTCCTTCTACCTTTGGGTGACTTCTGGAGATTGAACTCAGGTTGTTAAGTTTGATGGAAAGCAAGTGCCTTGACCTGCTAAGCTATCTTTTGGGTCACAAGGTGCAACTTTTTTTTAAAAAACCAATTTTGCTATTTTTATGAATTAATATGTAATAGTTGTTCAAATTTATGGGGTACAATGTGGCTAAACACAGTACAATGTATTGTGAAGAGGTCAGGGAAAGAACCTCATCCATCTAATGTATTTATTGTTTCTTGTTGTTTAGAGACGTTATCCATCTCTTTCTCTCTCTTTATAAAATGTAGAATAGGTTGTAAACTTGCTAAGCATGTCAAGGTGATATCATTTGAAATCAGCAAGTGGGCCTGAGATCAAGTACTGAGTGTCTTCATAAAAGCCAGAACACAAGGAGTCATACACAGAGATTGAGCAGGTGCATGCTTCTAACTATGTACGAACAGCCACCATGCCAGGAAGAGGCAAGGGAAAAGAATTTTAGATGGGGACACTCTCCGACACCTGATTTTAGACTTTCAGTTCCAGAATTATGGGAGAGGAGATTTTTGTAGTTTTAAGCTATGGTTTTTGGAAATATCACATAACAGTTCTAGGAAACCAACTTAATTATGCATCAACCCATCCACAGAAACTGCTAAGACACACGTGGTGGGCTCCAGAGTTGAGTTTGGTTGAATCTCAGGTATTGCTGCCACCCTGAAGACTGTGCTTTGAGAATGCTGTCCAGGACCACACATACATATTCTAGATAAATTTTAGGGAAAAGAAGCTAAGAAAACTTGTTGGATTTGAAAGGCATTGGTGGCATCTACAGAAAACTTATCGATTGCCACCTAGCATTCCACTTGGCCAAGACCTGTACATTGTCAAGAAAATGTCACACCTGAATTGGAATAGGAAATTGAATGCATTTATTTCTCTGTGTATGAGTCTTAGCTAGGCTTAAATTGCCATGAGGAGATACCATGACCACAGCAACTCTTACAAGGAAAACTGGAGTGACCTGCTTACAGTTTCAGAGTTCAGTTCATTATCATCAAGGTTGGGAGCATGGCAGGATGCAGGCAGATGTGGTGCTAGAGCTGATACTGCTACATCTTGCAAGCAACAGGAAGTTGCATGAGACACTGACTGAGTGGTCTACTGACCCCACAGTGATACACTTCCTCCAACAAGGCCACCATACCCACGCCAACAAAGCCACACCTCCTAACCTTGCCACTCCCTATGAGATTTACATTCAAACTACCCCAGTATGGAAACACAGCCAGACTTAGAGTGTTCAGGGGTCACGGGGTCTTGCTTCCATCACACTTGTCACAAGTTGATTTCTTCAAAGAGCTTCCCAGGTAACCCGAGCAAACGTGAGGGAGTCCAGCTGTGTAGCATGCCCCTACGGCTAACCAGCGTTTCCTTATTAATATCCCTTATAGGTCAATAAAAGGAGAGGAAGGTTAAGAATTAGAATTAGAAATCTTGTTTCCGTTTCAGCGCCTTTTCCACCCTTAGAGGAACTTCCACCTGCAATGATTGAGTCATGCAAAAGAGATTTCCATCTAAGTCATGCCAGTGGATCAGAACTGATGTTTGGGCTCTATGTCTTCAAAAACATGTCGTTTAATAAAGTGATGTTCATTTGGAATAAGAATTGCACTCCATTGAACTGGGCACCCACAAAAAAGTCTATATATTTGTTTCTGTGTTTGCGCAGAATCTATGGCTAAAATTCAAGTGTAATCCAAGTTTCTCTAACTTGCTATAGGCGTAAAATATTAATGAGAGTCCAAAGACAATCACTAGCTATGAGTAAAACAGATAAAAATTTACTATCAAGAACCTCCTAGGAGACTGCCACACAGGCATCCATTCATAATATTGTTACAAAAATGAAGGTGGGAAAAGGATCACTAAATTCGAACACCTGAAATTCTTTAAATGAAGTATGGTATATTTACACAACGGCACAATTTATTAAGCCATTTAGAACACTTTATAGACTCATATATACTGGAGCAAAAGTTTTCAGGTACAGGTTTGCTTCACTTACATCTTCTGAGCTGGTTAATTTTTTTTTGTCAACTTGACACAAACTAGAGTCACCTGGGGAGAGGGAAGCTCAAATTGAAAAGATGCCTCCTTCAGATGGCCAGTGGGAATGTATCTGGGGGCAATTTCCTGATTACTAACCAATGTAGGAGAGCCCAGTCTACTGTGGGCAGTGCCACGCCTGGGTAGATGGGCCTGAGTCGTACAAGAAAGGTAGCTCTGCAAATGGAGAGCAAGCCAGGAAGCCACGCTCCTTTGTGGGCTCTGCCGTAGTTCCTGCTCCAGGTTTCTGCTTTGATCTCATGCTGGCTTCGCTCCACGATGGACTGCAACCTGCAAGTTTATAGAAACCTTTTCTTTCTTACGTTGCTTTCGACCTTAGTGTTTATCACAGAAACAGCGAAGCCAAGGAGGGCAGCTTCTCAGAGATTCTGTTTCTCCGATTGGACCGCTGAAAAGTTTCTGTATCTTCCAGAGCACATTAACAAAGTAATCATCTTTTAATCAAGATGTCTATTTAAACCCTAAGTCAAACCCTAAGTCAAAATTTTGAGTTTAGGCTAGGTGCATAAACAAATTGATCCTCTGTTTCTTAATACAGTAGTTTCTGATTGTATAATGTAACACAGAGGTTGGGCACTAGTGGGTGATTCTAAAACAGCTGTTGAGTGTGGAGTTACAGTCACATAGATAAAGGCATGGAAATTTGGTCTTTCCCATACATCAAGGAGGGCTGTCAAGGGTAGTTGTATTGCTCGCCTTCAGTCCAAGCACTTGGGAGGAAGAGGCAAGCAGATAATTGAGTTTGAGGCCAGTCTGGACTACAGAGCGAGTTCCAAAAATCCTGTCTTGAAAAACAAAACAACAAAACAAAACAACATGTTTCTAATTTTTAAGCCTGGTGGTGATGGCATGTGCTTTTAATCCCAGCACTCGGGAGGCAAAGCAGGTGGATCTCTATAAATTCGAGGCCAGCCTGGTCTACAGAATGGGTTCCAGGACAGCAACAGCTGTTACACAGAAAAATCATGGAGAGACAGGGAAAGGAAAGGGAGAGGAGAGGAGAGGAGAGGAGACGAGAGGAGAGGAGAGGAGAGGAGAGGAGAAGAGAGGAGAGGAGAGAAGAGAGGTCAGGGCAACATCTCTGGCCTCCCGGATTTCAGTCCTCTGCTTCAGGGTCCTCTGACTTCCCTTCTATGTACAATTACATCTTTGAGTGCAAACAACAGCCATTTCCACAAATTCTAGAAATTGGTAGATGAAATGATGCATAGAGATTCTAGTTTTTCAAAAGAATGAGTCCCTCAGAATGAGAACACTCACTCTCGGAAGCCTTCCTCACTGTGGAAATACGGGAGGTATTATGCTAGCCATTGTCCAAAATCACGTTCAGGTGTTTTCAAGGATGGGTCTCAATTTCTTTTTTTTTTTTTTTTTTTTTTTCAATTTATTTTTTTTATTTTTTTTTTTTTAATAATTTTTTTTATTAAGAAAAGAAGAAAAAAACATAAACAAAAAACAAGTTTCCACCTCCTCCCAGCCTCCCATTTCCCTCCCCCTCCTCCCACCCTTCTCCCCCTCCTCCCACCCTTCTACCCCTCCCCCCACTCCTCTCCCCCTCCCTCTCCAGTCCACAGAGCAGTCCAGGTTCCCTGCCCTGTGGTAAGTCCTAGGTCCTCCCCCCTCCGTCCATATCTAGGAAGGTGAACATCCAAACTGGCTAGGCTTCCACAAAGCCAGCACATTAAGTAGGATCAAAACCCCGTGCCATTGTCCTTGGCGTCTCATCAGCCCTCATTGTTCGCCATGTTCAGAGAGTCCGGTTTTATCCCATGCTTTTTCGGTCACAGTCCAGCTGGCCTTGGTGAGCTCCCAGTAGATCAGCTCCACTGTCTCAGTAGGTGGGTGCACGCCTCGTGGTCCCGACTTCTTTGCTCATGTTCTCCCTCCTTCTGCTCCTCATTGGGACCTTGGGAGCTCAGTCCAGTGCTCCAGTGTGGGTCTCTGTCTCTGTCTCCATCCATCACCAGATGAAGGTTCTATGATGATATGCAAGATATTCGTCAGTATTGCTCTAGGATAGGGTCATTTCAGGTTCCCAATCCTCAGCTACCCAAGGAACTAACTGGGAACCTCATGTTGGGCACTTGGGAGCCCCTCTAGGGTCAAATCTCTTGCTCACCCTAAAGTGGTTCCCTTAACTAAGAATTGTGGTTCCGTGCTCCCCTATCCACCTTTCCTTTATCCCAATTCTCCTGATTCCCCAAGTCCCCCCTCCTTCCCTTCTACCTTTTCTCTCCCCATCTCCCCTTACCCCCATCCCACCCCACCCCCAAGATCCTAATTTTCTCCCCGGCAATTGGGTCTACTTCCCTTAGCCAAGAGGATAACTATATGTTTTTCCTTGGGTTCACCTTCTTACTTAGCTTCTTTAGGTTCACCTATTGTAGACTCCGTGGCCCTAATTTATGGCTAGAAACCAATTATGAGCGAGTACATCCCATGTTCATCTTTTTGGGTCTGGGACACCTCACTCAGGATAGTGTTTTCTATTTCCATCCATTTGCCTGCAAAATTCGAGAAGTCATTGTTTTTTACCGCAGCGTAGTACTCTAGCGTGTATATATTCCATACTTTCTTCATCCATTCTTCCATTGAAGGGCATCTAGGTTGTTTCCAGGTTCTGGCTATTACAAATAATACTGCTATGAACATAGTTGAACAAATGCTTTTGTCATATGATAGAGCATCTCTTGGGTATATTCCCAGGAGTGGTATTGCTGGGTCCAGGGGTAAGTTGATCCCGAATTTCCTGAGAAACCGAAACACTGACTTCCACAGTGGTTGCACAAGATGGCATTCCCACCAGCAATGGATGAGGGTACCCGTTCCTCCACAGCCTCTCCAGCAAAGGTTATCCTTGGTGTTTTTGACTTTAGCCATTCTGACAGGTGTAAGATGATATCTCAAAGTTGTTTTGATTTGCATTTCCCTGATTGCTAAGGAAGTTGAGCACGACTTTAAGTGTCTTTTGGCCATTTGAACTTCCTCTGCTGAGAATTCTCTGTTCAATTCAGTGCCCCATTTTTTAATTGGGTTAATTAGCATTTTAAAGTCTAGTTTCTTGAGTTCTCTATATATTTTGGAGATCAGACCTTTGTCTGTTGTGGGGTTGGTGAAGATCTTCTCCCAATCAGTAGGTTGCCTTTGTGTCTTATTGACTATGTCCTTTGCTTTACAGAAGCTTCTCAGTTTAAGTAGGTCCCATTTATTCAATGTTGCCCTTAATGTCTGTGCTTCTGGGGTTATACATAGGAAGCGATCTCCTGTGCCCAGCTCCTGTAGGGTACTTCCCACTTTCTCTTCTATCAGGTTCAGTGTGTTCGGGCTGATATTGAGGTCTTTAATCCATTTGGACTTGAGTTTTGTGCACGGTGATAGATAAGGGTCTATTTTCATTCTTCTACAAGATGACTTCCAGTTGTGCCAGCACCATTTGTTGAAGATGCTTTCTTTCTTCCATTTTATACTTTTAGCTCCTTTATCGAAAATCAGGTGTTCATAGGTTTGTGGGATAAAATCCGGGTCTTCTATACGATTCCATTGGTCGACTTCTCTGTTTTTATGCCAGTACCACACTGTTTTCATTACTGTAACTCTGTAATAGAGTTTGAAGTCAGGGATGGTAATGCCTCCAGAAGATCCTTTATTGTATAGGATTGTTTTGGCTATCCTGGGTTTTTTGTTTTTCCATATAAAGTTGATTATTGTTCTCTCCAGATCTGTGAAGAATTTTGATGGGATCTTGATGGGGATTGCATTGAATCTATAAATAGCCTTTGGTAGAATTGCCATTTTTACTATGTTGATCCTCCCAATCCAAGAGCAAGGGAGGTCCATCCATTTTTTGGTATCCTCTTCAATTTCTTTCTTCAATGCCTTAAAGTTCTTGTCAAATAGATCTTTCACTTCCTTGGTTAGATGTACCCCAAGATATTTTATGCTGTTTTTGGCTATTGTGAATGGTGAAGCTTCTCTGATTTCCCTCTCTGCTTCCATATCCTTTGTGTATAAGAGGGCGACTGATTTTTTGGAGTTGATCTTGTATCCTGCCACATTACTAAAGCTGTTTATCAGCTGTAGGAGTTCTTTGGTGGAGTTTTTGGGGTCGCTTATGTACACTATCATATCATCTGCAAATAACGAAAGTTTATCTTCTTCCTTTCCAATTCGAATCCCCTTGATCCCATTATGTTGTCTTATTGCTATTGCTAGAACTTCAAGCACTATATTGAAGAGGTATGGGGAGAGTGGACAGCCTTGTCGTGTTCCTGAGTTAAGTGGGATGGCTTTGAGTTTCTCTCCGTTTAATTTGATGTTAGCTGTCGGCTTGCTGTATATAGCTTTTATTATATTTAGGTATGACCCTTGTATCCCTAATCTCTCCAAGACTTTTAACATAAATGGATGTTGAATTTTGTCAAATGCTTTTTCAGCATCTAATGAAATGATCATATGGTTTTTTTCTTTCAGTTTATTTATATGCTGGATTACATTGATAGATTTTCGTATGTTGAACCAGCCCTGCATCTCAGGAATGAAGCCTACTTGATCATAATGGATAATTTTTCGGATGTGTTCTTGGATTCGATTTGCCAGTATTTTGTTGAGGATTTTTGCGTCGATATTCATGAGTGAGATTGGCCTGTAGTTCTCTTTCCTGGTTGAGTCTTTGAGTGGTTTTGGTATCAGAGTAATTGTGGCTTCATAAAAGGAGTTTGGTAATGACCCTTCTGTTTCTATCTTGTGGAATACATTAAGGAGTATAGGTATTAGATCTTCTTGGAAGATCTGGTAGAATTCCGCATTGAAACCATCTGGTCCTGGGCTTTTTTTGGTAGGGAGGTTTTTGATAACCTCTTCTAATTCTTCGCGACTAACAGGTCTATTTAGATTGTTCACCAGGTCCTGATTTAACTTTGGTATATGATAATTATCTAAAAAAGTATCCATTTCCTTTACATTTTCCAATTTTGTGGCATATAGGCTTTTGTAGTAAGATCTAATGATTCTCTGAATTTCCTCTGTGTCTGTGGTTATGTCCCCCTTTTCATTTCTGATCTTATTAATTTGCAAATTCTCTCTCTGCCGTTTGATTAGCTTGGATAGTGGTTTGTCAATCTTGTTGATTTTCTCCAGGAACCAGCTTTTTGTTTCATTGATTTTTTGTATTGTTTTCTGTGTTTCTATTTTGTTGATTTCAGCCCTCAGTTTGATTATTTCCAGTCTTCTACTCCTCCTAGGTGAGTCTGCTTCTTTTTTTTCTAGAGCTTTCAGGTGGGCTGTTAAGTCTCCAATGTGAGCTTTCTCTGTTTTCTTTAAGTGGGCACTTAGTGCTATGAACTTTCCTCTTAGGACTGCTTTCATAGTGTCCCATAAGTTTGAGTATGTTGTTTCTTTATTTTCATTGAATTCCAGGAAGACTTTAATTTCTTTCTTTATTTCTTCCTTAATCCAGCTATGGTTCAATAGTTGACTGTTCAGTTTCCATGACTTTGTATGCTTTCTGGGGGTAGCATTATTGTTGAATTCTAACTTTAATCCATGGTGATCTGATAAGACACAGGTGGTTACTAATATTTTTTTGTAACTGTGGATGTTTGCTTTGTTACCGACTATGTGGTCGATTTTCGAGAAGGTTCCATGAGCTGCAGAGAAGAAGGTATATTCTTTCCTATTTGGATGGAATGTTCTATAGATGTCTGTTAAGTCCATTTGATTCATTACCTCCACTAATTCTCTTATTTCTCTGTTAGGTTCCTGTCTGATTGACCTGTCCATTGGTGAGAGAGGAGTGTTGAAGTCTCCTACTATTAGTGTGTGTGGTTTGATGTCTGCCTTGAATTTTAGCAATGTTTCTTTTATGTACGTGGGTGCTTTTATATTAGGGGCATAGATGTTCAGGATTGAGACTTCATCCTGATGAACTGTTCCTGTTATGAGTATAAAATGCCCCTCTCCATCTCTTCTGATTGATTTAAGTTTAAAGTCAACTTTGTTAGAGATTAGTATGGCCACACCTGCCTGTTTCTTAGGACCATTTGCTTGATAGGCCTTTTCCCAGCCCTTTACTCTGAGTAGGTGCCTGTCTTTGTGGTTGAGGTGTGTTTCTTGTAAACAGCAGAATGTTGGATCCTGTTTTCTTATCCAATCTCTTAGCCTGTGCCTTTTTATAGGTGAGTTGAGTCCATTGACATTAAGTGATATTAATGACCAGTGGTTGTTAACTCCGGTCATTTTTTTTTAGTCGTAGAGTTTGTGTGTTTCCCTTCTTTGTTTTGTGTTTGTGAAGGGTCTCTAGATGTCTGAGTTATTGTGGTCATTGTTGGACTCCTTGGTTAGTGATTTTCCTTCAATTACTTTCTGTAAGGCTGGATTTGTGGCTGCGTATTGTTTAAATTTGTTTTTATCCTGGAAAATTTTATTTTCTCCATTTATAGTGAATGAAAGCTTGGCTGGGTATAGTAATCTGGGCTTGCACCCATGGTCTCTCAGTTTCTGCAGTACATCTATCCAGGACCTTCTGGCTTTCATGGTTTCCATGGAGAAGTCAGGTGTAAGTCTGATAGGTTTACCTTTATAAGTAATTTGGCCTTTTTCCTTTGCAGCTCTTAATATTCTTTCCTTATTCTGTATGCTTTGTGTTTTGATAATTATATGGCGAGGGGATGTTTTTTTTTGATCCAGCCTATTCGGTGTTCTGTATGCTTCTTGCACCTTCATAGGAAAATCTTTCCTTAGGTTGGGAAAGTTTTCTTCTATAATTTTATTAAATAGATTTTCTGGACCATTGAGCTGCCCTTCTTCTCCTTCTTCTACTCCTATTATTCTTAGGTTTGGTCTTTTTATTGTGTCCCATATTTCCTGAATGTTTTGTGATGAGAGTTTGTTGGACTTGCTGTTTTCTTTGATCAGTGTGTTTATTTTCTCTATGGTATCTTCAGAATCTGAGAGTCTTTCTTCTATCTCTTGTATTCTGCTGGTTATGCTTGTTTCTGTAGTCTCTATTCGTTTACCTAGATTTTCCATGTCCAGACGGCCCTCTGTTTGTGTTTTCTTCTTTGCCTCCATTTCAGTTTTCAGGTCTTGAACTGTTTCCATTATCTGTTTGATTGTTTTTCCTTGGTTTTCTAGGGTATCATTCACTGATTTATTCAATTCTTCAAACTTTCTGTTATATTTCTCATCCATTTCTATAAGGGCGTTTTTTACATGCTGTTTAAGGGTGTCAATCACTTTCATGAAGTCAATCTTTTCTCCTTCCTCTTGATTAAGGGGTTCTTGTCCTCCCGTTGTGAGGTCGCTTGTTTCTGGTAGCTTCATGTTGCTTTTCAGCTTGTTGGGCGAATTCTTGCCTTGACGTCGGCCCATCTCTTCTTCCAAATGCTCCCTATGGATCTTCTTTTACCGGATTAGGTCTCCTTGCCTACCAAACGCTGTCTCTCCCCAATGTTGGCTCTCCCAATGCTGGGTCTCCTGGCACCGAAAGATCAGGCCTCCGTGCTGGTTGGGCAGCTTGCAGACAAAGCGCCTACCCCGCTTGGTGCAGGCAGGCCACAGAAACAAAGGAACTGCTGTCCGCCCGGGAGCCCTGGATACTCGGACCCTGCACCCTGATAGGCTGGGCTGGGCGATGCCACGCGCCTAAAGAGGGCAGTGGGGGCGAAGTGGGGAGGGCTCTGGACGGAAGCTGGGTGGGCCAGGAAGAAAGAGGCAGCAGAGAGCCCAAGCAGGACAGGGGGCCAAGAAACCCCCGAGCTCCCCGTCCCAGGCTGGCGCCGTGGGCCAGAAACTCACCCCAATGCTGGGTCTCCTGGAGCCGAAAGATCAGGCCTCCGTGCTGGTTGGGCAGCTCGCAGACAAAGCGCCTACCCCGCTTGGTGCAGGCAGGCCACAGAAACAAAGGAACTGCTGCCCGCCCGGGAGCCCCGGGTACTCGGACCCAGCGCCCAGATAGGCTGCGCTGGGCGATGCTACGCGCCAAAAGAGGACAGTGGGGGTGAAGTGGGGAGGGCTCTGGACGGAAGCTGGGTGGGCCAGGAAGAAAGAGGCAGCAGAGAGCCCAAGCAGGACAGGGGGCCAAGAAACCCCCGAGCTCCCCGTCCCAGGCTGGCGCCGTGGGCCAGAAACTCACCCCAATGCTGGGTCTCCTGGCGCCGAAAGATCAGGCCTCCGTGCTGGTTGGGCAGCTCGCAGACAAAGCGCCTACCCCGCTTGGTGCAGGCAGGCCACAGAAACAAAGGAACCGCTGCCCCCCGGGAGCCCCAGCTACTCGGACTCAGCGCCCAGATAAGCTGGGCGATGCCACGCGCCAAAAGAGGACAGTGGGGGCGAAGTGGGGAGGGCTCTGGACGGAAGCTGGGTGGGCCAGGGAGAAAGAGGCAGCACCCGGGGAGTAGAGGCCCTGCAGAGAGCCCAAGCAGGACAGGGGGCCAAGAAACCCCCGAGCTCCCCGTCCCAGGCTGGCGCCGTGGGCCAGAAACTCACCCCAATGCTGGGTCTCCTGGCGCCGAAAGATCCTCAATTTCTTTTCTAAACTTGTTTTTGTTCAGTGAAAATTATTTTGATAACCTTGTTAGAATAAAATGTCAATATTTTTACTAAAATTAATGAAAAAAAATCATTGAACAAGGTTTTTCCTAATTGACTAAGATAATAAAAAAAAAACCTTGCTTGATGAAGTTATAAAAGGCAGGCTACAGCCTTTGGGCAGTAAGGCAGACACAGTAAAAACGTGGACATGCTCATATAAATAGTGAATTGACAAGATATGCTGCAAAATTGGATTCATCCAGTGGTTGTGATGTGACATGATGGGTGATTGACAGGTTGCTGTCTCCTTTTTTCTCCTTTTCCCCCTTTTCCACTCTCTTCCTCCCGCTCTTCTCTTTGCTTAAGTGGCAAGATGATGTTTGCATCTACAAACTAAAACTTTGCCCCTTCAGTCTTTCAACCCCATTGTCTGTCTAATAGAGTTTGAAATTCACCTTTGTATGATGGGGTCAAGTTGACAGGGAGCAGATTATGAAAAAACGAAAACAATTTTTAATTTTATTGCTTTTGAACTCAAGAGCTTGTAAAGCCAATTTGTGAAAATAGATGATTCTGACAACTGGTCCTCCTGTGGAGAGGGCTTGGCCACTGAGAGGAAAAAGAGAGTCAGAGGGACAGTGAGAAGGCTAGGCGTCTTGGTGGACTGTGTTCTGGGATTTGGAGGGATGGGTGAGTGACAGGATCTTCTAAGACATTTGGGGCTGGGTGGCAGGAGAGAGCTAACACTCTTAGGCATATATCATGTGAGCTGTTGGCTGAGGGCACTTCCCTTTGGGCTGGTCACTGGCAGAGAAGAAAGTGGGGAAGGGGAGTTAGCATCTCTGGGATTCACTATAAACTAGAGATCTCTTTGTCTCAACAATAGGCTAGTAAGAGTTTGAATCAACATCAATTTGGGATTATAATAATGTGTAGAATTTTATTGCTCTTAAACCACAGTAAATTACAACCAGTGTTATAATACAGAGAGATTACATTCCTGGACAACACTTGCCGTCAGACTGTGTTTATCCTTACTCTCAAGTAACTTTAATAATTAACAGTTTGAAAACCTACAGATTCACAAGGCATCGTTTTCATTAAAACCCAATTTTAGTAAAACACACAAGGTTAAAATGTGGCTTCATTTCTAACCTGGCAACTGCCTAATTAAAGAAAATAACATTGCACAAATAAAGCATCGCTTTAGGCCTTCTAGCAATGAACCGTCTTACTATTTACATCCAGTAAACAAACATAATATCTGTATAAAAATGGCAAATACGCATTCATCTTATTTCTCCTGCTGTTGTGTTTCCATTCCCTTGGGACCTTCAGCATCTCTTTGAGTCACTGTCTCTCTGCAGTCAGCACCATTGCTCATGCCTTGCCCTGAATTCCCCATGCCCCCTTGACCACCATCCTTTTCTCATTTCTTCTTCCCTCCCATTCCTAAATTTCGCCAATTCCTTTCTTTTTCCTCTTCACACCCCTTAAGCATTGGTGGTCTTTTGACTTCTTCATTTCAAAAACACCCATTCTCTTCCTGTGAACTCATATCCATTGTCAATGCTCTTGATATCTCCAGGTCGATTGTTCCTTCCAGTGGGAAATATAAGTTCCGAACATTCTGCTTGGCATGGGAGCACTTGTGCCTGTGTTTGAATCTGCTTTGCTAGGTCCCTCTGATCTTGTATGTGCTGTGTTGTAGACAATCTAGAGCATCCCTGCCACCCACACCTGTACACCTTTCTTTATAGTGTTTCATCTTCTCTTCCCTCCTTCTTCCTAGCTCTTAATGTTTAATCCTTTCAAGATTTAGGTGATGTCCGCTACCTCTTGTGAGCAGATTTTCACATCTTCCACACAGATTACAAATTTGTTTATTTGGTTCTTCTCTTAGTAAGTTTGATCTTTTAAACCTGGTTTTTAGGACATTATTTCCATACTTATTTCTTAAATACTCAGTTTTTATAAACTAGTGATTCAGGAGGGCAAGGTTTTCTGCTAATTTTTTTCTGCTTAATTTTTTAATCCTCTTAAGATCTTACTCCAGTGTCTTTCATATAATTTATAGATTTTATCTTCATTAAATTTATATATAATATATTACATATATTATATAAACTATATATATAATCCGATATTGGTGGGATTTGTAATTATTTATGGAATGTGTAAGAGCATTATAAAAGTGGCAATGGTGGTTAGTGAAGGCTAGGGGAGGCACGACAGAGGTGAATCCATCTTACAAGGTACAGTTACATCAGTAGAGTATGTTGTGATGTTCTATTGTACATAGGATGATGACAAGAAATAGCATTGCCTTGAATATTTCAAAGTGGCTTAAAAAAAAGAACATTGAATGTTCTTACCACAAAGAATTTATAAGCATGTTAAAGGACATGCTACTGATCACTCTGATTTGATTGCTACATTACATATTCAAGTACTGAAACATCACATTGCACCTCATAAATACGTGGAATTATTACTTGCCAATTTAAAACAACATACAAAGAGATCCACAATAATCACGTTACAGTGTGGTGTTGTCATGCTGGAGCCTTAGGTCAAAACAACAATAAGAACAGCAACACAAATCCAAATCAATGAACCTAGTTTCAGTTCTAGATTTGATTAGATTAAAAATAACTGTAAAAGTCCCTATCCAGAGATTCTGAAAAATCACATCCTTTCCCAAGGAAGTGTTTAACTCTGGCCAGCAGAGGGCAGTGGTACCTAAGTAAACAGTGGTGCCTAGCCCTGCCCTCTTGGTCCGCAATCTTATTCCATGATGGATGAATTGACATGAAGGGCTTTTGCTGTGGGATTGGGGTGTGATGGACAAACTTTATATAAGTCGGCTGCTGAAGCAGCCAGCAGTAAGCCAGCTTACATCCAACTTTTCTTTTAATAAATCTTTTCTAGATTTGATTTGAAATGAAGACAAAATCTAGGCCTTATTATCCAAAAAGTCACAAAGAAGGCACTCTGCCCTTCTTTGGAGCAGCTGTCGACATGTGGCTGGCTTTCTTTTCGTTGCCACCTTAACCATAAGCCTAACTCCCCAACTCCAATCCTTCTTTAATATTAGGATTGGAGACCTGGCAGGGGAGCTGCTGTTGCAGACTCATCGCTTGCTCGATAAGGAAGGAAGCAAGAAAGCAGACACAAGAGATACCAGTCAATATATTTGATAATTTGCTTGTTCATCTGTTTATTTTCTCATTTATACAATGATCTTACAACCACTTATCATCTATTACAATAACTATTATGGTGGCAGAAACAGACACAATGTCTAACATAAATCAACAATGTTCACCTTTCAAGAGTAACTAAAGCACAGGAATTGATGACACAAATACTTAAGTTAATATGCAGAGGGATAGGTAAACATTCTGAGAACTCCTCTGAATAGCAATTGACAGGTCCTCATAAGTTTAGTGTTGATTATTTTTGTAGGAGAAAATGGGAAAAATGGGGAGGGCTTTAATTGGCAACAGAGGAGGGAGGTCAATTCAGAAGAAAAGGAGAGAGGAGGAGAACATAACACTAAGGATGTCTGAAAAAGCCATAAGGAATTATACCATTACTTATTGACCCATAATTAAATGAAATACATATAAGTCTGTGTATACATACACATACACATGTTCATACACACATATAATTCAAATAAAGTTGTTCCATTTGGGTTAGCAATGCTCTCACCAAGAACCGTAGACTAGCTAGTAAAACCCCAACATAAGACATCCCTTTTCAGATGTTGGTTAGGGGAGCCCAAGAGACTCTCCAAACAATAGAAGCTATTGCTGTTGTCTTTGATTGTTTTCCAGAGGTGGAAGGTAAATTCCTATTACTGAAGATACCAAGAACTTCAGACATAGGACCTGGAGGTTCTGAGCTGGATCTGATATGAAAACCTCACCCTTGAGGAACAGCTTTAATAGTACCAGAAAGTGCTACACAAGCTGCCAAGGGAGAGAAGCGACCAATAGTCTTACTCTTCTGTGATGCCTATGAACCACAAGGACCATGTCAAGATATTCCCAAGGATGCAGCAGCGGCACTTACTTAGACCTTTGTGGTAACCAACAGCTCTCTAATTGGACGCAACACCCACTCCATAGGAGGGAAATCATATCTGCTTTGGAAACCTAGCCAAATACCTGGGGCTAATGAGGTCATGTATTTTAGAGGATAATCTACTACTGCCATTTCCTGGATCAGCATAATTCCTAACTTCATTCTAAATATAGATGCTCACACACACAGGTGAGTGTAGCTCTCACCTCTCATTAAAGAAAGTTATCTTCGTAGCAGATGGAGACGATTACAGAAAACCACAGCTAGTACAAATGCAGAGACCAACCAAACTCCCGGTGCCCAGTCCCAGTTGAATGTCTGCAACAGAACAGAACCTTAAGGCTAAGGTGACACCATGGAAGACAGAGTGGAAAGCTTCTAAGAGTCAGAGGGTCGGGAAATTGCTGTGACATTGTGTCATTTACAAATGATGGAGAAGTTTCTCCCATAAAGTCTCACCAACATGGACTCCTAAACAAAACCTGAAAATGTATGAAACCAACATACGTATGAAGATGGAAGGGGAAAATCCCACGAGGCCCCAACCCTAGGCAAAAAAATTATGGGCGAGTAAGAAACCTGACAATGGGAGGTATAATCTTCCCCTGGGATGAGCACCCTAATTGGGGACCCGAAACCAAGTGGTCAGTGCTGAAATCATACACACACAGGTAACACCAAAGGACTGAGCAGGCTGCATTGAAAGATTTAGCCTTGTGCTCATATCTGCAACAATAACAAATAAAGAAACCATGATTTGATGGGGAGCAGAAGAGGGATCATGGGAGAGGTTGGAAGGAAGAAAGGGAAGGGGCAAATGATGAAATTCCCTTCTGATTAAAAAAGTGGTTTAGACTCCTCTAGGAAGCTAGCACGTTGCTTTTGATTACAGCGTGTGCTCAACAAATGCTTCTCTTTTAAACTTGGTACATTTCAGTTTCTAATTCATGAGGTACATGCAACAAGAATGGTAATTGCTCTCCATCCGAGAATCAGAACAGAAAATCTAGCCCCTAGAGAAACTGTCTAGGCATGTAGTCTGTAAACTATGTCCTGGGAAACTTCTGGAACAGTTTTTCTTCAGTGCAGTCAGAATCACCTTTAATTATGTTGGATTACTTTTTAACCATTCCAATTTCCTTCCTGGAAGCCTACAGAGTCAGACTCTAGAGAGATGGAGAGTGGGGGAACCAGCACTTGCATGCACGTGCCAAGCGATTGTTAGCTCATGCTGCAGCCCGGGAATGCCTCTCCATACTCTGTTAGCTCATATACACCTCCAAGCCAGGCATGAACTCTGAGCTCTTTTCCCATTGCGTACACTTCTGAGTCCTGAGCACAACAGAATAACATCTGGCACAGAGTAAATATTTATTGTCTGATTAACTAAGTTATATCCATATAGAGTATTAAATAAATCTAATTTCTACCTGAAAGTTCAGTTTGACGAAGGTTTCTAATGCTAAAAAACAAAAGTGCCATTGGTAGAATCATCTTCTAAAGTAAGGAAGACAAGTTAGATAATTGAAAGCCCTCAGAGATATGGGTTTCTCTTATATACTTAAATTTGGTATAGAATGTATTATAACTATGTTCTCAAAGCATTCTAAATAATTACTGATTAGGTGTAAGCATAGCCCTGTATGGAGTACCAGTCTAGAGATTTCAATTTACCAAATGTCAAGTGCCATGCAAGCTTGATTTCCCCTGACTGTGGGCCATCCCTCTCCAGGACTGGGATCTGACACAAGTTAACGTTTGACAACTAAGTGACTTGTTATGTGTGGGCATTTGGGTTCACAGCTTGGATCTGGGGTGAAACCCTTCCACCTGGATGCCAATGTTCAGTTTGAGGGACTTTGAACATCTTTTCAGGGAAGAAGCCTGAATTTTGTGACTCCTGTGCTCACCTCTACTACAGTTACTACACTGAGCACCTGTGCCTGTGAATGCCTTTAGCATGTTCTACAGATACAGTTGGTTGGTCTTTATACAGTTATGGGGGAAATGCTTTTGCTGAAGAAACATTGATTGTTCACGTGGGCTATGAGGTAACTAAAAGCAAAATAAAATCCTGGCATCTCTGCCTCCAGTTTTCCACATCTCCTTTACTTTGGATTAGATTGCTGTTTATCTCCCCATTAGGATGTTATTGTGTGTGTGTGTGTGTGTGTGTGTGTGTGTGTGTGGCAAGAGATTGGCACACACTGTGGTATACATGTGTGGTAGTCGGTTGACAGTCTTAGGTCTCGGTCTTCACCTTACATCTTTTTTATTCTTCTCCTTTGAGATTAGAATTTACCCCCTCCCCTTCCTCCCTCCAAACACTTCCAAATACCCCTCCTTGCTCTTTTTTTTAAACGTCATTGCCTCTTTTTTCCCATCAAGTGTTGTTATTGCATATAACTGTATGTGTATACATAGATATTTCTAAATATAACCTGCTCAGTTTGTATAATGTTACTTATATACAATTTTTTAGAACTGTCCATTTGGTATTAGATAACCAATTGGTATGCTCTTCCCTAGGGAAGACTGTTTCTTCCGCTTTTCGCATTCCTTGCCTGCCCATAGTTCTTTGTGTAGTACTGTGGCCTTCTGGGCCTTCTCTCGGCCACTTTGGCAGATCTGCTAATGTCATCCTTGCTCAGCTCTTGTTTAGACAATCATGTCGGTGAGACTTCGTGAGTGTAACTTCCGACATTATGGGAGATGCAGTCTCACAGCAGATTTCCTGGTTCTCTTGCCGTTACAATCTTTCCTGTTTCCTCTTGCATCTTTCTTTATGCACCCTGAGCCTTAGATACAAGAGTGTTTTTTAAATGTATCCACTGGAGCTCTGCATTTTGATTGGTTGGGGCTTTTTGCAATCTTCTCACCTTCCATCTTGAGATAGGGTCTCTGTTGTTCCTTGCTGCTCATGCCAGGCTAGCTGATCCTCAAACTTCCAGACACTCTTCTCTCTCTGCCTTCCAGAAGCACTGTGATTGCTGATGCACACTGCCATGCCTGGCATTATATGGGTTCTGGGGATTCTAACTCAGGTCTTCATGCTTGTTTGGTACACACATTTACCCACTGAGCCTTCTCTCTAGTCCTGCACCCATCTGTAGACCGGAGATATCTATCTGTATCTCTTTTAAAGGCTGAAGGTATAAAGGTAATAATCATTATCCAAAACATATTGTCACCAAGGATTCTAGGTTAGATGAGTCCACAAATGTGGAGAATTATTTTTGATGGTAAGGCGGCACTGTGAAGCAGGAGTTACCATTTCATGGGTACTAGATTGTCCCTGCAAGCAATAAACTCTCTTTAAGAACCACAAATGAGACAATGATCAGCTAGACAATGACTGCTTACTCATGTGTGGGGCGCCTCCCCCACCCCAGTGCTTTCTTCCTCTAGACTTACCCCTCATAACAGTACCCTAAAGAAGAAGTTGGGTAACTGAACTTCAGTATCAGGTCCTCTCCTTAATGTGTCACATTCATTAAATCTTCTATCTTTGCTTTTCACCATACTTATGTCTTTAGTTGGCAAATTGGGTTGGTTGGCCTGGCAGAACCTTGTTGGGGTTGAGTCCAAGATTTTGTCTTACAAGTCTATCAACAGTACCAATATCGAATAATGCTAGCTCACACCTATAATTTCAGAACTTGGAAAACTGAGGTAGGAAGAGTTACTAATTTTGAGGCTAACTTGAACTGGGGAATTGACGTTGGTTAGCAATGGCTATGGAGTGAAACCTTATCTCTGAAACAAAGAAAACCCAAACCAGGCAACCATGCAACCAACAAAACAAACATTCAGGTGTTTTTTTTTTTTTGGATTTTAATGTCATTAATGGGCTCAGTGTTCTGTTTTCTTCATTTGTCATGACTGGAAACTTAAACACAATGATGCTATATATTTATTAGGCAAAAATTCCCAGAAGCAGTGCCCTGAAAAGAAAAAGTGTAATTCATCACAAGAACACTGTAAGTGGAAGCTTTGAAAGAACAACAAAGCACAGCTTTTTAAACACGCCCCCTTTCTCCTCTCACTCCCACTGTCTTCAGTGGGCATTCTCTTCCTGCCCATGTACTCAGGGATGCCACGTGTGAAGCCATGTGACATCTCCACTCTATGTCTTTAAGACTCTGGGGAATATAGGATTCCTGTGAATAAGGACTTTAAACCAACCGCAGTGGGACTGGGGTTTATACCTGGGAGAGGAAGGAAAGAATAATGGTTAAAGAACAGAAGCAGGCTTCTTTACAAGTAGGAAGGGTAGCCGCATGACACTCAGAATGTTTATATGGCATTCTCCACCTAGGAAACTCAAGAAATAATTGGAAACAGAATAATAGCTTCAAAGTCTTCCATTGAAAATCAGCAGAACCATTTTATAAAGGAAATTTTAACAAAAAAATAAAACATTGGGACAAGGAGCGTAAATACCTGTGGACTTGACATGTAAAGAAATAGAAATGCCAGCTCAGTAGAATATGCTATTAATTTTTAAAATTAAAAACAAAAATTATCATTGATTTTTTTCTCATTATTAGGATATCATGTACTTTTGGGGTAATTAAATATATATATATATATACACATATATACATAAATATAGATACATATTACATTAGGTACTTTTCTCTTGCTGTGATAAAACACCATGACCTAAACAACTTATTTTAAAAAAGCATTTCATTGATCTTATGGTTCCAGAAGGGCTAGAGGCATGATGGGCAGCAGGAACAGCGGAGCACTCACACCTCAAACTCTAAGCAAGAGAATGACACTGAGTCTTTTGAAACCCTTCCCCTAGTGATATACTTACTCCAATGAGCCCACGTCTATTAATCCTTCACAAACAGTTTACCAACCTGTGATGAAGATTAAAACAGGTGAGCCTTTCTCATTCAAATGACCACACACATCATATAAAAGGATGTTAAGTGGAATTACCATATATTGCAGGAGACAATATCACAACTGAACAGCATATGCTCCCACTTAGAAACCCCCAGAAAGGGGCTGCATTTTTTGAGTTATTGGCTGAAGGGGTCCCATTGAATCCTCAATTACAGATTATTGTTGCAGCTATTGGTTACCCTCTACAACCTGCTGGTAGGATCCCATTGCTGAAGACATCATATAGCTGGGACAGGGAACATGTTGAATTGGTTCTCAACTAGAAGCTTCACCCCTATTGGCTGGCATTCATTCTGCTGATAGGTGCTATAGGCACTATTAGAGAAGAAAAATTAATCACCACTGTCACCCAACTATGAATTCTCTTCATGCTACCATAGTTATCTTGTCTCCAAGCTATGCCAAGAGGGGCAGTAATAGCATGAATGTTATGGGAATAACCAACCACTTTATAACATGTGTTTTAAGGCCCATGAGCTGGAATCCATTCCTGACATTGCTAATAAGGCCAAGATCTTGAGACTAGATAGGTCATGAACTCTAGAAGAAAACCTGCAACTATAATTCTGCTTAATGAAAGTAGCAATAAAATGACTACTAATGATATTTTTGCCATACACATAAATGAGTGTATTTCTCAGTACTCATCAGAGAAGTTTCCTCTTGCAATAAATGGGAATTAACATACAGACAAACAATTGGGCAATTCACAGAAAGTGAGAGACTTTGGGACCCTCAGCCTTAAATTAGATGTCTTTATCACATTCTTCAAAGATCAGGGATCTATTTGACTAGAGGCAGAAAGATTATTTGACAGAGATGTAGCATGACTTCAAGGAAACAACACTTTCCAGACTCAGCAGGACTGCTGCACACATATACGTGTGATCACAGGTGGAAGATCTGCACAGCCTCAAGCCAGACAAGACCCCAGCATAGGAAAGGGGAAGTGGACACATAGAACTACCCTTATCCAAGAAGCTGTTTGCAACTGATAGCTGCCAGGAGAGGGAAAAGCTATTCAGTTAGATGAAGTGGCATTAGGTTTAATAACCACACTCCAAAATGGGTCCCACACTCAGGAGTAGTTCATCAACACAAACTTGACTCCTGATTTTTGGTGTGTGCTCTTATTTTGTTTATTTGGTTTTCTTCTTCAGAGAGGTAAGGAATTTGACATTGGATAGGTAGGGAGGTGAGGAAGGTCAAAGAATATGATCAAATACATTGTATAAAATTCTCAAAAACTAAAAATAGAAAAAGGACCAAATTACTATTGTTTTTTTTTACTATTAAGGCAATATATATTTATTTGGAGAAAATTAAAAATATAAAATAATCTCATCTCTCCAAAGTAATCTTGATTATCAATGCTATTGCCATTTTCCTGTATACTCACTGGTTTTTAAGTTTTCCAATGTTTTAACATTTTGTGGTCATGGAGCTTTGTTTTTTTTTGTTCATAAAAATAACAGCGCTGTACCTTTAATGACTCTGTGATGGTCTTATCTTTAACAGGCATGTTAACTTTGCATCACCAGGTTATCGAGATGTTTTTCTTCATACTTTTCTGTTATCCATCACATCTTTCTCATTTCTCTGGCTACTACGGACTCAGGTCATAGGTAGCCCAGTAAATGAACCATCCAAATAGTCTAATTAAATCGCACCACATCCTGCTACACACTTCAGGAAGTGAAGTGCAGGGTTATGTATCTGAAGTACAAAGGCAAGTAACAGGACCAGAACAGCCACGGGGCTTGGTGCGCTCCCCATGGTTTTATAAGAGGCTGGAACTCTGCATGAAGAGATTATTTCGTTATCTGCCTTCACCTATGGATTCTACTTAATGTATGAAGTAAGCCCGGGCCGCTAATAAAACAGGAGTGAAACCGAGGCTTGAGAATAACGGTGGAATGAACTAACCCAGTTACATTCCCCTCTCATTTGCCCAGACAGCTAAGAATTATGCTGGCTTCCTAAGGGAAGAACAGTTTGGCTTCAGGGAGATAAGAGCATTAATGAAAGAAGAGACATGGATTTTCTAAGCCGCACCCGTCGCTGTCCCCGGAGCAGCCGGGTGTGAGGACTTTAGAAGTGCTGTCCGAGATGTCTACTTTATGTTTCAACTCTTGATCTATGATTGCTCTCACGTTAGAACTATATCAATTACCATAACTGTAATTGCATTGCTTTTAATATCATCTAGAATATCATGCACTTTAATAGTGAAACCTTTATTTCTGTAGAAGAATAATTACCCCCAAACATTTATTATATTGTGGAAGTATAGTTTTTTGTTTAATTTCTGTGCATCAAAATTGTCAACATCAGAGTAGCAATCAGAAATTGTCTGGGGGGAGGGGGGGGAGAAATACGCCGAGTTTCCTCTCACCAAGATTTTTCGGTGCAGGAGTAACTCTGCATTATAGAAACGTGAATGCTTCTCCCTTTGGGGTGCATTTCCTGCCTGAGGATCAGCCCGTTGACCTGGAAGGGCAAGCGATAAGTCAGTTTACTCTTCTCTGATTTGTTTCATAAAGCTTTATGTAGCTACTATGCTAGTGCATTTTGCCTGTGGGCTATAGCAGCTTCAAATAATTATTTTAATATCTGGAACTGATAAGTGCAGTCTAAAAAGAAATACAGGATTGCTGGCCTTATATTGCTGCTTGGGAAGTAATGACTGTAATGAGATTGAGCTCATGAGAATTTATCAAGTTGCCTGCTTCATTCTCTAAGTGAAATTCTCTTTTTGAACAAAGTGCCTCCAAACATAGCAAACCTGTACTTTATGCTTGCTCTTTTGTCTTTGAGGTTAATATATTTCTTCTCATTGAAACTGTTTAATGTTGAAGACCATGATCAGAAAGCAGTCTTTTTTAGAAGGTTCTAGTTTATAGATAATTCTGGTTTAGAAGCTTCTAGTTTTTGATTGTTTGGTAGTTTCCAAGGTCAATGACTGACAAGTGTGTTCTTTTCCCCTCATATGCAAAGCATTCTTCATTAAAATATAAGTTTCTGCGGTGAAGAAACCAATACAATGCTTTCTTTGTAGCTGTTGCTTCACACACACACACACACACATACACGCACACTCACACACACCACACACACACACACACACACACACAGTCACACACACCACATACACACACACTCAGACACCCCCCCCACATATGTTTCTTTTTAGCAACTTTCTTTCTCAACATCGTTTTCTTTCCTACATGTGTGTTTTAGTCTTTTTCTCAATGCCAATGTTTCCATGAGAAATAATAACCAATACATGACAAGTGAGAATAGGCTTGATTTCTTGTTTGAGTTACTCTGTCCAGAAACTTAAAGGTTGAGATAACAAAGAATGTTAGCCAGTTTAGCTGAGTAACTCAGTGGCATTTGGTGCTTCAAGATGACATGCAGTCACTACCTCCACATGGCTCTAAAATATTTACCTGACCTCCAAAGAATTCTATCTGCTGACTATCTGTAAGTAAATGGACTTACCTGTCCTGAATATTTCTGTCTAATCACACAGGATTTGCACTTTTTGTGCCTGTCTTTTTTCACAGAAGAATATTTTCCTTTCTACTCTCTACTCCCCCATCCTCCCCTCTTCTCTCATATTTTTTTCTTTTTCTCTTCTTTTTTCTTTAGTATACCTGTTATTCAGTGTGTAGCTCCCCAATGCAGGTAACATCAGTAGAGCCTTGCTCATTCAAGATCTGTCCCATCTGTACATGGACATTATTTCATAGTGAAAACTGGTACCTAGAAGCCTTTATTGAGTAGACAATCATTCTAAGAAAGCCAAAGCTAGACAAACAAAATGATGTTCATATGAAGCCACTAGACCAGTCCCGTCAGGCATACTGTTGTAGAGATGGGAAAGAATAAACACTCTCTATAATGTTACTTACAATGCTATTCTTAAAATGTTACTTAAAATAAAAAATAATTGATGAATAGCTAAGGTGCATCATTAAATGCAGAATCATTTAATGGTAATAAATGATGTAGATGAATATTTAAATACTGCAAGGCTTAGAAAATATTCAAAGTATTTCCTGAGCCACTACCCCAGTCCAAGTTTTACTTTATAAAACTTCTTTACTCACTCATTACTTGTATGTTTGGTAACTTTAGCTTTAAATAAGTCATATGATTAAGATTTATGTCACACATTTTTCTTTCCCTGGGGACATTAATTCATTCTCTTTGTTTCTTTTTGGCTCCATCTTTCTACTCTTCCATTTCTTGGTTTACATTTCCTTCTATTTTTTTTGTTTTAAGCTATGAGTTTCTTACCTTCCTTATCTTTTAATGGCTTTGTACATGTAACCGTTGTAAATTCAGTTAGCATACAAGCTTATCAGATTATATTTCAGGTGTTTTATAGTAAACACTGCCCCAAAAGGTCCCTCTCTTTTAGCTTCTAGAGAACACTGGCTGCTTGTTTCAAGTCATACATTGTTATCTTTACACCTCACTTCACCATCTTTATCTTGTCTTGGATTTTTCATTTCTATTACCATTTGCTTTCCTTTCTTTTGGCAGATGAGAATTTTTTTAAAAAATTTATTCTCTTATATATTACACCCTGACTGCAGTTTCCCTTCCCTCCTCTCCTGGTCCCTCTCCTCCACTTCCCCTCTCCCCCAGATTGACTCCTCCTCCTTTTCCTTCAGAAAAGGGCAAGTCTCCCAGGGATATCTACCAAACATGGCATATCATCTTAAAATACTAGGAACATCCCCTCATCTTAAGTCTGGATGAGGCAACCCAGTAGGAGGAAAAGGGTCCCCAAAATAGGTCTTTGTATGATAACGTGCTGGACAGTTTAAAAATGGAGCAAGTAAATGAAAGGATGACTAATATAGATGGGACTTATGTAATGTCAGTTATAAACATTATTAATTTTATTATTTTATTTTTATCACTAAAAATGTTGGTTAATATGAGTGCTAAGATACACGTTTTAGAAAAACAATAAAACAAATCATAGTAATATTCAGATACAGACAAAAGAATTTAATGAAGAACCAAATTCAGCATTGCATTATAAGGTTAGAGAGGAACAGCCTAAGGTTATCAAACAACCAACTTTAATTTATCGAGTCATCTTAGAGCAACTTTCAAATGACAGATATCCCCAAGTCTGTGCAAGAGTTAAATGGACTCCTATGGAAATGTTAGATTTAAGGAGATTAAAGGAAGCAACAGTCTCATATGGTGTGCATTAATTGATCTTTTGTTAATAGAATTATTTCTAGAGACTGAAAAGACTTGGTCAAAGTGGTCTTGGATCCTGGTACTCAATTACAATGTACAACCTAGTGGAAAGAAGAGACTAATACCACTGAACAACGAAGTAGGGCTAGAGGATATCTCCCAAGACCAACTTCTTGGACAGAGGTAGTTTATGCTGACATATAAAGGCAATCTCTCTATGATGACCACATCCTAGATTTATGCTGCATAGCAGCTTTGAATGCTTGGGACAGAATTGGAAAAATAGGAAATAAAATTGAGTCATTTATTAGAGTTACACAGGGCCCAAAGGAAAACCTTCATGGATTTCTTACTAAGACTGACTTCAGCAGTAAATAGAATGATACCAGATTCAGAAGCTAGACAAATAATAATTAAATCTCTGGCTTTTGGAAACGCTAATGCACACAATTCAAAAAGGGTAATTAGTCCATTAAAAACAAGATCAAAACCCTTGGAAAATGAATCTGATACACGATCAATATTGAATCTCATGACTATGATGATGCATGGATAGAAGAGGTGATCTTCAAAGGGTTGAAGAAAAATCAAAATGTCAAGTATATCAGTTGTGGCAAACATGGTCATCTAATAAGGGATTGTCAACAGGACATTCTTAGAAACAATGTTTTGTTAGAAACATAATTCAAACAGAACTCCCCTCCCTTCTGGATTATGTAGAAGATGTGGCAAAGGCAGGCACTGGACCAATGAATGTAGGTAAACAAGGGGCATGCCAAATTTAGTTCAGTCATTTTCTGTAATCATGGAAGAAACTCCTCCCCAGATCAATTTAAGAACCTAATGCCTATAAAAGAAGCCATATTGCTTAGGATGATAGAAAAGCTATAGAGGAGAGAAGAAAAAATTCAGGAGAAACCACAAAGCAAATATTTTGTCAAACTATTAGTGAACAAAGACCAAAATTAAAAATATAAATAAGTTATGTTGTCATAGAAGGTCTTGTAGACACAGGTGTAGATGTCACAATAATTGCACTTGAACCTTGGCATTCAAATTGGCCTCTTCAGGAGGTAAATGTTCAGCTTTTATGGACTGGAACTTTATCACAACTAAAAGAGCATGAGATGGGTTGAATGTATAGGGCCAGAAGGAAAATTAAAGCCATATGCGGTTAACATAGCGATGAACTTATGGGGATGTGATTTATTATAGCAATGTAATACTTAGATTAACATTCTTCCAATCTCAGAAACAAAGCATAAATTAATGTATGTTTATGGGAAAAATATTAGAAGGTAATATAAAGGACAGTCACTGATCATTCAGTACAAGAACAGGGTGCAACAGCTGCTGATATTTCAAAGGCATCCATAGCCCTACCTTTAAAATGGTTGACAGACAAACCTGTATGGGTTGTACAATATCTTTTAACAACAGAGAAACTGCAGGCCTTAGAATAGTTGGTACAGGAGCAGTTAAATCCTCAGCATATTGAAGAATCAACCAGCCCTTGAAATTTTTCTATATTTGCTATTAAAAAAATCTGGAAAATGGAGAGTGATAACAGATCTAAGAGCTGTTAATAAGGTGATTCAGCCAATGGGATCTCTACAGTCTGGCATTCCTTTGCCTTCTCTATTACCTAAAGGATGGTTTCTTATAGTTATTGATTTTAAAAGATTGTTTCTTTACTATACCTTTAGAAGAAAAAGACAGAGAAAAATTTGCCTTCACAGTGCCTATTTATAATAATTCTAGCCCTTTAGAATTATGGAAGAATAATGCAAGATTCTCCCACAGGGAATGTTAAATAGCCATATCTTTTTTTTATGTTTCAAAATTTTATTTGAATTTTTACATTTAAAACTTAGTTAGTTAGTAATTAGTCAGTCAGTTAGTTAGTTTTTGTTTTTCCTTTTTCTGTTTATTTTATTTTTTTAGTTGTTGCAAAAAAAATTTCCCATTTCCCTCCCCCTCGCACACATCACCCCCTCCCCCTACTCCCCTTTCCCTCTCCCCCCCCACTCCATTCCCCCTCCCTCTCGAGAATGAAGAGCAATCCAGATTCCCTGCCCTGCGGGAAGTCCAAGGTCCTCCCACTTCTATCCAGGATCAGGAAGGTGAGCATCCAAACAGGCTAGGCTCCCACAAAGCCAGTTCATGTATTAGGATCGAAACCTAGAGCCATTGACCTAGGCTTCTCATCAGCCTCCATTGTCTGCCACGTTCAGAAAGTCCGGTTTTATCCCATGCTTATTCAGTCCCAGTCCCTCTGGCCTTGGTGAGCTCCCAATAGATCAGTTCCACTGTCACAGTGGGTGGGTGCACCCCTCATGGTCCTGACTTCCTTGCTCATGTTCTCCCTCCTTCTGCTCCTCATTTGGATTTTAAGAGCTCAGTCCGGTGCTCCAATTTGGGTCTCTGTCTCTATCTCGATCCATTGCCAGATGAAGGTTCTAAGGTGATATGTAAGATATTCATCAGTATGGCTATAGGATAGGGTCATTTCAGGTTCCCTCTCCTCAGTTGCTCAATATACTAGCTGGGGACATCTCCCTGGACACCTGCATGCCCCTCTAGAGTCCAGTCTCTTGCCAACCCTAAGATGGCTCCCTTAATTAGGCTATATATTTCTCTGCTCCCGTGTCCATCCTTCCTTTATCCTAGCCATCCCATTCCCCCAAGCTCCCCCCATTCTCCCCTTCTCATGTTTCTCACCCCATTTCCCCTTAGCCCTATGCCACCTCATCCCCAAGTTTCCAGGTTTTGCCCTGCAATCTTGTCTACTTCCCATATCCAGGCGGATGACTATATGTTTTTCTTTGGGTTCACCTTCTTATTTAGCTTTTCTAGGATCACAACTTATATTAAATAGCCATATCGTATGCCAATATTTTGAAATTGAGCCATTGGAAATAATACGTAAGCAATTTCTTCAGTCTATAGTTTACCATTACATGGATGACATCTTACAAATTGATTCAAATTTAGAAAGAATGTTTGAAGAGGTAAAAAATTTTTGCCTTGTTGGGGATTACAAATTGTTCCTTAAAAAATATAAAGAGGAGATTCTATTAATCACTTTGGCTATAAAATAGGTTTACAAAAAATTAGTCTCCAAAGGGTGAAAATTAGGAAAGATTGATTGCAGATTCTTAATGACTTTCAAAGATTGCTAGGACACATTCACAGCCTACAGTCCACTATTGGGATAAAACCTGATGAACATAAACAAAACCTAAGATGATGGTGACAAGGATTTAAATAGTCTCAGGGAATTATCAATTGAAGCTGAAAGAGAATTTGCTTTGGTGAAAGAGAAATTACAGAAAACACATGTGGATCATGTGGATCCTAATCTTAAATGTATTCCATTCATATTATGCACTAATCACTATCCTAAAGGAATTTTAATACAAATTGAAGATGTCATCTTAGAATGGATCTTTTTACTACATAAATCAAGTAAATAATTAAAAACTTACGTGGAAAAGTTCTCTGAATTAATTCTAAAAGGAAAATTAGCAGGAATAGACCCAGCAGAAATTATAGTACCTTATTCCAACCCTTTACTCTGAGGTAGTGTCTGTCTTTGAAGTTGAGGTATCTTTCTTGTAAACAGCAGAAAGCTGGATCCTGTTTTCATGTGTGGCTATTCACTCACCCTTCAAGTCCCCTCAGTACTGGAGCAAGCTGTGTTTCCTATTGAATCTATTTTTAACCCAAAAAAGCAACTACTAGTTTCAAATATTTTACGTTTGCATGTATTTTTTTTTGTATTTTGGTAAAATGTTTAGATTATTTTTCTTAGAACATACTGCCCATACATTTCTAATCTTGTTTAAGTTATGGTACCTATGCTAATCATTTAACAATATAATACAAATTTCTAGCCCTTGAACGTTATTATTATTAACTATTTAAGATACTAAGGCAATGCAAATTAGCAATTATTCACCTACTATAATTGAACTTGTAGTAATATTAGCTATGTTTTCAAGGTGAAATAGCAATATGCTTTAGATAGACAGGTCATTTTCAAACACATCAGAGATCTGCAGAATGATGTTTTAATAATATAGATTTTTTTCTTTTTCTTTTTCTTTTTTTGACAATGAGACTTGTCTGCTCCTGGCAGCACCAATCTACTTCAGAGAAGATGATGGGCATTGAAGAAATATCACATGAAGTTTACTTTCTTTGTGGCTAAGGTTAACCATTAGGTAGGAAAGTGCTTTTGCCTTGACTGCTGACAGTATGCTGTACAAACTGAACAAGCAGGACCGCAAAGATAGGATTGCTGAACTTTGCCAAGATAGAACAGCCCTTCAGAATATCCTACTTCAGAGAAAAGTATATTAGATATATTAGGCCTATAGGCTGAAGATGGATGCTCCAATGTTGCAGAGGAACCTTGGGTGACTGTCCAGGCAGCCACCTGTTTCTGCTATTTTTCACATTTTTTGCAAGGCACTTGCTTGTACTTCCTGCTTACTCAGGTAAACATTATTTTCTTCTCAGGTCTCTGATGGAGTTGAAAACTTTATAGCTATTATAGTTTTCCTTGTTACAAGATTCAGAAAAGAAATTCACTAAAGAAATATAAAGTGTATAAGTTTTGAGAGACATAAAAAGATAGATTTGTAACTGCAAATTAGAATAGAAAGTGAATTTTGTATGATTTTTTGAACTTCCCAAGATAGAATACATACAGAGTATTTTCTCTGAATTTGTCAGTTGTTTTGATAAACCTATTGTCTGTATATATTATATATAGTTATTGTACTTATTGTTATGCAGTTTTTCTTACATTAGTTATACTTTTTTTAATTTTTAGATAGAAGAGGGGAAAGGTGGTGATATTTTGTTTGTACAAATAAGGCTTGCCTGATGATCAGAGAATGGAGCTAGCATCTAGCTAACCATAGAGGTCTGTAGGTCTGTACAGACAGACAGGAAGTGATATGGCTAGGTGGAGAGAGGAAGTGACAAAGCTGGAGGAGACAGGAACTCACTCTCTTTTCTGCTGGGAAGTTGAGTAGGTAACGTGTAGTTTTGTCTCTCTGATTTCTCAGCACTTCCCCCTATATTTGACCCTGGGTTTTTATTATTGAGACCTATTAGAACTTATGCTTCATCTCAGAAGTGGTATAGCTGGGGTTTGAGGTAGACTGATTCCCAGTCTTCCGAGAAATTGCTGTATTGATTTCCAAAGTAACCTTACAAGTTTGCACTCCCACCAACAATGGAGCAGTGTTTCCCTTGTTCCACATTCTCAACAGCATGAGCTATAGCTTGTATTTTTGATCTTAGCCGTTCTGAAAGGTATAAAATGGAATCTCAGAGTCGTTTTGATTTGCATTTCCCTGATGGCTAAAGATGTTGAAAAATTTCTTGAAGAGTTTCTTGCCCATTTGGGATTCCTCTGCTGAAAATTCTCTTTTTAGATATGTATTATGATTTTTGAGGTTGTCTTCATTGGATAGGTGTTTTGTTCCTTGGTTTTTGCTTCCTCTCTTTTCTTCTGGCTGGATGGTATATGGCTGAGTAGGGAGTCTCTGCCCAGGTTGGGGACTGGACTTTTGATGCCTGGGGTGGCCTCTGGTCAAGCAGATAGTTTCTGCTCGAATTCTAGCAGCTGTTGTGACCTCAAGTGTAGCTGGCAGTCCTCTGTGGTTCTGGATGCCAGTATGACCTCTGGGGGATCAGGGGGCTTTCACCTGAGGTGTGGGCTGGGATAGGGTGATGAGGAGAAAAGGGATCATGGGGGGTAGGCTGGGTGGGCTCTGGGTTTGTGTTGGTGGTCCGGATCTGGGGGCTTATCTGGGGATCTGGGTGGTGGTGTGGCCTCTTCTGGAACAGGGGCTCCTGCCGGAGGTGTCAATGAGAATTTTTTTAATGGAGCATATCTTTCTGCAGTTTTCATAGAAACTGTTTAAGAAAAGAAACAGTTCTAAAACTTATATATCTCATATTTTAAAAAGTCTGTCTTCACAGCCAGCAGTTTTACTGGGTTCTGGATTTTAGGTAGAAAAGCATCTTCTCTTTTAAAAAAAAATCTGGTTCTCAGTATCCAGTGCTCCTGACATCTGTTATTCTGGGTATATCTTGGTAGTTTTTTTACAACTGAGATTTCACTTGGAAACTTACATTTTTTCCTTTAATTTAAACTGCATGAACACGATGAAGATCTTGTAGTGATACGTTCATTTATTCTATTTTGTTCAGTTGTGCCCTCTTTTTTTTTTTTTTTACTTTACTTTCTAGGAGAGTTACTTGACTTTATTTCCTACTGCTTTTCCCCTCAAGTTTCTGTGCTAGTTAGTGAATTTTTAGAATTATCAATACTTTTGATTTTTCCCTCTGATATGTACTTACTTTTACCTTAACCCCCTTTCTGTGTTTTCTGAATCACTTGTTTTCTTCAGGTTCTCTATTTGTTTGTCTTTTGCCTGTCGCCTTGGAGATACTGTTCATTTGTATCTAATGATCTGTAGCCAAGGCTGTCTGTTCACACTTAACAAGGGTGCCTGGGAGCCTATGAAAAGCCACCATCCTCTGATGCCACTCAGTGGAAGCCCACAGAAGGCAGTTCGGCCCTTTGATTGGTAACTCCCACATTCTAATCTGAGAATGCCTTTGTTTTGGAGTGGTTCAGCTTTAGAAAGACACTTTATTCCACTACTTAAAGGGTAAGGCTTGGACTGATTGGATTTCACAGGTGATCTGAGAAAGAGGGCTCGGAAGTCCCACATTAAGCATGCAGACCTTCAGATGAGTTCTTAGTTTTGGTTGAGTGCTTGTTCTGAGTCTTGTGTGCTAACGTCTGAAGTCAATGTAATCATACCTATGTTTCTGTCCTTCTCGGCATTCTTATGAAAATCATAGGCTAGGACTGTACTCAAAAATATTTATTTTTGCATGTTCTATCCAAGAGCATGCTAAGCACACAGACACAGGATGAGAATAGCCCCCAAACAGAAATGGTAATAAGAGTAGCAAGTAATACTGAGCCAAGCTCATCCTATGTTCCCAGCTGCCTTCGAAGTAATTTTTGGATTTGTGAAACTGGAATGAGTGGCAGATAAGTAGCCATGGAAGGGTGAGAAAAGCATTACATGCAAAGGCCAGAGAAAGGTGCTAAAATATACCAGTATAAAATAAAATATGCCAGTATAAAATAAAATATACCAGTAAGGCTGGAGAGTGGAGCGCATGGAAGATGAGCTAGGACTGTGGTCAGGTCGGATCACGTAGTTCTTCAGGGACATTCTTTTTAAGCTTCTTTGTCTTTATTGGTCCAGGAAAGTAAAATAGGACCTTGCAGAGGGAGGAGCAATAGAGAGGGAAATAGCAGGGTGAAAGTGATCTGATGGGGGAAATGGAAAAAAAAACACCCCAAAATCAAGGGCTTTAATTAGGGAGGGTGGAGAGAGATAAATGCAGAAGGAAAAGGAGGGTAAAGTAACAGGAAGGATAACTGAAAAAGTCAATAGGTACTATATTATTAACAGAATAGATGTAAGTCTGTGTAGACATATATAGTTTAAGAACTATTTTCTATCTGGGTTGGCAATGCTTCTGCCATAAACCCAAGATTGACTAACAAAAAGCCTAACATCAGTCCCGAGAAAGCCCCTTTTGGGTTGTTGGTCAGGGTTGAGTCCAGATGTGGAGGAACAGAAAGTTTTCTGTGAGAATGTGGTTCCTACAAATATCAGAGTGTCTACACTCACGACGTCTCAGTTACATTTCGTCTTGCTTAGCAAGGCAGACTAAACAATACCTTAACAATGCTAACACCAATGGACATGCTGCATGGAAAGGGGAAAACTCATGGGTCTCAACCCTGGAAAAAGAGCTGCAGGGATCGGGGAACGCTGACAGTGAAAGAAATGGTCTTCCCAGAAAAGAGCTTCCCAGCTGGTGTTTCAGTTCCAAGGGGTCAGCATATAGGTAACATGTATTGACTGAGCAGATGACTTTTGGGGATATGTGTATACACATATATGCATATACATAGCTACAACATAGAGAAAAACTAGCCATGAATCTGAAAGAGAGGAATGAGGTACATGGATGGGGTTCATGGAGGAAAGGGAAGAATGGAAATGATGTGATTATACTTTCAAAAATATAAAATTATTGTAAATAAAAATGGTTAAAATAGAAAAAAATAATTAGATGTTGAGTAGGGGTTAGCAAGGAGCAAAGTTAACTTAAGACTGTCGCACAGATGTTTATCAGGGATTGATGTTGGTTATTGCCAAGGCTCAGAGTCCTTGGCTCTCTTAGCATATCAAAGAGTAGATGTGCACATGGAATCCAGGCTGTGAATGCCAATGGCCTGTGTGTGAATTCTGGATTCGACTGTTCTTTGTTATTTATCGCCAGGCACCACTTAATATTTCTGTACCTTCCCCCACCCCCCATGGTCTCATCTGTAAGATTTAAGACACGGAAACAATAGGCTTGACTACAAGTGTTAAATTTAATGTGTCATTATCCAAAAATTACTTCAAAGGCAGCTGGGAACATAGGATGTACTTGCTCAGTATTGCTACTGTTATTGCTATTTCTGTTTTGGGGCTATTCGGGGGTCCACAGGAATCTGGCTTTCAGATAACTGGGCTAAGATATTTCCTTCCTTTGTAAATGTGTCTTTCATAGCAGCAGCACACCTGTGTGTAGAGAGGACAGGTGAGTTTGAATGAGAAGAGTTCTTGTGTGGCCGGGGATGATCTTTGTTGTTAGGGCACTTGCTTAGTGGATGTTGGGCACTAGGTTCGATTTCTAGAACCAAAGATAATAAAAGGTAAAGAGTCTTGGTTTTATGGTTCAGGTCAGAAGTGCAGCTTCCTGCTCTGTGATTTGGGAGAGCCCTTCCTGTGTGTCACCATTTCCAGCACTCATTTCCCACACATTCTTCCCCAGTGTCCTGTACAAACATGCAGAAATGGGTCTTCTTTGCAATGCGAGCATGTTTTTAGTCCTGCAACCTGGTGTTTTAGGTGAACTAATTTCAAGTTGAATGTGCCTGTGTTCTCTGTTCTGGAAGGCACACCTGGTCTTAAGAACCAGAACAAAGAAGACATGAAGAACCATGCTACAGTACGACAGGCTTGTTTTATCTCACTAGAAAACGCCATCCGGTCATCCTAACCCCTTTGTCAAAACATTCTTAACTCTATTCCACAATCAGGTCCCTTTCATTTTTTATCTCATACTTAGATTCTGCCTAACTGGATAATTTCACTCTCCCTTCTGATGAAAATCCAACATGCAGAATTGGAAACAAGAACAGTGATTGTTTCCTTATTAATTGTGTTATTGCCATTTTTTTAAGTCTTGTGTTAATTGGTAGCATCTTCACAAGGCCTGCTTCCTTCCTTATGTGTTAGATTATAGCAACTTAGTATCTGGGATCTCAAATGTGACCCATCTGTGGGAGAATTAAATCACAGCAGGAAATAATTTAAATCTTTGAAAATGAATAATTATGTCTGTGAGAGAAAAGAGACCAAGAGAAAAAGGTAGAGAAATAATGTCTTGCTAAGTGCTCTTCCTTAAATTGTTGTGTCCCTAGTGCCTCTAAGTAAGACGAAAGAGGCACCCAATGCTCCTTTGTCTCTCCATCATATTCAAATGAAATGCAGCCAGATACAACATAATCTAACCCATGCCCTTCTGAGACCCAGTTGGGATGGTCTCTCTTGTAGAGATGGGGAGATGAAGGGTCTCATTAGCAAAGCCTAATTACCCAGAGTCAGGCAATATAGCAAGGGCTGGGCTTGAACATGGTCTTTTGACAGTCAAAATAATGCAATTGTGGGTTATTAACATGAAACTAGAATCTGGTTGCTAATTACTTTCTCCTTGGCTTTCATTTTAATGACATCGCCTATCTACTGGTATTAAAAATAAATAAGGAATGTGGGTGGGCATCTCAAGTACAGAGGACTCTGGTTGGATGTGTGCTGTTCTAAACGAGTCACAACTAGTGGTGTGAACATTAGTGCCAGGGAGTTTGTGCATTGTGCCCTGGGCGCAAGAGAGTTTGTGTAGGCATCACTGGGCTCCACGGAGTTTGCACATGAAACATCGGGCTCTAGGGAACTGGTGCTGGCATCAGTAGACTCCAGGGAGTTCGCATTTATTTCTGGTACCCAGGGAATGAGCTAAAAATGCTCACTCAGTCACTCCATGACTTCATATCCTGTTTTGTGTTTTCTATAAGTGTGACAGACCAAACTTCCCAGACCATATTCTGACTTAGTTTTGGTCAAACTGAGTAGTGACACTATTCTATTAGATTTGAATGTGATGGAGAAGACGGGATGTATTAGCATACATTTATCTATTAATTATCTGGGTTAAAATACCATTTTAGCACTAGTAGATAATTGTACTTCAGGGATGGACTACATCTGGGGAAAATCGAGACCCATACTGGTGAAGAGAAACAATTGAGGTTGCACACAAGTTAGAAGCAAGGCAGAGCCTGGAATCCAGGCTATTTCTCCTTTTTCAGTATTTCTTCCTGGGCCATGACTCCTAATAACCAGCTCTCAACTTTCAGAAGTACAGTGTGAATAGAAGGGAATTTAAAAGTGCTGATGCCTGCGTTCCATCGTTGAGAGTTGATTTAATTAGTGTGCTGTATGGGCTAGGGGTCAGGAGTGCAAAACTTTGCCCAGGTGATTCTAAGATGCAGCTTGATATCTTAGGGCATTAATTTTCAACTTGGGATCATGTGAAAAACCACTATGGGAACTTTGGAAAGTATGTATGCCTCTTGAGTCCCACGCTAACACAAATCAGAATCTCTAGGAAGGAAATTAAGAACTAATGGAGGAGACAGTCCCCTTGGATGGAACTCGTGTCACTCATCCTTTGTCATCCATTGGTTTTCATTCTCCAGAGCTGTCCACACTCCCTGATCCTGGAGTTACACGAACTATTGTAGATTTTTAATTAAAGACCAGTACTTAGTTTCAACTGTGAATTATCTTCTGCCTGGATACCGTGTTAGTGATGTTATTACTCATCCTGGGCTTTAAAAACAAATGAGAAAGGAGGGTGATGGCAGCATCTCAAGTCTACAGGGTCCTGGACATTGTTGTGTCTATTCTCATGAGATCACTGTCTACTAGGGTTTAGCGATGCCATTGATATTGGTTGATATTGGGGTTTAGTGACCATCTCTAGGACTTCCAGGCTTTTGTGTCCCGAAGCAAAGAACTGAGTGGGGACATGCAGTCACAGCAGAAGCAGAGCTAGTTAAGGAACAGTACACCTCTGAGGATAAAGAAGGAGCCAAAACAGAAACAAAGATTAGAAGCTATATAATCATTGGAGGGAAAGTTCTGTAGTTCAAGTGCTTGCCACACAATCATGACAACTGTGGTTCAGAGCCCAAGAAACCCACATAAATGCCAAATGATGTGGCATCTCATCTGTAATTCTAGCTTGGAAGGCAGAGAAAGGGAATCTCCCTGCCCCCATACAAGCTGGCTAATACACCTAGCTTTGGTTGATAGACATTGCTTTGATGACTAAGATGGAAAGGGACTCCTGGGATGATCCCCAAATTGTTTTGGGCCTCTACTTCTCACACCACAATGGACAAAGGAAAGAACAGCAACTCAATGACTCAAAGGCTGGGAGCTCTTACGTTTCCCAGCACGGGCTTTTGTGGGGGCATTTGCATAGCACCCATTCGCTCCACATGCTCTCTGTGACATGTAGTTTACTGTGAGCCTTAGATTACCTTCGGATTATCTGAAGCTTCCATTTCAGTGGTCCCAGTCATAACTTCATCCATCTTTCTATCTTCCCTCAATAATGTAGCAAGAAAAAAAAATCTCCACCCTCCTCAGTGCTGTGAAGGAATTAAGATTTTGTTCATCGAAACGTTCCCTGTCTCAGACATGGTGTGGTAGATTTATGACGATTCAACTAGAACAACCTGGGGACTCTTCAAACAACTGGGCCTCATCCCTCAGCTGTTCTCAGTTTGAGGCTTTTGCTACCACAGAACAAAAGGCCCATTTTGCAGGTTTGTGGCCTTAAAATATTTAGAAAACACCTAAGAGGGAAACTGGAGGACTACAAGGCTTGAGAGAAAAACTCAAAACAGCAAGCAAGCTGGCAATCTCAGTAGCTGCTGGCGAATGGAAGAGAGATAGTCATGTTTTTTGATTGAGTTAGAAGTCAAGAAAGCGGGCGGGCTGCACCATGAGTCTCTGAGTGGCTCTAGGGAGGCTAGTGGCCGTAGGATTTTGGCCAATGTGTGAAAAGGGTACTAGAAGAAGAAAAATAAGTGGTCATTGTTTTCTGAGTTAGAACTTACAAAAGGAAGGGTGTAGCTCTGAGAATCTGTAAGCAACTGCACTGAAGGAGGGGCTTCTGGGAGAACAGAAGTGCACAGCTCATTAAGGCTCTAGTTGTTCTCATCTTCCTAACGCCTCTTCAGTTGCACAGTGTTTCTGGAATTGACAACTTTCTGAGAGGTATTTTCCTGTCCAAGTGACTGACAAGTCTAGTTCATTTGACGTTTGGGAGAGGGAGCAATAGTCTGTCTTTGTAATCTTACAATCTTTTGGACAGTACAGAAAACTATGTTTCTATCCAAGAGGAGAAGTCAAATCCTATTATTTTGGAAAAAAAAATCCATGCAAAGTGTAGATTAAAAAGAACTGGAGAAAAATAAAAACACATCTGTAAGATAGTCTTTCTTCAACAGGAGTAAACAACCTTCTCTGAATAGGCTCCATCCCTGCTTTCTCCACTTTCTCCACTCCCATATTGTATTTTACATCTGAAGGAGGGGTATGTGTGACACTTTATCCTCCTTAAAATTATATTGCCAGAGATAGTATACTTGGGGTTCAAAGATGATTATGAGGGAGGGGTCATTAGCAGGCCTCTGAGTGTGCTGAAGTCTCACTAGTTACCTAACAGAGTTCTAAATTTTTCTCCAGATGCAATGAGGAGTTAGAAGGACTTTAAGGTCTTCGGGGTACTAGCCACCTTAGCTTCCCACGAAGGGAGTTGACTAAATATGTCCTGGCTGACTTGCTGAGCACGGAGGTGTCTTTGCTTGGCAGGTGTGAGCCTCTGATTAGAGAGAGGAGTTATTCAGAGTTCCATCAGCAGGTGGCCATAGCGCCATTCTGCTCATTGCTTTTTGGACTCTGTTAAGTTTGACAATGTGTTCTCTTTGCTTTCCTTTCAACCTCCAAATGCAGAAAAACACAGTTGGAGATGACAGCAAGTCTTGTTATGAGTATCCTGCGGTATTGGGGGGGCGGGCAGGAATTGTGGTGAAGGTAGTAGTTTCCTCACTGGCTTCCTGGGCCTTTATCATGATGCACTTTAGGCTTCAATAAAAATGGTGATGTTACATGTAGATAAGAAACCCAGTCTCTCTCCTTAGAGAAAGCTGGTGGGGTTGGCAGGCAGTCACAAGCAGGGTCTTTAAGGGACAGCCTGCTCTGGGTTTGATTGTTCCTCTTTGTTTCCCAGTCTACTGCTTTTCCATCTTTCTTAAAAGTGAAATTGCGGTAAACAGCTGTCTCAGAGCTCAGCAAAATGGGAAATTGACTTCTAAATCTTCAGAGCTTCACTGGGGAGCCAGGCTGGTGGTAGCTGTGTGGAATTCCAGCAATGAGGTGGCTGAGACAGACTGATCTTCATTTGGGGCTGGCTATAATTGCACATAGAACTCCTGTCTTAGAAAAAAAAAGCAAGCAAGTAAACACCACAATAAAGGAGAAGAATTGAGTGGAGCACAGACCCCATGGAAACTCTTTTGGCTTGCTTTCTTCTCAGTTTTCCAGAGACTACAGCTTGAGAGGACCTGGCCATCCTGTGCTCAGCAGGCCAGTCTGCGTCTAACTCTGCATAAGCACTATTCCCCACCCATCCTGCTCCACCAGGTGGTTTGTTGCCCTTTCTGAGGCACCTGGGTAGCATGTCTTTCTCCCCCATTGACAGCATCAGACTTCTTTTTTTTTTTAAAATATGTGATTTTACTTTTTTATTATTTTAGTGATTTAATTAATTAATTAATTAATTAAAGATTTCTGCCTCCTCCCTGCCACCGCCTCCCATTTCCCTCCCCCTTCCCCAATTAGTCCCCCTCCCTCGTCAGCCCTAAGAGCAATCAGGGTTCCCTGCCCTGTGGGAAGTCCAAGGACTACCCACCTCCATCCAGGTCTAGTAAGGTGAGCATCCAAACTGCCTAGGCTCCCACAAAGCCAGTACGTGCAGTAGGATCAAAAACCCATTGTCATTGTTCTTGAGTTCTCAGTAGTCCTCATTGTCCGCTATGTTCAGCGAGTCCGATTTTATCCCAGGCTTTTCAGACCCAGGCCAGCTGGCCTTGGTGAGTTCCCGATAGCACACCCCCATTGTCTCAGTGTGTGGGTGCACCCCTCGCGGTCCTGAGTTCCTTGCTTGTGCTTTCTCTCCTGCTCCAGCATCAGACTTCTTAAACACAAATTTGTTTAATCATTCATTTGACCCGAGATCTAACACTGTACTTCTGTGCTATGATCAAAGACTGGGATCTGCAATGTTCCCTAAAGGCCTGTGTGCTAAGGGGTTAGTCCTCAGTTTGAATTTGTTGAGAGTGGTGGAGCTGTGAGGAGGAGGAATGTCGTGGAAGTTAGGTTATTGGGAGTACACATTCCATTGAAGAAGACATTGGGGCTTCGCTCCCAACCTTTTAGTTCCTGGAGACACAGAGTAGGCTTGATCCTCTACACATTCAATTCTGTCACAAAAAATTTGTAAATGACCTCAGCTCAAAGCCATAAGGCCAAGCAGTCCTGGACTGAAAACACTGTGGGACAATGGTTTTTCATCCTGTCACTTGTAATATTTTTAATAAAATGCTGATTGGCCAGTAGCCAGGCAGGAAGTATAGGTGGGGTGACCAGGCAGGAAGTAGAGGTGGCTCAATGAGAACAGGAGAATTCTGGGAAGAGAATTCTGCAGTCTGCATTTGTGACCCAGTTGCAGAGAAAGCAAGATGTGACTGCCTCATCGAATAAAGTACTGAGCCATGTAGCTAACACAGACAAGAATTGTGGGCTAATGTAAGTTATAAGAATTAGTTAATAAGAAGCCTGAGCCAATGGGTCAATCAGTTTATGACTAATGTAGATCTCTGTGTGATTCTTTGGGACTTAACGGCTGTAGCACTGGTTGGGACAGAAAAATTGGTCAACAATTGGCACCCACATGGACAACTGCATCCACATAAAGCCTGGGAGATCTTGGGAAGTAATTATAGACATAAAATAAAAGAGCTAAGCATGGCTTATTGATAGGAGCATTTTCCTGGGTGGGCTCTGCTTGCTAGAGGCAAGTGTTCTCATTTAAGAGAGGCTTCTTGACTCAGCTTTAGCTGCAAAACCCTGCAGCTCTTTTACAAGGTCCTGCCACGAAACACTTAAATGGTGTTGATGCAAAGCTGACCACATGCTTTTTGGTGGTGACAGGGACCTTGAAACACCATAGAGTTGTGGCAATAAACATAGCTCTGACCAGTACCTCTGCCATGAGGTTGGAATCTCAAAAAGCTAAGGAATGGGCTGGATCCAGTCATCAAAGCCAAGGCTTTAATCTAAGCCATATCACTTAGCAAATTAATGACTCATGGTCAGAAAAAGAGAGATACAGTAAAGATAGTTTCACACAAAAATGCCTATAAACAATTTTCAGTGTGTTTAAAAATATATGTAGGCTTGAAAAAAGGTTAAAGTCCTTAAAATAAAAAAAGGAAGAGAGTAGTGGGTGTATGTCAAGCCACATGGCTAACATAGACAAGTATTATGAGCTAATGTAAGTTATAAGAGTTAATAAAAAGTCTGAGATACTAGGGCAATCAATTTACAATTAATGTAGAGCTCTGGGTCATTTCTTTGTGACTGAACAGCTGCCTGACTGGGCAGAACTGGGTGAGACAGAAAGCTCGGTCAACATGAAAATATGAGCTAAAATAATCCTTTGTAGTCTCTGATTGTGGAGGCATTTTATCCCTGGGCTGCAAAGTGACCGACACATTGTCCATACTCACTGCTCAGAGAGTTAGAAGAGGGAAACAAAAAAGCTTTCTGGCATTTTCCATCATTTTTTTCTCATCTCAGTGCTAGGAATGAAACCTGAAATCTTAGTTCTGTATTCTAAGCAAATCTCAGCCCTTGGTTTTTTGAAAGACATCAGACTCCAACTCAAGATCTTCCTGCCTCCACCTCCCCAGTATTGGAATTATGGGCCTGTATGACTTCTGCCATCTTACTAACATGGATATAGAAAGCATTTTCATTTCTGGCTTTTCTCACTTAAAGTTAAAATGAAAAGGTCATCGTGGAAGGCAACTATGCTGTGGGAGAGACTCAAGCCAATCTAGCCTGTGTTTCACAACTCTAATTGGTCAGCAGCCGAGGGGAAGATGGTAGAGCCAAGCTCTGTTACTTTCCTGAGCTCCATGACTCTGACATGAAGTTGTTGAGACGACTTAGATTATATCAGACTTTCAGAAGAACTCGGCCTGTGCACTCTGTGGAAGAATTGATTGAGGCAGTTCAGAGGCAAAACCACCCTCCCTACCCCAATGTGCCATGCATAGAGATGAAGAGAGGACCTCCCTTCTCTTAGAGCCTGGTGCTTGGCAGATACAAAGTAAATATTTGCTGGATGGACTTGTCTTGTGTAAGCTCAGCCATCAGTTCACAAAGTTTTTAATGTCCTTTGTGACTCCATTTTGGTTGCTTCCCTAGCTTGACAAGAGACACCATTAAGCAGAGGCCTTTCATTAGTCTTCGCCAGAACAGTATTTCTGGGATGACTCTAAGCATGTATTTAACTTATCAGTTCCCCATAGCATTTTACTGCCGATTATTGTTCTGCTAGTCCATTCAGGGGCGATGGAGGTGCCTTTGGTTTAGGAAAGGCCAATCTATTCAGCTAGCTGCATGCCCAATGAACTCAGTTAAAAGTCCCCACAGAGGCCCTCCCAGATTGTATCAGGACCTTTAATTATGTGCCGCTAATAGAGATCGCACAATTTCCCTTTGACATTTTCACTCGAGAAGTATTATAGACATTTGTGATTACCACTGTGCAGAAAACTTAGCGGTGCAGCTTTAATTAAGACAGCTTTCAAGGGACCAGTGTCTAGGAAATTACTGAGTTCTTTCCGAGAGAAAGAAACGTTGAGTGACAGGTTTCTAGGACTTCTGTGTTTACATAGATACTTGACAGAAACCAAGTATTTAAACACCCTTCTTTCTGTTGTGATCTTCTTTAAAGAACACTCTAAGTTCTTCTGAAATAAAATACATCCATATAAAGAAGGAAGATAACTGTCTACTGGAAACAAAGGGAGTTGCAAGCCAGAGTCTGACCTGTGGTGAAGGGTCCCACATGCCACCCCATGAAATTAGAACTCCTTTATCTATGAGTTGACCTTGTGCCTTCTTTAGCAGCAACATGAGAAGTCCTTTCAGGGCTTGGAAGCTTATAGTGAAGCCAAATAGATGAAATACAGAGAACAGAGCTCCTTTGCTGGAGCTCACAGTGGTCTTTCCACATTTCCACATACTTTTCATGGCCCCCATCCTGTCAAGGCAGAAGGATATTTCTAGACCTTGTGGCCTCTGCATGCTTTGAAAACTGTTGTTTTGTTTTGTAGACTCTAATAATGACTCTCTAGTGAGAAAACACACATTTTCTTTGAGAAACGATAAGTGGATAAGACTTCAGTTACCCACTTCTGTCTCCAGAATGCCTGCCACTCAACAGCAATGGTAATGGTAAATATTTTAAGACATCCCTTTGTTTAGTTGTTTGATTTTCCTGCTAAGGGAGATCCTCAGGAAATGTGTTACCAGTTCCTGTAAAATACCCGGAGACAACAGGTAAGAAGTATAAATGTGGGTATCAGTACTCATGATTAGCCCAATGTGCAAGAACAGTTCAACACATCCAAACTAGAAGGCACACCGCAGCAACAGCCTTGCCATGACACTTTTAAGATAAATTTTTACAAGGTGTTTAAAAGAAAGGACTGATTCTAACCTCTAATAAAGTATTTCATCTGTGATAAACATCCAATAAAAAGTGAAGGCTTAAATTAAAAATAATTTATGAAACCCCTGATCTTTAGATTTGAGGCATTTTCTACGATTTAATCTTGTACCACAACACAGTAGCTCAACCACACGTTGAGACTCTGTAGAGAGTGGAAATGCCTTGGCACAAATGAGGTGATTTGACATCAAAGCCCAGAGATACTAAAGTATTTGCTCAGGTTCCCTATCTGTAACATGAGGATGCTGAACTTGATGACCTGAGATGCCTTTCATTTGGAGGCTTTCACAAGCCCCTGTGGTCTGTGATATTGTGGATGGTCTGCTTCCTGACACACGTGGGTGAAGTCACCAAGCCAGGGGACCCAGCCTGTGACTTTTGACCACCTTCTCTCCACCTCCGTCACTAGCTTCTTTCCACCACGCCAGCCCAAATTGTGTTCTGCAAACTCTTTCCTCATGTGAAGTTGTGTTCAAAATCCATTTTCTGCGTCTGGTTGAGGCTCTTGGCAGCTCATTTACTGTTCTGTATTTTAGTCATGGTGATCAGCAGCTGCACTTCTAAGAGATAGCCCATAGCTGGAATTTGCACTTCACAATTGCTTATTGACTTTTTCCACTTACATATCCAAAAATAAACGTTATGATAAAAATGAATTGCCTTGGGCAGTTTTAAGTAGGATAATTATCTTTTTCAAGTAGCTTACAATGTAATGATTTTATCGTAACATCTAAATCATCTTTGTATGATTTTACATCTTTACATTGTTTCATATAAAACATTAAATAAGAAACTTAGTTGTGTATGCTTTGATTTTTGTAAATTAAAATAAAAATACAATTATCTGTGCTCCCTGCCCCCTGGCCATGTATGTGTGTGCCATAAGGAGACCAGAGGACAGCTTGGAGGAGTCAATTTTTCCTCAAACCCTTGGATTTGGGGATTGGGGATCAAACAAATTCCGGTCACTGAGAAGCAACTTTACCAACTGAGCCATCTTACTTGTCCTCTTAATTAGAATCTAACAAGTTATTTATGAAAATGTCCTGATATGTGTGCCCCTTTTCATACTTGTATGAATGTACACGTCAAATAAAATCCACAACCTAGCTGTGTATCAGGAGCTCTATAATCTGAAAACCAGAGATACACTAGTTACACATATGAAATATTAGTAACACTAGTGCTTGCTTGTTAACATCATTGATATTTCTTTTTATTCATATCCTTTGCTTTGTTATTAACATGAAGTTCATTATATATAAAAGCAATTAAGACTTTGCAATTTTTATTGCAAATATTTTATACCCTTTTTCATTTGCATTTGGCTTTTTTTTTTTTTTTTTTTTTTTAGCTTCCTAGTATCTTATAGTATCTGGAGTTCATGGCATGTGGGTTTGAAATCTTTTATGGTATGTGAAGGGATGAGATGCTTCACAGGGTAAAGGCACATGCCTGAAACCCTGGAAGCCTGTATTCAATCCCTCCAACCCATTTGGTGGACAGAGAGGAGAACCCTGCACATTTTCATCTGAAAATGGCAAGCTCTTCCAAAAAAAATAAAGAAAAAATAGACACAAAACAATTTAATCTGTACCATATTTTACCTATGTGACAAGTTTAGTTTTGTTTACCAAGTCAACAAAAACTCTAATTTTCAAACTATCTTTTCCAAAGATATTTTGAGTCCATGTATTATTTCTTAAGTTTGTTGTGGTTTTATTGTTTCAATTTCAAGCTTTTCTGAGTTGGCTATGTTCTTGGGCAATTTCACACATGTTTATAATGTATAGGAATTTCTCCTACACTTTATTCTTTCTTATCTTTCTTTCATCCCTGCCAATGCCCCCTCCTCTCCATGAACCACTTTTCCACATTCTTAACTTTCTTCTTCTCCCCTGATCCACTGAGTTTATCTAAGCCCTTCTGTATGATCATGGGTTTGAAGCTTTCCATTGGTACTTGGTAGGCTGAACAGTGGGAACATAACTGAAAACAATGGCTCCATCTCCCAGACTGCATCAATAGCCAATTAGCTGAATAGGGGTGGGTAGAACCCCAGGAACCTCTCCCCATGAATGGTTGATTGTTGACAAGACTGGACTTCTGCAGGCAGCTGTTCACTTGGCATAAAAGTTGCTGCCATGAAATAATATTGTCATGGCTGTACCACACTCAGAAGACAGGGTTTGGAAGAAAGTCTTCTAGCCCTCTAGTTTTTATATTCTTCTGCTCCCTCTTCTTCAATGTTCCCTGATTCTTTAAATCACTGTTTTTGTACTTGAAATTTTATGACTCTAAATTCTCTACAGCATGACTGTATTTCACTCTATTAGCATGATATTTATCCTGGTTGATTTATTTCTGTCTATATGTCACTTATCTTGGCCACACTCTTGAAAGGCAAAATCCAATAGTAGGTACTTGGTGGAGAGACTTTTGTGAATGGCATAAATCCATTTGTGAAACACCATTCACAATGGTTGAACTTAAACTTCAGCATAAATAAAAAGCACCAAAGATTTGCTTTTAAAAAGTGCTCTATTTTACTAATATTTGGTTAAACTAAATACATATTCTATGAACAACACAGCATGAGGCTAACAGAAAAGAGTAACTAAGAATAAGAAATTAAGAGGTCAGGGTTGTAGCAGAGCTGCATATGGACCACACCTGAAGTGCTCAAGGGTCTTTGGGTCACTCATGGGCTCCCAGACTCTATATGTATGGAACATGCACAGGCCCAAGCAAGCATGTGGAAAGGAGTTTCTTCTCCCATGGAAATGGTTTATAGTCACCTATGTTGACAATGTACCTAAGGTCTTGTCTGTGATAATTAGTAAGGTTGGCTATAATTTCTGGTTGGTGATGGCTGAAATGTCATTGTATGAAAGGAGAGCTCCTGTGGGGACAACCTGGTCAGCTGCACGAGGCGGTGCAGATGAGAGCAGGTGCACAGCGCACGATGCAATAACCACTCAGAGCTTTGGACACTTAGTATAGCAGTGGCCTTGTTGGATTGAGTCACATGTGGAGAAAAAGTGCTGGTGTAAGCAGCAGACATCTTGGTCCAGTGGGAAAAGACTCCCAGCTTCCTGTCCACTAACTCTGCTCCTGTGATTGCCATGTAAGTCCTAGGCTAGTTCTGCATGGGTGAGGTCTGCCCAGTCCCATTGCTCTCAAACTTGCTGAAACCATAGATTCACAAGAGCTGGCCAGGTCATTCCTTTGACCCACCTCCTGCCTTGACACAAACAGTGCCTTGGATGAGACATATGGCTGAATCCTTATTTTCCCTTTAGTTTTTTTTTCCAAAGTTGCAAAAAATAGTGGCCTGCAGCCATTTGGAGAGGTAAGAGTAGGGCAGTCCTGTTTGTTAAAGAAAACAACGTGATGATGACAAATTGAGGTCTTCTACCATACTGTATGATACACCCAACTCAAGGACTCTGCTTCCAGTCACTACACTGTGGAACTTCAAGCAATTCAGTTTGTTCTTGAATATCTCAGAAGCCTTGTCTTGTCTTCAAAGTCCTTTTCTCACCTAACCCTTTCTGTAGCTAGTTGATACGAAGAAGATGCGGTTTTCTCTCCTAACCCTTTCTGTAGCTAGTTGATACAAAGTAGAGGTGGTTTTCTGGTTTTGCTAAAAAGGGACAATTGGAAAATTGTGTATCTTTCTTTTCTGTTGTACCAGAGCTTCCTAAATCAATGCAGCCAAATGGTAGCCATGACACTGGAGTGAAGGAAAGCCGAGCCATGGCTGTCCCATGATATACTCTTGGTTATCTTTTGGGATGCTCCAGTCATGCTAGGGTGTTGAGAGATTCAACTACTGAGTTTGAACTATCCAAAAAATATTCTGTTAGAAAATGTCAAGGCTGGCTATAAGCACTTAAAAATATCCTGAAGAACAATGTTGCATGTTTCTGGTGCATTGGTTTGGAGATGGTTTCCCACGAGGTTGCAGTTTAAGCTCTGGGTTCTTTAAGTTACCCAGCAGGCTCTCTGCAAGTATTTTGTCTTCAGGCCCACTGGTACCACAGTAGAGAAAAGAGGAGGGAACTGCTCCTCTGTAAGCCTGGAGCATCAATGAGATTCCAGCAGAACCTGAGTTGAGGAACAGACAAAACAGAATGGTTTTCGTTATGGTCCACAAATCTGTCAAACTGTACAGGCACATCTGAAGGGAAAACCTGAGGAGATATTTGAGACATGGCCAGGGCAGACTACAGTTTGCTCCTCTGATCTACTAGAGCATCTGGTGTTGAGAAATGACTTATCTACCTCTGCACTTTCCCCACCAAGCTATGTAGCTCATAGTCTAAAGTGCATACTGAAGTTCACTTTGGGGTTCTGCTTTCCAGCATGATATTTTTCTGCGGTGTCACTATCTTGAGGGTGTTTAGAGGTACCTGTTTGTAAACCAGCTCCTTCTGTGTGACGGTGATGCCAGCCTTGAAGAAACTGACAGCATTGACTACCAGGTGTGGTTTCTCATGACAGATATCCGTGTTGCCTGGGCCACATGCAAAGATTCAGATTTGGCTTTGTCTCCCTTCTGTGGCACACAGCTGCTGTGTTTCATCTCTGGCTCCAGAGCTGGCTGGGAGCACCTACTCTTTCATACTGAGAAAGACAGAGTGTCTCTGTCATCAGGATTTCTGAGGGCTCCAGAAGCCTCCAGGGTTACTTGGAGAAAAGGTTAGAATCAAAGGAAAAAATCCCCCCACTTCTTCCTTGTATCAGTTCATTTAACCACTACTATCAAGTCATGGGCTGTAAAAAGATGTATAAAATGTATGCTCTTTCTCCACCCCCTTCTCTCATCCCTTCAAAATACCACATCCTTCTTGCTATATTTTTCTCTATTCAAAAGTCACCTATGTCTCAATGGAGGAGAGCAGAATAGAATCAGACACAGTGTACCCTTTTTTCCATTTTTTTCAAATATAAAGTTACTGCCACAGACGACAGAGCCTATGTCTTCTGGATAATTCAAAATAATAGAAAAGAAGGATTGCATCCCATGGCTGCATGTTGGAATTGCCCATGGTTGCATGTTGGAATTGCTTAGGGAGTTATTTTAAGTTTTTGACATATAAAAAGACATATTTATTCATAACTCACCATTATGATATCCTACCTATTTCTCTTTTCTTAAGTTCTAGATGGAAACCAATAAGATTGAAATGTTCCTTTATTACCCAGTTCTTCAGGGATGCATGGCGTTTAAAATGTCAAATTATTTTTTGTACACTTGTGTAGCAAGGCAGTGTGAGTTCACTGTAGAAGTTATAAACATGAAATAGTTACCACAAAGTTTCTGTGGCTTAGGCAGTCTATGTGCTTCCTACAGTCCCCATATCTACTACAACAACCTTTCAGACCAGTGCAGTAATGTCCCCCATCTCTTAGAACTCATAGGTGGGATTTACATACATGGCTCTTCACTAACAATGATATCAGTATCTTTAAAGTATATTTAAAAAAACTTCAAAAAAGAATATAAATAGCAGAAAGATCCTTCTTAAACCAAAATCAAGCCATTCTTTCTAATCTGCTCTGTAACAAAGATGTTAATGAAGTTTGAATCTAATTTTGTATAAAGAATAGGCAATCATTCTTCCACTACTTTTCTGTTCTCACTCAGGGACCCTCAGTGACCCTACTAGAGAAAGGGCTTTGCTCTTTTCTTCCTTTGCTCTCCATGTTATTTTTGGATCCTGTAATCAAATGAGGCAGTCCTGGAATGTGAGGTTTGTTTTATGATTGTGGCACGCCAGGAAGGCAGGCAGCTCACCTGCCCTACACCCCAGCTGATTCTAGCTGCGAAAGCTCCCGACACCTGTGACTGTAATAAAAAGCCCACAAAAGCAAAACAAATCATGCTTCTACCTCCATTTCTCCTGTGCATTAAAGGCTGATCACCCAAAGTCATGATCCCAGCTCTGAATTGGGTTGTGGCGTCTGATCTGATGGAACAAAGAGAGATCAATAGCCGCCACCATAAAAAGTCAATGGAACATAAATTAGGAAAAGAATATTTTCTAACTCTGGCCCCAAGCAGGGACTGGCTGGGTTCAAACTGTACTTTTGGTCAATGAAAAACAGAAAGCAACTTTGTTTAACAGCGGGGTAGGCTACACTGGGATTCTATTTTGTGCTATTCCGACTTCTCTTTATTGATCTCCAAATAATGAATTGAAGCATGATGGTCTTCTCTAAAGTCAAGCTTACTACCAAACATTGTCAGGAAGTTTCTAACTGTGGAAAGAGAATTATGTGAATCTAAGCCACAACCTGGGGGCTTCTGGCAGTAGGCAATTCGAGAATCCATGATGGATCTTGGTGAGCTCCAAGGCAGTCATGTTAATACATACAGGAGTGTTTTAGAGGCACAACAGGACGAGTAAACTTGGAAAAATTCCAAAAAGAAAATATTTTCTTTTTGAATGAATTAAAATAGCATAGAATTAAGGTTGTAATTCAGTGTCGGAGACCCTACCTAGCACGTGCTGGCCTTGAGATTGGTAGCCAGCTCTGGAACAAGCAAATTAGATATTAGGGGGACATGATTCAAGAAACCCATGAGGACATCTATTGCGTGATCATCCACTTTTCACCAGTCACATGATAACAAAGATACTCCCATCTGATTTTTCAAATGTGCTCACATATACTTCAAAAGTAATGCAGAGTCTAGGTAGTTTGTGATCATTGTGATAAACAAATAACATCTTTCCCACTATTGTTTGGATTCATTAAAATTATCAGCAAATTGGATTAGAGACATGACTCAGTAGAGGACCTGAGTTTGTTTCCTAACATGCACATCAGATGACTTACAACTGCCTGTTCTGTCTCCAGGGGATCCAATGCCTGCTTTTGGGATCAGTGGATACCCACAGTCATCTCTCTCTCTCTCTCTCTCTCTCTCTCTCTCTCTCTCTCTCTCTCTCTCACACACACACACACACACACAAACACACACACACATACACAAACACACACACACACAAATAAAAATAAATCTTAAAATTTATCAACAGAAGTTTAATGCAAATAGTGCTCACAGTGTCACATTAACTACCAACCTATCAATGTCCAAATTGCAGAGCAGTTTTATAGTTATAAAGAATGTCCTAAATAACCAGATCCATTGATAGGCAGACTTCCTTACCTACCAACAGGCAGTGCTGAATGGCTACTGTCCCTCCATATAGGCTAGGATGCTTCTATGTCAAGTGTACTGAAAGTCAGAGAGAAGGTAGACTGTGCTGACGGCTCCCGCCATAGATAAAGGATGAACTAAATATATGGTATTCTTTTCAAGATTTAGTTAATTTAATTTGTGTGCAGGTGACTCTATGAGTGGGTGCCACATGTGTAGGTGCCTTTAAAGGCCAAGAGAAGGTTTCAGATCCTTTGAATTGGATGTCCAGGGGTCTGAGGTAGGTGCTGGGAACTAAACACAGGGCCTCAGGAATAGCAGTGTGTGTTTTCACTTGCTGAGCTACCCTTTAGTCCCACATATCTGTTTTATTTTTAAACTTAATCAAAGTTTCTTCCAGAGGAAGGATTGGGCATTGAAGGTGGGATTTAAAGATAGTGTCTTTTTTAGCTGAGAAGGTAAATCCTTCATCCTTATGATCTGCCAACGTAGTGGGAGGCTGCTTGTTGGTTCCCGGCATCCTGACTAGTGTAGACCCAAAATAATCACACAGAAACTGTATTAATTAAATCACTGCTTGGCCCATTAGCTCTAGCTTCTTATTTGCTAACTCTTACATATTAATTTAACTCATTTCTATTAATCTGTGTATCACCACATAGCAGTGGCTTACTGGCAAAATATCAGCATGTCTATCGCTGGTGGCAGCTCCATGACATCTTTCTGATTTCTCCCATTTTCCTCCCAGCATTCAGCCTAGATTTCCCTGCCTATCTCTATTCCCTGAACAAGCCCAAGACAGTTTCTTTATTCATTAACTGATCATCTTCACAGTTTACAGAGGGGGATCCCACATCATGCCTTCTTCACTCAGTGTGGCACTGGTCTTTTCATGTTGCTCTAGTGTGCATCTTTTTGGTGAATAGACTACAAAACATAAAACTGGTAAAAGTTCCCTGAATTTATTTTCATGTTCCTAGAGAAGCTAAATAAGAAGGTGAAACCAAAGACAAACACATAGGCATCCTCATGAATATTAACCTTCATCAGGTGATGAAAGGAGACAGAGACAGAGACCCACATGGGAGCATGGACAGAAATCTCAAGGTCCAAATCAGGAGCAGAAGGAGATGGAGCACGAGCAAGGAACTCAGGACCACGAGGGGTGCACCCACACACTGAGACAATGGGGATGTTCTATCGGGAACTCACCAAGGCCAGCTGGCCTAGGTCTGAAAAAGCATGGGATAAATCCGGACTAGCTGAACATAGCGGACAATGAGGAATACTGAGAACTCAAGAACAATTGCAGTGGGTTTTTGATCCTACTGCACATACTGGCTTTGGGGGAGCCTAGGCAGTTTGGATGCTCACCTTACTAGACCTGGATAGAGGTGGGCGGTCCTTGGGCTTCCCACTGGTCAGGGAACCCTGATTGCTCTTAGGGCTGACGAGGGAGGGGGACTTATTGGGGGAGGGGGAGGGAAATGGGAAGCGGTTGCGGGGAGGAGGCAGAAATCCTTAATAAATAAATAAATAAATAAAAAATAGGAGAAAAAAATAAATTAGTTTTAACCTCTGTAGATCAATGAGCAGAAAACACGGTGATGTTGAAGAAGCATAAGAATCTCTAGGAATCTAAGACAGCCCCAGGTATTCTGTCACAGGACAGAACATGAGGCAGCCACAGGGTTGTACATACTCTAAGGTCACATTGCGTGGGAGAATATGGGTCATTCACATCACTCCAAACATCCATTTCTCCCAATGTTTGATGGTTGCACTGCTATTTTTAGTCATTTTTGTAACCTCCAATATTATAATCAGACCGTTGCCTATGACTTTGTCAATTTTCATATACCCAACTCCTAACTCCACTGTCTTCCTCTTGTTTTCTTTTGAAAAATGGCAGCACCTGTCTTCTTTTCCTGTTGCTGTGATAATACCCTCACCAGAGCAACTCAAGGGAGGAAAGGTTTGTTTCAGTCCACAGTTCCAGGGTCAAGACTATTATGACTGGAGTCATTGCCCTGGGAGCTTGAAGCAGCTGCTCACATTGCGTCCAGTCAGAAGCAGAGAGGGATCTCAGCTGGATGATGCTCAGCTCATTTTCACACACCCACTCACCCACACAGACACAGACGCATATACACTCATACACATGCATGTACATGAGTGCATACACACCCCAGCTCACTTTCACACAATCACACGTACATACACACACAGCTCCCTTTCACAAATAACTCCCTTTCATACACACATAGCTCACTTTCACACACACACACACACACACACACACACACACACACACACACTTCAATTCTAGATTAGGTCAAATTGATAGCACTGACCTTCACAGGGTTTCAATACGTAGCTCAGGCTGGTCTTGAACTTATGGTCCCCCCATCGCTGCCTCCCTAATCTTCTTTTTAAAGATGAATGATTTATACCTCTCTGTCTTAATGTCCCCTTCCTGAATGCTTGTGTCCTCCCTGAATTCATTTGTTGAAGGTTAATCCCCAGTGTGATGATATCGAGAGATTGTGCCTTTGGGAAGTGATGAAAATGGAGTAGGTTTTGTGCCCTTTTAGGGAACTACAGAGACCAGAGTTCTTTCCTTCTATCACATGATAAAGTTCCTTGGTAAACAAGGAAGTTACTGTCATATACTATCTTTGGTGATAATTTGATCTTGGATTGCTCAGCCTATAGAACTGTGAGAGACTAAATTGCTGTTTCTTGTAAGTCATCCAGTGTTGTATGGAGGCCACTTGTTTGTTTCTGGTGTCACAGAATCAAAATAATCACACAGAAACTGTATCAATTACAACACTGCTTGGCCTATTAGATTATGCATATTTCTAGCTCACTCTTATCTCTTAAATTTTATATGTTACCAGAAGGCTTGTGGCCTACTGGCAAGGTTCTGGCTGGTGGCTTATGTCTTTCTCCTCTGGGGCTCCTTGGCTTCTCATGACTCTGCCTTCTTTCTCCCAGCATTCAGTTTAGTTTTCCCTGCCTAGCTCTAGTCTGCCATATCACAGTAACCAAACAGCTTCTTTATTAACCAATGGTATTCACAGTATCCAGATGGCAATTCCACATCAGTCCAGTCTGAAGTATTCTACTAGAGTGGCACAAATGAACTGACTCATCTGGTCCACTGTGCCAAAGGAAGTAATTTGAATGTATCCTTTCAAGCCACAGGTAAAGACTTCCATGTGGTAATCTGCAAGTAGTTTCTGAAAGTCAAAACCTTCCACAATTGCTCTCCATCTTATTCCTTTTGAGGCAAACTCTCTCATAGAATCCAGAGCTCATGCATGTGGCTAGTCTAGAGAGGATCCTGGGAATCTTTGTAGAACACCTGAGTATACAGAAGGGGGCCTCTGTATCACTTTTATATGAGTGCAAGCCTTCTGAACTCAGATCTGCATGCTTTGTGCACCCCAGTTTTGTTTACTGAGCTTTCTCCCCAGCTCCTCTAACTTATAAAGAGCTGTTTGAGAGTTCCAGTAAAGTTGAGATAAAAGTCTAGCGTTTTCAAAGAGCCTGTCTTTACCCTGTCAGAGCAGTGCATATGCTGTGCCTGTACAGCATGCATTGTCGTGCCATCCTTATTCCAGGTTTACAGTTTATGTTAAGCTTCACCTCTGGCATCATACATGCTATGATCCTTGACCAAAGCAGAATTAATGTAACACTATTACGGTACCATAGTTTCACTTTCAGTGCTAATCCTCCAAGCTCCTATTTGCCCTCCCACTTCGCTATTTACCCTCCAGTCCGTGGCAGCTACTGATTGTTTACTCCATAGTTCTGACTTTTTAAAACGCTTTCCTTCAGATGGAAGCGTGAACTATGTAACCTTTTCAGATTGACTTATTCCACTTGGCAACATGTGTTTAAATCTTTTTATGTCTTTTCCTGGCTTGGTACTCATTTCTTATTGGTGATGAATAATTGTGCGTTGTCCAGAAGTACCGCAATTTAGTTATTCATTTCTATTCACAAGCCTACTAAAGAATGCCACTTACCTCCAAGCTTAGGCAGTTATTATTGATAAGTTGCTATAATCATTCTGTGCAGGTTTATGTATAGGCACATGTTTCAGCTGCCTTAGAAATTTCTGTTGAAATGCATTCATGCTTGAGTTCCTTCCCTCAGCCACGTTCAGCAAAATACCAGGCTCACAATGGCACCCCTTACTTCTGCTACTGTGCTTTTGTTTTCTAGCATTTCTTTCCTACCATTATTAGAATTTGCATCTTTCTACTTATGTTTCCTGTCTTCGCATGTGGTCTGCTCTGTCCATTTGACCTCTTAGCTTACGGGCCTTAGTTGGTTTAAATTCTCAGTGTATCCATTCTCAAATCCTCTCCATAGCTGAATATGATTTTGATGCTTACTTTGTCTTTTCACACTGCTTTTTATAAAAAAAGATTTTTTTCTTATTTCTGTATTTTCATTATAGCTTGCCTCCCTTCTTTTTCTTCATCCAATTTCTCCTTCAAATTCATGGCCTGTTTTTGTCAATCATTAGCGTATGCAAATGTGTACATTTATATACACATATTCCCAAATATAGTCTATTGTGTCCATATAATGTTCATTGTATGTATGTTTTCATGGATAACTATTTGGTACTGGACAGTCAATGGGTGTGCTCTTCCCTGGGGAGGACCACCTCTTCCCTGGGGAGGACCGCCTCTTCCCTGGGGATGACCACCTCTCCCCACTTTCAGAGTCACTCAGTTGTCTGTAGTTCTTTATATAGGGCTGAGACTTCATGTGTTTTACTCTATGCAGTTTGGCTGACAAGCACGGCAATGTGTTTTCTTTTACAGTTTTATCTTTTTTTTTTCTAACCTATATGCCTGAGTAGAAGGAGTTACAGTAAACAGACCTTTGATACTATGGAGGAAGTGTCTAGAAGATGGGGAGGGCACTTTAGTACTGTGATCAGGTCTGTGTTATGACCCTGTAACTCTGGAATAGAAACATAGAAAGAGCACATTAATTTTTTTCTCCTTGGAAACCGTTTGGCTGAATTCAGTACTTCCCTTTCCCTAGTAATTAACTGTGATTAAAAAAATTCTGCCACTTAGGGTCTGTTAAAGAATGTCTACCTGGGTGGGGGTCTGAGAGTAGGAAAATGAAGGGGCAAGTGAACTGATTCTATTTTAAATAAAAATAGTTTGCTCTGATGAGTCCTTTCTTTCTTTTTTTCTTTTAAACAAAGAACAACATATCTTCCAATTGTTCACTGTTGCTCTCACTGCCAGAGCAGGAGGGCTTGCTCTCTTGTCTTTATCATGTGGACCTGGTAGAGTTCAGGAAGCAAAGTCAAAGAACTTCTTTGAGTCCTCCTTGGAATTAGGTCCCCTGGAGAACTCTCATCCTAGCCTGTCTTTTGGGGGCCCCTGACAGATTCTCAGATGCAGTGCTTGACTCTGGCTTTCAGGAGGATGACCGCACTAGTAATCTGTGGTCCTGTCCAAGGCTGTGTCTATAATTTTGGGGCAGTGGTTTGCTCTGTCACCTGACTTCTCATATCTGTCTAAGAAAAGGTACTGGTCTTCTGTTTGTTCAACTTTTCACTTGTTATTGCAGAGTCCAGACTCCCAGGCTTCTCACCTGCTGGGATGAACAGAGGGAAACATTCTTTTAAAAAAAAAATTAATCTTGGTTTCTGTAACTTGCTTAGTTAGTTTCCCGATTGCTTTGCTATTCTGATATGTATTCTGATATGATTGCTATTCTGGGCATTAGGTTTTCCCTATTTCTTATAACGTACAGTTTATGATCTAAAACATTTTCATGCAAGTATATCATTGTACTTTGCTCACACACGCATTATCCCCTCTGGTTAACATTTTATTTTATTTTACTGATAGACATCTTTAAGTAATTCCTAAGAAAGGACATATGAGGAGCAAACATTTGAGTTGGAAATGATTTTATTTTACATTCTTGCTTGAACCAATAGTTTGGCTGTAGAATTTTGGATTTGAAATTATTTTCCCTTTGGCCTGGCAAACCTTATTCTATGGCCACTTAGCTCTCATTGCTGCTCATTGTGAGACGGAAGCTGCTGTTTCAGTCTACACATGCTTTTGAGTTTTGCTTGTCTTTGGAAGTCTGAAATGCCGCCCGACATCTAGTTGTTAGTTTCTTGTAGATTTCTTCCACATTTATTTCATTCGAAGAAGCATGTCTTCCAACTTAAAAAAAAATTTCCATTATTCTTTTGATAATTTCCCCCGAAAATTTCAAAATTCTTTCTGTTTTTTTTTTTTTAAATGTGGAAGTCCTTGATCATTTCTGGCCTTGTTTTCCTAATTTCTAGTATCTTAGGGAATGCTCGCATTTTAATTCTAGTTTTTCAAAAGAGTTTTACTATGCTTGTTTTTCCTGTAATGATACACTTTTCTCACCTTAACTTTCTAAGACAAAAATTTTAATCACCTTAAACTGTTAAAATCATTTTAGCAAATGTGAGTGTCCACCTATAATTTCAGCAAATATTAACTTGTGCCGCTCTTATCGTTCCCCTTTTATATGTGTCTCCTTCACAGATTGTTTGAACTGTCGTTACCCCTAAATATTTCAAGGGCATCTCCGAAGAGTAAGGGCACTTTTTCCTAATATCATAACACTACTTTCACAAACAAAACATTATAATTAGTGCTATCACATTATATTCAGCTTTGTTTAATTTCCTCAATTTTATACATATTTAAAATGGATCCATTTTAGATTTGAGTACTATACTTAGGTTGAGTTGGCTCTGGCTTTTGTTCTCAAAGGGGAACCTTCATCCTGGATTTACCTGATTTTGTGTTCCTAGTTGTTACTAAACATGCTCCTCCAGTCTTACATTTCTTATAATTTGGGCCTAAAGAATTTATTATATTCAGGTAAAATATTGTTACATGATTGCTTTGTTCAAGTTGTGTGTTTCATACTGAGTCATGGGAGAAGACACATGACATCAGGTTTTCCAGAAGTCAGTTCCCTTGTGTTTGGTCATCTTGTTAAGGGATGGCCTCCAGGTTCCCCACAGAAATGATCCAAGGGTTTTGACTTTTCAATTAGTAAGGAGTTTTTAGGGCAGTTGATTTTTCAAAAGTTTTGCTCAGTAGACGGAATTTTAAAGTGGCAAGAACAAGGCCTGCTTGGGTGAGCACCACGTTCTCTGTGTGTATGTTATGACTGTTCATGTGGTGCTTCTGTGGGACTCCTCACAGTTGGAGTGGGCGTACCTCTGGCTCTTTTGCCTGCTCTTGGGACTCTTTTCCTCCTGTTGAGTTGTGTTGACCAACCTTGCTGAGGGCTTTCACTTGTCTTATAGTATCTTGTTTTGTCCTGTTTGGCTGTTGTCTCTAGTAGGTCTGGTCTTTTCTGAAGAGGAAATGAAAAGGAGATGGATCTTGGACAGAAGGGAGGTAGTAGGTAGCTGAGAGGAGTGGAGGAAGGAGAAAATGTGGTTAGGATGTATTGTGTCAGCGAAGATTCTATTTTCACTGAAAAATATTTTAGAAAATATTTATTTATTTTATTATTTTTTATATATGTGAATGTTTTATCTTCATGTAGGTATAAGCGTCATGTGGATGCCTGGTGCCCGTGGATGCTTAGAAGAGTGTACCAGCTCCCTCGGAACTGGGATTACAGACTATTGTGAGCCACCATGTGGCTGCTTTGAACTGAACCCAGGTCCCTTGTAAGAGCAGCTGGTGTTTCCAGCCCCCCACAATACGTTTTTAAGTATCAATTAATGATGCCTAATCAAGTAAGTTTTTGTACTTACTAAATTGCTAAATGGGGGATGGAGAAATGGTTCAATGGTCAAGAGCTCATACTACTCTTGCAGAGGACTTGAATTTACTTCCCAGCATCCACATCAGACAGCTCACAGTCATCTGTAACTAACTCTGTGGGTTCTTATACCCTCCTCTGATCTCTATGGACATTCATGGGCATTACTTATGTGCACACATGCATGCGTGCATGCGCGTGCACACACACACACAACACCCCAATAAAACAAAACAAAGGTAACAATAAAATATTAAGAATCATAAGGTGATTTTATGTTTATCTTGATTTACACTTGTTAATGGATGTTGTTTATACAGAAATTCCTCCCCCCTTTTCTGTCTTTTTTGAGTTTTATTAACCACTCAAAGAATTTATTTTTGAGGCTGGGTCTTTGGTAGCTCAGGCTGATCTCTGTAGCTGAGAATGACCTTGAACTCCTGATCCTCATGCCTCTGCCTCCCAAGTGCTAGGATTACAGGTGCCACCATGCCTGATTTATGTGGTGCTGTGGATGAAACCCAGGACTTTCAGTATACTAGGTGATCACTCTGCCAGCTGAAGGAATTACTAGTCTTTCTAATGCTATGATTAATTATAGCCATTATTCTCTATGGTGACCATTTCCTATAGTTTAGCATTAGGAGGCCACAGATTAAGCTGACAATGTACCTTTATCATGACTCAGTTGATTTTTGAGTTAGGTACTACTCCTTTGACGCAAGCTATCTCGGGTGGCCTCATACACCTCTGCCCTTAGTATGGATCCAGTCATTTCTGCAGGAGGCCTGATTTCTTACAATGGGGACACTATCTAGAAATTAAGAGCTGGGTGCTAGACCTACTACTTAGATGGTATTGTTTCAGGACTCTTCCAATAAGTAGAGCTCAGAAAAGCAGTAAAATCTCTGTGCTTTCCTTTATGTAAATATAACATTACAGGCTTTTAAAAGCTCCTTTTTAAATGAATTTTGTTGTAGCACTGGACAATCTTGGCATCTGTCGTCATTAACATAGCCATTTACCTGATCTGAGAGAATTCATCATTTCTAAAGCATGATGTCATTGCCAGTGATGCACGTACGGAGGGGGAGTCCTCGTCTTTATTGTTTCTTTTGCTTTTAGTCTGGAGCACAGTAAAAGCAGCCAGTTTACAGTACTTGAAAAAATTCCTTTCTTTCAGTGCTTAACTGTTTTGTATAGTTAAGATAATTTGTTTCTGTTCTTTTTTGATTGTATGTTTTTTCTTTTAGAATTAATAAAACTTTTAAGCAGATAAACCATTGACATTATTAAAGTTATTGTCTGAGCTTTCTGTACCCTGCTGCTTTGTGACACTGTGTCTAGGAGTCTGCAAACTATACCCTGCATCCTTCCCTCTTTCCTCCCTTCCCTGCTTGTCTTTCTCTTTTCTTTGCCTTTTCTTTTTCTTTCTAAACCCATGACCCCTCTGCCTGTGTCTGCCACGTGCTAGGATCACAGGAAGGTACTGCCATGCTGGGCTTTGCCATGGTTTTTAGGATGCTGCAGAGATGACAAATGCTTCCTTGCTGCTTCTTGATTTCTGCCGGTGGGGCTCTGTGCCGGGTTTTGTTCTTGTGCTGCCATACCAGCTTCTGTTCTCATACATGTCACTCCATTTTCTGTCCTTGCACAAATCACCCCAGTTGCACTGTTCAGAAATCCCGTAAAGCTTTCTTTCCCATAGAGGCAGTTCTTCCTTGCCCATCTTCTCAAGTACCCAGAAAGCCAGCCCCACCCACCAACCTCTTCTCACAGGAGCTTCCAGTGAACTTGAAATCCCAAACCATCTGACTAGAAACTTCTCAAGGGTCTGAGTTTTGTCTCAGTAGAACTTTATAATGCTTCTCTGTGTCTCAGAGGTGGCAAACAATGCCTGTAGCTACTGCCACCCTGACACCTTTGTGTTTTTTCCACCTTTTCAATTATGTAGTTGTTTAGCCCCTTATATTTTTTTACTGTTTTTTAAAAGATTTATTTATTTATACAGTATCCTGACTGTAGGCCAGAAGATGGCACCAGATCTCATTACAGATGGCTGTGAGCCACCACATGGTTGCTGGGAATTGAACTCAGGACCTTTGGAAGAGCAGTCAGTGCTCTTAACTGCTGAGCCATCTCTCCAGCCCCTCTTTTTTTTTTTTTTTTTACTGTTTTACTAGTCCCCTTTTACTACTATGAAACACCCAAGACCAGCTAAATTTATGAAGAAAAGAGGCTTATTCTCTTCATCGCTTTGAGGAGTCTAAGTTGACACATTGTGGCAAGGCTCTTTCAAAGTTCAGTCATTAGCCGTGTCAGAGGGTAATGACAAGTGAATATATGAGAGGAAGAAGTCAGGTTATCAAACAGGAAACCAGGGAGACTGGGTAGACCCGGGCTCAATCTTTTGTAATAATCCTCCTATGAGAATCACCAAAGATTCCTTGAGAAATATCTAAGTCATGTGCCTCAAGGTACCTAAAGGCCTTCCACCAGGTTCTACCTCATGAAGGTTTCACATCACCATCCAAAGTCATCAACCTCGGAACCAAGTTTGCTAACACACAAACCTGTGGGGGAAAACAGTGGTGAAGACCAAATAGACATAGCAGTTATCTACAGAATTTTATGTACAATAGATAAGAAATACACCTTTTTCTTAGGAGTCTAAAAAACCTTCTGCAAAATAGATGACTTTTGCTCTCCCATAATGCCTTTGCTGTCAGAATTGTTGTGAAAATGGTGGTAAAATCCACCAGGAGCGTGAAGCCAAATGGGGAAGTGTGCTGGATGGTTTTAAGTCACCTTGAGATAGAGTCATCAGAGAGGAGAGAGCATCAGTTGAGAAAATATCTACCTAAGATCAATGTGCAGACAAGACTGTAGGACAATATTCGATTCCCTCTCCTGAAGCTCCCACTCCTCAAAAAAAAATTTGATTTTTATCTTTCACTCTGCACAAACATTTATTTAACATAGATAAGAGACCTTCATGTGAGCTGTGGAACTTTTAAACTACCAGGGGGACATGTACAAAAAGGATTTTAAAGTCTCAGAGTAAGCACAGACTTCCTGAGTAGGGCACGGATAGTTCGGGAGAGAGTATGAAGACTTAACCAGTGGGATTGCATGGAGTTAAAGAGCTTTCGTACAACAAAGGAAATAAGCCCAGGGTGAAAATATGGCCTCTATAATGAAGAGTTTTTTTTAAACCAAATATACACCAGACAGGCATTAGAATCTAAAAATAACCCAAGAAATTAGATACTACCCCAAATCATCCAATTTCAAATGGGATAACGAAAGGAACAGCTAGTTGTCAAAGAAGAAATAGAAATGGCCAATGAATATTTGAGGAGGGGGGGGCGTATAGAAAGTTAATGGAGACTGAAAAAATGTCTAGAGAGTTGTTGTAAACAAATGTGAAAATTTGTTAAAGAAGAAAAAGGAAATTGAAAAAGTGTTCAACACTCTTCATCATAAGGGAAATGCAAATTAAAGCTACTTTGAGATCCCATGTCACCACAGTCAGAAATGTTGTCAATAAGAAAACAAGTGACAAAAAAATACAGCCCCCTCCAACACAGAAGAAAAGGAGAATTGGGCTGTGATAGGGAGGACCAGGTCTAAAGATGAGATAAGTGAGATGGCAGGACATCTGTGACTTGAGAGCAGACTGGGCTGGGGGCAGGGGATTACTGTACTATGTTAAAGGAAGGGGCGCTAATAATAGAGGGACTGCAGGACTCAGAAGGCAGTGTGGAAGGGAGTGGGAACAGTCTTACGGTCTATATCTATGTGGATATATGAAAATATCACAACAAAAACTTTTATTGCTTGCTAACTCAAAATATTAATATTAAAAAGTCATCGATAAAAATTAAAAAATAATTGATATAACTGGCTATTCTCTATTAAAATTTCTCTAATGATCATAAAGAACTATATCTAAGCCATAACCATGGTTAACTTATTACCTAGTTAATAATTCTTTGCACTAAATTGTTTCTGTTTAAATATTGGTGTGGTGGTGGTGTGAATGACAATAGCCTCATAGGCTCATCTGTTTGAATACCTGTCTCTAGTTGGCAGAATTGTTAAGTTAGCATTAGGAGGTGTGGCCTTGTCACTGGAGTAGGGGGGATTTGAGGTTTGAAAGGTCCAGTTCATTCCAGCTCACTCTTTCTCTATGCCTTGTGATTGCTGTCTCAACATGTCAGCTCTCACCTACTGCTCCAACACCATGCCCGCCTGCCTTCTGCCATGCTCCCTACCATGCTAGTCATATACTAATTCTCTGAAACTGAACACTCCAATCAACTCTCTCTTTTATAAGTTGCCTTGGCCATGGTGTCTTTTCACAGCAATAGAAAAGTAAGTAAGACAGCTGTTATGCTGTTATCTCCTCACCTGATTTTAGCTTAGGGACATGATCCACACATAAAAACCATGAAAACATTGTTCAGAACAATATTCTAGCCCAAGCCTTTTCATTTCATTTCTATGTGCTTTTTAAGAGGTAGTAAATTCATTTTTGCAACCTGTGTATTTGTGTTTGTTTTCCTAAAAGGAACAACTCTCTCTCTCTCTCTCTCTCTCTCTCTCTCTCTCTTTCTCTCTCTCCCTCTCTCTCCCCCCTCTCTCCCTCTCTCTCTCTCCCCCCCCCCCTCTCTCTCTCTCTCTCTCTCTCACACACACACACACACACACACACAGACACACACAGAGACTTACAAATACACACACATATGTACATATACACACAAACTTAAAAAATAAAATAGAAAGCATATATAGTGTTCCATTCTTTGCTTCATTTTTTGTTTACTTTTGTTTAAAAATGGTCTCATAATGCAACCCAGGCCAGCCTAGAATTTGAGACTTTTCTCCTGCCTTCATCTCTGAAATTCTGAGATTACAGCCATGTACTACCACACCTGGCTTCCAGTCAATTCTTAGAGTTTGTTTCTTAGAGCCCTGCTTGTTCTGTTACTTTGAATAATACTCACATGAATCAATTCTAGCATTTCATTTTTTTTTGAAAACTTCTATGACAAATAGCTTTGAGCATATATTGTTTTGTATTTGGGCTGGTTCATTTTTGTTTTATGTGTTTGGGTGTTTTGCTTTCAAATATGCCTGTGTACTATGTGCATGCCTGCTGCCCACATAGGTCAGAACTGCTGGCACGGTAGTTATACAGGCAGAGTCAAACCTGGGTCCTCTGCAAGAGCCAACGTGGAGTTCTAGCAGTAGGATTTCTGTCTAAAAGGTACATGCTTATATCTTATTATTATTAACCAATTTTTGTAGAGTTGTGAAATTTCCCATCTCATCAGCAATGCGTGGAAATTTTTCTTCCCAGTTTTGCTAACTGGGTGCATGGTTAACCTTGGGAATTTTGACAATTTAGGTGCAAAATGTCCTGTTAGTGTTGTCTTGGTTTGCATTTCTCTTGTGACAGAGAAACTGAGCTGAGCATCTTCCTTTCAGTGTCAGGACCACTAATCTGCACTTTCCCAAGAGCTGTCAGTATCCCATTGTTTCTTTCATTTTCTTTTTCCCTCTTCTTGGTTGTTGAGCAGAGAGCAGGGCTACCATGAATGTGAAATAAGTTGCAATAGTGTCTTTCCGGTTTGAATCCATCTCTTAAATTTTTACTATTGTTTTCTTCACACACATGTTTTGAAAGTTTTCATAGAGTTAAACTTTCAATCTCTCCTCTGGATCTTTTGGGTTCTGACCCAAAGTCAGAAAGTGTAGTATTGTGTCTGTAGTTTTCATACTGAAAGACCTATCTTTTCAAGTTCTAGAACAGTTCTTCTTCATAGTCTTTAAAACAGTTATTATTATATTTTAATTTAAAACAATTTTAAAATTTAAATATATTTTGATTACATTCCTCTGTAGCATGAATAATAAAAACCCAGAGACAGATATTGGGGTTCACCCTGATGATCATAAAGCAGAGCAGCAAAGCCACTAGAGAGCTCTTACCTTTATGAAATTTTCAGACTAAAAAAGAAAGAGTTCCTGTCTCATCCTGCCTTATGTTCCTCGCTAGTTCTGGGATTAAATGTGTGCATCACCACTGCCTGGCCTCTATGACTAACTAGTGTGGCTGCTGGGATTAAAGGTGTGCGCCATCATTGCCTGGCCTGTACGGCTGACTAGTGTGACTGTTTTGCATTCTGATCTTCAGGCAAGCTTTATTTATTAAAATACAAAGGGTAGAATCTTCTTTGAAAAGAAAAAAGGGAGGATACAGATATGAAAGCATAAAAAGGTAGATTATTGAATCTGCTTTAGAAAGAAACTACTAGTTTTACCAGACACAGAAAGCAAGTTATGATAGAAAATAAATTAGGTACGGGACTTTGGACTCACCAAGATAGGATAGATATGGAGTATTTTCTCTGAATTCGTCAAATGCAAATGAACAAGACATTGTTGATGCATTTATTTTCTCTCTCTATATATATTGTTTATAGTTATTGTACTTATTGTTTATAATTTTTCTTTTATTAGTTATAGCCTTTTTTATTTTAGACCAAAAGAGGAACATAGTGATATTTTATTTGTATTTTATGTTGCACTGGACTTTTGTATATTGTATACAAATTTTGTATATCAATGCAAATTTGAGATTAATTTTGTTAGAACATACTGTACATATATTTCTACTCTTGCTCAAGGTATTGTACCTATACAGCTCATTTAACAATGTAATGCAAATTTCTAGTCCTAACTCATTTAACAAAGTTAATTCAAGACAAGGCAGGCCAGTCCTTCAGAACATCCTGCTTCACAGAAAAATCTATTGATTATGCTAGGCTTGTAGGCCAAAGATGGATACCCCAGTATTGCAGATTAACTTTGGATGACTGTCCAGGCAGTAAACTATTTCTGTCATTTTTCACGTATTTTGGAAGTTGCTTGTTTTTGCTTATTGCTTACTCAGTTAATATTATTTTCTTCTTGGGTCTTTGAGGGAGTTGAAGACTAGATAGTTACAGTTTTTCTTATTTACCAGACTTCAAAAATTATATTGAGTAGGTATGCAGAGAATGGACAAACTTGTCTTGCTCCTGAGTTTAGTGAAATTGCTTTGAGTATCTCTCTACTTAAGTTGATGTTGGCTATGGGCTTACTGTCAACTGCTTTTATGATGTTGAGATATGTCCTTGTATCCCAGATCTCTTCACAACTTTTATCGTGAAGGGCTGTTAGATTTTGTCAAATTCCATCTCTGCATCTAATGAGATTTTCCTGTGGTTTTCTTTTCATTTGGGTTGTTTATATGATATATTACATTATTTTTATATATTGCATTATTTATTTATGTATGTTGAACCATCCTGGCATCTCTGAGATGAAGTCTACTTGATTATGGTGGATGATCTTTTTGATGTCTTCTTGGATTCAGTTTGCAAGTATTTTATTGAGTATTTTTGCCTCAGAGTTCATGAGGGAAATTTGTTTGTAATTACCTTTCTTTGTTGGGTTGTTATGTGATTTGGGTATCAGGGTAACGGTGGCCTCATAAAATAAATTGGGCAGTTTTCCTTCTGTTCCTCTGATGTGGAATAGTTTGATGAGGATTGACACTAGCTCTTCTTTGACAGTCATGTAGAATTCTTGCCAAAACCGTTTGGTCTTCCAATAGGGGTTAGATGTCTGCTTAAATTGCTTATCATTTTTTTTTTTTTTTTGGATTTTCGAGACAGGGTTTCTCCATAGCTTTTGGTTCCTGTCCTGGAACTAGCTCTTGTAGACCAGTCTGGTCTCAATCTCACAGAGATCCGCCTGCCTCTGCCTCCTGAGTGTTAAATTGTTTATCTTGATTTGATTTTTGTAAGTGGTATGTATTGAGAAAATTATTAAATTCTTTTAGATTTTCCAATTTGGTGGAGTACAGGTTTTTAAAGTATATATATATATTAAAAAAACTATTTCTTGGATTTCCTCAGTGTTTCTTGTTATGTCTGAAGCACAACTGTCTAAGCCATTTTGGGTTTTTGAGTCTCCATTGAGAAGTCAGGTATAATTCTAATAGGTTTGCCTTTATATGGTACTTTTTCTTTTTTCCATGTAGCTTTTAATAGTCTTTTTTTTCCTGTATGTTTAGCATTTTGACTGTTATGTGGTAAGGGTACTTTTTTTTTCTGGTCCCTTCTATTTGGTGTTCTGTATACTTGCACTTTGGTAGACATCTCCAACTTTAATTTAGGGAAATTTTCTTGAAAATATTTTCTATGCCTTTGGCCTGTGTATCTTCTTTTTCCTCTCTTCCTATTATTCTTAGATTTGATCTTTCCATAGTTTTCCAGATTTCCTTGATGTTTTGTGCCAGGAATGTTTTAGATTTAACATTTTATTTGACGAGTGTACTGTTTGTTCTATTGTGTCTTCAATGCTTAAGGTTTCCCACTTTCATCTCTTGTATTCCTTTTAATATGAGAAGCTTTTCTCTGTGGTTCCTGTTCAAGTTTCTAAAGTTCTTACTTCCAGGTGTAGACAGAAGTTTCTATCCTGCCTGGTCCTGCAGCTATTCAGTCCCAAAGAAACACATGGGGGCTTATATTAGTTATAAACTGTTTGGCCTATTAGCACAGGCTTATTATTAAATAGCTCTTATAACTTAAATTAACCCATAATTCTTTTCTATGTTTAGCCACATGGCTTGGTACCTTTTCTCAGTGCAGCATTTTTATATTGTTTCCTCTGTGTGGGTGGTGACTGAAGACTGAACTTTTCCTCTTCCTGGAATTCTTCTAGTTTGGTCACCCTACCTATACATCCTGCCTGGCTACTGGCCAATCAGCATTTTATTAAGCCAATATGAGTGATAAATATTTACAGGGTACAAAGATCATTATCCCACAACATCCAGGTTTGCTTCAATTTGCAAATCAATAGATTTCTATTGATTCTCTTTCCACTTTTAGATCTTAAATAGTTTTATTCATTTCCTTCCACTATTTGTATTTTCATATATTTTTTTAAAAAAGGGCTTTATTTGTTTCCTCTTTAAGGACTTCTATCATATTCATAAAGAATAAAGTCTTTTTCTGTGCTTCAAATATTTTGACTGCTGTGGCAGGGTTCTTGGGCTCTAGTGGAGACATATTGCCCTTGCTGTTATTGATAGTGTTTTTATGCTGACATCTAGGAACCTGGGATTGGGAAGATTGAAGATTGTAATTCTAGGTGCTGATATATAGTATTACATTTGTTAGGTGAGTGTTTGGTTCCTTAGTTTCTGTTTTCTCTCTGGTTCTTAAGGAGAATTTGGTAGCTGTCTGTTGCCTGTAAGAAAATCTTCTGGGATCTTGATAAATGTAGTCATTGGGGGTTCTAGGTAAAATTTGCTTTTGTTTCCTTGGTGCTCTTCTTAGTCTTACAAAGTCACTTCATGAAAGTAATAAGTTCTGAAACCTTCCAGTGAAGATCTATTACAGATCCCAAAATACTCTTCTCATTCCTGAAATATCTATTCATCTGAAATCAAGCCTTTTGTCCATTTTTCTTTGTCATCCTTTTTTGTGATGCATATATAATATATGTAATATGTTCAGTTCATTTTATATATAAGGAAGAGTGAGCTGGAGAGCGATGCAGAAGATTTCCAACACAAGGGTTTTCTCTGTGGTGGAGTATTCAGGGACCGTGCTGGTATGCTAGGAGTTGCTCCATATGTTTGATGAAAAGGTCAACTTCAGAGGATTAACACCCATCTCTAGTAGCTGTTGTTAGAAGAATTCTGTAACCATATGCCAGGATACTTTTGTGTTAAGAATGAAGGCTTCCCTACATTCTCAATGGTGAAGCTCAAACACAGGCCATGAGCATGCTAAGTAAGTGCTGTATTTCTGAGATACACCCCTCGCCTAGGTGTCTGTGCTGAAAATGCAATTTGTGAATTGGGAAACTATTAGTATATATAGATGTAAATTATTCCCCCTTGCCCTCAAGAGGTCTGTAAAACTGAGTTGTCTCTCTTGTTTTAAGTCCTACGTTTGCTCTCACACTTAACTATGTCTTTGTTCCAACAGTGCACAGTTTTTATAGAGATATTTTTTCCTCCCTCACAGTTCTCATGTACAATATAGTCCAACTCCAATATTATCCTGGGAAACATATGAGGTTCTCTATGCATTTCTGGCCTATATTTTATTATGAGCTTATACTATTTATTTCTTGGCTGTCATTTCAGTGTGTTTTTGGAAAAAAAAAACAGAAGGAGATCACCTGTTCAGACTATGAAGCTGGAACCAGACATTTGTTTCCCACTAATCTAGAAAGTCAGGTCATATGAGTTTTACATCACTGCTGGTCTAGTAAGTATTATATTTTGAACTTGGCTTAGCCTTTGTCAAGGAAATTGATCCTGTGTTTGTAAAATTTGCTGGTTTTCATTTTTTATTTAGTATAATGAGTGACAATCCCTAAAAGGGGGCTTAATTCTCTTTATTTTTCTCATATGAAACTCTACAGTGGTAACCATACTGGATCTTGCACAGAGATCCTGTTGTGAGTTTTGCAAGATGGTCAGTTAATTACTGATAGGCAAACTTGATAAATAATGTCTCTTTCCAAAGACTGTGACAGAGGTACCTGTAGGTCTTTGAGATGGTAAAAATGATAGTCTTGGGAAGGATGCCCAGGATGGTAGTATAGGTGCTGGCCTAAGTGTAACAGTCTTCAAAACCAGCCACAAGAAGAAGCTCCGTACATACAGAGGCCGTCATGATGCCAGACTCAGATGAGTACAGCGTAATACCTCCATTTCCTTCACTTTTCATGTGCAGGTGTTCAACTGTCTGATACTGTTTTCCTATTAATCTCTCTGCACAGACCAATGGAAAGTTTGGTAAAAGTGACAGGACTCTGACAGTGATGACCACCTCTCTGGAGTACTGGACACTCTTACCAACATGACTGTTGTAGTGACCAATGGTGACAAACACCTTGAATCTGTTGGCTGGCTGGTACAAGTTTGTTCATATATTATTCTGACATGATCTGTAAAGCCACATCCTTGAGAAATGACCAAGGGATCAATCTACATTTCAGATTCCTTAATGAGCAGGGGAAACAAGGAGCTCTCTTCTGGGATAGGTGATCCAGCCTGGTGATGGGATGCACTTCATACATCTGGCTTGGCCTCGATGCTAATATGCTGAGAGCCTCACCTAAAGATGATTGTTTCTGTAAGTGGAGGCTTTGAAATGTGGTTTAGTCATGAGGTTAGAATCGCCATCCCTGAGGTTAATGCCTATCCTAGTCCATTTTGTGTTGCTATAAGATAATGCCCAAGACTGAATAATTTATGAACAATGGAAATTCACTTGTCTTGTGGCTCCAGAAGCAAGGAAGTTTAAGGATGTGGTACTGATGTCTGGCAAACGCTTTCTTGTTATGGCATCCTATGATAGAAGGCAGAAGGACTAGAGAGTGTATGGGACAGAGAGAAGATGGTGAGAAACTCGCCTTTGGTCAAGAACTCACTTCCGAAAAAAATAAATGACCCTCCAATTATGCCATTAACCCACTCAGGAGAACAGAGCCTTCCACAAACTAATAATCTCAAGATCTTATCTCCTTAGTATCATCATAGTGCAGTTAAATTTCAACATGAATGTTGGAGAGAATATTCAATTCATACTAGTATCTTTTTTTTTAAATCAGCCCCAGAGATCTAGCTAGCTCCTCCAATCTAAATGAAAATGTAACTAAAACACATGTTTATGGCCCAGGAAATGAGCCTCCATGAGATATTGAGTTATCTCTCCATTGATCTTTGCCTTTTTTTGGCCTTCAGAATGGTAAGAATTTTGTTAACTTGACTGAATTAAGAAACACCTAAGAGATTAATAAAACACAGCTGTGATATCTGTAATTGTGTTTTCAGAGGTAATTAGAACGTCCATAATGAGATCATTGATCCTTGGACATATTCATAACATGATGACCTAATTTTGAAATGATGAACATGAGGGTATGGTGAAAAATAGTTGGAGGGAGTAAGTCACTGGGACCATGTCCTATTCAGCTATTCCAGTGGTTCTCAATCATCCTAATGTTTAATACAGTTTCTCATGTTGTGGTGACCTCCAACCATAAAACTACTTTAGTTGCTAATTTATATCTACAATTTTGCTGCTGTTATGAATCATAATGTAAATATGTTTTTTTAGAAGGTATAGGTTTGCCAAAGGAGTCAAGACCCACAGGTTGAAAACTGCTGATCTATGTCTTTCTTGTACTTATTTAGTTTTCTTAAGCTTCTTGGATATGCAAACTAATATGTAGTGCCTATAAACCACATGTCTATGGTATTCTATTCTATTTGTCTAAATGGGCTAAGACAGGTTTATGAGTGTCTTAGCTCCTGCTAGTTGGAAACGCTGTGTCAGTCTGGACTTAGTCAACAATGAAGACATTTGAAGATTTGGATGGAGCTGTGTACTACACTTCTAAGATGATTCCTTCACAGTACCAGAAATTTCTGGCTGGTTAGACCTCAGTTCCTCAGCACAGGAAACTTTCCATTCTGCTCAATTATCCTTTTGACATAGTAGTTGGATTCCTCCTGAACCCATGACCCATGAGGGAGTCATGCTGAACCTATCATGTCTTTTATAACAAATCTTGGAAATCAATGATCATTTCCTCAATATCCCATTGGCCATACAGGTCAATTCTTAGTCAACATGAGAGAGAAATCCACAGGGCATGAATATTCCAAGATACAGCCATCACTTTAGAATCTGGTAGCTACAGATGGACAGGCAAAATTCAGACAGATGGTTCATGTAGGAAGTAGCATACAATGCTGAAGAGTTTCTGATCATGAAGGGCTGATTAATGACATGGAAGTATCTGTGATTACAAAAAGCCAAATCATTGTCTTTACCTAGTAGCAATAAGAAAACTGTGTGTTAGAATGAATGCTTTTCAAAAAGAACTTAAATATTTGTACAAAATGACTGTTCTTTAATCTCAGTATTTATTCAATAAATATTCATAGTGGCTCTTCTCATGTAGGACAGGAACTACACAAATTTACTTAATTCTCAGATAACATTTCCATTTTATTTAATATTAGATTACTATTTTATTTTGTAGATGAAGCAATTGAGCCTAGGATAGTGTGGGGTGGTTTGAAAGAAAATGACCCCTGAAGGGAGTGTCACTCTTAGGAGATATGGCTTTTGAAGTAGGCATGGCCTTGTTGGAGGAAGTGTGTCACTGTGGGGGTGGGTTTTGAGGTCACCTATGCTTAAACTAGATTCAGAGAAACAGTTTACTTCTTGTTGCCTGTGGCTCAAGATGCAGAACTTTCAGTTTTTTCTCCACTACCATATCTGCCTACATGCTGCCATGTCCTGTCATGATGATAATGGACTTAACCTCTGAAACTGTAAGCTACCTTAATTACATATTTTGTTTTATAGGAGTTGCCATGGTTATAGTGTCTCTTCACTGCAGTAGAAACCTTAACAAAGACAGAAGATGGTACCATGGACTGAGGTATTGTTGTGATAAGTTTGATCAGGTTTTTGTTTGGAGAAATTTAGACTTTGGTACTTTCGGTAAGGAAAGTAGTGAATGCTTAAAGCCCTGCTTAATGGGCCATACTAGTAGGAGCATGGACAGCAATGGTTCTGACAATGATTTGAACTTTGGGGGCTGGCTCAAGAGGTTTTAGAAAAGAGTTTTAATATGATGTGATGGAGGAAGGTCATTGGTTAAAAAATAAAGAAACTGCTTGGCCCTCATAGGTTAAAACATAGGTGGGAGAAGTAAACAGAACAAACTGCTGGGAGGAAGAGGAAGTGAGCTCAGAGGCCATGCTCCCCTCTCCCAGGCAGACACGATGAAGCAAGCTGCCAGGTCAGACATGCTGAGTCTTTCCCGGTAAGACTGGTGCTACACAGATTACTAAAAATGGGTTAGGCAAAATATGAGTATTAGCCCGTAAGAGGCTAGAGCTAGTGGGCCAAGCAGTGGTTAAATGAATACAATTTGTATGTTGTTATTTCTGGTGTAAAGCTAGCCATGCGGGAGCCGGGCGGGGCGAAAAGCAGGCCCACAGCTCCAACAACACTGATGCTTAGAGATCTTTCTTGTGATGTTTTAGTGAAGAAAGTTGCTGCTTTTTTGCTTTTGTATTAAGAGTCTGACTGAGGCTAAAGTGAAGAGATTTGAATTGCTTCCTTTATACTAGTGTGCATGCTCATAAAGATTTATAATGAACAGTAGCAAGCTGAGCAAAGAAAAACCCCAATTGTACAATCAAGAGAAAAGGAGTACCAGGAAGTGGAATGGAGCTAAGTTCTGTGTTTAGTGAGATAAACAGATTAAGAAATTAATAAAGGGAGTAGTGACCTCAGGGTAAGATCTCACCTGGTTAAGTTTCCAATTTGTGCAAAGGAACTAAAGAAAAGTTTAGATTTAGGTGTGGTGGTATACATCTTTAATCCCAGCATAAGAAGGCAGAGGCTGGTGGATCTCTGAGTTTGAGCCCATCATTGTCTACAGGGCAAGTTTAAGGTCAGTTTAGCTTAGGCAGTGAAGGAAACCATAGAAAACAGAAAGCTGGTGAAGATGTAATTGAATGGGCTGGGTCATGTTCCAGCCCCAGCAATTATCAGGACTTGGCAGCTTTGGCCACATGGTTTTGATTTAGAGTTAAAGATAGAAGAAAGGGGTTAAGGAAATTTTCCTCTAAGCCTAAATCACCCTCTGAGGCCAGGTGTGTTTCAGGGGTGTCCCTGAGTAGAGGCTAGAGAGATCATTGTGTGAAGTTGTGAAGTTGAAGCCTGGATTGCCTTGGAGACCTCAAGATATGGAGATGCCAGAGCCATGATATACTAAAAAGGGAAGCTACTAACAAGGAGTAGAACCAGCTCAACAGAAAGAAGTGTGTTGTAGTCAACAAAGCTGAAAGGATTTGGAGTTCTGAAAAGTATTTTGACATCAAACATGGAGATGCAGTGTTTGGAGTTTGCCCAGTTGGTTTTTGGTCTTGTTTTGATCCAGTATTTCCTCACTATGCTCCATTTCCTATGTTTTGGAATGGTAATATGTTGTGTGTCCTTGTATGGTGTATGTGATTTGATTTTTTATTTTAATTTTAATGGGGATTACAGTTAAGGGATTGCATGAATCTCAGAAAAGACTTTTAACTTTAGATTTTTAATGAAGTGTGATACTGTTACAGACTATTTGAAGTTGGACTGAATGCATTTTTGCATTATGATATGGCTAAAAGCCTTTGGGGGCCAGGAAGGGAAATGGAGTAGTTTTAAAGAACATGGTCCCCAAAGGGAGTGGCACTAAGGTAGTTGTGGCCTTGTTGGAATAGGTATGTCCTTGTTGGAGGAAGTATGTCACTGTGGGAAAGGGCTTTGAGGTTTATCAATGCTCAGCCTACACCCAATGAAGCAGTTCACTTCCTGTCACCTGCAGATCAAGATGTAGCTTTTTCTCTGCTCTTAGCTCCTTCTCCAGCATCATGTTTGTCTGCATGCTGTCATGTCCTGCCATGATGATATGGACTAAACCACTGATACTGTAAGCTACTCAATTCAATGTTTTCTTTTATAAGAGTTTTCACTGTCATGGTATCTCTCCACAGCGATAGAAATGCTAACTAAGAGAGGTGACCAGGCTGTCTCTTAACTCAGAAGAGGCAGATTTGAGTTTTATCATTTAGTTCTGTGTTGGCTCTCAATAAAACATCAGTCTGGGATGATAGGTAAAGACAGACTTGAGCCTTATTCTTGATAACATATTTTTGAGGATAGAACTTCAGGTATTTTTAGAGAGGATGACCAATCTTTTAACCAGCCTAATGGAAAAGCAGTGTGGCCTTCTCATAGCACAGAGGAAATTCTGTTATAACCACCAAGTGACAATGCTAGTTTCTGAGGAGAAATTTCTTTGCTTCAAGGATGTTTTGTCCATTCTAGTAATAAGGTGGAGATTTGTATCAACCCCCAAAATCCAGAAGGAGAACATCACGGGGGGATTCTGTCTTGAAAGAGCTTCCTTCTTACTACCAATAAAATTTGCTTATCCAGCAAGTCAGTTGTATTTTTTTTATGTCAAATATTACTCTCAATAACCTGATAGTGTTTCATTGGCTGGCCATGAATATCATGAACATATATCTCTTTCATATGAGTATTCATCTCTTCAAAGAGTCACGTAGCTGTGTTCACTTGCAACAAGCTGATTCCATTACATGCATTTGGTGGTGATGTAACATAAGCCTATAATACTGTGTTCCTATGATGTTAGGATGATTTTGGTGGAATCCACTTGGGATAAGGTTTCAGATTGCTGTTTGTGTTGATCTCAAGTTTTCAAATATTCAGAATCAGGTCTATAACAACCATTTTTCATCAAAAGCTGTTGTAACCTGCTCAATGGGTTTTTAATGACATGGAATACTGAAGGGCTATGGGGAACTAGTTTTGCTGGACAACAGTATCTTGTTTTTCTTTTTCATGAAAATATAATATTCAGCTCATCCATTTACCAACAGATAGATATTTAAGTTAAATGTTTCAAGATTAAAAAACAATACACAGGGTCATATGGGACTATTTTTTTGAAAGTATATGATATTTGGGTATATCTGTTCCCTAGCATTCCACTATGCCCCTGCTCCTCCCTCCTCCCACTGGTCTCCTTTGTTATCCAGTCAGTTTCACTTCTGCTTTCATACCACCAGTGGATTATGATTTTATCTGTCTGTAATGTCTAGGATCTATAAATGAGAGAATTCAACTGCTGCTTGTCTGAGTCTGACTTGTTTACTTAATATGATTACTGCCTATTGCATCAATTTTCCTGTAACTGACATAACTTTATTTTCATTATGTCAAAAAATTCCAGGGTGTATATAATATAATTTCCTTTTAACCTGTTGTTCTGTTACTGAATGCCCAGGCTGGTTCCACAACTTAGCTCTTGTGACTAGTGTAGCAGTAAACACTGCTGTGCAAGTGTCTCTGTGTTGACTTGGATTCCTTTGGGTAAAAACCAGTAGTTGTATGCTAGGTCTGATTTAAATTTTTTGAGAATAGTTCCTATTGATTTCCACAGTGGCTAAACTACTTTAGATTCTCATCAGCAGTATGCAAGAGTTCTATTGAGTTTGTATCCTTGCCAATATTTGTTTGTTTTACTGTTGTAAAAAAAATGAAAAAAAATTTTATTATAGCTTTAAAAGAACTTTCTTGAAACTATAAAGTAGTTACATATTTTTCCCCTTGCCTTTCCTCCCTTCAACCCATTTTATCCATCCCCTTTCTCTCTCTCCAATTTATGGCCTCTTTTTCTTTAATTCATGTTACATGTACACTCACACACTCCTAAATATAAAAATACAATTTCCTTGGTCCATATAATGTTACCCATATTCTTATGATCCTAAGGCTGAGCACTTGGTCTTGGGTGACTAATTGGTGTGCTCTTTTCTGGGGAAGACCATTTCTCCCACTATCAACATTTCCCAGTTGCCTGTAGTTATTTGTCTATGATTGAGGCCCCAGAGAGTTTCCCCCCATGCGTGTTAGCATATCCAGGGGTGTTGTCAACATAACTGCTTAAACAAGAGCAGAACAGGGATGATGCCAGTGTTGTTTGTGCCCTTAGTGCCTGTTTGACTGGGGCTGAGAGGGACTCTCTGACAAGCATTTCCCGGATGGCTCGTGATGGTGAGCCTTTCTTCATATGCTTTTTTGTCGTTTGTACTTAATGTTTTGATAACAGTCTACTTATTTCATTAGCCAACTTGTTAATTGGCTTGCTTGATTTCTTCTTTGTTCTCAGTTCCTTGTGGATCTGTCTGTTGGTCCATCTGTCCATCTGTCCATTTGTCCACCCATCCATTCATCTATCTATCTATCTATCTATCTATCTATCTATCTATCTATCTATCATCCATCTATTAGTATAAGTATAGATATTAGGTATAGGTAGTGACATTTTATTTCTGTTTTAACAAAGATTGCCTGAAAATCAGAGTGCAAAATTAGCCACACTAGTCAGCCATACAGGCCAGGCAGTGGTGACACACACCTTTAATTCCAGCAGCCACACTAGTTAGTCATAGAGGCCAGGCAGTGGTGGTGCACACTTTTAATATCAGAACTAGAGAGGAATATAAAATGGGAAGAGACAGGAACTCAGGGTCTCAGTTTGAGGTTTGGTGGAGAGCAGTGCAGTCTGAGGTTTGTTGGATTGCTCCTTTGGTCTGAGTAATGATATAGGGGAGAACTCTTTAGAGGCTTGGCTACTTTGCTTATCTCATCTTCAGGCTGAATTCCAATATCTGTCTCTGGGCTTTTATTATTTGTGTTACAGGTATAGGTATGCGTATATACCCAGGTACAAATCTGCATCAGAATCTGTCTTTTTTCTTTGTTCCTTTTCTTTGAAGGAGTTTTCTAATTTTGTGAGGTCCCAGTTCTCAACTGTTGGGCTATTTCCTCAGCAACTGAATTTATTTTCTTTTTCTTTTCTTTTCTTTCTTTTTTTAAAAGCCCAGGCCTAAGCCCATACCTTTAAATGTTTTTTCTACCCTTTCCTCTATGATCTTTAGAGTTGCAGGTCTTACATTAACTCTTTTATCTATTTGTACTGTTCCACTTGTTAAAGATATCGTCTTTTCTTCAAGTATATATTTTATTGGTTTTATTAAGAATTCAATGGCTGACTGGGAACCAGCTCTCGGGAGGCAGACACAGGTGGATCTCTGTGAGCTTGAGGCCAGCCTGGTCTACAAGAGCCAGTTCCAGGGCAACCAGGGCAACATAGAGAAACCCTGTCTTGAAAAACCAAAAAAAAAAAAAAAAAATCGATGGCTGTAGCTTTGTAAGTTGATTGATCTATGTGTCTTTTTTTATTTATTTTTATTTTTTGTGTCTGTTTTTAAAACAATGTCATGTTGTTTTTTTTTAACACAGCTTTGCAATATAACTTGAAATCATGTATTGTCAAACTGACAACATTTTTTTTTTGTCTAGTTAAGACAAGTTTTAGTTTGGAGAAAAAGAAAGTGTCTTCATTGAGGCTTTGGTAGCCTTCTGTTCTTTTTAAGATTAATTAATTCTTACATGTATGGGTGTTTTGCCTCTATGTATATTTGTGCAGCATGTGTGTGCAGTGACAGTGGAGGTCAGCAGCGACATTGATTCCCTGAGACTGCAGTTATGAATGGTTGTGAGCCACTGTGCAGGTGCTGGGAACTGAACCTGGGTCCTCTGGCAGAGCAATCAGTTTCTTAACTGCTGAGCCATATCTTCAGCCCCACCCTCTGGCTTTGAGTTTGTCTTTTCTGAAGACCTTGTTTGTTCTTGCACTAATTATTCTCTTTTTTGGACTTTTAAAGGATTTGTTCCTGTTTTAAATTCTCTTGTTTGCTGGTTCTGCATTTTTCTGTTTTAACTGTTGGGATGCAGGCATCATGAGCAAGGCTGCCATACCTACGCCAGCTCCTAGACTAGTGCCCAAGAGTTAAACAGAGCTGCAATGTCTACACATTCATTGCATGTTCAAGGTCAATGCTAGCATTCTTCTCAGATCTCATTTCTCCTAGTATTATGTAGGGACAGAAGTTCTTTTCAACAACTTGCTTTCCTGAGTTCTCCCTACCCATTACATTCTGATTTCTATGTGTATAGAAGACTGGAAGTGTCTAGAAAGAGGCACCCTCAGCTACTGACTAATGGGAGGTGTTCCTAGTACCCTGGTCTTTTTGTCCCTTAGTTGGTATTAAATTGCACCATTTTAAGTCTATCTTCATATGTTCATTGTATAGTGAAGTGAAATTATATTTGATGTGCAAACAGACTGTAACTTTGCTTGCTTGTTTGTAAGAAGTATCTGAATCTCACCCAGTCAATCACAAGTGGACAACTGTTCAAATTGGACAGATAGAGTTGCGACCAATTGAACTATCCCTATACTTGCCTGCTCTTTTGTGTTTGTTAACCCTACTTATGTTTTGGAACCAGGAACTCAGGACCATTTCCGGTCTTGTCAATTTCAGATCAGGAAGCATATCTGCTGTAGGTTTCTATTTCAACTCGGGAAAACTCAGAAGTCTTTTCTCACAGGTTTTATGGCTGCATGGTGGGACTCTTTGTCATGCCCTGCGCTAGCTGCCTTGCCATCTACCAACTCCTCATTTCACTGTGTTCTCATTTAATTTCCAAGTGAACCCTTTACATGTGAATACTGGTCTCAGGGTCTCTATGAATCCCAAACGAACACAGATGGGAACATTTTTCATAGAAGTTTTAGAAAAGCTTTTTATATTTTATTTCTTTCTTTCTTTCTTTCTTTTTTTTTTTTTGATTTTTCGAGACAAGGTTTCTCTGTGGTTTTTGGAGCCTGTCCTGGAACTAGCTCTTGTAGACCAGGCTGGTCTCGAACTCACAGAGATCCGCCTGCCTCTGCCTCCCGAGTGCTGGGATTAAAGGCGTGCACCACCACTGCCCGGCTATATTTTATTTCTTCATAAGAGTACATGTACAACTCTTTTGAAACAAAAATAACTTGGATAGAAGGTCACTCCCTTATTTATAGCTTAGGTTGGACTCTCTTTTGATTAGCTTGCATATTTTAATCATGCAAAATTACATCCATGACAAGCCTGGCAAGATATTTCCAGTGGTGGAATTGTGGCACTTAAGTATTCGGGGATAAGCAACAATGTAATTGGGTTTAAGTCTTACTCAACTGAAAATGTAATCAACCACTATGGTTAATGAAGCCATGGAACCCAGAGGAGAATCTACTACTTGACAGGGCCTCACTCTTGTCACAGACCCTAGGGGAGGGAAGACCCATTCCTGACTCTTCTTCAATTCTGGTGGTTTCTGAAGTGCTTGATATCCTTGGTTTGTGATTGGAACCCTCTGCCTCCTTCCTCATGTGGTGTTCTGTTCATGCCTGCACCCAAATTTACCTTTCCCCTGAGGGGTTCAGTAATTGAGGAAGGTCCCAGCAGAATCCATCACGACCTCACCTTTACTAACACTTAGAACTAACTTATTTCTTGTTCCTCACATTCACAGGTGCTGTGGGTTAGGACTTGAACACATCTTTGACTGCAAAAACACAGTACGCTGCCCTGTTGCTCAGTCATGGGCAAGAGTGTCTGCTTCCCAAGCCCAGTCCAAGGATACTATTGCTGCACTTGAAACTCGTTACCAGCTGTGCAGGTGCTAGGTGATACCTTGGCATTTCTGCGACTCATGTTGGAAAGTTGTGAAATGTATAGGTATATGCACTGTTTTTGTAAACTCTTCATGTTGTTTTGGTCTATAATTAAAAGTGCATTGAAATTTTCAGATTTGCACAGTAGAGAGGGAATGTTTGAGACAGTGGGTGTCGTTAGCTGTCAACATTTTGATAGCTTCGTCTTATCCGTTGCCTTTGCCTCCCATGCAGATACTGTAACATGCCACTGGCTAGAACTTCAGCACCGAGCTCTGACACACAACCTGTAGAAGAAGGACACAAATGTCAACACGAGTGTTATACCTTACTAAAATTTCCAGTGATCCTATAGGCTTTTCTAATGTGCTCTAGTTATCCTGAAAATCTTTTAGAAATATTATACTTTGATTTATAAAATAAGAGAATGATCAAAATTATGTCTTAGGTTCATTTCCATTTTAAAATTTGGAGACGTATTCCCCAACACTGCATAATAAACGTGGAGAAAACTCGCTATTGTAAGCCTTGAAATGCTGCCTGGTAATGAGCTCATTATTTGCTTGTGAATTCTGCCAAGCCCTCTCCCCGCATTCTCTTTTTTTCAGCCTGTAATAGGCGTATCTATTGTGCTACCATTAGGTTGTTATCTCTTGCTCCTCTGAAAATAGAGTGACTTGGTTCTCTAAGAGAGCTTTGTTCTAAAAACATTTCTTTTGGATGTGACTATAGACTATAATGTCACCCTAATCTTTCTGGGAGCCTAATAAGGAATGAAAAATGTTCTTAGTGATGATGTGATCGTAGGCTTGTCAGTTTCTCATTTGTCATATTCTATTAGTTCTTCCCAGACCTTGGCTTCCCCTCTCCTTTGTCCCTGAGTCCTTTATACACTAGTAGATATACGCTGTCCCTCCCAGGCAAAGTCAAATTGCTGGCGTTTATAGCTGGCATTCATTAACTCCTCTTGTGTAATTATTTCTCATCTTTTCAAGCTGAAGATATAAAAATTACCAGCTTTATGGAGCTGTCATGAAGATTAAGTTAAGCATGTTAGATGCTTAGTAACTATGCCCAGCATACAAGGTGCAAAATAATGTGTAGCTCTCATGGGTCCAGCCACATCTTGAAGGCCCCTGTTTACTCCCGTTACAACACAAAAGCTGTACGCGAACATCTCTGCTTCTCACGTGGGACTTTTAAAATTCAAATTGATTAAAGTCAAAGAATATTAATTACTTTCTCAGTCAAGCCAACCACTTCCCACAAACACTGAATTCGTGTGAAGTGCCTGTCCTACACACAGTAAGACATAGACATTTCTTTCTGCCATTGCTGAAGTTCTGTTGGCATGCTGTCCAGTGTTCTGGGTCTCAGTGACAGTTCTATCGCCAGAGGGGCCCTTGTTCTCTCTCTGTTCCTCTATGTTTTAGGAGGGAAAACTCATTCTACATGATAATGACTCATGTAGAAAGGTGGAAGAAGCCACTGAATCAAGCTTCACTGTTACAAAGGATTAAAAAAAAATTAAAAGTTTCCCCTCATACATGGGTGGGCATGCCAGTCTGAAAACGACACAGCAACTATAGAAACTATCATTTCTCCCCCACCCTATCCCCCATTTTAGATACTGGTTGTGTATCCCTCTTGTCTGAAAATTCTTTGGTACCCTTCCTATGAAGAAGCAGGAAGTCCAGTTGACAAACGTCCTGTGTGAACACTTCTGGCCACAGCTTTGAGCTGCTCTGCATGTCCCTGCTCCCAAGTTTCTCCTGAAGGTTTTTTTTTCTGGTTCTTTTACTTTTAATAATGATGAAATATGTTTCTTTATTTTATTTTATTTTTTTATTGAAAAGAAAAAAAATTTCCGCCTCCTCCCAGGCTCCCATTTCCCTCTCCCTCCTCCCACCCCTCTCCCCCTCCCCCCACTTTTCTCCTCCTCCCTCTCCAGTCCAAAGAGCAGTCTTTTTAGAAAGATATATAAAATTAAAAATGCACATACATTGTGATAAAATGTCTTAAATAGTTGGAATATGGAATAATGAACTAAAATAAAACCTTCTTTATAAAGTACGCAATCTTGTGTATTCTGTTATAATAACAGAAAGTTGACTAAATGCATAGTTGGAAATGTTAGAAGTACTAGGTTAACATGAAAGCAATAGTGGTTAGGTGTGCATGCACACACAAACACACACACACACTCATGCATGCACACACACACACACGCATGCACGCACACACACTCATGCATGCACACACACACTCACGCATACACACACACACACACACACACACATGCATGCACTCACATGCACACATACTAATCAGAAAGGGGAGGGTGCCAGAGAGAATGCCAAAGCAAGCACCTACTAGATCAAAGTTGAAGTTAAGAAAAAAGGCATGAATCTACATTCCTTACTCCAAATAGGTTTCTGACCACAAGCCAAGACCCTGTGTATGTGTTACAGTTCTGCAAGTTTTTGGAAGAAATTAGTGTGTTTCTTTTCTTTTTGTTATTGAAAATGGATTTTTTCTCACATAATATATCCTAATTATGATTTTTCTTCCTTCTATTCCTCCCAGTTTCTTCCCAGATCCTTTCCTATCTAGATCTTGCTCCTTTCTGTCTCTTATTAAAAACAAACAAACAAACAGGCTCTTAAGGGATTATAAAAAGACTATAACATAAGAATAGAACAAAACAAGCAAACAGAGCCCAAGAGAAGGCACAAGAAACAGATACAGATGCAGAGACGCACTCATTTGCTCACTCAGGAATCCCATAAAAACACTAAACTGGAGGCTGTTATATATAGACAAGTCCCTGTAGGGTAAAAAGAGAGAAAAATATAAGTAACATAGAAATAAAAAGTAAGATAGATTTTTTTTAATTAATTAATTTTTTATTGAAAATTTCCACCTCCTTCCCTCCTCCCACTTCCCTCCCCTTCCCCCACTCCCCCTTCCACTCCCTCTCCAGTCCAAGGAGCAGTCAGGGTTCCCTACCCTATTGGAAGTCCAAGGTCCTCCCTGTTTTTCCCAGGTCCAGGAAGGTGGGCATCCAAACAGACTAGGCTCCCTAGTCCTATGCAAAGCCCATCCATGCAGTAGAATCAAAACCCAGCGCCATTGTCCTTGGTTTCTCCATCAGCCTCCACTGTAGGCCACATTCAGAGAGTCCGGTTTGATCACATGCTCCATCAGTTTCAGTCCAATAGGCCTTGGTCATCTCCCATTAGATCAGGTCCTCCGTCTCAGTGGGTGGACTCACCCCTCGTGGTCCTGACTTCCTTTCCCATGTTCTCCCTCCTTCTGCTCTTCATATGGACCATGGAAGCTCAGTCCAGTGGGCTGGAGAGATGGCTCAGCTGTTAAAGGCTAGGCTCACAACCAAAAATATAAGATTTTTTTTTTAAAGGAAAAGTCCTGATATGACATTTTGAGACAAGTAACCATCAAGATGCCAATGAGTTCATTTTCTGTTAACCATCTACTGCTGGTCATGGGGTCTGACCTGAGGAGTAGCTTGTTTCCCCAGTGAGGCTTTCTTGTAGAAAACTAGACATTCATTTACAAGTGGTTATCAATTGGAGATAGCTTTGGGTCAGGGATACTGAGATGTGCCCACTTCCTTCATCTCTAGGATCTGATGTGTCTTAGACCCACAGAGGCCTGGTGCATGCTGCCTCAGTCTCTGTGAGCTCATATGTGTGTCAATCCTGTTGGCTTAGAAGGCCTTGTTTTCTTGGTGCTATCAGCTATGTGCAGAAACAAGATCTCTTATATAAAAGCACCTTCTGATGTTTCAGAACAGATACATCTCTCCACACAGAGAAGCTCCATGATCATCAGACTTTAAGTCCAAAATGTATATTCCTTGGACATCAAATAAATAAAACCAGAGAAGGAAATTTGTGATTACCAATCGAATACCTTAAATATTCCCCATACCAAGAATTAGAACACAGAGCTCTGAGTGTGGTGGCACTCTCATGATCTCAGCGCTTGGGAAGCTGAGGCAAGAAGATCACAAGCTCAAGGTTATCTTTGGTTGCATTGGAAATTCTGCGCAAGTGTGGCCTACAGAGTGAGATGCTGACTCACCTAAGTTGGGGGAAGAATTAGAGTATATGGAGACATATAATACTGGTTTCTCCCAAACATTTTCTAGATTTGAGACTTGGTTTGTATTTCAGTTCTTTAAAAAAGAAAATCTTATAATTCTTTCCTCCTTATCATATCACACTGATTATCCTTGAATATTTCAATTTGGACTCATTTCCCTCTCATGAATGTTTTTCAATACAATTGCAGCTTTGACCTTTAAATTTTGGTCAAAAAGGAAGGCCAAAGCCTTAATTTTCTATTTTCCACATCCCACCATCTCAGCTCCTTCTATGTAATACTTTATGATTGATTAGATAGATGGGAATTTTGATCTGGTGATGAAAATGAAGGACCTAAGATGACCCCAGTGTATAAGGATGTGGATTCCCAGTATATGAGGATGTGGATTCCCAGTATATGAGGATATGGATTCCCAGTGTATGAGGATGTGGATTCCCAGTGTATGAGGATGTGGATTTCCAGTATATGAGGATGTGGATTCCCAGTATATGAGGATGTGGATTCCCAGTATATGAGGATGTGGATTCCCAGTGTATGAGGATGTGGATTCCCAGTGTATGAGGATGTGGATTCCCAGTGTATGGTGACCTTACAAAATGCCGAGAATGAACTGCATTAACAATTCTCTCATCCGGTACATCTGACTCTTACTTTAAAAAAAATGTTAAATAATAATTCTGAATGTTGGTACCATGTCTAATGTTGACATAGTGGGAATAGTCTCCTGGGTGATGCTTAGTTATTTGGTAATGGCCTGTTACTGGGTCTAGATATAGAGATTACAGCATAAGGAGGAAAAGCCTATTCTGAATCCTGGTTTCAGAGGTTTCAGACCATGGTTGACTGATTTTGTTACTTTTGGGCTTGCAACGAAGCCATAAATCATGACAGACAGCACTTGGTGTAATAAAGTTTCTCATCTTATGGCTTCATTGGATATGTATGTATCTGACAGTGGATTAGTATCTACAACTTACAAAGAACTGAAAAGAACTAAACAAAAACAAAACAAACAGTCATACAAGTGGGTTATGTAACTAACTAGAGTTACGTAGTCTCCTTTTCTAACACTTTCTTTGCCCTACCCTCCCATCTTCCTCTCCACTTCAATCTCTTTCCCTATTAATTTTCTATTTCCCTTCATATCACCTATGTTCAACTGTGCACCTTTTTTCAATGGTCCTTTTTATAGTTTCTTGGATTCTTTGGTACTCCAAATTAAACACACAAATCTAAAGACTGACGCCAAGATAGAGTGGGACCATGTGATGTTTTCTTTCTATGTATGTCTTTCCATGTTATATAACTACATAGTGGGCAACATAGCTAAACAGAACTCTCTGAAGAAGAAATACAGATGGCTAGGAAATATTTTTATAAGTGTTCACCATCTTTAGGCATCAAGGAAATGCAAATTAAAACTACTTTGGGATTTCATCCTACTCCAGTCAGAATGGCTAAGCTTAAGAGACAGATTACAAATGACGGTGAAGGTGTGCGAAATGCTGTTGACTAAAGGGAAAATTGGTACAGGCACTGTGGAAAACAGCATGGCAGAAGCAGAAAATTAGAGATAGGGTTATTATATTGTCAGATTTATTCCAATTGTGGACATATACACAAATTACTCTGTTTTCTATTACTGATACATATGCTCTTCTGTGTTTATATCTGTCCTATTCACAATAGCTAGACAAGAAAATAGTCAAGATGTCCTTGAATGGCTAGATGGGTAATTAAAATGACATATTTATATATAATGGAACTTTGTTCAACTGTAAAGAAAAAATGAACTTATGAGGTATGCGGATAAATGAACATAGCTGGCAAACATACTGAGTTAATCCAGAGATGGAAAGACAAACATCGCATGTTCTCACGCATATCTTGGCATTGATCTTTCAATTTATGTGTTTAGTTTAGGAGACCATAGAATCCAAAAAACCAGAAAGGGATTATTGATGGGAGAGGGATAAAGATCATAAGGAAAGAGAATAATAGCATACAGGTGATATGAAGGGGAATGAAGAAATAATGGGGAGAAAGTTTTGAGTGAGGAGGGGAATGGGAGGGCAGGACAGAGGAGGAATTAGGAGAGAGACAATTGGCACAAAGAGTGTTAGAAACATCCTTATGGAAACCGACTATTTTAAAAGCCTCTCTCTCTGTGTTTCTCTGCCTCTGCCTCTGTCTCTCTGTCTCTCTCTCTCTCTCTCTCTCTCTCTCTCTCTCTCTCTCTCACACACACACACACACACACACAGAGCTTTTTACATGGTTCAGAAGTTAAGAACACTTGTTATTCTTGAAGAGAACCTGGGTTTAGTTCCTCGATTTTATATGGGGCCTCACAATGGTCTGTTATCCTAGTTTCAGGGGATCTTCTAATCCTCTCTTCTGACTTCTGAAAATGTCAGGCACGTATGCCATACACAAACAGGAAAACACACATTAAATAAATTAAAAATATATTAACAACCATTCATTTAGAATATTTGTCTTTAATTTAGTAAATAGCTGGTGCACACTTGTTCTATTTGGATTGCAGTTTTCCTTTGTTACATTAAAGTCAATGTAAATAATATAACCCAATGTCAGTCCAATCTGAAAAATAGATCTCTGACTGTTTGACTAGCTGAAGGGCGTTTAAAGCTATAATCAGCCCAAATGAGAAATAAAAAAACAGCAAGTTTCCTCCTCTAAAAGAGCCAATAAATCTTAAAATTAGGATAAAGTATTAAAAAGTGTTGGTTAGGATTCAGTGAAACAACCAAAAAATCACTCACACACCCAAACATCCAAAACCAAACCAAACAAAACATTATCAACAACATAACAAAAATAGTAACAAGCCATCATGGTCTTGACCTCTTTGCTCATATTTTCATTCCTCTCTCTTCAACTGTACTTTGGCAGCTCAGTCCAGTGTCTGATGTGGGTCTCTGCCACTGTTTCCATCAGTTGTTGGATGAAGGTTCTATGGTGATATTTAAGATAGTCATCAGTCTGACTACAGGGCAAATCAAGATCAGGCCCCCTCTTCTCTATTGCTTAGGATCTTAGCTGGGGTCAGCCTTGTGAATTCCTGAGAACTTCTCTATAGCCATGTTTCTGCTAACTCTATAATAATTCCATCAATCAAGATATCTCTTTCCTTGCTCTCTTATCTGTCCTTCCTCCATCTTGACTATCCCATTCCTTCAAATTCTCCTCAACCCTCCCTTTCTCCCTTCTTCTTTCCCTTCCACCCTCTTTTCTCTCCCCACCCTTGTGCCTCCAATTTTGTCAGGTGATCTTGTCTGTTTCCGATTTCCAGATAGATTTAATATATGGCATAACTGGATGTCAACATGTAGAAGAATGAAAATAGATCCATATATATCCCCATGCACAAAACTCAAGTCCAAATGGAATAAAGACTTCAATATAAATCGGACCACACTGAACCTGATAGAAGAGAAAAGTGGGAAGTAGTCTTCAATGCATTGGCACAGGAGACCACTTCCTAACTATAACCCCAGTAGCACAGACACTGAGAGCAACAATAAATAAATGGGACTTCCTGAAGCTGAGAAGCTTCTGTAAAGCAAAAGACACAGTCAATAAGACAAGAAGACAGCCTACTGAATGTGAAAAGATCTTCACTATCCCCACATCAAAGGACTGATCTTCAAAATATATAAAGAACTCAAGAAATTAGACATTAAAATTCTAAATAACCCAGTTAAAAATGGGGTACAGAACTAAACAGAGAATTCTCAACAAAAGAATCTCAAATAATCAAAAAAACACTTAAGAAAATGTTCAACATCCTTAGCCATCATGGAAATGCAAAGCAAAACAACTCTGAGATACCATCTTACACCTGTCAGAATGGCTAAGATAAAAAACACCAATGATAGCTTATGCTGGAGAGAATATGGAGTAAGGGGAACACTACTCATCCATTGCTGGTGGGAATGCAAACTTGTACAACCACTTTGGAAGTCAGTATGATGGCTTCTCAGAAAATTGGGAGTCAACCTACCTCAGGATCCAGCAATACCACTTTTGGGAATATACCCAAAAGATGCTCAATCATACTACAAAGGCACTCATTCAACCATGTTCAGAGCAGCACTATTTGTAAAAGTCAGAACCTGGAAACAACCTAGATGCCTCTCAACCGAAGAATGGATAAAGAAAATGTGGCACATTTACTCACTAGAGTACAACTCTGCAGTAAAAAACAATGACATCTTGAAATTTGCATTCAAATGAATGGAATTAGAAAACACTACCCTGAGTGAGGTAACCCAGACCCAAAAATATGAATATGGTGTGTACTCACTCATAAGTTGATACTAACTGTAAACAAAAAACAATGAGCCTATAGTTCATGATCCTATAGAAGCTAAGTAAGAAGGTGAACCAAAAGAAAAACATATATGGAACTGATTTTCTTTTCTTTAAATATTTGTTTATTATGTATACAATATTCTGTCTGTGTGTATGCCTGCAGGCCAGAAGAGGGCACCAGACTCCATTACAGATGGTTGTGAGCCACCATGTAGTTGCTGGGAATTGAACTTAGGACCTTTGGTAGAGCAGGCAATGCTCTTAACCTCTGAGCCATCTCTCCATCCCGGTACTGACTTTCTTGTCACTGCAACTAAAACCTTGACAAGGAGTGATCACAGGGAAGAATAACTTCATTATTTTAATGAGGTTTCAAGGTGGGAAGGTGTGGTGGTTGGGTCTCTGCTCGCCGTGTGGGAGCAAGTACTGATCATAGCACTGTAGCAGATGGAAGCAGAGAACTGAAGCCAGGAGATCACCATCAAGCAAATGCTCTTCGTTTATACTCCTTCTCCAGACTTTTTGAGACTATTGACCTATTATATTTTGTCTTCTTCTTCTTCTTCTTCTTCTTCTTCTTCTTCTTCTTCTTCTTCTTGTATTTTTCTCTTTAACTTAATCATTGATTTTATGGTCTTCTGGATTGTTTTTCCTTTAAAAACACCCAGTGCCTGTATTATTTTCTTAAGTTTTAAATGAATATTCCTACTTTTTAAATAAAATAAGTGAACTGTATCAACTCAATTGAAAATTTTTAGTCAAACTTAAAATTTTTGAAATCATCTTGGTTTGAAATGCTTTAATTTGAAAGAAAATTAAAAAATCTTTTAAATCATGTTTTAGCTGCCCGTCTTTCTTCTTACTTTTAAGACAGGGTCTCTCTATGTAACCCAGGATGGCCTCCAACTCCTAGTCAGTTTGTCTTCATTTTCTGGATTGTTGGTTTACAGGAAGTTTGGCTTAAATGTTTTAACTCACTAATTCCATATTTTTACATTGTAATGTGTAGGAAAGGAAGGAGAAATTATACATGCATTTTTAATTTGGAAATGTTGACGCTACTTCTCTTGAGAACTGTAGTTTTTAGTCATATCCTATTTCTGTTGGTAACTGAAGCATTGAAATGCAGGGAGGTTATTATTTTTTAAAAAAAACATGTCATTGTGAAACAGAACACAGAACAGAATGAAAACATGTTGTTTTGCAAAGTAGTAACAAAATTCACACCTGTGTGCTCCCCCTTAAGACCAAACAAGACTCAACTGTGTCTGTAAGGCTTGATTTATTTATTTAGAGGAAAACGATACCACATATGCCAAAAAATGTGACAAATCTACTTGGTGGGCGTACAAATGTTGATTATGTCACCCTTTGGATGTTCCTCTGTGTTCAAAATGGCTACAGTCAAGGCATAACAATGAAACAGAACTGAGTGCAGAGGTAGGTAACATTTTCCAGTGTTTGAGATAATATCTTAAGACAGCATTTTTTTTTAAGATAAAAAGGAAATTGGAAGAAGGGAAAAAAGGAGGTTAATAGACATTATTTATCCTTTTAGTTGTCTTAGTAGGATTTTCTTAACTTTGTTCAATCAGTGGATATTCTATTAATATGAAATAATTGGTGGGAAGAAAATTGTCATTTAGTGTACCCCCAACTTTACAGTGTATTGGAGTCTTCGGCAAGGCAGAGCAGCTGGTTGGGGTCATTACAGCCTTCCTAATTCAGTAGGTCTGAGATACACAACAAGAATTTCCATCTCTAATAAGTTCCCACACAGTCTTCCACTTGGATGTTGCTGCAGACTGTCTTCATGTGCATAAGATGTTTCCAGCAGGTGTTTGAGGTCCACTGCTGCCGTCACTGCAGGTGAGAGCAAATGCGCTCAGAAAATTCCCCTTGTCTGATTGAGTTGCTTTCCACAGTTGAAGGACAGGTGACTACCAAACCCTGGCCCTAGAGAAAGGATAGCTCTGTGCTCTATGGTTACAGCCTAGAGATGCTCCTAGCCATATGAGGCTCTCCCTGACACTTGTAGAGCAGTCTGAAGCTGTTCCTCTTTTCCTTTTTCTGTTTTCCATACTCAGCTTTGGGTATTTGGTGATGAACACAACTCCAATCAATCTTTAGGGTCTACAACTCCTTGTCCAGCTTTGCGTCTTGGGAGTCCTGGCCCACAATGATGACAACATGAAACTTTTGCTTCTAAGGATGGTCTTAAGGTCATCAAGTATCCTCCGGGAGTGCTGTGGGTTCAAACTGAATCTGTTCATGGAGTTTTAAGCTCTTTGATGAGTTGTGTTCTATCATTGAAGTTTGAAAGGCAGATATATGGACTTATCATGAGCTATTTTTTTTAAAAAAGAGTTATGGTTTGTGTTTCTATCTTTTAAACATCTTTTAGTTCAAACTGATTGAAAAGAAGAAAAATTTGAAGTTGGTTGAATTATATACACACACAGTACATATATTTATATATAATAGTTCATAACATCAGAATAATGGGTGTGTTAATGGCTCAAACAGTCTGTAGAGGGAGGGCTTCTCAGTTGGAAATATGTTCCTAGCCAGTTTGTCTGAACGCTGACCTCTCATTAGGTTTTTCACTTTGTAGCACAGTTGTTAGGCCTTCTAGGAAGGACCACTCCTGTCCGAAGGGAACACAATTGCTGGTTCAAACGTCATAGCTTCAAATTGAAAATGAATTCAGAGTCCTTGCAATCGTAATGCTGCCACCAAGTGCTGTTTCTCTTCGTTTTGAATGGAAAATTCTTGAAAATTATTGCAGTAAATGAGAATATTGATGGGACATTTTGTCAGATCCAAGTTGACATTGCAATTTTTCCCTGTAGCTGATCAAGGAATAAGTTGCTCAATGTTGATAACTTGTTCCTTCTTCTGTTAGAGGTAGGTGGGTGGAACTATGCTCAGAAAGCCCAGCCACATGTCTCTAGGCAGGAATTCTGTATTGCTTTTCTATTGCAGGACCAAAAGCAACTTATTGTAGAAAGAATTGATTTTGGCTCATGGTTTCAGGGGAAGAAGAGTCTGTCATGGCAGGCAGTACCAGGCACGGTGGCTGGACACTCACATCTGGAACCACAGGTATTAAAGGAGGATGAAGCTAGGAACCCTCATAGCCTGCCTTCAGTGACACACTTTCTCCACCAAAACTGTACCTTCTTTTTTTTTTTTTTTTTGGAGCCTGTCCTGGAACTAGCTCTTGTAGACCAGGCTGGTCTCGAACTCACAGAGATCCGCCTGCCTCTGCCTCCCGAGTGCTGGGATTAAAGGCGTGCGCCACCACCGCCCGGCTTAAAACTGTACCTTCTAAACCTCCCCAAAGAGCACCACCAAGAGCAGTGTTTTAATGCCCGGATATGGAATTCTAAAGAGCCATAAGGATGGCAGTTCTCATGTAAACCACCATGATGCCAGCTCCTTTCTTTGCTGTAAAGCAAGTATGCTAGCAGGAAGACTCCCTTCCCAATACGCTCTTTGGATCACACATTCTGCTGGACTGTATTTCTTTTTCCTTTGTTGCTGAAGACTCCCAGCATACAAACTATCAGTCATTCAGTCATTTTCCAATGAGAGATAAATACAAAATGTGATAACTGGGGGTAGACAAAATGATGTAACCAGATTAAGACAAACGAATAAAAATCAGAAAGAAGTCAACCAAAGGGGGGGGGGAATCAATACCTTTTCTTAAAAACTCCTAAGTGGAGCCATACCCCTCCCCTGTTAATGCCTGAGGCAGGTAGGAGAGCTGGTCATTCTGCCCCTCATCAGCTGCATCACTCAGGAGAGTGCCTCCTACCACCTCTCCTGGATAACACAATAGCGCTGGCCTTGAAGGTGTAGGTGTGAAAGAACTGATCCTAAGGCTGTGAAAGTGGGAGAACTGGTCCCACCCTTTGCTCATCTCTGCTAGGGCTGAACTAGTCAGGGCCATGCAGGAGAGCTCACCCTGGTGGTGAGGACAAGGAAGAGCTGGCAGGCTGACCAACCCAGAACCAGGGTTATTAGTTGGCTGATTCCAACATGCACCCCATCTGTGATCTGCTGACACACATGAAGGGACTAGTCCTACAGACCCAAAGCTGAAGGATCTCCACGACACATGGAGATAACAGGATATCCCAGAGGAGTTCCAGTGAGGGGCTAGCACTGATAGTGTAGCAGAAACCAGAGGCCTTAACCAGACCAATTACTCTTTGCAATGAACATTTGCAAGTAAAAATATATGGATAAAAGGGTTTACTTCATGGCTCACTGTGTCTCACTACAGTTTCCATGATGAGATCGATTTTTCTTTCTTTTTTTCTCTTATATTTTATTTTTTTTGGAGGGGACATTTGCAAGGGCAGAGGGTGGATACAAAGGGATGGGGGAAATGAATGGGATGGAGATGCATGATGTGAAAGACACAAAGAATATATAGGAGTTAAAAAAACTTGGAACCAGTGATAGCTTCGTGTGGAAGGAGAAATATAAGCTATTCATCTCTTTCCATATTTGAGACTTTCAAATTCATTCTTTCATCTGTAAATTGTATTTCATTTGTATTTTAATAATTAAAGTTGCCTGGAGATTAAAAAAGTAAATCAGCCACACAGGCCAGCCTTGCAGACCAGGCAGCAATGACACACACCTTTAATCCCAGGAGCCACACCAGTTTGCTAGAAACCAGGTGGTAGTGGTGCACACCCTTAATTCCAGAACTAGAGAGGAATATAAGACGGGAGGAGACAGCTCTCAGTCTCAGTCTTATTCTGAGGTGTGGTGGAGGCAGGATCACCGTTTTCGCACGGAGGTCTAGATAAGAGTCAGTGGCTGGCTGCTTTGCTTTCTGGTCTTCAGGTTGAACATTAATATCTGTCTCTGAGTTCTTATTAATTGTGCTTCAGTAAATTTTAATTACCATTTCTAAAAAGAACTCATATCTTTTCAGTATCCCTGAGATAATAATATCATTATATACTTTCCTGACAAATTATGACAGAGGCATAGTTGGCATTTTGATTGTACCAGTGCTTCAAAGACTAATAGGAGTGAGGAAACAGTCTTTCCCTAGATTATAGCTAACATAGAAACAGTCTGGAACTAAATCTCACTAGTTATTCATGAAGTAAAATACATTCTAATACATTTGTGCATATGACTTATTGCCAGGAAAATTTCCCTTTTGGTCTTAAATTTGAAACACAAAAATTTCTATAAATCAAATCCTCTTATTAGTATGCAAGCAAAAACGTGGAAGGTCTAGATTGCAGAATAGTACTTTTCTATATAGAATTCTAAAGGGCTGTATTCTAGAGGTGTGAAATAAATCAGGACAAATTCATCAGCATATTCTATTGTAATTAAAGTTCAGTGTTCCAGGTAAGGGAATTCAGTCCAGCAGTATTCGCTGAGGAAAGCGGGTAGAGGGGCATTGAAATGGTGAGATATTTTGTTTGATATGGGTCAATTTGTGTTTATATTCATAAGGTCTGAAGCATTGGAATGTGTTTTATTTCACTTGCCCCACTGAGTCAATTATGTTCATAAACTTCATGCTGGGTGGATGACCTTGAGTTTATTTTCTCCTCTTGAAATTCTTTAATTTTGTTTATGGTTTGAATTAGTTTAGCCCATGGCTGCTTGATCTTATGTGCTGGGGAAAACATTTTGGTGGCAGGATCTTGTGGCCAAGGAGCGTCTTCATTATATGGTGATGAAGAAGCAGAGAGAAAGCTGATATTCAGGCCATTTTCTTTTCCTTCCTTATTTGATCTAGACTCCCAGCCTAGGAAATGATGTCACCCTCATTCAGGGTGGGTCTCACTGCCCTCTAGTCCATCCTTTCTCGCATTTCTTCACAGATACACCCAAAGGTGTGCTTTATAATCTCCTAGGCACTTTCCCATACAATCAACTGGCTCCATCCTCTTAGGGTTATGCTTCTGTCCATAGTTGGCTTACCTTTCTGCCTATTGATTTTCTGGTACCTAGTAGTTATAGCAGGACTGGTTCAAATTCCAGCTGTTTGCACCAGAAAGCAGATGTACCTGCATGTTTCAGTCTGAGTCCTGAGGCAGCACTGCTGCAGATACGCATAAGAACCGTCATGATGAGAATGATAAAGTGTTTAGTGAAACAATACAACTGGTATTAGACACAACCCAAAATCTGAGTTGCTACCAATCTTGTGTTTCAGTAAAGCTGGGTGTGAGGCAGTGGCTATGATGAAACGTTACTACTTTAAAATCAAAGTGTGACAGGAAATGAAGAGCACAAGCTTCGAGGAGCTGTGCAATGCCCACCAACTATACAAACCCCATTTAGTTGTTTGCAGTTATTAAGAACAAATGAAAAAAAATATGTGTTTCAATTTGAGCACGGTGATTTCTCAAAGTGCTTTAAGTGGAAAGGTTTAGAATTAGTCACTTAACTAGTGGCTCGGTTAGGCATTCATTTGGCCCCAGGTGATAGTAAAGGGTCCCTTGAACTGAGGCCTTGGAGACAGAAGGCTGGAAAAATAAATATAATACAAATAAAATATATAATATGTTCCTCAGTGTCTCGGTTAGTTTTGTGTCACAAGCTGCAGTCTTTTCTGAAGAGGAAGTCCCAAATGAGAAAATACCGTCACCAGATTATCATGTGTACTTGCCTATAGAAATTGTTCTTAACTGGTGACTGAGGGGGGAAGTCTTAGCTCACTGTGGTCAGTGCCACTCATAGGCAGGTGGTCCTGAGTGGCATAAGAAAGCAGGCTGAGCAAGCCATGAGAATGACAGTAAGTAGCACTCCTGCATGGCTTCTGATTCAGTTTCTGCCTTTGGGTTCCTGCCTGGAGTTTCTGCCTTGGATTCCCTCAATGGACTGTGACCTAGGATATGTAAGTTAAATGAATCCTTTACTCCCCAAGTTGTTTTTGGTTATGCTATTTTATCACAGCATAGAAGTTCTCACTGAGACATTCAAGGTTCATGGAAAGATAGAAAAGCCTTCTACCTATGAAAGTAAGTGTGACATTTCCCAGCTATTTGGATCTGGCTCCTGCTTTTACACAATTAGAAAATCTTTTATTTTTTCCATCTGACAAGTAGCCCCTCTTTGAGGGTAAGAGACACAAGGTGTGGGAGGAAGGAGAAGAAACTATGTTGACAAACACTAATACGATAAAAGTATCGTATTAGTGTTAAAATAAAGCCCAAAGGAATTGTTATGGGATTCAGAGAAGCAGGTGTGTCTGGGTGAACTGGCTAGAATTTAGAGCATGCCTTGCGAAACTATAGGATTAGAAAGTGACTTTGGAGTTGTTCTAATGCTAATTATTAGATTTTTCCATTTGACAGAACAATGAACAGACCGAGAAAATGAATGCAACCAGGTCTTCAATTAGACCACACCTGTCCATTGGTTCCTCAGCAGCATCCCCATATGCCAATATGCCATTGGGATGAGCTGGCTGTCCTGGCATGAAGGCTTTTGCTCTGCCTGCCTGAGATGGCACAGTCAGGGGCTGAAGTCTTATATCACATACCTAGGGCAAAGCATTCGTGAAGACAAGACTGATTGCTAGGTTTGCAGTCTCAGGTTTACATTAACATAGTGGAAGATTTTTCTCCCCTTAGAGCCAGTCTGCTGCTCTTTTCTTACCATACCCTGGCTAAAGGGGTTTCTGTACACGTGTCTGGGTATTAGGTTGTAAATGTCTGTCCTCTGAACTAAGCGTCTTCTCTCTTGAGGAGTCTGTTGATCATTTACACCTCTTCGTGGGTGGGTGAGGAGGGTCATCAAACCCTCGCCTGAGTATAGAGGCACTCCCTACCACCGGCTATACATAACTCTGCCTTAATTGGTGTGGCTTCGGGGAGGTGTTAGAGTATGTAGATTGGGAGAAAACTCGTGGTGGTGGTGGGGAGGGCTCCATGTATGTGGTTATGGGGAAGCAAGCCCTCATCCCTCCTAGGTAAAGGCTTTCCAGGTTTGGTCTGTTTGGGAGGTGTACACACTGCTTCATCAGCAGCTCCTCAGCTGTGCTGTGTAAGCAATAAAGACATTGGCTTCCCACAGTGAACTTTGGCCTAATTCTGCTTTGGTTTGTTTTCTGACTTTAGGAGAAGGAGTAGATCCTGTTTGCATCTTCCTCTGGAAAGGAATTTTAGCAACACACACACACACACACACACACACACACACACACACCCTTCTATCACATAATTCACAGAACTTTTTGCCATCTAGAAGGGGACAATGACTATGTGAGCTGCAGCATTTGAATTTGCCTTTCTGCAAACAGATTCTTTTCTAATTATATGCTCGAAGTAATTTGGCCTCATCTACCTGAGCCAGGTGAGGCAGAAGGGATGGTAGGAAATAAACCAGCATTAATTTTACAAACGTGCTGGGACTATGAATTCTCAAGGACATCTGGAAAGTGTGTTAGCAGAGTGTAAAGAAATGTATCTACTCAGAAATTTGATGTCTGTGGCTTCTGAAAGAGATACTACAAGATGGTGAGAGAAGTTTTTGGATGAGAGAGAAAACACAGACAAGATACAAAAGGCACAGAAGAAATTTTGATCAGAAAAAAAGAGGTGATAAAAAAGAAGGACGATCATAGAGAAAGGTACACAATTACATTAGAAGATAAAATGATGCTTCTGGTGGTTCACACCTTTAATCCCAGGACTCAGGAGGAAGAGACAGGTGGACTTTTGAGTTTGAGGTCAGGCTGGTCTACAGAGTATGTTCCAGAGCACTCAGGACTGTGCAGAGAAACCTGTCTCAATAAAAGAAGGAGGAGGAGGGGAAGGAGGAAGAGGAGGGGGGAGGAGGAAAAGGAAAAGAAGAAGAGGAAGAAGAGGAAGAAGAAGAAGAAGAAGAAGAAGAAGAAGAAGAAGAAGAAGAAGAGACCCCATAGCTAATCTTTACAAGCAATTGAGAAATTCTCTTACAGTAGATGGAGTAGATGGACAGGACTTAGTCCTAAGGGTCTGTTCTCTGGTTCTTCACTCTTCAACTCTTTATGCTAGATGACTGCTAGTGTCTTAGTAGAGTTAGGATAAGCCCTGAGTGACAACAATCAGTCACTACTTGTTTTTAACTAATCACACATATTCATAGAATCAGCATTTATTACTAGTGTGGTTGGGTGATTAGTCCCAGCCTTGTGGCTTTGAAGGGACAGCCCACCTTTCTATTAGGTATATTTATTCCTCTAAAGAAACTTCCATTGGGAATAAGAATAACTTAATACCCCAGATGGTCTTTCTGGAAATGTGTCGTGTCTTTCATGGCCCCCTGGTGGCTCTATTTTCATGTGGTCGTATATCTACTCTTTACTGCCATAGTTCCCATTCTGGGTGAAGTTAGACCACGAGTTCATTGTTGAATATTTCTCCAGGAACTCCTAAATTTTAAAGCTATTTATCTTACAATTTTGGGAATCTTTCATGTACATATACATCCACATCCTATTTTTAATCTTTTGCTCTTCTTATTGTACATCAGAGTGATCTAGAGTTGTAGCTCTGAGAGTTGTTGGGTATAATCATAGAGAAGTGGACTTCATATAAGCCCATGGAACAAATCTTCAAATAGCTTAATTCCAGGTGTCTCCTTTTATTTTTGAAAGAAACATAAACTATTATTTGATTAATTTGCCATCAAACAAAATGATCCTAGATCTTTTGATTCCACGATTGAAGGCATCAGCTAGCTTCAGGTTTTACAGTGTCCCTGATCCTGGTTCTCACATCTTTCCTTAAAAATGGAAATGAAAAATCTGTCTTGTAGAATTCGAGTTAAACTAGTATGTTGAAAACAATAATCACTCATCTTGCCTCCTGAAATATAGTGGATACCTAGTTTCAGCTTCCTTTTTATGCTTGGATTCTGCTGGTGCTAACACACTTGTTCACATTAAGAACCCATGCTTAGTTTTTTTCACCCTTTTGAGTAAGGGTATGCCACTCTTTTTTTGTGAGTTGTTTACATTTCTGTGTGCAATCTCTGGTGCTAGTGGCTTGAGTTTAAAAATGTTATTTTTACTTCCTACATTCACAGACCTGGGAGATAGATTAGTATCTAAGTACTCCATTAATTCTTCAAGGCCTACAAAACATAATATCAAATTTACTATAATGCAATATAGAGTAAAATGCAAGTGCTGTGAAAACATTTTTTTGTAGTATGATTTGGGACTATCAAATTGTATTACTCCAAAACAGTTGCAGGCAAGTGAAAAATCCAGGGTCGTTTAAAATACCTTTTCACAAACAAACGCCCAAGAAAGAAGGGCGGGAAGTGGCACATTCAAGATCAAACACATCAATAAGGGCAAATTAAGATTATTCTGCACAAGAAGACTTTTTTTGATGAAAAGACAAGACCATTTAGCTAATGAAATTTCTGTAAATCTCTGAAAAGTCTGTTTGGTTTGGGAATTTTTTTAAATAGTTGTTTTATTATATCAGAATAATGTTTAAAGGAAGGTCAAAATAACACTTTGCTATTTTAATTCAATTGATGAATTTAGAAACATTTTAATGGGGAGAAATACACAAAAAGATCAAAGTGTATTTTTATAATAATCTTTAACCCTCTGGTTTTCTACTTAAAACTTTTTTCATTTTAGAAACACTGCAGAGTCACAGATGAAATGTGTAAATACACTCTACAAGCAAAAATTATAATGTTTTTGTCATGAAAACACTGCTAAGAAGATAGAATTTGATAAAATAGAATTTGTTTTAAGAAAACTATTTCCTTGGTCTGAAAACAGAAGTCAAGATTGGACTGGACTGGAGCACGTGTCTCCTAGCAGATGCTTGGACTCAGTCTGTACTGTTGCTACACCCCTAGATGTGCTTAGAAGACAAACTCTGCTGTTTCCAGTGTCAAGCTAGGTAAGCTTTCTAGTTGTCACTTGTACCTTTGTCTGAAGTTATGTGAATGAGAAATGGACATTTTAGCAAAATTCAGGTGTGTGTCTCATGTGTAGCTGGAGACATGTAAGCCACGGATTTTTAGTAAGTTGTACGCACACAACACACATGAATAACTGGGGATGATCTAGTCAAGGTCACGAGGCCATATGCTTTCATGAGAGAGACCTTCATGGTGAACTGAACAGTGAGGCCTTTTCCTATGAAGCATGCACACTTTGTTCCCCTCAAATGAAGCTCAAGTGGAAACGTGGTCCTTTCCAATAAGCTTATTATTTTCACCAGAGGACTGCGAACAGCTTTCAAATCTCACACCTGGAACATTCTCCAACAGCTTGTTAAAGTTTCATGAGCTCATCTGTCATCTTTTGTTAACAGCTGCCTGGATCTCTTCCCCCTGAATGTTCTATGTCCACACAACTCTTCCAGTATTTAAAGAATTTTTAGGAAAGGGAGGTGGCTTCAAGACTGAGTTGGGCCAAATTCCACAGCTGGCCCACACACATTGCTTCAAGTCTCCAGTAATTGGCTCAGAGAGGTCAAAGCCACATGTTTGCAAATTATATTTAGGCCTATTATCAAAGATGTGGATTCTCATCACGGGCGTAAATCCTTCATTGTGCATGTTTAAAGTTGTTCATGGAAAAGAAAAGCCTTGGGGTTTTCAGACTCTGAGATTTTATTTTGTCTAGCAGTTAAAGGTTCAAAATGATGATATCTTCAGGGACATTAAAGATAATGCAAAATAGAAGAAAACCACAAAGCTCACTGTAGTTTCTCATAATGATGTGGGTGTTGAGTAACTTGAATACAATGCTTATCATTCTAGGATTAGAGAAACAGAAATAGTCAGTGTCACCATAACCTCAAACTATTTTCCACCTCCAGTTACAGATGAACAAAACAAAATACACTGCTCTGTTTAAAATGTCCATGGTCAACCACCCACCAATCTTGTCTTAGCTGAGTAAGGAATTTCATAGTTTGAAACTCACAGATTGAAGCATGTGATTTCACTTTTTTCTCTTACCCCCAAGCATAGTTATCCTATTATGTGGATGACAAAATTGAGTCTGGAAAAGCAATATATTTTCTTGTTAGGGCCTTACATCAAAGAGCAAGAACTAGAACTAACAGTTTGAGAACATGAAGCAAGCTTTAGTCCAGAATATAACCCAGCATACAGAATTGTTGACAGAGCTGATAGGTATCTCACAGGAGAATTTCCAATAACAACTTTAACAACTGTTTCATCTGACAGTCATATGTTTTTTCAGGAACAACTCCTAAAGTAGGCATCATTCAGTTCGATGTCAAAGTCTAGGATACTTACTACAGTTGGTCCTTTCTGCTGGGATGAATACTGAATCTTTTTAGCTCTTTGTACAGTGTTCTTTCCATCTCTGCTAGACAGCATGACCTCTGTCTTTCTTTGTGTGTAAGGAATGTCACAGATGGTTCTTGCTGGTTGAAATAGCCTCTAACTAGGTGATCAGAAAACCCAAAGAATTCACCCCAAACCTGTATAACTTACGCAAAATTTTTAGATTTTTCTCTCCTTAATTGACTTGTCTTCAATTTATGTATGTATTGGAAAGGAAAAGGGTATGGTAGAGGGCTACTGGTCTAGAAAGTTCTATAGGTATTCTACCACTTGGTCTAGTAATTAGAGTCTGGTGAGTGGAGATAAGATGTTTAGCATGTCAGTCAGGGAAGGAGAGCAGGTTGTTTGATTGGTAGAAAGAGTATGGGCTTTCTTTACGCTTTGTTTTACCTTTGGGGTTCTTGGAGCTTAAACACAATGAGAAAAATGACATCATTTAAGCTGAATTCCTCTAATTTCATTTTTCTTCTGTAGAAATGGAAACAAAGGCACCCATTACATAGGCTACTGGGTATACCAAGTCAATAAAAGTTAAATACCTAGCCAAATGTCTTCCACATGATACTACTAACATTCTTACTATAAATGATAATAAGCACGTGTGATATTCTGCAAATATCAGTAAGCGAGCAAAGAACTTGAAGTTGAGTGATAATCCAGCTTGGCCCTAGGCATTTATTTTATGTCCTTTCTAAGATTATGCAATGCTATCACAGACAAACCTAAAGGAGTGATTTACTAATGCCCCAGGCATTTATCAAGCCAATAAAGTTGACAACAAAACATTACTCATCACAAGTGGTAAGTTGTCAACTAGATATGAGAAAAAGCCGCTTTAAGTCATATCGTTCCTCTGGCCCCTAATGTTTCATGTTCATGTCATAAGTCAAAATGCCTTTAGTCCATCTTTAACAGCCTCCCAAATTTGAGTAGGTCTAGCATTGCTCAGAAGCCCAAGTTTAAAGACTGCTCTTAGACTCAAGGTAATTTCATAACTATGGGTCTTTGTTAAATAAGAAATAAAATTATAGCAAACAATGGCCCAGAATAGCCAATCCCATTCCAAAGAGGGAAAAAACAGAGTAACAGAGAAAGGACAAACCACAACAAGACTGAAATCCAGCAGAAAAAGCAGCAAACTCCATATCCATCATCTGGGGCTCTTGATCAAATCGTCTGGACCCCCAATAGGGTTGGGTAATCCTGTCCTTCCAGTGCTATTGTCTGCAGCAACTGTGGTCTTGGGCTAGTTCCACTTGGTTCCTCTAGCTTTCATCCAATATCCTTGAGTGCCCAATATGACAGGTTTCATATTTACCATTTCATGTATGTACTTCTTAGGAGCTTCATGTAGGGAATCCCACACTTGGACATATTGCTTGGACTTAAAGGCTTTCTGCAATCTTAGTGAGAGCCCTCTTGACTCTTCACTATTGAGTCATGCATGTATGTAAATCAAAGCTATGTGGATAACACAAAGTTCTTCTGTCAGTTTGAGACAGTCTGATCCCCTTGTTCCACAACTACAGCAACCTCTGTGCTCTTATGCAGCTGAATCTGGGAAAACACTTTTTTAAGTGTCTTTGCTCAAGCAGGACATTCTAGTGTCTTTATCTCCTTAGATACTCTCATTTTAAATAAATTCTATTTTTTACAACCTTTAGCCTTTGGTAGGTGGGGTATTTCTCTCAGAGCAACTTTCCTCTATTTTAGTGAAAACTGTGAGGTTCCTATTTCTTTGCTTTAATATCTTTAACAATTGCAGCTTCTTTGATAACTTTCACCCCGTTTGCAACTTTAATTTAACCAGGTCAATCTCCTTTCCTTCCCCAAGTATACATTTTCATATCTTTCTTCTCTTTTTCATTATAAATTTGAGTAAGAGCAGTCGATAGAAACCATGTTACAACCAAAGAGTTATACTGTTTTGACATTTCCTCTGCCAAATAATACAGGCCTTTACTTTTGAGTTCAGCTTTACTCAAATCTGTAACTTTTTCAAGGAAGGCACTATGGTGGCGGACCCCACCATGATGGAAGCATGTGGCTGGGTCTCTTCACCTCTTCACGTTGGGGTGAAACAGAAAGAAGAGAAAGGGCTCACCTTTCTCTATTAACCTAAACCCTTAAACCTTTGAGTACTTCTGTTTTGAGAATTGCCTGCTGTGCTATCATTAATGTATACTTTAAGTTTACTTTACTGTGAGCCAAAGTAGAAATGATAATTTGGATACATATTGTTTATGTAGGGAGAATGTCTCAAAAGACCAGTCACAGTTGCAGAGAAGCTGCTAGGAGAAGGAAGTGATTTCAGATGAAGCCCTAGCCACATACCATACCACAGGAGAACTCTGATACAGAAAAGATTTCTACCCACAATACTAGATAGTCATTGACTACATGCTACTGTGAGGCTATGGAGTGATGAATGATAGCGTCATAAGCCCAACGCACATACAAATTTTTGAACATATGGAGGAAACAGTTCCAACCATAGTGGGTCAGTTTTCTAAAGAGATTCAGTGGTATGGGTTGTTTGTGACTGGGATATGTAGAATTCTGAGTAGAGCGCCAACAGTACTACACAGCAGGTCGAATAAATCTTCTTAGGATATCTTCTATGACTTATTTCTATGCTCCACACAGTTCAAGAAATAAATAGTTTAGTGACATGTGAAGGACTTTAAAATTGCATATCAAACCAATCTTGTTCTATAGTTAAAAAACAATCTTCCAAAGCTATTTATTAGTGCTCTCCCCATGAAGCCCATTCCTAAGTATGTTCTCAGGTCCTTGTACATCTTTAGGAAAATATTTCTGTAAAGATAAAAATCTGTCATCTCCTTTTGAGAAAACCAACATTTTATTAATGAGGACTCATTGTCTTCTTCATTGAGTTCTATCTTCTTATGCCATCAGATGCAGTATGATGCAATGTTTCCCAACATGCTCACTGTGGCCTAACAGTCATCAGAGTAGAGACAAGAACAAATAGTAATGAGTATGATGGTCAACACACACACACACGCACATACACACACACACACACACACATTACAGACAGACACAAGGACTTAAATGAACACATTTAAAGAGTAGTGTCAGATGCTATATGAGCTATATAAAGAAGAGATTAATTTTGCCAATCTCTCTACAATCTATTAGAGTACTTCAAGAGTAGTTTGTGTTTTGCAGAGAGATCTATTGTTTCTTTCACTAATCCTTAGGTACTCCATACTATCTTTGAAATTTCTGGCCTATTAACAAACTATCTGTTCAACCAAGTCATTTCTTTATCTTTTTGGAGTCATAATAATGTTCATGTCCTGTTAACTTATGGTCATGTGGCTGAGGTTTTGGCTAAATAATTGTGAACTAAAGATCTATGTGCTCTATTTACTCTTTATCTCTGTAACACTTCCATGGAATTCTCTATCAGTTCCTATTTCCCAGCTGCCTGCTGGGCATCTACACTTAGATGACCACATAAGATAAAACCCAAGATTGTTCATAGTCCTTGGTCCTTGAAAGGCTATGTGGAGTGAATATCTCCTTACCAGTAACAACAGAACTGAACTGAGTGGAAACCTGAATGACACTAGGCCTTGGAGATTCAAGGGTCTTTTCATCGACAGTAACAATATCTTCGACATTTGAAATAAAAAATGGCCTAACTTTGGATACATAGTTCTCATTTACCATACAAATACCTAATTATTTATAAATTCTCATCGGATTCTTAATCACTGTGGCTTCTGGGTATATGTAAAGGGGTAGGGAGACATCACAAAAGATAATCCATACTTACAAATCTGTTGTTTTATGACAAATATCTCTTATGGACAGTTGTTGTTCTCAAATCTGAGCTCATTTGGTATTTCTACAAGAATAATTTGGTTTATTTTTTAATTCAGTAATTAAGATTGACTAAATAGCTTCCTTCTTCCATGTTTATTTTCTAATGTAATTAATGAGGAAGTACTTTTAATTCTATATTTTCAATATGCCTCACATCATCTCTCCATTCCTTTCCATCTCCACTCCCTTTATCACAGAACAGACCTTTATTACTTATCTGGATTAATGTTCTGGCCTTGTGACTCCTTAGCCTCTTCCAAACTCTTCTGTCTTTCTGCCAGAATAATCTTTTCGAATCTCTCTTCTGATTATATCATTCCTCTATTCGGAAACCTTCAACAATGCCTCACTGCTGGCCAGAAATATTCCCTCTTCCCTGCAAAGCATACACCAGGCTCCTGCCTTGATTCCAACCCAGCTCTCCAGTCTCAGCCCTCACCGGTCTTTACATAACCTGTATTCCAGCCAAGCTGGATTGCTTGCCATTCCCTGAGGTGCACTAGCTTCTCCATCCTTGCCTTTTGACTGCTTTACTGGATTTCTCTCACTTTATAATTTCCCCAATGCTCATTGCTGCCTAAGAAATCCCTGTATCCTCCGAGGTCAGGTCAAATACCTTCATAAAATCTTTTTTTTTGTTCTCTTTTGAGAAGCAATTCAAGACCATTGTGCATGCTTCTTTCTAAGGCTCATGACAGTTATTACGATGTGTAGAAGTAATGAATTATAGCGAATTTGCTGTCAGATAATACAGGTTTGAGTCTGAATTCTGCCCTTTATTGTTTTGGTGAGATTTTGGTGCAAATCATTGAGCCTCTCTTAGTCTCATTGTTCCCTTGCATTGAATAAGAGTGAACAGTTTGCATAACTCAGAGGGCCACTTTAAATGTTAAATGAGAAAAAAGCATCTAGAAATTTTACAATATCATATTAGCTCATATATTTCATATGATTTACATATGAGTCCCTTGTAATTAGAAAACATATTTTATTCATTTTTGTTTATGTGTCCTTCAAAATGTTTTATGTAGGGTTTTGTATATAGCATATACTAAAAATATTTGTTGGATTACTAAATATTTTAAGATATAATTAACATTGAGATGAAAATGCCAATACCTGTCTCCCTCCAAGATCCCACACAAGCATTGATCTTGTCAGTACAGATTTTGCTTCCTGGTACTTGTCTTCTTGGTACATTTTTATTCTTCAGTCTCCACATTGAGAAAGCAAGCCCTTTGTTTGTGTTCATGCTCTATTCCCTTTAGTGTTCCATCCAGTTCCACTAAGACTTCTGTCAATTTTGTCTTACACATTTTGATGAACAAAACCGTTTACTCGAGTATGGAATTCTCCATGAAATTCTAGAAGCTCCATATAACATGTTATAGTTCCATACCTTCGAGACTTTCATTTTTTCATTGTTTTATCTTGAAGTTAATGTGTGCACATGCTCACACTTATACTCAAGGTGAAGAATAAGATTTTTTGTTTTGAAAACCTGAATTTCTTGTGAATGAAGAACCTTATTTTTGCCTTGAAGCCTTGATATGTACAAATAAACAGAGCAAAGGGTTTGGGTTAAGGATTGTAGTAGGAAACAGAGCTGTTGTTTTCTGTGATTGTGCCCATGAGGAATGAAACTAAGATACTCAAGACTCAATCTTTGGCCTGTAGGGAGGGTGAGATGTGCATTGTTTTCCCAGTGGGTTGTTCCCAGGCAGTGTAGCATTAATGAGTGACACAATCTCTTTCTTGGAAGAGTCTGGCTGAATGTTGTGCCATTTTCCGAAAGTTTGGGTGACGTATCAAATGACAGTATGTTTGGAAAAATTTCTATGTGGAAAAGTTCCCAATCCCTTACATTTTGCCAGAAGAGAATCAGGGGACAAAGGGAAGTCTAATGACTAATGTTTATGCTTCTGTGCATTCTGGGACTGTGTGCCTGGAACTCTTAAAGGCAAGTTGGTCTGATTCCATAGGAACTGCATGCGTTTAGACAGAATCAGACAGTCTAGACATTTCTTATGAAGAGTGCTCCATCTTGCTGCACTTGAGAGGATTCGTGAGAGTGAGAACAAAGATGCAAAGAAGAGGATTGTCAGGGTCAATGAAAGAAGCTATGGGGAACTCAGACGGAAAGGGAGCACGGTTGTTTACACAATACTCTTGAAAATGGTATTGTCAACGAGCACCTAAGCTTGTATAATTTATGGCTGATAGACAGAAATTAGTTTGTAGATGCAGATTCTATTGTTGTCCACACTGATGAAGAAGGTGATGGTAGACTGGGCAATTAAAGATAGACGAAATATCTGTCTCTATCTCTTTGTTTCTCGGTCACACACATTTGTTCATCCTCTTTTCATTTCCCGGAGGAAGCACTGCTCCTCTCTACCTTGTCTTCCTGAAGTGCACTGAGAGTGCGGCCTCTCGTACACTTTACACTCTCTGCTGGAATCCAAGACTGTCTAGTGCCGCCTCTCTTGATCCTCACACACTCTGATTCCTTCATTGCTTTTGTTGGAAACCATATTTACTGACCCTAAAGTAAACAGATTTCTGGCTGATTGAAGAGGGATAACCTCAATTTTTTGTCTTCAAAAGGCCAAAGGAAATCAAGTGCGGTGATGCACACTTGAAATGACAGTACTTGAGAGACTGATGTAGGAGGATCGTGAGTTCGAGGCCAGCCTGGGTTTTAAAAACAAAACAAAGTAAAACAAAACCAAACCAAGCCTCATGTAGTTGGCCTGTAATCCCAAGCTACTTGGGAAACTGAGGCAGAAGGATTGAGAATACAAGGCTTCCCTGGGCTACAGGATTTTAAGGCCAAAAAAGTCTCAAGAAAGTTAGAAAGAGGGTTGAGGCTGTATCTTAAGGGTAGAATGCTGGCCTTCCAAGTGTGAGGCGCCAAGTTAAATCTCCAGTAACTAAAGGGGATAAAAACCTTGTATGTGTGTGCGCATGTGTGTGTTTCTCTGTGTGTGTGTTTTTGTGCAAGATGGAAGGCTAAATGAGCACAAGTTGATTAGCTTATTTTTTTGGTTAAACTAGGAGCATATGAATTATCGAAATGCTTATTATTATTTTTTTTTTAAAATGAAATCCACTGTCTGAGATTGCCCATCCCCAGCTGTACCCACAAGACACCATTATGTTATGTCATTATCCTTTCTCATGGCTTCTTTCAAGTGAGCTTTAAAACAATGGTCTAGAAGCAGTGGACAACAGAGCCCAATAAGTCTCATCAGAGTTGCCAACAGAAAAATGTCAATGGTGCCATCCTAAAATACATCTAACCGTTTGGATGTCTAGACAGGAGTACACTCAGAATTCTAAGCAGTTAAGACAGTGACCTGAGAATGGGGTCATAATTTGGGTGATAATGCTCATTTTAACGACTACGCAACAAAGCACAACAAAGTTCTTTATACTAAATTTGCTTCTTTAATCCTGTAAGAGGCCGTGACCTCCTGCTCTGATCTGGAGAAGCCGTGTGCAAATTCCTCTTGGCCCTAGTGTGCCTACATAGTTAACTAGAAGCACACATGAGCTCAGCTCTTTGAATTGAAAACAGACCCGCGTGAAGAGCTATCTGTATTGTGTTCCAGTATCTCCACGTCCAACAAGTTATCAGCGGGTTGTGTGGAATGAAAAGGTCTTCCAGGCATCTGGGCTCATCTCTGCCTAGTGATTTAATTTGAGAGCCCAGATCGTAAATTGGACTTAATGTCAAACAGCAGCCAAGGCCGGGAACCTGCCTGGGTGTGCTGGGCGGCTGCAGGCCGACTACCCAGCAGGCATGCTGTCATGTCTAAGTCATTTGCTGTCAGGGCTCTGCTCCCCATGGGAGGTCCAGGTTTCGAGCATTTGCAACTGTCTAGACTGGAGGTGACAAACAGGTTGACCTTTGGGATGAGATTGATCTCTGTTTTGTGACAGGAGGCCTTTCCAGAAGAGTCTTGGGAGGAACAATTTAAAAACCTCATCATTTGCGAAAGGAATTAAACCTGTGACTCTGCCCCACCCGAACTGGAATGCCAAAGAGATTTTCTCAAAGGAGCTAAAGGGTAATGTTTGTTTATTTCGTCAGTTTTCCTGAAATGTTCGCTTAGGGCTGCAGGAGCCAGAGCGGAGGAGAAAGAGAAAAGACAGAAAAAACGTACTTTAAAGGCACTTCAACCTGAAGCCAACATGAGACTCAACTAGTGTATCTTTATCCAGCATTTCCTTTTCCCTTGCTCCGGCTGTCCTACATTCTCTTCCGTCCTCCCTCCTTCCCTTTCTTCCCCTCCTTTCCTTCTGTTCCTTTGGCATTTTTTTTGTGTGTGTGTGGGGGGGGGGAGTGTGTATTGAGATAGAGTCTTGCTATATAGTTCAAGTTGGCCTCAAACCAGTGGTTCTCCTGCCTCAGCCTCCTGAGTTCTGGGATTACTGGCATATGCCACTATGCCTGGCTTATTCTATTTGAATCTCATATAAGGCTTACCTCTCCACCCTCATGTTATATAGGAACAGTAGAGGCTCCCAATGATCAGTGCCTACCCCAGGCTGTGCAGCACATAATTGCTAAGCATTATTTATTTCATTATTACATCAAAATCTTTTCTCAAGATTTATTTTTCTGCCAAGGTGAGGAAGATTTCATCTTTTCCTGCAGCTCTGGGTGTTACATTGTGTTGAAACAACTCAAAATGACCTTTTGTTTTCCCCACAATCGTACAGCTTTAAGTAAAGCTTCTATAGCTTTGGAAGGAGGTTCCTGGAAGAGAAGAGAAGTTGTGTTGTGAGAGAGATAAAGTCGGAGCTGATCTAGAATAATGTGTCCTAATGTGGATTCCACAGGTCCCTAGACATTCTTTGAACAAAAAGGTTGTGGAACCTGACATAAAATAACCGTTTCGTGGAATGTTGTGACCGGTTTCTCACTTCGCTGAGACACTGCCTCCCGGTGCGATGATGAACACCACATGGGGCTAGTTTTCTCTGGACCACAGTTTGGAGACACTTGTACAAGCTTTACTGGTTCTAATATTTTCCTGAATCTAGATTCACAAGTTTATTAATTTTAGGAATGTGAATAGGGTCAGTTGTCGAAATTTTTAGTCTCTTATTCTGCCGTCAGGGGAGAGCTTAGCGCTCCACTCTGAAACTGCTTAGCGAGAACGGAGATGTGTCAAGTCTGTGTCAAGGCTGGAACACCGTCTTCCAAAATGCACAGCATGGCTTTCTTACACCCGTAGGCCCAGAACATTCACACAGAACACCTTTGATAAAATGTCACTATTATGCTCAAAGATTGCACACTTAAAGGCCATTTACTTTTTGGAAAAATGACCAAATTGCAATGTGTTTTTAATCCTTCTTTGCTTCCTGTCATTGACCTTCCTTTTTCTACCGTTCTTATCTCCTCCAGGTATCCTTTCACTCCACAGCTGACTGCAGCCACAGTTCACTACCAGTGCAGTTGGCCACACTGGGAAGAGCTACACTAATGCCATGCACTAGATAGCTCTAGATCCAAAGTCTTTAACTCGCTCAAAACTGGACTTCCCATGTGTGAGCCTGGCCATTCAAAAACAAGATTCCTATAAGGTTTGGGATTAATAAAACTTTCCCTGTTCAGAAATGAGTTTTATTCAGTATCTCATTCTATAGAATGTCAAATAAAATCAGGCCATTCCTTTAGTTATTTATTTTGGATTTGTTCATGTGTTTAATAGCACACTAGAGATGCTCTTTATTTGATTTAAAAATAATTATATTTATATAGAAAAAGCGGCTTCAAAGTTAGGGGGGATTATGTAAGCGTATAGCCTACTTTGGCTGCCTCAAGATGTTTATTGATTTATTTAGTGGTAATAAAACATTTCACATGGACTGCCTGTTTAACGGAGAATAATGTGTGCTCTGAGAATTCTCTCTAACTGTATCAGGAGGCTTAATTTTTATTTTATTTGTGCTGATAAACTGAAAACCCAGTCTCCTAGGTTTTCAATTCAATTCTTAAAATGAGTAAGTCCCTCTGAAGGGAATGAGAAACAGCTCTAGTTCTCCAGTGGGAAGCTTGAGAATACACCACCCAGGCATTCAGTGCAGCTCAGCCAGCTGCTGGACCATCCCTGTCTGAAAGCATCCCCCAAAGCGAGCAGTAGTCTTTAAACAAAAGAAACACGCCACTTACCTTTTGACTCCTTTTTCCACACTCAGAAGAATTGTATTCCCAGAAGGCAAAATGGCTTTGAAGTAGCCTGTGAAGTGGGAGCAACACACCCTTCCCTGACAAATGGGGTTTTCAGATCGCTCTAAGATGGCTGTCTGGTTTACACTAGGGCAGCAGGATGCCCCCGCTTCCAAAACGAGAGCTGAATTTTGTTTTCCTTTTTGTCCCATTATAGCAAATTTCCTTCCTTTGTGTTGCATGGAATCTGTTTGGAAGCAGACTAATGACTCTGGGGAGAGAGGATGAATCACAACAGAATGCAGGTCAAATCTACAGACAGTGTATATGCTCCCTATGGCAAAGGCCACATAATATTGGACACCTGCAGATAATATTAAAAGAATGACTGTGGTATAAGAAGAAAAAAAAAACAGTATCGTTTAGAATGAGTGTGATCTTTTACCCTAAATGTTCCTGGTTATGGCCCAAATATTTTTACCCTAACTCTCTCAGTGTGTGTGTGTGTGTGTGTGTGTGTGTGTGTGTGTGTGTACAGATGTGTGTGTACCTGTGAATGGAGACCAGATGTTAGCCTGGTGTATTGCTCTTCAGGAGCTGTTCACCTTTTGCTTTGGTGACAGTGTATGCTGGCCTAGAACTCTGTGAGTTGCTGTAGCATATTGGTACACTGTGTGAAAATGTACTGCTGTGGTTGGTGTAATAAAAGCTCAACAGCCAATAGCTAGGAAGAGGTTAGGCAGGAGTTCCCAGGAGAGAGAGGACTCTGGGAAGAAGAAGGTAGGAGGTGTCAGGAGACATGGAGAAAAAGAAACAGGGCATGCAAGATGAAAGAGAGGCAATGCCACTCGATAGAATGTAGATTAATACAAATGAGTTAATTTAAGTTATAAGGGTTAGGTGAGAAAAGCCTAACTTAAAAATAAAACTTTCATAGTTAATAAGAAATCTCCATGTCATTATCTGTGCGCTGGATGGGAGGACAGAGAAATACTCGTTACACTGAATGATGTAGATGTCTCATTAAAAGCTGAGTACTCCGCAATTTATATTCTCTACCCACTAGCCAGGTGTTTTTTTTTTTTGTCTCTGTATTAACTTGCCATCTACTGCAATAAGAACCCATTTTCTGACACTGAGTGAGAGATACACTCATTTATGATTATAAAAGTAAATCATTAGAAGTCAATTTAATATTTTGTTCATTTAGGATAACAGCAGTAGTAGGTTCTGCCCTAGGGCCTATGACTTACCTAACCACAGGCTTTTGTCACAGTTAACAGTGCCAGGTATATCCATCTTTGGGAACAATTTTTAAAATTAACCCCAAAGTGATTGGTTATTTCCATGCTATTTGTGTCACTGCTACATAAGGTATCTTAAGGCCAACTGTTACTGTAGCTTGCAGGATTCACTGCTGGCTAAGACTTATGATTACTTTGCTTCCCTGGTAGTGAGTGCCACCTTCCTGCATTATGAAAGCTGCCCAATAAATATGAAACTTATGGATCTTGAAACTCAATTTCTTCACGTTTTATGACTCAAATTTAGCAATAGGATGTACTATGAAGTTCTGGGGAATGACCTGAGAGAAATGTTAATAGCTTTTAATGTTTGAGGACCTATGGAAGAACTCCAAAAACTCTACCTACTCATGGAGCTGGGCTTTATATTTGATAGCCTATAATGTCCTGGGGAAGTATTGTCCCTCATCAAAAGGCAACTCATCCAAACTCTTTTTAATGTAAGCATATGTCTATGTTTTAGGAAACTTCTACAGTGGTAAGTTTCTATTTAGTTTTCTCAAATGTCCTTAGTTTAATTATCCCCCTTTATAGTCCCTCTCCTTTACCTTTTTCTTCTTCAGTTTAACCCTTCTTTTATGTCATAATTTCCTCTTTCCCCTTCCAAACCATTATATTCTCTTCTCAAAAAAGCCTATACCACCATGATTCTTTAATGGTTTTCTGAAAGTGCTGGCTAGTTTTATGTCAACTTGCATCAATCTAGAGTCATTGAGGAAAGGGGGACTCTCAGTTGAGGAAATGCCTCTATAAGAATCATCTATAGGCAAATCTCTATTGCATTTTTGATTGATTATTGATGTTGGTGGGTCCTACTTACTCTAGGTAGTGCCATCACTGGGGTAGTGATCCTAGGTGTTACAAGAAGGAAGGCCAGGATGGTGGTCCTGTATGTTAAGAGAAGGTAGACTGAGGAAGCCAGGAGAGCAAACCAATAACCCTTCATGGGCTTCTGCATCAGTTATGGACTTGAGTTCCTGCCTTGAGTTCCATGGATGATAGATTACAAGCTATAAGATGAAACAAAACCTATCTTCTCCAAATTGCTTTTGGTCATAATGTTTTTATCTCAGTAGTAGAAACTGTAACTAAGACATTGACTTCTATAGATATGCTAGTTTAAACATATGTATCTGAAGATTCAAAGCTAGAATCTGCAAATGAGAAAAAACACATAGCATTTTTTTTTCTGGGTCAAGATTATCTCAGAGTGGTTGTTTCCAGACCCACTGATTTACTTGCAAATTTTAAAATTTCATTTTCTTCACAGCTAAGTAATATTCCACTATGTAAACACATCACATTTCAAGTATTTGTTTATCAGTTTATGGACATATAGGTTGTGGCTATTGTGAAGGGTGGTGTTTCTCTGATTTCTTTCTCAGCCCATGTATCATCTGTGTATAAGAGGGCTACTGATTTTTTTTTAGTTACTCTTGTATCCTGCTACATTACTGAAAGTGTTTATGAATTGTAGAATTTTCTTGGTAGAATTTTTTGGGTTGCTTATATAAACTATCATATCATCAGCAAATAGTGAGAATTTGACTTCTTTTCATAAATCTGTTTTTAAACTAGAAAATATTTTAAACTGGTCTTAAATATTTTACATTGCTGTAGAGTTTTGTATGATACAAAATTGTTATTTTTGTCATACTATATAAATGTTTCTGCTCTTGTTTAAAATATTTTTAGATATTGATGCAAATTTAAGTTTATTTTAACATACTTTATATATGTTTCCACTCTCTTTAAGGCATTGTACCTATGAAGCTCATTTTAAAATGTATTATAAAGTTCTAATGCTTAAAGTCTACAAACTGTTAAAGGTGAATAAGAAATGTATGGTAATGAGGCTCCTAAGAGAGACATACATGAATCTAATCTACATGGTACGTAGAAAAGGACAAGATCTGAGTAAATTGGGAGCATGGGGACCATGGGAGAGGTTTGAAGAGGAGAGAAGAGGAAGGAAGGGACACAGAGAAAAATGTATAGCTCAATAAATTCAACAACAACAACAAAAACTATGGTAATCAAATTTGTGGCTATGTTAGGTATGTTTTCAAGGTCAAGCAGACATCTATTTTAGATAGACAGATGGTCTTCAAAGACTTCAGAGCCCTACAGAATATGGCATTTAAGATGTTTTAATAACATAAAGCTTTCCATCACAATAAGACTTGTCTGCTCCTGGCAGCTCCAGTTTATATAAAAAAGGATGATGGGCTCAAAGAACCTTTATATGGAGTTTGTTTGCTTTTATTATTGCAAAGTTAGCCACTAGACAAGAAACTACCCTTGCTGACAGTATGCTGTCCAAACTGGGCAAGCAGGACACACAAAAAATAATTGTTGAATGATGTGGGATTCCTTTCTGTATATGCATTCCTTTTATTAGTTAATAAATAATGAAGCAGCTTTGGCCTGTGATAGGGCAGACTAGAGAGTTTGGAGAGAACTGTGCCCAAATCCCCAAATATTGTTTATAAGTGTTCATTTACATTTAAAAGAGGATATGCTATAGAGAAAAATACTTTGCATTGGTAAGGATTTTGGTATATTGATACAATTTTTAGTTTTGTTATATGTATATTTCTGCTCTTGATAAAGGTATTATGTTTGTGAGACTCATTTAAAAATGTAATTTATAATTAAAAATACAAGTTAAAAGAGAGTCATATATAATAAACAAGCTTATAGTCATGTTATTTTGTTTTTCTAGATATATAGGGATATATTTCAGTTATATAGATAATCTTCAAACCTTTCAAAGACTTAGAATATAGTACTTAAATGTTTTAAGAATTTAGGACTTTTCATGACAATGAGACACATCTGCTCCTGGCAGCATCAATTTACTTCAAAAGGGTGATGGGCTTCAAAGAGACTTCTTATGGAATTGATTCATCATTTGCACAAGAAACTGCTCTTGCCCGGACTGCTTGATGTTATACTGTATGAACATGTGGGACATGCAGGACCCAGAGAAAAATGACTGCTGAACTTGCTTAAAGGTAAGACAGTCCTTTCGAGTTCCTGCTTCATGAAAGAGTCTGCCAGACAGTCTGTAGGACATAGAAAAAAGTGACTGGCAAACTGCCAATATAGATGAAACTGTCTTTGAAATTTCCTGCTTCATTGAAAAGTCTGCTGGATAACTATGGGACTGTAGACTGAATATGGATGCTCCAATCATACAGAATAACTTTGGGTGACTGTCCAGGCAGCAAGATATCTCTGTTAATTCTAGAGTTTTGAAAGCTGCTTACAATGAACTTCTCATTTACTTAGGTAATATTATATCATTCTGTAGTCTTTGATGGAGTTGAAGAATAGTTATAATTATTGTTTTCCTTAGTTATGATAAAAGATAAGGTAGATATAAATATTGCAACTGTAATTCTTGCTTGATACCTGTTTTGTTCTATGTAATTTTACTATGTTTAAGTTAAAACCTTCCTTTTTATTTAGACAGATAAGGGGAGATGATGTGAGAAGTCCTTCTGTGTATGTGTTGCTTTTATTGGTTAATGAATTAAGAAGCTGCTTTTACATATGTTTGAACAGAATAGAGCTAGGCAGGAAAACTAAGCTAAATGTTGGGAGAAAGTAGTCCGTGAGATGCCATGTAGCCACTGAAGGAGACAGATGCCAGAACCTTGTCAGTAGACCATGACCTTGTGGTGATGCACAAATTAATAGAGATGGGCTGATTTAAGATTTAAGAGCTAGAAAATATGCATAAGCTAAAAGGCCAAATAGTATCACAATTAATATAGTTTTTGAGTGATTATTTCAGGTCTTGGCAGCCGGGAAACAAACCAGCCGCCTCTGTCTGCAACTGAACTTTGCCAAGACAATGTAGGACAATCATTCAAAATTCTTGCTTCACAGAAAAGTCTATCAGATATTCTAGGCCTGCAGGATCAAGACATTTGCCACAACATTGCAGAGGATACTTGGGTAACTGTTCAGGAAGCCCACTGTCTCTGTCAATTTTATAGTTTTGGATTTTTTTTGTTGTGCACTTACTTGTTTACTCAAGTAATATTATATTCCTATTGCATCACTGATGGGTTTGAAGATTAGGTAATTACACTTACAGCTTTCCTTGTTACCAAATTCAGAAAAGAAACTCACAAAAGAGGTATAAACTATATGAGGTTGAGAAATATAAAAGTTTAAATTTTTTATCTACGAGAATATTTTGAGGTTTAAAATGATAATTTTGAGTTGGTAATACCAGTTAAGATAGAAAGTAACTTGGGTATCAAACTTTGGACTCGCCAAAATAGCATAGATCTATGCTCTCTGAATTTGCCAAATGCAAATGGACTGAACACTGTGAATATAATTCTTACCTGATAATTGCTATTATTGTATATGGTTTTACTGTGTCAGAGTTAAAATCTTCCCTTTTTATTTAGACAAAAGAGAAAAATGTTGTGAGATATTTTGATCTTACTCTGATACTCCTGAGTCGGATATTAAAGCTTACTTTGAGTCATAGGGTAGAGCTAGCTTCTAGTTGACCAAAATTAGCCATAAAGGTTTTGGAGGACTTACGACATATATAGAGAGACACTGGAAGGAGTAGGGTGGGCTTAGAAAGTCTCTCAGGCCTTTAGAAAATTGTGCTGGATCTGTAGGTTGCTTTTGGTGAGATGACCATTTTCACAATACTTATCCTAACAATTATTAAGTACTTGAAACTCTTTGACTCTTTGTATCTTCTTCAGCCCATTTTTTTAGTGTTATAACATTTTTATACTTTCACTTCCTTGTTAGATTTATATATATATATGGTTTTTCCCCCTGATTTTTTTCTCTGTATGTTTGTTGTTAATATATAGGAAGGCCACTGCTTTTCGTGTGTTGCTTTGTATCCTGCTCTTTGCTTCAAGTGTTTGTCAACCATGAACGTTTTCTGGTGGAGTTGTTATGCATAGAGCCCTATCATCAACAAATAAGGATCCTTTGACTTCTTTTCCTATTTTTATCTCCATTATGTCCATCACTTACCTTTTTGTGTTAGCTAAGTTTCAAGAACTATATTGATCTGAGGGAGGGAATGGAAATATTCTTGCTTTGTTCAGAATTTTAGTGGATATACTTCATGGATTTTTTCTCTTTAGTAAGATGTTGGCTGTGGACTTGTTTTATATTAAATTGATCTATATCTTATATATCCTTAGATTCTCCAGGAATTTTATCATGAAGGAATGCTAGATTTTTTTCAAAGACTTTTTTTTTTGGTGTATCTCATGAAATGACCATGTGGTTTCTGTTCATGACTATTTATGTGGTTAAGAGTTATCATCAAAAGATGTGTGTTAATTCCTCCGACGTGCAGAAATGGCTCAACTTATATAAATCAATACATATAATCCACCACATAAATACTGATGGACAGAAACCACATGATCATTTTACAAAGATTCCACCAGAAAACTTTTACAGCTGACAAACACTTGTAGCAGCTATCAGGATACAAAATAACACACAAAATCGGTATATTTGAACCAAACTCCCCAATAGAAAGACACAGATTAAAAGACTGGATTAGAAAGCAAGACCCATCTTCTATTTCCTCCATGAAAATAAACTCACTCTGAACAACAGGCATCAACATAGGATAAAAGGAAGGAAAATGTTTTCCAAGCAATTAGATTTAAGAAATTGCTAAGGGGTATTTGCCATTAAATCATAATCCATGAATCACAACAAGTCATAACCTACCCATCTTTGTTCAGACAGTGGAAAAATTTCTATATCTGTACCTTCTCAGAGCTGATACACTCTGTAATTAATGTATGCCTTCCACAGTCTCAGTGTAACTCCCTAATCAGATTTCCTCCTTCTTTTTATTTTATATTTTCTTTCTTCTATGTCTGTTTGTCTCTTAACTTAGCAAATAGCTAATAACCCTTATGAGCAAGGGTCACTTTACCAGGTTCCCTGCCATACACGTGAATGAATAGGGCATTTGAAGTTGGTCACTGACTTTGGTGGAAGCAGGGCCTAAGGATGTTAGGAAGCTCTGTTGAACTGTGTGAGGGCAGCTAATCTGTCAGTCTGGGGAATGAGAAAGAATTAGACAGAAATTCATTCTGTATATCACAGCAGGCCATTTCCCTACTTCCCTCTCATCATTACTGTTCATGATAAAGGCTAGTTCTTTCCTAGTCATTTTAAGGTTGGAACCTCTTCAATCCTTACTGTGTTTTTTGATGTTGTAAGCCAAACCAAGCCAACAGTGCACTGTGTGCCAGCTAGTTCAGGGAAGAAAATCTCATGCTACGGGAATTAATTAGAAGGGTCTGCCTTTCTTCCTTTTCTTGAGACTCAGTCACATGACACCCTCTTTTCTCACCCCAGAAGTGAATGACCTCAGGTTCTGTCTAGTCAGACACCCGATGCCTGGCATCATCTGGCTTGGATAGGAAAAAATGTTGGACATATTTAGTGTGTGTGCATATGTGTGTGTATGTGTGTATACACATGCACATGTATGTCTCATTTTCCTACTTGAAGCAAGTTCTTTGTACTTTTTAATTACTCTGCTGTGCATTAGTGTTTTCATAAGAAAGTTCTACTGAAGAAGAAGAACCCTCCTGGGTAACTTCAGTTATAAATTCTTCCACCAGTACATCAGACTTGTACCGGAAAACTCTAAAACTCTTTGTGTGTATCAAACTTCCTTCAACCTGGACTGTTTTAGAAATGACTGTTCTTATCTCTTATTTACCCATGAGACTTTTCAGTGGGTGACTTGCTGTCTTTCACATGGATGTTATTACCTCAACCATTGTATACACCAGAAAAAAAAGCCCACTAAACCAAAATAAACAACAGCAACAAAACAGGAGACACTCACAAGTCAGGTTTTAAGAGGAAGCAGAGGACTTGGGAGCACCCACTTCCAGTTTTCATTATGGCTAAATGTGGAGAAATAGTCAAGTAGTAAGGATTCACCGAATAAAACACACCTTGAGGACTGAAGAATCTCAAGAGGGATTTCTTTATAACACTTTATAAAGATTCATTTTTGGAGTCCAGTGTCACCATGGAAAGTTTATAAGTCTATTAGAGCAACATCTTTTCCCTTAAGGATCAAAATAAAATATGACGACAAGTAGGCTAGACCCATTTGTGACACAAGTTTAGTTTTTAGAAAGTTTGTAACAGTTCCGTAAGTTTAGGAATAGGTAGATGTGAGGGCATCTTTAATGCTATTAAAATGAATAAGTGGGTATCATATGATGGTCCCAACTATTGTACATGGTCAAGTAGATGAGATGCTTTTATATACGTTTAGCTGGGGAAACTTTATTTGTTCATTCATTCACTACAGGCGGTGTCAGGATATGCTGCCCAGAATTCCCTCCAGGTCTTGAGACTTGCTACTTGTCCTGACTCTCAGTTGCTGGTGCGTCACAGTCAAGACTTCTTTAGGAGGCCTGGTCCAGGCTGAAGGGAACTGCTGTCCCTAATGACCAGTTCTCCAGGGAAACTTACAATGACTTGTCTTTGTGGAACTGCATCCTGGCACATCTTGGAAGAGCCCTGCTAGCTCTCCTGCGTCTGACTCGTGTCATCTGATTCCTCTGCCAGTTCCGCTTCTCATGAGTTTCCCTAAGATCACCACCTGTAAACTGCCTGAACACATGTCTTCGCCTCACGGTCTGATTCTCAGAAACAATCAATTATGATACGAATCAAATAATACTGAGTACCTGTTTTACATCAACTATGGTGCCCATCCTGGGAATATATAGGAAAGTGGGAAGGAAAGGCTCTTGGTAGAGTGTGTAAGGATTACATTCTAGTGGGGTACCACAAGTGGCTCCACAATACGTGGATATCACCAAAGAAGGCTTCAGATAGTGAGAAAACTATCAAGGATGCAAGGCAAGACAATCTATTGAGACTTTGTTTGGGGGGGTCTGTGTACGCGTTTGTAGTATGTGTACATTTGGACTCAGGGAAACTCAATTTTAAAAGGTGTTAAGAGTTTGTTGAGAGGCTTACAGATCAATAAGGGACTGAGATACTGACACGTTAAGAAAAGGTGCTCAAAGTACGTACGAGAGGAACTTTGGCAACCATTAGAATAATTAATGAGGATGAATGATGGCGCATGCCTGGAGGAGAGAATGCCGCATAAAATCGCTTTTCATCTGGGGCCAGGGCATCACACATATCAACTCAAAGCAAAGCAAACTTTCTCATTCTTGTCCTGTTGTGTGTCTGTGCCTTTAAGGTCAGTGGATGCTCCAAATAAAAATTCTAGTGTTATTCTCCTTGAAGTTCAACTCACTGTGCTGTTTAGGATGGAGGTCAGTTCTCCATCCAGAGGCATAACCTTAGAAGGTTAGGTAGAATTTAGAAAAATTCTTTTTATTAATATTTAATTTTCATTATTTCTAGAAAACAGTTCAAAAGCAGGCCCTTTTTGTGGTGAATAAAAAAAAATCAGGTCACCTCAGAAAGAGATCGTGCAACCTTCTTTTTTAATATTGTAGAATAAATTGTTCACTTTGTAATGTAAAACTCACTCTTTTCTCTCCCCATCAAAGTATTTTTGAAAGGACATCATTATTCTTTATTAGCCGAATGCAAACAGCATAGTACTTGACAACCCTAGCCTTTCAGACTTCTTTCACCTTCTTATTTCAACACTCTTTGCAACTGCTTCACAATGCGTTTGCCTCTGATTTAAAAGCTTCTTTCTCATGAGGTAGATTAGACAGAGCTCAACTCTGTAGGTACGGAGGGCTCAGGAGTTTCTAGAGCATGGAAAGTGACAGGCCCAGAAGAATGACACAGGGAGGACTCCAGGGAGTTCCTGCAGTGTGAGGAAGTCTTTGGGGGGTGGGGTGAGGGGAGGTAAAAGATAGTTTTCCTACTCCCACCAGTATCCCAGGAGGACGAAGGATGGACCTTGTCTTCATCTACATTTTAGCTCAAGAAGACAAGGAAACAATCACTCCAAGAGTCCTGATAGTCCAGTCAACTGCTCTGGTAGAGAGTGTCACTGTTTCAGGCATTCAAATAGCAAAGGGATTAAAGAAAAATGATCAAGTGTTTAAAGCCATTGACAACAGGAAGGAAGTGGTTCTGTATTAAATGTTGGTCTGAATGAGGTGAACTAGAGGTTTTCAGTCAAGCCAAGCTTTTGTGAATTTTTGGCAATAGCTAAAACTGCAAGTGGAGTGACAAAATGGCCTTTGTAGTAAGACACTGAGGTCCGGAGGAGGGGATGTTTCTTCTCCGGCATGGCTGAGAGCTTCTTGTTTCTGCAGAAATGTATCAGTTTTCCATCAGCTTAGACAGCCCCTGATAATGAGAATAGTTAAGATAACGGTAGCATCACTCTGTACTTTCTATGCCCCAGGCACTGTGTTCAGTACTTTATACATATACATGACCCAATTTCTTCCTCACAGCCAGTTGATACATTATTAATATCATATTTGATTTATATATGTTATAAGAAAACTGTGGCGGAGCATTTAAGTGGCTTGCTGAAGGTCCCAAGTGATAGACAGCTTGTTGGTCCTGGATGAGTCTGGAGTCTAGGCTCTCAAGCAGTTGTTTTATCCTTCCTCTTTGCCACCCTGAGTCTCAACCTTCTCACCTGTAACACCAGGCTAGAAGAGTAGCCATGTGTCCCCTTCCCTCCGCTTGACACAGCTCTCAGGAATGATGTGGGTCAAAAAAGATGTCCAGGTTCTCCTCTCCACTTTCCAGAGCAATGGAGGAAGAATCTAAAAAAAAGGATTCTGGAAGGGAGATGCCAGTAGGACACTGGTGCTGATTTAGCAATGCTGCAGTGTTACATTTTCCCTGTTGGGGCTGCTTTGCATTGGTGTGATCTGGTAGAACATCCGTCAGATATGATTAACCTCTAGGGCTCTGGAAAGGCTGCATCGAGATGAAAGGCCAGGATGCAAGCTGTCTTCATGGCTCATTTACAGTAAGGCCTCAAGAAACACGCATGGTTTAAATAGTTTTCAGAATGACTGGGTCTAAACGAACCAAAAAAAAAAAAATTCCAACTCATCCTTCCCATATACTGAATTGACACCCAAGGTATACCAGCAAATCTAGTCATGAGCCTGCATGGTTGGTCCATGAAACAGCAAGTGGACTGTACAATGTCATAGCAAACCACAAACAACGACAGAAATAACCAAGCATAAGCGTTCCTCCAATTGTTTAGATACTAACTGCTCTCTTTGGAATCTTCTGAAAAGTACATCATACCCGATTTACTAAAGTTCCAGGGAAGCCACTCTCTCTCTCTCTCTCTCTCTCTCTCTCTCTCTCTCTATATATATATATATATATATATATAGTAGATGCATATACGCATGCATGTACATGTATATATATATCTTTCAAATATTACACTGTTGTCCAAAATGATCTATAATTCAGTATGTAACCTAGGCTAGCCTTGAACTGTGGCAATCATTCTGCCTCAGTTTCCCAACTTCTAACATTGCAAACATGAGCCTCCAACCTTGGTTCTGTGAATTTCTTTCACAAACTTTCTAATTTTAACTGACGTTTGATCTTCTTTGATTCACTTATTGCAAATTCAGTTCTATGGGAAAGGAATTTTTGCATTAAGTTGAGTCTAATGCAAACATAAATTTCCACCTATCTGAACAATAACAAATGTGGAAAGAGACTGGACAAGATGTGGGGGATAAAGACCAGAAGAGAAGAGAAACGGTAATATTTATTAATCCTTTGTTGTGGTGGCACTGATACTGGCACCTTTTCAGAGGAATCCCTTTTCTAGCTGGTTGGCAAAATTTCAGGAATCACAAGCCATGGGAATGAGCAAGGGATTTGGATGAGAACCAGAGAATAGATTCTTCTTTCTCTCGGCAGCAAGGCAGGTGGTGGCCATTGTTGCTGTGGGAGTTCTCTTACAGTTTTTCCTCCTGCTCATCCTCTTCTTCTCCTTCCTTTCTTCTCTTTCTCCTTCCTCTTATTCTCCTCTTCTTTCCATTCTGTTTAAGCTTTGGTAGAATATAAAAAATTCTGACCTCTAGCATTTAAAAAATCTAGATTTCATTGTAACTGTCAGTTGGGTTTATCTTGTTAGGGTTCCATTAAGTATTTACTGAAGGAGATATTAGAATTCTTAATTTTGACAGGTCATGCCTGCCAGAAAACCAGTTGCGCTGTTTGTAGATCTTCTTTTGCACCTTTCTCCCCCAATATCCAATCCCATAGTCTCACCCAACACTGCACAGCAGAACATCTGTGGCAGCCTTTCCTGTCCCTCCCTTGCTCCCATCTCCTGTGGATCCCATATAGCTTTCTCTTCTAACCTTCCTCCCCTGACTCATTGCTTTATTCCAGTTCCCAGACCCCACAGTCACCCCCTGCTACCACAAGGACGACCCCTGTTGGGACAACAAGTAGACTGAAGGTGAACTCACACCTTTCCATTCCTTCCTGAGATCCTATCCCCTGTTGAGTCAAAACCAGCCCTGTAGCAATAAAACTGCTATCGTCTCCCTTCTGTCTCTGAGCCCATCCCTAATGGACCACAAGGATTTTCTCCTCAACCTGCCTTCCCCCAAGTTATCCCATTACCCCAGCCTTCAACACCAGCAGGCATTTACTGGAAACACATCAGCTGAGCTAGAAAGGGCAACACCCTCCTAACCTCAGTAGGCATCACCTGCTAACCAATGTTGCCCAATAAACACACCAGCTGAGCGACCCAGGAAAAGAAGCAATATACAGCCATCATCCAAAGAGCAAATAGTAAGGAACAAAAACCATACCCAACAAAGAAAAAATCCAGAAACCAGCACCAAGATCTATAATCACCTCTAACCAAGATGCCTAGAAACCTAGGCATAATAAAAATAATAATGAAAGCATAATTAACTACTAGGAGACACTATATCTACACTATAGCCCAGCTATCTTACCACAACAGGCCTTGAATATTCCAACACAGCTGAAGCACAGAAAAAAAGCCTTAAAACCCCATGTACGGAGATGATAGAGGTCCTTAAAGAGGAAATTAGTAAATCCCTTAAAAATACAGGAAAACATGAACAAAATGGAAAGCCAGAAAAAAAAAAACAAAAAAACAAGCAAACAACTTAAGAAAGAAATAAAATTGAGACATGGCTCAGAGGTTACGAGCAGTGACTGCTTTTCCAAAGGTCCAGGGTTTAATTCCCAGCAACCACATGGTGACTCACAACCATCTGTAATGAGATCTGGTTCCCTCTTCTGGCCTGCGGAGACACATGCATGCAGAATACTGTATACATAATAAATAAATAAACCTTTAAAAAGAGCTCATCAAGATTTTAAAATGGAAATAGAAGCAATAAAGAAAACACAAACAGAGGGAATTCTGGAAATGAAAAAATAGAAATTTTGACAGGAATTACAAAGGTAAGCTTTAGCAGCAGAATGTGATGGAAGAGAGAAGCTCAGGTGTTGAATATATGATAAAAGAAATGGAAAGAAAATGTTAAATCTAAAAAAATACAAAGCATCTAGGAAATCTGGAACACTCTGAAAAGATCAAATCTAGGGATAATTGAGATAGAGGAAGAAGAATCCCAACTCAAAGGCCCAGAAAATATTTTCAATAAAATTATAAAAGAAAATTTTTCTGACCCAAAAAAGATATGCTTATAAAATTACAAGAAACATATAGAATACCAAATAGATTAGACCAAAAAAGAATGTTCCCTCAGTGTGTAACTAAAATATTAAATATACAGAACAAAAAAGAATATTAATAGCTGCAAGTTCAAAAGAACAAATAACGTATAAAGGCAGACTGATCAGAATTACAGTTGACTTTCTTTTCTTCCTTCCTTACTTCTTTCCTTCCATTCTTTCCTTCTTCTTCTTCTTCTTCTTCTTCTTCTTCTTCTTCTTCTTCTTCTTCTTCTTCTTCTCTCTGTCTCTCTCTGTCTCTCTGTCTCTGTCTCTCTCTCTCTCTCTCTGTCTATCTCTCTGTCTCGACAGTGTTTGTATGTGTAGCCCTGGTTATCTTGGAAACTACTTTGTAGACCAGATTTGCTCTGAATCACAGTGATCTGCCTGCTCTGCCTCCTGAGTGATGGGATTAAAGATGTGCACCAGCATGCCCCCACAAAAGAGCATTTATTGTTGTTGATTTTTACACCTGATTTTACAATGGAGACTCTAAAAGCCAGAAAGGCCAGGATAGATGTGCTGCAGACTCTAAGAGACTACAGATGCCAGCCCAGCAGAACTGGTATTGAAACATAACTGGAGAAAATAAGATTTTCCATGATAAAATCAAATTGTAATGATGTCTATATATAAATCCAGCCCTATAGAAGGTGTTAAAATGGAAATGCTGTCCTAAGGAGGTTAACCACACTTATGAAAACACAAGAAATGATCTCACACAAGTAAAATCAAAAAAGGGAAGAACACACACATGTGCATACATACACACATACTACCACCACCATGGCCAACAAAATAAAAAGTATCAACAATCATTGGTCATTATTATCTTGCAGAATCAGTGGTATCAATTCCCCAGTTAAAAAACACAGGCTAGAATGGATGTGTATCTCTTAGAAATCTGTTCTTTTCTAATGAGAGACAGAAGTAGAGGTGGGGGCAACTGGGAGGTGTAGAGGAAGGAGAAGTTGCATTCAGATTATATTGTATGATAAAATAATCTATGTTTAATTAATGGGGTGAACAAATAAAGAAAACTTAATAGAAGGAAAAAAAAGAAATGGAGGAAAAGACAAAAAATTGGAAGACATCAACAAATCCCTTAAAGAAAACCAAGAAAAAACAATCAAACATATGAAAGAAACAATTCAAGACTTGAAAACTGAAATAGAGACCATAAAGAAAACACAAGCCTAGGGAATTATAGAAACAAAAATCATGATAAAATGATCAGGAACCACAAATGCAAGCATAAATAGCAGAATGCAAGAGATGGAAATGAGAATCTCAAGTGCTGAAGATACAATAGAGGAAATAGACTCGTCAGTCAAAGAAAACATTAAATCTAAGAAAAGCTTAACACAAAATATCCAGGAAATATGGGACACCATGAAAAGGCCTGAATCATCAGTGGGTCAAAGAAGAATAAAAGGAGAAATTAAAAACTTCCTAAAATTCAAATAAAATGACCACACAACATACCCAATTTTATGGGACACAATGAAAGCAGTGTTAAGAGCAAAGTTCATAGCACTAAATGCCTACACAAGGAAGCTGGAAAAATTCCACACCAGTGAATTAACAGAACATTTGAAAACTTTAGAACAAAAAGAAGCAAACTCACCCAAGAGAACTAGATGGCAGGAAATAATCAAATTGAGAGTTGAAATCAACAAAATAGAAACAAAGAAAACAATGAGTCAATGAGACAAAGAGTTGGTTCTTCAAGAAAATCAACAAAATAGACAAATCTTTATCCAAACTAACCAAAAGGCAGTGAGAGAATATTCAAATTAAAAAATCAGAAATGAAAAGGGGGACATAACAACAGACACAGAAGAAATTCAGAGAATCATCAGGTCATATTTCTAAAACCTCTAATCCATAAAATTTGAAAACTTAAAGGAAATCGACATTTTTCTTTTCCATTCTTTGGTCAGGAGACATTTAGGATGTTTAGGAAACAACCATCCTCAAGACCCAGCAATACCACTTTTGGGTATATATCAAAGGATGCTCAATCATACCACAAGAATATGTGCTCAATTATTTTCATAGCAGCATTGTTTATCATAGCCAGTACCTGGAAACAGCCTAAATGTCCCCCGACCAAAGAATGGATAAGGAAAATGTACATTTATACAATGGAGTGCTACACAGTAGAAAAAAAAGTAATGATATTTTGAAATTTGCAGGCAAATGGATGGAGCTAGAAAACATCAAATTGAGTGAGGTAACACAGACCCAGAAAAGCAACTATCATATATACTCACTCATAAGTGGTTTTTAAACATAAAGCGAAGAAAACCAGCCTACAAATAACAATCCCAGAGAATCTAGACTACAATGAGGACCCTAAGAGAGACAAACATGGATCTAATTTACATGGGAAGTAGAAAAAGACAAGATCTCCTGAGTAAATTGGGAGCATGGAACCTTGGGAGAAGGTTGAAGGGGGGGGAGGGGAAGGGAGGAGAGCAGAAAAAAAATGTATAACTCAATAAAATCAATAAAAAGTAATAAGAAAATAAAAATAAAAAATATTCAGCAACTTCAAACCAAAACTAATCAAAAGTTTGGGTATGTTATTGTATTAATTCTCTTTCAATTCTAGGCAGTCTTTAATTTTAATTCAGAGGGCCTAGTTTGGTACTATGCTGGTTCTGCTGCTGTCATAGCAGAGTTAGTGAGCTCCCATTAGCTCAGGTAAGCTGTTTCAGTGGATGTCCATATGATCTTGACCCCTTTGCTTATATTATCACTTTTCCCTCTCTTTGACTGGATTTTGGTAGCTCAACCCGGTGCTCCACTGTGGATCTCTCTATCTGCTTCCATCAACTGCTGGATAAAGGTTCTATGATGACATTTAAGAGAGTCATCAATCTGACTACAAGGCAAAGCCACCTCCCCACAATTGCTTATGGTCATAGCTGGGGTCATCCTTGTGGATTCCTGGGAATTTCTCTAGTGCCAAGTTTCTTACTAGCCCCATAATGTCTCCCTCAGTCAAAATATCTCTTTCCTTGCTCTCCCACTCTGTCCTTTCCCTACCTCAATCAGAATTTATCCCTACTGCTTGTACTGGCTTTTTGGAATCCATTCTCTTTGGAGGGAGACCTTGCTCAGCCTAGCTATAGTGGGGAGGGCCTTGATCTTGCCTCAAAGCAGTGTGCTAGATTTTGTTGACTTTCCATGGAAAACCTTATTCACCCTGAGGAGTGGATGGGGTTGTGGTAGGGGAAAGGTGAGGGAGCAGGAGGTGTGGAGGGAGTGGGAACTGAGATTAGTATGTAAAATGAGAAAAGATAGTTTTTTTAAAAAAATAAATAAAAGAAAAATCAATAAAATGATTCCTATTGATATTCTGCTATACTAATAGATCAGGGCTGTATTCAGTTATCATCAGAGAAGCTTCCTCTAGCAGCAGATGGGAACAGATGCAGAGACCCACAGCCAGCTATTAATGTGAAGAGAGAATCAAAACAAAAGGTCTCTATCAAATTCCTCCCCTCAGAGGTCAAGGAAACCCACAGAAAAGGAGGTGGAAAACGTGTAAGAGCCAGATGGGATGGGGGACATTAGGAGAATAAGGCCCTATAAATCTACAGAGCAAAGCTCATACGAACTTCCAGAGACTGAACCAGCATGCATAGGTTCTGCATGGGTCTGCACCAGGTCCTCTGCATATATATTATAGCTTTTAACAGTATTTTTATCAGTCTTCTGAGTGTGAGTGAGTGTGAGAATGAGTGCATCTCTGACTCTTGTGCTCACCCTTGGAACCTTTTCCTCCTTTTCAGTTGGTTGCCTTGTCCAACTTCAGCACAATGGTTTTTGCTTTATCTTATTACATTTTATTTTGTTATATTTGGTTGTTATCTCTTAGAATTCTATTCTTTTCTAATGCAAGACAGAAAGAAAGTGATATGGAAGGGAGGGAAGCTGGGGAGGAACTAGGAGGAGTAGATGGAAGGGATGGGATAAAATATATAAGAAAATATATGAAAATCTGTTTCAATAAAAAGACAAAAATGCAAAGTGAAAAAAAGAATTCTTAATTTTATAAAGCGGTGGGAAAGACTTCCTGAGATTTTCTATTACAGTAGAGAGCAATCCTTAACACTTACTAGAGTGTGGGCACCTAAAATACAGAGACAGTGCCATCAACACAGTAAGTAGGCTGAGGGTGCCCACTACTGTCACTCATGGCCAGTGTCTGTCAGTGACAAACAGAAGGGATGGTTTCGGTTACTTTTCTCACTTCTGTCTTCTTCACTTTTGAGACAGGGTTTCACACGATGGCTCATGCTGGTCTGAAACGTGTGGCAATCCTCTTTCCTTTTTTTTTTTTTTTTCAGATTATAGGCATAAACTGCCATGCCTGACTTCATTACTTTTCTTTAATTTCACTTTCCTTCTTTGCAATGGCAAGACTCAAATGCAAGACAAGTGCTCTCTGACTGAGCTACGTCTTTAGCTCCCAGGAAGGAGTTTTGAAGACTACAATCCCATAGAGGATTGCAACAGGATACAACAAAATGAACAAAGTGGGGGGATGGGAGTTGAAGATAGGAAGGCTTTTAATGGAGGGGTGATTTCCCAGTAGGGAGTAGAAAATCTGAACAAACACAGAGCTTTCCTATTGGCTCAGCGGTTAAGAGCATTGCCTGCTCTTCCAAAGGTCCTGAGTTCAATTCCCAGCAACCACATGGTGGCTTACAACCATCTGTAATGAGGTCTGGTACCCTCTTCTGGCCTGCAGGCATACAGGCAGACAGAACACTGTATACATAATGAGTAAATAAATAAATATTTTTAAAAAAAGAAGATGCAGGTTTAAGTCCCTGACTTGACACTAACTTTAAACATTGTCTGCAGAGACTGGGGATGTAATTGCAATGAAAGATGAAGCAGCCTGTGTGGGGATGGTGGGAGAAGTCACAGCATCTGTTCTAAACACACCAGTCGTGACAAAAGTTTCCCCGGAGCAGAAGTGACACACAGAATGGGGAATAGTGTCAGGAAGGAGAGCCGCCTTCAATCTTAGAATAAAAAGCCCCTCCACCCACATTTTCAATCTGTGTTAGTTTTCTATACCTGCAGGTAAAAAAAAAAAATTGAAATTCCAGCAGGAAAACAAAATGGAAGTGGGATAGTTAAGATACTAGCTTCAAATCGACAGGATGATAAGGTATGCCACTTGGACCAAATACATAGAGTTATAGGGCCCTTTACACATAGTAGTGAAAAGTATATCAGAACAGTATTCCAGCACACAGCTAGAAAGATCAGGACCTAGGGATGTCAAACACATACATAAAACATACAGACTGTTGTCTGAATACATGACTGAAGAGCTTGGACATGGAGACATCAGGTCTGTGCAGCACACTGGTAAAAACAATTGCCTTTTAGGAAGGTGAATGATGAATACAAACTCTCCAAAGTGAATCTAAAAAGACACAGAAAAGAGACTTTTTGTTATGGGCGATGGATGGAGTGAGATGAGACATCAGTGTTTCCTTTTGGGGTCTGCCATCATCACACTGCTTCTCAGGGGACTAGGAGCTTTCTGCACAAACATTTTCTCACAAAGGCTCTGCTTCTCTGTTCTTAGATGGTTATCAACCATTTTTAAACAAGAGCTCTGAGGTCAAGGTAACTGTGTCAAGGCCAAGGGTGAGCAGACTCCCACATTGCCTCTTCCTTTGACCAAGCAGGCAGATGACACAAGGGCTCCCCAACTTCAATTTGCGTAGAAATTGTCAGAGCAACTTATTGAAATGAAGATTCGGATTTGGGATTCGGGTAGTATGTTTTGTTGGAGGAGGTGGCCTCCCAGCAGAGGAGGCCTGCATTTTTAATGATCAACCAGTGACGTCAGCGCTGTGGTTCCTCAGACTTCTCTAAGTATAAGAGTAGGCCATGCGGGAGAAATGAAGAGAACACACGTGGATGCGGTGAAAATCTGAGAAGTGATAGTGGGATGCATATGTGTAAGCAAGGGGAGGGAAAAAGGAAAGGAAAGAGGGAGTGAAAGGGAGATAAAGTTGCAGTTCAGCACAGAGACAAATTTGATGCCTTCTCTGCCAGTTTGGGATTTTTATTAAGAGACAGAAAACAATTAGGAAGGGCAGAAAAAGTGGGAACATTTAGCATTTCAAGAGTGAGGGCATTACTTTAAGCTGTTGGTGACTCTCTGATCTATTTTTGCTGGACAGCTTCCAACATTCTTCGTTCTTCCTCATTTCCTATATGTGTATTCACTTATTCACTTGAAATGTCCATTTTATTTTGGTTTGGCTTTTCTGAGACAGGGTTTAGTCTCAGTACGAGTCCTAGGCTAGACTCCAGCTCACGACACTCCTGCTTTAGCCCCCTGAATGTTAGGATTATTGACACAAAGTTCCCCTCTTCTGTCATCAACATTTTCGTATTTACAAATGTCCACTTTTTGCAATTCAAAGTGGATCTGTGGGTCCATTTTGTTCTTTTTGATTTCATTAGCATCTAGCTCAACATAGGCCATTGTGTAGTGCATATCTGATGCGCATTTTAGATGGAGAGATGAAACCATCAAGATGATTGTATGGCCCAGACTATCTGGACCTTTCAGACCAGGATTAAACCCAGTTTTTAGGGAAATCTTGTTTCAATGTCATCAGAAAATATTAATATAGTAAACTGGAGGATAAAGGTGGACACAACAGTTAGTGAATGTGTTTGTGTAGGCAAATGTAATCAGTTTAATATGGGAGGAAAAATAGATTCAACCAAAATATACAAGCTAATACACAAGATAATATTATGAATGATTTTCCTTAAATACTTGCTGAGTATAATACGTGGTCACAACATACATATGACTTTATGTTATTGAATTTTCATAAAAACACTGTTAGGTGGGTATTAGGACATAGAAATTGTGTTATTACGAGATAGTATCTTAGGTTGTTAGTATGATAAAGAGAAATGAGTTCAGATGCTTATATAGATAGATACCTTGGACACTTAACCTTGCAGTCCCCCATCCATGAGTTCCTTGAAGTCCAAACCACACCTTTTCTGGAAGCCTATAATACCAGCTGGGCACAATGGTCTGTTCTACTCTGGCTTCATCCCAAACATCCACCAGGATTTGCTTAACAAATAATAGGTACTGAAAAATAATTGTTGAAGGAACAAATGGTCAGCCCATTGCCCAATTGGAAATTACGTGTCCTTCCTTTCTATTGTACTCTACAAACTATAAAATATGTAAAAGAGATGATTCATTGTCCAACCTTGAGGTATGTTCTGAAATTCTTGTCTCACATTGGAAAAAGGTTTGTCAGTTATTGCTTGGTATCTCTTCTGCTAGTTCCCAAAGAGTCTTTTTTTTTCTTTTTAAAAAGTGTTTTGAGAACTTCACACACATGCATCACATCTATATTGATTCTCTAACTCCTCTCATATCCTCCCCTTCTCTCCCAAATTCATGATCCTTTCTTTAATTATTATTGCTACATATATATATATAGTCTTGTTTTGTCAGTAATGACACAAGCTAGAGCTGTCTTACGAAAGCAACCCCATCTGAGAAACATCTCCATCAGACTGTTCTGGAGGTAAGCCTGTAGGATATTTTCTTGATTAGTTAATTAATTATTGATGTGGGAAGTCACAGCCCAAAGGGAACAGCACCATCCCTGGACAGGCAGTCCCGGGATATACAAGAAGGGAGACTGAGCAAGCCAGTAAGCAGCATTCCTCTTTGGCTTCTGCTTTGGCTCCTTCCTTGACTTCTTGCCCTGACTTCCCTCAAGGTGCTGAGGTGTACGATGAATAAATCCTTTCCTCATTTTGGTCATGGTCTTTATTATAGCAACAGAAACCTAACTAGGGCACATGCTCATACACGCATGCACGCACACACGCACACCACCCTATTGAGTCTATTTTTCATTGCTTGTATGTTCATGTGTCCACGCAGGGTTGGGCAACCTATGTGGGAACTTGTCCACAGAGGAAACCGATTCTCCCTCCTCCTGCATCCACGAACCACCTGTAGTTCTTCATCATTGGTGGGAATATGTGAACTTTTCCCTGTCCAGAGAACTTTAGAGATGGATTTTCTCAAAAGTCTCCAGGATGGAATTTAAATCCCACAGTCTTACTGAAAATAATGTGTTATATGTTGTATGTATTTCCATGATTTATACACATTAAGATATTAAGAATAAAATGGTTTTTTCCATTCCTCTCGAGCACCACTTAGAGTTTGTGGTGCTCTCTGGAACTTGTGTAGACTGGAAGGGTGAATGTTGTGGGTCAAATTATATTAGAAAAGGATTTACAATAAGATTTGCAGAGCAGGATCAATGGTTCCACAGTGAAGAACACTGACTGTTTTGAAGAAAATAGGAATTCAGTTCCAGCAGCCACATAAAGGCTTACATCCACTTGTAACTCCAGTCCTTGCGGATCTGATGCCTTCTTTTGGCCTCCATGTGCACCAGGCAGGCAGTACATGTGCATACATGCAGACAAAGCACTCACACATGTAAATAAACAAAAGTCTTTAAAGTGGGCTTGTGTACAATTTTAGTGATCTGGGATGCAGCAAAAATCGACATCCGTCTCCCCATATCAATCAGTTCTCATTTTCCTTTAAGTAACCAATTATAAGTATGTTCTGATTGAAGAACTGGTACCGCATGCTTCCCTGAGCCCAGTAGCACTGCGCTGAGTGACTCCCTAGCTTTGCATCCATTTGGATGCAAATGGAAGCAGTGAATTAGAAGCAGTATGTGAGAGAGATGAATGTGTACATTAACCTACTCTACTCTGAAGAGTCTAGAAGACAGAGGCAACTGAAACAGATCTATTTCCACTGCACTTTAAACTGTTAATCATTAGTTATATGACAAATTTATGTTTATCAAGCTATTCTCCTTATATATTTTCTCATCGTTTCTCCCCCCCTCCATCTTTGTACTCACAACATAATCGCGGTGAGTTGTTTTAAATGCTGGCATAGAGGTACAGACAAAAAAAAAAATGAAATGACACTTTGAATGTTTAATGTTTGCTACAAAACATGATTGCTACAGGAGGTCACTAACTTCTTATTTATGATTTAGTACTGATGTGTTTTGAATTTGGAACAGGAGGAATGCTCACTTAAGAAGAAAGCATTAAATACTGGAATCATCAGGAATTAGTGGGATGATAGTGAAATAGAAGGAAAATAAGATTTAATAAAGTCAGAGATGATAGAAATCACTTGTTCTTTCAATTCATTCAGAGATGAAAGAAGAGGAGAGAGAGCTTGGATATATTTGAGATTTTGGGTGACTATTGATTATCTGTGGAAAGAAAGGTCCTAAGGTCAAACTACCTGTCAAAAGAAAATCTCAAACATAGACCCTTGGGAGAATGTGTTTTAGCTAGCCAGGCTGGTGATGATTTGGACCAGGCAATCATCCGCTGGTCCAGGAATCCTGGCAGACTTGTCACCTGCAGACTTGGCATGAAAGCCATCAATCATTGGGCTTAAAAACTCAGGGGAAGAGGTGACATCTGGAATTGGGCTTCTTTGGGTTTTTGTGTATGTGTGCTAGGAAATTGATTGCACAGCCTTTAATAGTAGCAACCAGCAAAATAACTCACAATGAGGTATGAAATTGGGCAATAAAATTGAGACCTCTTAGAGATTTGAACGGAAATAACAAAAACACACAAAAACAAGGACAGGGTTTGGTTGCCTTGTGAAGTTGGATCAGGAGAAAAAAATTTATAGGATCCCAGTGTTTTGCTTAATTCAAAATTATATAAACACACAAATCTCTCTCCCAAGGCATGGATTATGCAAAACAAAAATTTGTTAAATATGCTGAATGGAGCATTCACATAGCAGAGCAAGTGTGTAATGAAATTTATTTCTCTCTACCTCCTCTACAGCCAGGCCCACAGCTTAGTCAGACAGGCAAAGTGCTCTGCCCCAAGGACTGAACTGGCCTCTGTGTCAGTCAGTAATAGAACCCTTTTTAATTATGCTTTCATTTCCCAGCAGCCTTTGCAGTTAGGTGGTCATGTGACTTGGTTATAACCAGTCACCTGTCACTTCAAAGTTTGCTTGGTAGAATCTTAAAAAGATTTTCCTGCTCTCATAAAGATGCTGAGAAAAGACCCTATCCCCTCACTTATTTCTCTCTGCTTTGAATGCTATTGTGGAGATGTGCTGGTTGGCTTGTGCTCCTACATTAGATGGGACTAATGTAGGAAAACCGATGGAACATAACTATTGAAAAGCCTGGTTTTCTTATTTCATTTTTTTAGCCTAGATTTTTGGAGATATTTATTTGGTTTCTAATTCAGAGCATGGAGACCATGAACCACGGGTCCAACATTGCATGGGGAATAAAGCATGAAATGTTCCAACTGCAGAAGTAAGGACTTTGTTTCTCCTTTGAAGCCAGTGCAGGCCATTTGGAGTTGACTTGCTTCCAGCAAGATGACAAAGGTTTTGAGTGTTCAATTCTGAGGTTCCTTGACCAAGAATTTTTGTTGAGGAACCTTTTGGTCATCCTTTGACACGAGACATAGACACATTATTGAGGAAAAAATGAGATTAGGAATAACAAACTTATCTCCCTGCGCTATTTTACTTCTTTACCCCACCGCCATCAATCTCCACCTACCCCCACCCATCCCTGACAATTTAGTAGCAAGTAAATGGTCAGAGAAGTGAAACTATTTGAACTATTTCACTTCTCAGAAACCTTTCAACTATTATTAGTCTTTGGAACCTTGTCCTATTCATATGCCCTCATTTGAGAATTTGAGAATTGCTGTCTGTTAGTTTTAGCTAAAAGCATTCTGATGACTACCAACAGAAAGTCAAGGAAAGATGGGTGGATTATAAAGTATAAAATATGGGTATTAGAGGGCACATCCAGGGTCCGGAAAGGCTCATCCTGTGTGTGGTAATGACATTCAAACGAAAGCTACTCAAATGAGTAGAGGTCTAAGTGATAGAGGAGGAAATAATAGAAACAGTGAAGGCAACCCAGGCCAAGTCTAGGCAGTAGAGGCAGTAGAACTTCATTATACCAGCGAGAGAACTGAAAGGCCCAGTTTTAACTCTTGCCTTCAGTATTTACTAGCTGGCTGTTGTCAACTATGTTAGCTGTCTCACCCAAAGATGATGTATTGGTAAAAACTGAACAGTAATATTCCCTTAGGGAGTTCTTATGAGATAACTTCAGGTATCAGTACTCTTGTGCAGTACACCAACATTTTGGTCAGTGATAGCTCACACATACAACTGTGATCCAAGATGGCTATAATGGAGATGAAAAATTCATGTCACCTAAGGACATTATAGTTATCATAATGTGTTGCAAAACATGTTATCCCCCAACCCCTAAGCTAAGGGTTTTTCTAAGTAGCCTTCAGCTTGTTGGTCCTACAGCTCTGTATTGCCACAGTTGGCTCATTACTTTCTTAAGTGTGGTGATTCTGGTGTAAACAACTCTACCACATTGCTAGTTATGCAGAAACATAGCCTATACAATCATATCAAGAACATAATACTTGACAATGTGAACAAGTTACTATTTTTCTGTTTTATGTATTTTCAACTAAATTTGTACCAGCAGTTTAGATCAGAAACAGTGTGCTGTTAAGCTATTCTAGTCCAACAAGAGCCATGCTTGTCTTGTGTTTACTATATTGTCTTCGTTCTGTTGCTGTCATAAAACACCCCAACTGAAAACAATCTGGGGAGGAAAGGATTTATTTGACTTATACTTCCATATCACACTCCATTAGGGACAGAGATCAGGGCAAGAACTCAAGGCAAGAACCTGGAGGCATCAACTGAAGCAAAAGCCATGGAAGAAAGCAACTAACTGGCTGAATCCCTATAACTCGTTCAGCCTGGTTTTTCTTGTATAGTTCAGGAGCACCTGCCCAGGGATGGGGTTGTCCTCTGTCGGCTGGTCCATCCACATCAATTATTAAGAAAATGCACTGCAGGCGTGTCTACAGACAATCTGATACAGACATGTTATCAACTGAGCATCCTCTTTCCCAGTAACTTTAGTTTGTGTCATGCTGACAGAAAGCCAACAAGGACTATGTCTCTTTATGGCATCACAAGGTTACTTTGGGTGACTGACCTATACCATCTTAGTGTGTGGAAATACGCTAGGTGATCACCACACAAGGTAAATTTTCTAAAGACTCTTTTTTCAGAATGTGCCCCAACTGCTAATGTGTGACCGCATTAAACTCACGGTGTCCAGAACTAATTATGTTTTGAGTGGCAGAGAGTGGATAATGAGTTGTTTTCAATTAGTGATGAATATAGAACATTTTTTGGATCATTTATAAAGGTCACTGGAACACATTGCAACTCATGTTCCAGAGAAAAGGTTTGGGCTGCTTGTTTTCTTTCATTTTGTCTAGATTTTCATGCCTATTCCTATGTAGAAATAATTTCAGCAAACAGGGAAATAGAAGGGTAGAAAACCATGAGGATGTAAAGACTTGGCAAGGTTAGTCTAGTTTTAAGCAGAAGGAGGGCAGCAAGCAAATGCTGCGAACACCATAGCAGGAGCTCTTTCCTCACAAGATACCCAGGAGCCAGGGAGAGGCTGAGGCTCCAGGTTTATGCTTAAGGTCAACAAGGACCCTTCTCCCCTGGCTCGTGTGTGCACACCACAGTCTTACCTAAGAGACTTGGGGCCTAGAGAGGGTGTCAATCCTCTCTACAGCATCAGAGTGCTAAGTATCAAGCCATTGCTTAGGCTGTTCAGACAATCTATAATGGAAATTTCATCAGGTGTGAATGGAACTAAGGGAACTTTGGGGAAACAATGGGCAAGGTAAATTTGAGGAGACTTTCGATGAGTTGAAATATAGGAGGGGAATAGAGGAGGAGAGAATGCTACCGCATCTCTGAAAGTGGACGGCTGACTGATAAAAGTGGAGGACAGTGAATATTTTTGGAATAGTATAAATAATGGCAATGGGCAATTCACTCCAAGCCCCCCCTTCCGCCCCAAATCATACATTTGCTCATGTTTAAGATTTATTTCTCCAAAACTGCCAATTTTGATCCATCCCCTTGATTCCCACAGAGTATCAAATTTAGTGTTCTCATATCCCTGAACCTGTTTGTACATTTCCCCAGTGCAGGTCTACAGGCTTCCTGCCAGTTTGCACACCCTCATTTCCCTCTGTGCCCTCGACTCTTCCCAATGGCAGGAAAGGAAGTTGTTAGCATCTGGCAGGTGAGGCCATGAGTGGTAGTGCTCCAGGTAACAGAATTAAAGAAATACCTGCCTCACAACAGCCTTCATGCTGGAGTGAGAGGAATTCAAAGAAACAGAAATACGGCAGCATTTTGAAATCCCTGAGTGAATGGCCGACCGTCTGTGAAAACAGATCTGCCTACAGAGCACTGTCATCGGCTAATGGATGCCAGTTTTGTCGGAGAGGCCTGATGGAGAGCACGGGCATGGGAAAGGTTCCTCAGAGGCAAAGGATTTCAGGTGAATCTGTGAATAAGAGTGACCACATTTACGATCCAGATGAGGCAAGCAGGGTGATGCCTCACAGAAGGAAAGGGCATAGAGAAGTGTCAGGAGGCAGAGACAACACAGTCATAATAAGCAAATATGAGTTGGGCCATGGTGGTGCACGTCTTTAATCCCAGTACTCAGGAGGCAGAGGCAGGTGAATCTCTGTCAGTTCAAGGCCAGCTGCAAAGTGAGCCACAGGATAGCCAGGCCAAAAACCAAAACCAAAAACTGAAAAAAAAAAAGAAGTTAAAAATCAAATATATTTTCTGTAAAACTGAGATTCCTTTCATGGTCAGATGTAAAGCTCTGACCCTGGGGCACATGAAAAGCAGAATTCCTGAGTCAGGAGAAGAGCAGGTTGCTTATAGTGAGACTGGTGAGTCTGAATTTCTTCCCAGTCTGTCTCTAGCCGCCTCGTAGCTGGACTGGGATTGTGGGAACTGCTAACTAAGACGACTGGAGTTTATATGCTTAGTTCTCCAGAAGAGGGAACCTAATGAAAACGGTTCTGTTTTTTCCTTTTCTTTTTCTTTTCCTGAGAAAATGGTTCTCAGAGGAGGAATTGAGAATTTTGAACTGTGATTTCAGAACTACACGAGGACAGCACTTGTGAACTCTATAAAGCATGTGTCAGCATGAGGTACTGGGGTGGGCAGGTGCGAAGTCATGCATCATGACATCAGACTAGAAAATGAGATGCAGAACAGATCTCTGAGAGCTTCGAACCTCCTGCTAATCAATGCTGCATCCGTAGCAATAGGTGGAATGTGACTTTGGTGAAAATAATGAAGGTGTCCCTTGGAGATATAGATAAGAGGATTGCCACAATTAACAATAATTTCATAAGATTTACCTTCAAAGCAGGCTTATCAGGGGGAAAAGTATTACACAGAAGTCTACAATCCCAGAGAACATTATTTGACCAACTAAGACAAAAAATGTTAAAGCAGAGTGTACCGAATTGAACATCACACGTTGGCTGCACTTGTATTAAGGCTGTGAGGAAACTCTCATCTGATAGCCTCAAAACTGATTTCTGATTACTAAAACCAGAAAATGGAAAAACTGACCCACTTAGTTTTTTGAGTAGCTTCATCTGAAAGCCAGCATGTTAAAGACTATTTAAGATACAGGTTGCCAGATGAAGTTGTGAAATAATAATTAGGTTCCATACAGGCATAAGGAGATCTTGGAAACTCTGCAAAGTGCTGGTCCATGCTGTGTTCAAAATTTAGCTCTACTAAAACACATGCAGTGCAGGTTATAATGCCACCCAGATTCCCCTACCCAGATTCCCTTCAGCTCTTGCACAGGGTACACCACCAAGGCTTTCCTAAGGCAGTCCTTGGCTTGAGGAAGGCTAGGTGACTACCCAGTTCCAATGACCAGTTGATGCAGAGATAGAAAGGCCTGCTCCTCTACCCGCCTTTGTAAAAAAGTGTGGGCCAATCTGACTGAGCTACGGAATGATTGATAGTTCATTAAACATCACATTACTGTTTGAAATGATGGACTGAATGAAGAAGGTTCTTGCCAGTGAGTGGGCACTGTGCAAACTATTGGGTGTAACAGGGAAAGGTTTCTCTATCTTGTCTCAGCTGCAGCCACCTTTGATTTCACCTGGAGCACGTCCCTCAAACTCACCTTTTCTACCCCATTCATAAAACTCCCATGGGGATGCATCCAACTCTACTGTAGAAACTCAGGGTCATGATGTGTTCCAGCTAACTGCGTGTTTTGGCTTCTGTTAAACCACTCGCTTGCTTTACTTCCTCCTGCATCTGCCAACCAACTTGTAGTTTTGTGCTCTTTGCCTTTAACATCTCCCTGTAAAAAGTATTTGAGACTGCCCTTTGAGAAGAATTCCCTCCAGGCAATTGTTAGCCTGTTTGATAAAGACTCTCATTTCCGAGTTTTGTCATGCTGAGTGCTCTTTGGGTCTCTACCCTGCAATAATGAGGACCCAAAGAGAACAACAGGATGGAAGGAAGGAGAACTTCCCTTCCTGTCTCTTTCTGACTGCTTGAGTTGGGCTCTTAATCTTGTCTTGTCCTCATTACCTCCATTGCTGTCTTCAGTTCTCAGACCTTGGGGCCAGGACTGAAAATGATACCATGATGGATAGTTTTATGTCTACTCGACCCAAGCTGGAATCATCTGAGAGGAGAAAGCTTCAACTGAGAAAATACCGACATAAGATCAGCTGTAGGCAAGTCTGTAGAGCACGTTCCTAATCAGTGATTGATGTGGGAGGGGCCAACCCACTGTGGGTGGACTGGTGGTCCTGTGTTCTATAAGAAAGCAGGCTGAGCAAGCTACAGGGAGCAAGCTAGCATGTAACAATCCCTCCATGACCTCTGCATCAGCTCCTGGCTCCAGGTTCCTGTCCATCTTGAGTTCTTGTCCTCATGCTTTTAGTGACCTTTTATAGGGAATTGTGAGTGAAATGAATCTTTCCCTTCCCAGGTCCACTCTAGCAAGAGTTTCTTTGAAACCCCTTACACTGACATCTACAGATCAAGCTTTCTTTCAGGGAAGCCAACCTATGACAATGAGTTTTAGATGGCCTGCAATTTCCCAGAGAATGCCTGCCTTCTGTAAAACCAAATTTCTTTTTATTTCAAATGAGAGGTGAATTGTTCAAAAAATAATATGTATGAGGTTTTTTTTTTTAAAAAAATTAAGTTCTTCAAAACATATTTGAATGACTATAAACTATTTAAGATAAAAAACCTACTAAACTTTGCTGATGCTTCTCATGTCAGAATAACTTTAGTACTCTAAATTGACTAATATATTAGAAAATGAAAAATATTGTTCCCTATAAGAATATAGATAGAAAATTTCTATATACCAGAAATTGACTCTGGCTGTATGTCAAAAGAACAATGTAACATGAGCAATAGAGTTTACTCGGAGACCATGGAGATGGTTTAGGAAATCTATCAAAATAATTTGTTACATCAACAAAGGAAATGAGGAAAGCCAATGATTATATCAATAAATGATTGGAAGCATCATAAAATCCTCAAGCTCTTCCTAATAAAAATTCCAAGAAAGTTAGAAATAAAGAAAACTATTTAAATATAAAAGTCTTTTGCCAAAATTCAATAGCAAGTTCTATAACAAATTGTGAAATCCTGAAACTGTTTTATTAAAAAAATAGAGTCGATTGTCGGTTAAAAAGAATGTTTAGTGAAATTGATCACATTGACTTAAGACCCTCTCCTGTGTAACTGCCAGGGTGGGTTTAAGCATCTCTTTCCTTAGTACATTGGGACTTTAGGCAAACAGGTGTATGCCTTGTGGGGTTTTGCACCTCAGTCTCTCACACAAAAAAATTCCAGATGGCATAAACAATTGAATAGATATAATACTAGAATTTTGTACTTTATAAAAGGCATTTTATATTTTCTTCACCACAAGAGGTTTGTGTCAGTTTGATTTATTTATGAAATGCTGAGCATACCACGAGGACAATTTACAAAAGTTGTTTCAATAAGTCTATCCAAAGAATTATATCTGTATCTAGGTTCAGTTCAGAGACTTATAAGGTCACACCTTTTTATTTTTATTATGCAGTATTTCTTTGAGACATTAAAATACCACATAGCTTCTTACAGTAACTTTGAAGGCTCTTTCTTTGACTATTCTAAGAAAGATAACGTTCAGAAGTTGAGCTGTGAAAATCTTGGAAATATAGTACTACAGCTCACTAAAATTTTGTTTATACAACTTAGAAACACCAAGAAACTAATGGAAAAAACCCAAACAAATTGTGAAATATTTTTCTAAAAGTAATTTATGTTTGATGCCCCTCCTAGCCTCTAAAACCAAAATGTTCTATAACATGCCTTTAAAGTTTCAGAGGCCATGCTTAACTTCTCTGGAACCAGGAATTATTTGGCTTGGTGTTGTTGAGCCCAGACCTTCCCTGTGTAACCTGCTGCTGTCCCTTCAGAGCTGAATACCTCTTGCTGCTGTCTTCTCTCAAGGGCTTCTTAACTGATCACCCTGAAATGTGGTCAGTTAACACAGGTTGATGTTCAGGAAAATGAACTGAATGGTGAAGGAAGAGACAGTTTTGATGAAAACATTTGAAGACTTGATTTCACCCAGAATTGAAGTTGGCTTAGTGACAAGGGAAAAGCAACTTACAGAAAAAAGAGATAATTTTGGCTTATGGTTCCAGAGGAAGAATCTATAATGGCAGGGAGGTACGGAGACAGGAACAGGAAGCTTAGAGATCACATCTCAACTGCACCCAGAAAGCAGAGAGAGAAGGCACAAAATGAGCCCATAAACCCTCAAAACCCATCCTTAGTGATGTATTTCCATATCTTCCTCAAACAGCACCGCAAACTGGGGACCAAGTTTTTGAATGCATGATGCTATAAGGGACATTTCTCATTTAAAGCACTATGGTCACTAACGAGTTTTGGACTGAGATATGAACGTGAGAAACACGAATGTCCCTAAAGCTATTATTGGAGATGAGATGTTCTGGATTAGATGTGTTATATAAGGAATAAAAAGGCATGAGAGTCCAGAAGCACACCTATATGCATGGATGGCTAGAGAAATATTTTTCATTAGGTTGAGTCAAATAACCCCCCCTCCCCCCACCAAATGGCTGAATAGAGTTACCTAGAAGGGTCAAAGAAAGATTAGGAGCACAGGAAAACTCAGATATGGAAACTAGGCTGTGTGTGAAGGGTAAAAACTAGAAGGTGGTGAAGGTTAAAAACAAATATGCTATGAAGGGCAAGAAATTTGTAACTTTGTCCTGAATGCATCAGGCCAGCATTATTATTACGGGGAAATACACACTCGAGGAGAAAAGAAGAAATCTTGAGAAATTCTAGATTATAAAAGCACTTGTCAAGTTTCCAGTCTTATCTTCAAGCTAGGAGAATTTGGGTGTCTTACAAGGTAGTTCTGGGGAAGAAGGTTGAGAGAAAAGATAGATGAGAAAGTCAGGGGGCTCCCTAACTGATGGGACGCTTTCCCAGACTTTCACAAAACTGCAAACATGAATCAACATTTGTTTGATTTAAGTGATTAGTGTAATTATTATACCTGTGCTATAATTTGGAGATGGCAATGGAATGGTTTCCCTAAGCTCATGAGGTTTGAAGGCTTGGTTTCTAGCTGGTGGTGTTGTTGAGCATGGATCGAACCTTTACAGTGGTTCTCAACCTTCCTGAAGCCACAACCTTAAATACAGCTCTCCATGTCGTGATGACTCTCAAACATAAGCTTGTGTCTTTGCTGGCTCATCACTGTAATTCTGCTACCGTTATGAACTGTCATGTAAAAATCTGATATACAGGATATCTGACATGCGACCTCCACGGGGTCATGAGTCACAGGTTAAGAACCACTGGTTTAGGAGATGGCAGTAAGCCACTGGGGAGTGTCTTTGAAGGATTCATTTTGTCCTCAGTTTTCTCTTCTTTCTGCTTCTCCTCCTTCGTAGTTTCTTTCTCTCTCGAGCTCCCTTCCTAGCTGCTGTGAGGTAAGCAGATTTCTTTGCCTTGCCATGCTGCAACAGGCATAAAGAAAACAGTGACAGCAGGCCATACTCTAAGATCTTTGAAACCATAAAACCAAATAAGATTTCTTTCTTTAACTTTTTATATAGGATTCTTTCCCCTCAGAGCAATGAGAGGCTGACTAACAAACTAGAAAAGGTATACAAAGGGAGGGAGAGTAGGTGAGAGAAACTGAAACTATGGATAAAAAAGAGAGCTGGAGTCTGGATGGACAGAGGAGGTGAGGTCCAATTGTAAGTCTGGGACAAGTGCACACTGAACTTTCAGCTTCTCAGCTGTGTAACTGTCTTGAGCTATAGTGTTTTAGTTTGTAAAAATAAGGACATCAATACTCCCTACTTCACAACATTATTGTGTGCATGATCCTGGCACATTGTAGTTCTCGGAAGATTCTTTACAAAGTTTATAAAGGATGTGGGCATTCATAGGCTATAGGACCAAGGAGTGAGGCAATTTCTAAGGCAATTTCTCTAAGAACACAGAGTGAAAAAAAATGCCTACATTCTATAAAAGATTGAAGATGTTTACGGGATTTAGCCACAGGGATGGTGTTGTTATTCCTAGAAAATATAATTTTAATAAAATGGTGTGGATAGAACCCAGAGATGCTACATTTATTTGGAAATGACTACACGGGGTCAATGATAATTAAAAACAAAACCTTGTCTATAAAAGGCAGGAGAAGAGGAGGAGAGGGGAAAGAAAGAAGAAAGAGGGTGAATAAGAACATGAACAGCACAGGAAGCTGGGGCAGGGAAGAATGACTGTCTTAAGATGGGATAAATCTGAGCCTATTCCATCTTGGTGGGTTAGAACCTTACCTCAGAGACCGCCCATCACTCAGAGTTGTGGAACTGTCTCTTCTAATAAAAACTGTCCTTTGATATCACAAAATTTGCCTCCGTAGTCCTTTGCTCTATATCCCTGCTGTCATTTAGATTTAAAGAACACAGTGAAGACATAAAAAGTTCAGCCTGTTGGGAAGCTTAAATTTGAATCTCATGCTTTGAGAGGCTTATTAAATTGCCATGGTTATAAACTGAGCCCTAATCCGTGCCACAAAGTCTCCTGTATTTTCTTCCCAAATGCAGAGAATCTTCGTCCTGGGATAATGACTCATCAATAGCTGGAGGCATCATCAAAAATTGAGATAATTACCCCTAACAGGAATAAATGAATTTTGAGTGTATCATCTCCTGCCACTTTATGCAGAGCAATGGAGGTTAACAAGACAGGGTGACTCTTGGCTGGAGAGCTACATATAAGTCATTCCTAATTGGGGATTTCACCTTTGTTCTCCTGCACAGCTGCCAAAGAACTTTCTACATGTGACTTGAGATAAATGAGAAAGTTGGGGATGTGTTTGCAACCCTGAGATGAATGACTTGGTGATTCCTTTGAAATCCTAAAGAGAATGGAAGTGATTAAAATGACATTAAAAAAGAATAACTCAGAGAGTTCAGAAATCTTAACGGAAGAGTCATGGCTCAAGGAAGCTCATGATTAGTGGTTCTGGGACTCTGTAGCTCACTTTGCTTTTGTTCATGTAGAGGGAGGCCGATGTGGAAGACATGCTCTAAGGAGAATAATAGAGTCGAGATGAGGGATCAGTACTTGGGGGTCAGAAGAATGGCGTCCAAGGAAAGCCTCTAAAGGAAAACCATGTTGGCGGTTGCTCCGTGATTTTCCTTCCTTGCTCAGTGGAAGGGTAAAAGATCAATATCCATACGTGAGCCTGGTCAGGTGACGCTGTAGCAACAACTCTGAGTGGAGATTTGGAGTTATGAAGTCACAGATCCAGCTGTTTATGCTGAGAGTAATTTGGTGATTCCAGGCAAGCACTGTGTTCCTCAGACCTCCCTCCTTTCCCACACATAAAGTAGTAGAAGGAAATGAGCACTCAGATGCTTGCCCATTCTGCAATTCTAGACATCTTCAAGGATGGATGGAGAAATACATATATAGGAGAGTTGAGAGAAACAGTTCTCTTCATTTGCTTGGTGACTTTCATGTGTCATTTGATTACATGGAAACAGGAAGAATGGGTACCAAATCCAGACATCTTAGGTCAACATGTGCTGGCAGTAATATTCTTATATAAAATTTTGGATAAACATTTTTTATACACTTTTACCCCAAGTATTTAGTTTTCAATTTCTTAATCTTTGGAATGCTGGAAATTACTTTTGGCATGCCGGCGATTCCTGGGATACAGCTTTCTGCTGTTTGAAACAGAAATGGTTTCAACCTCAAAATAACAGTGCCTGCTAAGCAATTCAAAGTCTTCCAAGTCACACAGACTGTCAGAAGCCAGAGTCCATTCTTTTGGAGAGGCAATGTGTTTGCCCAGTCCATGAGATTGAGATCAGATCTGGGTATTATTTTTTCAGGTCCCTGTTGGATAACAGACAAAGAATACCTGAGTTGCCTGAGCTGGGCTTGTGAATGACAGCTCTGTCAGCATTTTCTTAGGAACCATTCTCTTAGGAGCCATATTTAATCCTTTGAACAAATTAGAAAGGTCATAGGTGTATTTTCACAGAATAGCCCCTCTCCTTGGAAGCTTTATGATTGGCATGGAGGTTGCCACACACTTAGCAATCAAAAATGTTTTAAAAATACACGATGAACACATACATAGGATGTCTGAAAGAGGCTGTGAGATCGAGCATCAGGAATTTTCCCAGTTAAACTTTAATTACTGCTATCAATTTTGATCTATTATGTATATAAGAGGATTGACAGTTCATGAATTTCTGACTAGATTCTTCTGAACTCATCTTGAGTTACAGCCTTGGCTTTAGAATGCTTTAATGGCATTTGGGTTTCTTTAAAAAGGAACTGAGAGAGAGTCTGCATGAATATATGAACATCTGTGGGTCAGGAAGGGATGATTTCATGTGGGAACACCTTTCCAAATGAAGTAGCGGGTACCTGCTTTCTGGGATTCTATTGCTATTGTAGGCAAATACAGTCTCAGGAAGATGTGAAATGGTACAGGTCTGACTGAAGGAGGACGTGATTTCTTTTGACACCAAGAAGCACCTGCACTCGGGTTACTCAGAAAATGCTAACTCAGTCGTCAGTAATCATCCTAGCCTCTGACGGCCAACGTGACTGCCAGCATTCTTTCAACTTGGCAATATTTATTTTTGATCAAAGATTTTCACTTTTGATTAAGATAATTTTCCTGGAGGCTCTGCCTGTTTGAAGTAAGTCTCACCATCCAGAACCAATTCTGAAGGTTCCTCTGATCATCATTAAAATGTACTAATGAGCCCTGAATATGAATACTACAGATGACTACCAAGGTAGGGCCAAGCATCTGGAGAACCTTTGCACCCTGACAGTTTGTATTTGTATGTTGAAACATCATTGCTGGCTTGTTTGATATCACCTATTTATTAGGTAGTAAGTAATTATTATATTTATTAATGAAGTAAACATAATCTCTTTTTTTTCTTCTAAGAAAGAATTAAGGAATACATGATGGCTGATCACCTAATCCATTATCTTTATGTATTATTGATAAATGGATGGGGCCCTGGAGAGTGAAGTTAAATTCACATCTTCTGTGGCTTTGGATTTTGTAACAGATACTTTGCCACATCTTGGAAGATTCTGTAAAACTGCTGCATTTCCCTGAAACATCACTATGGAAAATTTTCTAAACTGTGGCCAATCTTACTCTATATTTTTGATAGTCAGTCATTGGTACACAAAGCCTAGAATGCTTTCTTTTTTAGATTCACACCTCAACACAAATGCAACCCTAATGTCTTTTTTTTTTTGTCATGTGGAAATTTTATTTTTTTTCGTTTATTTATTTATTAAAGATTTCTGTCTCTTCCCCGCCACCTCCTCCCATTTCCCTCCCCCTCCCCCAATCAAGTCCTCCCTTGTCAGCCCATAGAGATATCAGGGTTCCCTGCCCTGTGGGAAGTCCAAGGACCGCCCACCTCCATCCAGGTCTAGTAAGGTGAGCATCCAAACTGCCTAGGCTCCCACAAAGCCAGTACGTATAGTAGGATCAAAAACCCATTGCCATTGTTCTTGAGTTCTCAGTAGTCCTCATTGTCCTCTATGTTCAGCGAGTCCGGTTTTATCCCAGGTTTTTTCAGACCCAGGCCAGCTGGCCTTGGTGAATTCCCGATAGAACATCCCCATTGTCTCAGTGTGTGGGTGCACCCCTCGCGGTCCTGAGTTCCATGCTCATGCTCTCTCTCCTTCTGCTCCTGATCTCCAAAACATACAAAGAACTCAAGAAATTGGACACCAAAAGAACACATAATCCAATAAAAAAAATGGAGTACAGACCTAAACAGAGAACTCTCAACAGAGAAATCTAAAATGGCTAAAAGACACTAAAGGAAATGTTCAACGTCCTTAGTCATCAGAGAAATGCAAATCAAAACAACTCTGAGACTCCATCTTATACCTGTAAGAATGGCCAAGATCCTTATTTAGCTTCTCTAGGATCACTAATTATAGGCTCAATGTCCTTTGTTTATGGCTAGAAACCAAATATGAGTGAGTACATCCCATGTTCCTCTTTTTGGGTCTGGCTTACCTCACTCAGGATAGTGTTTTCTATTTCCATCCATTTGCATGCAAAATTCAAGAAGTCCTTGGTTTTTACTGCTGAGTAGTACTCTAATATGTATATATTCCATACTTTCTTCATCCATTCTTCCATTGAAGGGCATCTAGGTTGTTTCCAGGTTCTGGCTATTACAAATAATGCTGCTATGAACATAGTTGAGCATATACTTTTGTTGTATGATAAGGCCTCTCTTGGGTATATCCCAATTAAGGAGAACCCAAAGAAAAACATATACCCATCCTCCTGAATATTAACCTTCATCAGGCGATGAAAGGAGACAGAGACCCACATTGGAGTACCGGACAGAAATCTCAAGGTCCAAATCAGGAGCAGAAGGAGAGAGAGCACGAGCAAGGAACTCAGGACCGCGAGGAGTGCACCCACACACTGAGACAATGGGGATGTTCTATCGGGAACTCACCAAGGCCAGCTGGCCTGGGTCTGAAAAAGCCTGGGATAAAACTGGACTCGCTGAACATAGCGGACAATGAGGACTACTGAGAACTCAAGAATAATGGCATTGGGTTTTTGATCCTACTGCACATACTGGCTTTGTGGGAGCCTAGGCAGTTTGGATGCTCACCTTACTAGACCTGGATGGAGGTGGGCGGTCCTTGGACTTCCCACAGGGCAAGGAACCCTGATTGCTCTTTGGGCTGGGGAGGGGGAGGGAAATGGGAGACGGTGGCAGGAAAGAGACAGAAATCTTTAATAAATAAATAAATTAAAAAATAAAAAAATAAAAATAAAAAATAAAAAAAATAAAAACAACAACAACAAAAAAGAATGGCCAAGATCAAAAACACTGGTGACAGCTTATGCTGGAGAGGTTGTGGGGTAAAGGGAACACTTCTGCATTGCTTGTGGGAATGCAAGCTGGTACAACCCCTTTGGATATCAGTGTGGCGATTTCTCAGAAAATTAGGAAACAACCTTCCTCAAGACCCAGTAATACCATGTTTTTTGTATATATTTAAAGGATGCTCAATTGTGCCACAAGGACATGTGCTCAACTATGTTCATAGCAGCTTTGTTTGTCATAGCCAGAACCACAATCCCAGTGAACTTAGACAACAATGCAGACACTAAGATAGACATACATAGATCTAATCTACATGGGAAGTAGAAAGTAGAAAAAGACAAAATCTCCTGAGTAAATTGGGAGCATGGGGACCTTGGGGAAGGGTTGAAGGGGAGGGGAGAGGTTGGGGAAGGGAGAAGTAAGGGGGGGAGCAGAGAAAAATGTCGAGCTCAATAAAAATCAATAAAAAAAAGAAATCAGATGCTCTGCTTGTAGTTCGCTGGCTTCCAAGAGATGCCTTTGTTGCTACGTCAAACCCTTAGAATAGTAGGTTTCTTAAAGATAAAATGCATCCATACATAAAGACATCTAAAGACTCTCAGACTCCAATGAAATGAACAGAAGTAAAGCAATATGTGTACAAGTCATATGTAAATTCTAAAGCACACACTTGTTTTAATAACTATGATTATTAGCCATTTCTATTATTGTACCATAATAAGTAAATGGATGTCATTTTAGTACACATCACAGAACAGAAAACACAAAGTGTACATGACAGTAAATGGTGAGGCTGGGGGCTTTTCAGTTCAACTGTTTTCCTTTTTGTCTTTAACATCGCTATTTTTGAAAGACTCTATAAAAATGGAGGAATTAGACTTATCTTCTGTCTCTTCAGAGTGGGAGATGTCTTCACTTGCTGTAGCTACCAAAAAAATCACATCTGTGTCTTTCCACAGATAGTTGTTAAACCCCAGATTTTCCCCCTCACTTTCAGATGTATAAATACATTTTATGTGTGTTAACATAATCTCAATATGAATATGAGAAGGATAAATTCCTGTTAAAAATAGCACCAGGTTGCTACTGCCGAGAATAAGAAATGGTGTGTCCATAAGACTGGAACATGAATCTCACTATCTCGCTATGCATACACGAGGGCTTGACCATGAATGCAGCAGTAGGGGAATATCCATTTGGCTACAGCTCCGCGGATGGTGCCCACAGAAGCCAGTGGCCTGGATTCCCATCTTTCACTTTCCTCTTAAAGTCTGTTCATTTCTTTTTTTAAAAAATGTATTTATTATATATACAGTGCTCTGCTTTCATGCCAGAAGAGGGCATAAGATCTCATTTTAGATGGTTGTGAATTACCATGTGGTTGCTGGGAATTGAACTCAGGACCTCTGGAAGAGCATCCAGTACTCCTAACCTCTGAGCCATCTCTCCAGCCTGAAGTCTGCTTGTTTCTATTTACAGTATGTCTTAAGTCTACATTTTAAATCAGAATTCTTTCTGCTGTTTTAATCTAAGCAACATAACCTTTCAGACAGGCTGTTTCAGGAGCCCTTTGCCTTAATGTGGCACTTTGCCCTACTTCAACTAATTTTCTATGGCAATCAGATCTGGTCTCTCCCAGGGTCCATTAGCCCCTTGCTGCACTACAAGTCCATATTTATCAAAGTGGTGACAACAGTGTTCATGAACTCACAAAATTCTCCCGGTTGGTGCTGGAAAATGTAGTTACCTTGACTTTTTTCTTTCGTGCCTGGAAGGTGTTAAACATTAAGAACATATGAACACCCTCATCTTTCTCACAGATATCCTGCCTCCAACCCCATTTCCGCTTCTACTCTTATAGCCCAAATGAGTTTTCTGGTATATGTACACACATACATGTATACACACACACACACACACTCACATGCACATACACACACACACACACACACACACACCTCGCACTTAATATCCACAGAGACAAGCACACATATTAAATAAATTTCCTTTTATTTTCTCTTTGAGCAATCTTGGCTTTTCATTCAATAAATTTATAATAGAAAATGCAAATTCTTCTATAATTGTTCATGAGTTTCCTAGGCTACTTATGTGCTGTAATAAAATTCTATTCCCTAGGTGGCTTATAAACAACAGAGATTGATTTCTCATAGTTTAGAGGCCAAGAAGCCAAAGATGTAAGCGTTATCAGATTCCCGTCTGGTCAAGGCCCACTTCCTACTTCATAGACAGCAGATTCTCACATCCTTGAATAGCACACGGAAGACTAGTGTCTGGATTTTATGAAAGGATGAAGAATTTGGCTATAAAACCTCCACTTCCTATGATCATTCCCTTGGGCTGAGGATTTTAGCACATTCATTTTAGGATGAAATTTAAGTCATGCTCTTCCCTAATGGACAAGCCATCAGAGGACAAAGACTGTTTATTCTGCTCACCAAGTACTTCATATCGTGCACGGAGCCTAGTACACAGTAGGATCAAGAAAGTTTTGTAAGTGAATCTATTTATGCATGCATTATATTGAGTGCAGTATGATTGTACTCTTACAAGTTGAAATAGTTTACTAGATAGTAAAGACTCGGGCGTTTCCATTGAACCATACAGTCTAGTGTATAGAGGGAATAGTGTGGAACCCATTATGAATCCTGAACTTGAGATCAAAGAGAAGTCAGCTAAGTTACTGAACTCTGGTGCCATATTTACCATCATTAAATTGAGAAAGATGATTAAAAAAAAACCCGTAAGACTCTCCTTTTTTTTTTTTCCTATCTAGAATTTTGGGGGATTATGCGAGACAATCACGTCAGTGCTTTGAGATTTTAAAGTATTTAAACAGGCTCACATTGTTGTCCTTATTAAATGCAAACTTCTATCTATATTCAGGAAGAGCAGCAAAGGCAGAAATATAAAAAGAGACAAATGGATGCTAGTCAGGTTGTCGCTGGCAAATGAATAGAGAGCTCTCCTGTCCATTCCTTTAAATTCCAGTGCTTGAGAAGAGCCAAGAAAAAAGATTTTACAAAGCATTTATAATGTGTGTATTCTTAGACTGTTACCCCTTTGGGAAATACCCTTACAAATAACTTCTTCTTGATTGATAGCAGTTGCTATCTATATTTTTGAGTTCCTTAGGTCTTCATAATTTTGGCACAAACATTCAGTGCTTACCATTGTCATATTTCATTTCCTGTCTTACCCAATTTTCCTTTCCTTTTGTAAATTATATGCAAATTTTTAACCTGTATGAAGTCTTTTATGATGTTAATGACTCATTTTGTTATACCCATTTAATTCTGAAATTCACAATGCACTCTGTGGTATAAGTAAAAGTTATAAAAAGTCTATTATCATCTGCCTTGTTGCATTTATTTTGAATTACTTTAGCTCAGGGGTAGAGAAGCTTCAGTGACAAGGATCACTAGCAACATTCTTTGATTCCTGATTTTATAGTGTATTATATAATGTTCTTCCTTGATTCTGGTCTGGAACATCATATAGTGTCAACATGATGGCAAAAATTCACCTTTGATTTTCAAGTAAATAAGAAGTCACAGAAAATACAACACCTTACCATGAAACATTACAGATGAGCGAAATGCCTTTACTAAACATGGAGTTAAGGTCTTCAAATAAAGTGTGTACTTTTGGTACATAGGGTGTAGCTCATATATGCTTATGAGCTTATCTGTCCATTTTATTCAGTAAACTATTATTTTAGGTGTTAGGCATTAGAATCAAAATAAGACCCTCAACTGTACTTTTTATCTTCTTATTTATCTTCTATTTTTAGACTCAAAATTTAGTTATGTAAAACTTTATATGGGGACCTATAGACTAATGAGACTCACCACATGCTTGATGGCTAATTTCCAGGGCTGGATATGTAAAATCTGAGCCATCACTATACTGTCACACACACACTCACATGCACACACATACACACACAGATGCAATCACACACACATATACAAGTGCATACACAAATATACACACATACATTCATATAAATTTACTTACTTTTTTAAATATAAAGACTGCATGGAACCTTGTTGACATGACATGTTAGGATGCTGGTCCATCTGCTTTAACATAAAACATAATAACAGTATAACAACAGTATTTTAAATCAATTTACCTTTTAAATAGATAAAAGTCTGTAGTAATAAGAGTGGCGGGCCTGCGTCCCCAGCACCCCAGCTGTCCACATGGCTAGCTTATGCTCTGAAATAACAACATACAAACTGTATTCGTTTAAACACTGCTTGGCCCTTTAGCTCTAGCCCTTACAGGCTAATTCTCACATCCCGATCAACCCATCTCTAATAATCTGTGAACACCGGTCTTACCGGGAAAGATTCAGCATGTCTAACCTGGCGGCTTGCCTCATCACGTGCATCTGCCTGGGAGCTGGGAGCATGGCCTCTCTCTGAGGCGTCTGCTCCCGAGAGGAGAGCTGTGGAGTCTGAGCTCACTTCCTCTTCCTCCCAGCGTTCTGTTCTGTTTACTCCTCCCACCTATCTCTAACCAATGAGCGCCAAGCAGTTTCTTTTTATTTAACCAATGACCTTCCTCCATCAAAAGTCCACATTGCCAAGGAGTCTGGGTAAAGGGCAGTATTGGCTGGTAATATCATCTAGGATCCCAGAGTCTTTCCATTTTGTGGTTCTACCACCATCTCCTTAATCAGTGTGTGTGTGATGCTCTCTGTGCCATAGCAGGGGAGAAAGGTGATCCTGGAGGACACATGGAAGAACCATGTTTTATTTCTCACACACTATGGTAGAGAAGCATATTTCTTAACTTCACCAGACCACAAGGGGAATAAAGTTACTCTTTAACTGGGTTATGGCAGGATGAACTGACAATGAAAATTATGGGGACATGAGAAGACAAAGGAAGCCCTGACTCAGGAGTCTAATTGAAGCCTTTTGCCAGCCAAGTCAAGAATTGACCTAAGGCCTCTTCTCATCTAAAACCCTGCATTTTTCTAGGATTCTCATCCAGTAAAAGGATGAATTCTAATTTCTTTGTGTAAGCTTAGCATCTCCTGGATTTATCTTATCACACTGTAGTCCTACCGAAGGCACCGTGAGAGCTACCCTATAACATACATATACATACATACATATGCACACACACACATATAAAGAGGGGGAGGGAAAGGAAAAAGAAAAACCTTATCACCTCTGAGATGTCTCTAGCACTACAAAGTAGTGCACATGGCTCGTGCTGAAACACTTCAGTTCTACTTTCGTTTGAAACACCTATTCCCACGCTCTCAGGTCTGCCTTACTTTCATTGTGTACCTTTTTTTTTTTTAAAAAAAAAATTAACAAACTACAATTTTGTTTCATTTGCTTATATTGTAATTCTTTTCTTTGGCATGGCCAAGAATCCAGGTTTATCCAAACTGAGGTCCCTAAACAATTAAGGAAACCCCACAAAATGCAGCAGTTGGCAGCATGGAGCTGTGCCTTGACTTCTACCAGAAGAGAGTAATCTTGTCTGAGCTTCTTGGTCTGTGGTCATGTCTGTGGACATTTCCCTGATTAATAGTTGACATGGGGTTAATAATTAAGCCCAATTAAGAATTGATATGGAATGGTCCAGCTCACTGAAGATGGTGCTACCCTACACCAGAAGTCCTTGATTATATAAGAAAGCAAGCTGAGTCAGCCATGAGATCAACCCAGCATTTCTCTGTGGCCTCTGCTTCAGTTCCTAGGCTTCTGCCTTCAGTTCCTTCCCTGACTTCACTCAGTGATGAGTTTTTATTTGCAAAAAATAAAATAAACTCTCTTCTCCCCAAGGTTGTTTTTTTTTTTTTGGTCAGTATTTTTTTTTTTTTCATAGCAATCAAGAGGCAAACAGGAACAGTGACAAATCCTAGAAATCTGTATGCTCACACATTAACCTACTGATGGTAGTGCATCTGAAGTTAGGACTGAACTTGACTGACTTACTACCAGACCCTTATTATACTTATCCATTATTTCTCTCTGGAAGTAACTGTGGCTTCTGGGGACTCATTAACGTTTTCATTTATTCATGTTCTTGAGTCAATATTTATTGAATAGCTGCTATATGCAAGGAACTGTGCTGGTTCATGAAGAAGAAAGAAAAAAAGAATAAGAGAGTATAGAGTCTTTGCCTTAGCATTTATTCTCAGGAAAGGAAGAAGTGGATTCTCTATGTGTATGTAGTTTATCAGACTCATATTGTGTGCAGGTGTTGAAACAATTGAGAGCATAGCAATTCAGAAACAGGCACAATCTCACCCAGTGGGATCAACTTCGGGAAGGAAAGAACTACTTAAGATTAAAAGGTAATAACAATGGAGGACTTTCTTAGCCATGGGGACATTGTAAATGAGCTGTAGAGATCAGAAAATTGTGAGTGAAGTTACTGCTAGCCAGACTGCTGTAACCTGGGAGGAAGATGGGAGACATGAGCAGCCTGGCACACACAGGTGCTGACTTCCTAAGCAATCTGTCAGGTGGTGCAGGGACAAACTCCTTTTGAATATTATGAATCTCCCAATTTATGCCAACTGTCTGCTCCATAGTGTTCATAGTGACAGTGCCAGGTACAGGACCATGTAAGGACAACCTCCAGGTCCTCACAGGCCCTCTGGATATCCCTGTATCTCCCTTCCTTCCCGGATAATTTGGCTTATTAATTCCTTACATAAATGAAAATTACTCTAATACTTGGCTCTCCACGTTACCTTCTGAATATCAACACAGTCCAATAAGATGCTTTTGAGATACAGAAGGTTTGCCAAGCTACATTAGCATCCCTGCAGAGCAGTAAGGAATGCTGTTTTATTGGCAAACAGCAGACCTTCCTGTGCTGCAGAGGATAGGTAATCTTGTCCCTTTGCCCCTATTGAGGCAAGTACTAGAAAACAACCATCATTGAAATCTAGTAATGCATTATCTAAAGAGTCACTTGAACCCTTCTCAGAGGAGACCCTGGTTATCACATTTACAGCTTTCACAAATGAGATACTTGGAAGATAACTTAGACGTCGAGGTACACCACATCCCAACAGTCCTGAAAGTTAAATCAAACCATCAGCATTTGTTAGTGCTGTGCAAAAGGCTCTTGTTTAAAATACTACTGGAGCTTAAATGGGACAGAGGCATTTTTTTAAAAAAATGATATTAAAATGTTAATTTGCCTTCCATATTTCCACTTATAACAGTTTCTGAACTCACTGAGTTGAAAAGAATGGCTTCAACTTTGCCACTCACAATTCTGACTGAATTGTGAGCATTTCCAATCTGAAGTGTTTTGATTTCAATTTACATTTAAATAAGGATTGTTGCAGGTAGAAGGACCTCCTATCACAGCTGGGACCACTTGCGAATTCTGGCTGAGGAGGGATCCAAAAGAGAGGGGATTGGAGGATCTGTCAAACATTGATGTTTTGTTGTTCTATTTTCTCATCCCAACATGCATAAATGCTGGTGTAAATGAAATTCTTGGAACTCTCAGGAAGAGGAGTAAGGCACCCCGGGTGGCATGCAGGGCTCCGCAGCTATTTACACAATTTAAGGCTGATGAGGAAGCTGTGGGAAAAAATTGCAGATTTCTTGCTGAATGGAAAATGTATATTCAACTTGGGAGTGGGAACAGCTGACTGCTTCTCAGTTCTTATCAGGTCTTTGTTTTGATTTTTAAATACCTAAGACTGCACATGTGATTTGACAACTGACTGATCCCTCATCAGATAATAAGTCTGAAGGCATGATTAAGTTACACTCTTCTAACTTCTTTATTCTGTTGTCTTGAATTATTTCTTGTCTCCAGAATATTTCTATGGATTATATAGTTCTTTTTGTCAATATTGCAGTTGGTAGATTATCAAACTGGCTTGTATTGTTCCCTGGATTGACATTCTCCAACTCTCTGTGTATCTAGGAAGAGAAGGAAGGAAGGTGGATCTTCAGCTCCTGCTCACATTAAATTAATTCTAGAGGACCAGACATGAGTTCGAGGCAAAAACCTTGATTTGATATGATGAGTTTTAAGTAAAAGACAAATAGTTTGTGTTGTATGTAGGATGTTGCATGCAGGCAGATCCACACACTGCTTCAGCAGCAGTAATGAGGCAACAGTGCCTGGGTGACTTACTGTGAACTGCAGGGAGAGAGGCCAGGTGATACATTTGAATGTAGTTGCTGGTCTCTGAGTTGAATTTTAATGACCAGCCTCCGTTGTGAAAACTATGAGATGGCTTTCTCCATTATTTATCTGTCATCCTGGTTAGATAGACCCATCTTTAATTTCTGAGATTAAGCTGTTCATGTTCACATTCCTCAGTAGGTAGCTCTTGCTTGTATCCTTTGGGAAATGTCTTTCCTTGCTGAGGGATAATGCTCTTGTACCCTGTAGAGATTTGTCATTCATATTGGTTTAATAAAACACTGATTGGCCTGTAGTCAGGGAGGAAGTATAGGTAGGGTGACCAAACTAGGAGAATTCTGGGAAGAGGAAAGGCTCAGTCTATAGCCACCAACCAGACCAAGAGGAAGCAAGATGAGAATGCTTCACTGAGTAAGGTATCATGCCATGTGGCAAAACATAGATAAGAATTATGGGTTAATTTAAGTTGCAAGAGCTAGTTAATAATAAGCTTGAGCTGATAGGCCAAGCAATATTGTAATTAATATAGTTTCTGTGTGATTATTTGGGTCTGGGCAGCTGGAAAATGAAAGTACAGTCTGTTTACATTTTCTTATGCTGGTAGATACAGTTCCCAGGGAATGGCAATGCTCATTTACCATTACTAGCCTCACACTGTCTCTTTGGTTTACAGTGCCCCAAAATTACTGAGGGATGAAGGGAATGAATATTAGATAGGTAGAAAATATTTCCTTTTGTGCCAGTAGCTAGAGGAAATCCCTCGAAGTTCCATTAGATAACCCGGGACCTGAGAACCATATAAGCATGGCAGCACTGATCATATCTAGAGCCATATGATCATATCTAGAGCCATTTTCTAAGCATGGATAGCTGTTTCTGTCATGATTCTAGCATTTGCCCATTGAATTGAAGCTGTTGAGAACTTACTATACCTTATTTGGCAAGTAGTTCAGAAGGCTCAGGGGCCAAGCTCAACCTGGTATCCTGACAGTGTGCTTACCAACTCTGGAGATTGCTTCAACATCCTTTGCATTTATAGACTTACAACCTCTCTAATGACGTGTGTTCTTTAGGACACCAATATCCAGTTTAGGAATCTACCAATCTCTGTAGCTTCCTAGTCTCTGGAAATTCTTCTTTTCCCCTTTGTGTCTTTTCTCTCAAACATCTCTCCCTTTGGCCATGACTACACTCCTTCTGGATCACTATTCTTTGAGAAAGTGTAGCTTTCTTTTTTTTAGTATGTGAGAAAAAGCTTTGGGATAGATTTAAAAAAAAACTCTCTGTATGAACTGTCTATACAGATATATGCACTCAAAGCTCAGTTTCCAGCTGAGTCTCCAGTTTCAACCACCTGCTGGGAGATTGTAGAAACTTTGGAAGTGGGACAAAGTAGTTCCAAAGGGATAGACTTTAGAAACTATAACTGATCCCTGGTCCCTTCCATCCTACTTGCTTCCTATCTTCCATGAGATAGACAGATGCCTCCTATAGGTGTTCCTACAGTCATGCTGTTCTGCCTTGCCGCTGCGAGCCTTCAAAATTGCGAGCCCAAGTCAATCTTTCATCCTTGTTTTGGTCAGACATTGGGTTTCAGTGATGAAAAAAATAACTAATGTGTAACACATTGAAAAAAATCCTAGAGAAACAAATAGAGATAGGTTGGTGCCCTGACTTAAGGGGATAGAGAGACTCAAACAGTATGAATAAAAATAAAATATCCCTAAATTCTGTCATAGCACTAAATAAATCATTATGGCAGCTGATGTGGGATTTCCCTCTGTATGCTATGATTACTGTTAATGAATAAACAACTGCTTTGAGCCTATAGAAGAGCAAGCCAGGGTGGAACAGAGCTAGGTGGGGAGGACTGGACTGAATTCTGGGTGAAAGAAGGGCAGAGTCAGAGGGAAGCCATGGAGCCACTTCCAGAGACAGACACTGTAGTGAGGAGCGGCGGGCAGCGTCCCGCCACCTGCATGGCTAGCTTTACACCCGAAATAATTACATGGAAACTGTATTCTTTTAAACACTGCCTGGCCCATTAGTTACAACCTCTTATTGGCTAGCTCTTACATATTGATCTAACCCATTTCTAATATCCCTGTAACACCATGAGGTGTCTTACCAGGGAAGATCTTAACCTGCGTCTGTGTCTGGTGGGAGAATCATGGCGACTGACTGACTAGGATTCTTTCTCCCAGCATTCTGTTCTGTCTACTCCGCCTACCTAATTTTCTGTCCTATCAGGGCCAAGCAGTTTCTTTATTAATTAACCAATGAAAGCAACAGATAGAACGATGACCCTCCTCCATCAAGACACTTGGAACTTTACCCGGTAAGCCACTGCCATGTGACTATACAAAGATTAATGGAGATGGGTAAAATTAAGATGTAAGAATTAGTCAGTAAGAAGCTAGAGATAATGGGCAAGCAGTGATTTAATTAATACAGTTTCTGTGTGATTATTTTGGGGCTAAGCAGCCAAGAACCAACAACTGGCCTCCCGCCTACAGGCAGCTCAATCAGAGATAGTTTATTTTGCATCTTCAATAAACTATTCAGTAAAAGAAAATTTTATATTAAAGGGATATGAGTTTTATTAAGCTGATTATTTAAAAATCAACTTGTCTGAGGTGACCAGTGTATAAAGCCCAGCAGAGTGGTGGCAGTAGGATCTGCAGGAAAGAATGGTAAGCATGGAAGGCATAGAGCTTGGTTGTCATGTTGTCTGCAGCAAATGTTGTGGGTATTTTTAACCAGACTTGATAAGATTATGTCTGTGTTATGGAGAAGTTGAGAATAATAACAGGAAAAGTAGGGTGAGGAGATTTTTCTTCGTGGGCACTGACAGAGGCAAAGGGAACCTGGAGTGTGAGCAATGGACACTTCATTCATTTTGGCATGGGGCAGGGGCACAAATGGAGGCTATCTGCCTACCTCAAACTTCTACCCTTCTGGGAATCACCCTCTGTCCTTTCTTTCTGTTGTTCATGGCACTCACACTCCTACATCCACATGTTCAAGATTCATCTGTCTGATCCCTCTTTCAACTCTCAAGTTTCTTGGACACAACACAGACCTGGGTACATTCTCATGGGTACATTCTCGTGGAGTAGTCTTTTGTCAGGAGTCTACTCCTTTTAAGAGACTACATGAGCCCTGAAGTATATTCCAGGTGAGTCCCAGGTACAGAGAAAACAATATAGAATCAGAGGGGTGGCTTCTAAGTGAACATGGGTTTCAGGTGGGCGTATACTCTTGGCGCTGTGGATTCTGCACCCTTGCCATGAAGTTTGGAGTGGGTCTCTTTGTCATAGAAATACATGGCTTCTGTGGAAGAGGAGACCTAGCATCCTGGACTTAAGGGTGGCATAACATAAAGACCAGAATTTCATCTTAGGAGCCTTTCACTAATGTATAGAGAAGCCATATGCTCAAGTATGAGACAGACACACCGTAGTCAATGAAGGTCGCATCACAACAGACTCCGCACTCTTCTATAAGGCCAATTCAGAAGAACGATCTCTGGCTTTTCTTACACACTCTTTTTAATTGGTTCAGTTGTTAGGAAACCACATTTTCCTTCTGTCTGTCTTAAGAAATTCGAGAATTCTTCCAAAATATAAATCAACTCCTATGAACCTACTCCCTGCATCTTTTGTATAAAACATGTCCTGCCTTATCTCCATGTAGCATTTCACTGTTTCCCATAATGAAACCATTGGATTAAGGGTATAGCATATATGTGTGATATGTGTGTATGTTTGTTCATGTATGCTTAGTCATGTCTATGTGTGTATGATATAAAGGGGAACAGAGAGCAAGAGTGAGAAGATAAAAAATGCTTTGGAGAAAGGAATTGCCTCTTTAGTCTCTATGACAGTTTGAATGAAAATGGCCCCCATACGATCAAATATTTAAACACTTGGTCCCTATTTGGTGAAACTTTTTTGGGAAGGAGTAGAAAGTGTGGCCTTGTTGGAAGAGGCCTTGGTGGTGTCACTGGGGATGGGCTTTGAGGTTTCAATAGCTCAAACCAGGCCCAGTCCCTCTGTCTGTCTGCAACTTATGTATCACAAGCTCTCAGTACTGCTCCAGTGCCAAGTCTACTTGCCTGTTGCCCATAATCCCCACCACCATGGATATAGACCAATTTCCTGAAAATGTAAGCAAGCCCCCAATTAAATAGTCCTTTTATAAGTTGTGCACATCGTGGTTTTGCATCACAACAAATAGAACAATAACTAAGACAGCATCCTTTCATTATATGCCTAGTATGACTATAGAGCAATGGGGAAGTGGAGTTCTGGATTGTAGAACATTGCTATCTTTAGAGGACGGATGCTCCCACTGGCACCAGGACAGACTGGGTCTGTGATTTCACCAAGGGTTCTGCAAGGATCATGGTAGCACTCAAAAATGAAATTATTCCAAGCAGTCTTAAGAAAAAGAATGAATATTTTATTTTTCCCTTACATCTCAGTCTGGGCTTCTTATTTTAGAAACTTGAAGACTAAGTTTTTTCATGTCTTCTCTTTTATAAACATGAAAATATGGAGGAAAAAAAGAAAACTGAGCTCAGACATGATAACTGTTTGCTAGTGGGTGTTTTAAGTGTCTGTGAACCTCATGTCTCTCATCATCAGAGTAAACTTAAGGACACCTATCTTACAGGCTGGGAGGCTTCAGATGAGTGATGTGGACGACTACGGGAGCTCAAGCAGAGCTCTGTCGAATGCCTCGCATATTTTAACACATATGCTCGTTTTCAATTTTGGCTCCTTCTAGCCATCGTTCTCACAAAATACATGGAACACATCAAGTCATGACACTACATATCCGAGAGAGGGACTGTAAACTCCAGCCATGCACAGGTATATTAGTGAAAATGCTATGTGTAGGGGCCTCTAGCTCTTTGCTCATGATAGGGACATCTCAGTTCGCATGGAGCTTGATTTTGTTTTTGTACTTTGATGAAGGAAGATGGATCAAATAAAGATGAATCTTATAAGAATCTAAAGATGAATCTTATAGAGATTCATCTTGTTAATTTCATACTTATCTCTTTTTGTCCTTGTGTGTTTCCTGCAGACTTCACCCACCAAATCACTGGAGGGGGTGGGGAAAACCTCTGACGGAGACATGCAAGCCTCCTTCTAATCCCATCTGTTGTGCTGTGGCGCTATGGGGTTCTTGAGTGGGCGCCTGGGTAACCCGTCAATATGGTGAGTGGGTAGGCCTCTCCTCTATCTTTTCATCTCAAGGATGAGTCAGGGAAGCTGCCTGATATCAGCCAGGGAAGAAACGGGAAAGGAATAGTGGATTCCATACAAGAAACTGAGACATTATGATCTGTGTCCATTATGGGTAGAAATCTGAGCTCAGGCTATGGTGATGGGAAATGGGTGTGGCCTTAGCGGGATGATTGCCGAGGGAAAATGGTTGTGGATCCTATCCTGTCGAGGCTGCTGGACCATCGTTCCCTGAAGATCCAGAAAAGCTAGATCCAGCATAACTCTGTGGGGTTTGAATGGGTAGCTGTGGTGTGTGACACAGGTGGGTTTGTTGTAACCATGGCATCTGCGGGACCATCAGACAAATAGCTGTCTTTTCGATGCCATGTCAGAATGTTTCAATCTCCTTCCTTTTGTGGAATTTTAAACTTTTAAAACACTTGAATATTTTAAGGCAGCCATTAAGAGGACACCAGCCAGTATTCTAGCAATTTGGCCTTGTGTCTCCAGATGGCGACATTGGGGGCATTGGATATTAGCTGGATCTGAATGTTATGGAGTCATTTGTTTTAATTTGTCTGTGTCCTTTGTTTTTTGATTGGGACAAAAGGCAGCAGATTACAGGACGGGCTGTGTGACAGGCAGGCAGAGCAGACTGGGGGAGTAGGACGTGTTTTGCTCTTTGTGCTTGTCTTCCCAGTTCTGGCTGCGGGTTATGACCCGAGCTCTTGGCTTTTGCTGAGTATTACTCTTTCAGAACACGTGAACTCTCTGGCATGTCTCAGGGCCAGCACATTGAGAGGAAAGGCTTTTTTGTTGTTTTTGCTTTATACAGAAACCAAATGGTGTTTTTTAACATACCCTTGTCTACTAGGTTGCATGTTTCACTTTCTTATTCAGTGTATTTGTGGTGCTATCCTTAAACATACCGAGTCTCCCAGGGTAGCAATATCTGCAACACATCTACACTGGGGTTATTTTGTGAATTAATTATTAGGCTACAAATTATGTTGGCTAGCAGGAGAGAAAGGACACCTCCCTACAAATAGAATATCAATTGGAAGTGTGGCGAAGCAGGGATGGTTTTTTGTTGCTTTGGGGCATAATGAATGATTCTATTTTGCAGTTGTTTCTAAAATGTAAGCGTTTTCAAACCAGCGTTGCATTGTTTGGTCTCGGGAGAACAGTGAGGATTTCTAAAGATAGTTTTACTTCCCAAGTACAAACTGTCCGAAGAACATTGTGTCCTGCATGCTGGGTTGGGCAGTTGTGCCCTGTGAGTAGAGTGTGGAGTTGCTAGGACTTGGTGTCAATGATGCTATCCTAATTTTGTTATGTGACCGTGGTCAAGTCACTACGAGGTTTTGTTTCTTTCTGGTTTGTGTTTCTTTATTTTAATCTGTTTAGCTTGAGGTCTGTGTAGTCCAAAGTTCTTTCCAGACCTTGACAAATATCTATACCATGAGAGAGATGTTCTTTGGGGAAGATTTGAGTTGAGGAGTTTTGGATACTCTGCTCAATCTTCCCTTCCTGGATGCTTTGGCTGAGTTTTCAGGAGTGGTAGGATTGCAGGTCCATATCCTGGGCCTTAAAGGACATAGCAGTGGGGCAATACAGAAAGGTTATTCTGCTGTGTGCCAGCAGTTGAGGTTGGCAGATTAGATCCCGTGGGAGTGGACCTCCATGGGAAGTTTGTGCTCTGAGCTGGGGCATGCAGACACATAGCTACCTCTTAAGAACTGAGACACTGTTTGCCTTCCCTGCTTGGGCTCTCCATGAGGTTGTAAGTCAAACATCCTTGGAAATGTGAGATTCCAAATTTCAATGAAAGGAAGCCAGGGAAAGAAAGGACTGTCATGTTTACTAATTCCCTCTGTGCTTTGAGTACAACTCCTGGCTCTGAAGCACAAGATTATACTTAATACTTATAATATTTGAAGTAGCTCAAACTATCATGCCTATGCTATGGATAGGTAAACCAAGGTTTAGAGAATTAATGCAAATTGTTCAATGTAACTTAAGAGATAGAGGCAGTGCCAGATAAACATTAAGTGGACACCATTTCTTAGCTTTTGTTCTATTTCGGTATGTTTTTAGCCTTTCCCTGCAATTTGATGACCCACTTTCTTCAGTGATCATCATATTCCTTGTTCTGATCTCCTCTGTGCTCAGAGATTAACATGCCCCAATCCCTCCCTACCTCTGCACCCCTCAGCCCCAGTTGCTGTACTATTCCTGGTTTAGCTAGCTGACCAAACAATCCGCTGAACTTATTTCCATTAATGCTCCGAGTGACACTCATGGGCATATTTTACTCTGTCAGCATAAAGTCTGCATTTTATAGGAATTCTCAGGTACTTTAGAAATCCAGATATTGTGGTGTGGCTGTTCTCAGCAAACCTTGATAATAGTTCTTCTCAGGGAGTCCAGAGACTATATTTCCACTGATGCCTAAGAAAGATCCCATAGTTGGAAATGGCATGCAGATGAAACCCTTTTCAATGCATACTTCCATTTGCTGTATATGTATGTTTGTATACATGTATGTATGTATGTATGTACGTATATGTACACATGTAGATACACTTTCAAAAGCCATCATTTAGACAAGATTGTTAGAGATGCTCCTTCTTGGTCTTTATCTTTCTTGGTGCAGTAGGTATATAAAGTCTGCATTCAGATCCTTTAGCTTAAAAAAATGAAAACCCAATACTTTTCATATCTATACCACATTACTAAAATGTATATGTATATATTACTATATTACATATACAACAAATGGAAGTATGCATAGAAAAGGGTTTCATCTGCCCACTGAAGGGGGAACACACAAAATTCTCTTTTGAGGACATAACAAGATTCATCCTGTAACAATACTTAACGATACTTCCTAATTAATTTTACTTCTGAGTTAGAAAACATTTTATCAAATTGCATTTGGGTGGAAACTATAGACTTTGGTCTATATAAGGCACAGGTTTTAAATAAACCAGTCTTCCATATTTGCAATCTTGTTCTATTTTTTTGAGTAATGTGGTAGAGATATGAAAAGTATTGGGTTTTCATTTTTTAAGCTAAAGGATCTGAAAGCAGACTTTATACACCTACTACACTAAGAAAGACAAAGACCAAGAAGAAACATCTCTAACAACCTTGTCTAATGATGGCTTTTGCCAGAAGGCAGAGAATATCTTTGTTGTTGACTCACCTCCCTTTCACACCACTCACAGGATCTTCTGCACTCAAGAGAGTGTGCCCATGGAAAGGGGCAAGTCAGTAAGCACAGAATTATCTGGAAGGACAATGTCCTACCCGTGACCTCTGTCCTGGATAGTTTTTCTGTGGACTTGAAACAGTCTAGAGTCATATGAGAGGAGGGAACCTCACAACTTCTATTGTTCTTCATGGAGACAATGTCTCCATAAGATCAGGCTGTGTGCAAGCCTGTAGGGCATTTTCTTGATTAGTCATTGGTGTGGGAGGGCCTAGCCCCAGCTCATTGCGGGTGTTGCTGATGGTCCCAGGGGTTTTTTAAGAAATCAGGCTGCACAAGTAAGTCATGAGGAAGAAGCCAGTAAACGGTACTCCTCCATGGCCTCTGCATCAGCTCCTGCCTCCAGGTTCTGAACTTGCTTGAGTTTCTGCTCTGACTTCTTTAGAAGATGAACAGTGATGTGGAAGCAAAAGTAAAATAAACCCCTTCCTTTCCAGTTTGCTTTTGGTCATGATGCTCCTTCACAGCAAGAGTAATCTTAACTAAGAAAGCCTCCTTATTGAATTCCCAAGGTCCACTTTCATGTTCTCTCATAATCTCATAGAAAGTCTACTGAAGCATTGGCTATTTATTATATTCTACCCACATTTTCAGGAAGTCTGAGATGTACCTTGCGGGTTCCCAAGTGGAGCCGTACTGCTGGCACGGGAATCCCACTGGACAGATAATTCTCTAGTCTACTTTACATGCAGTATCCGGAACAATTTCCTTCCTTCCACCTTCTTTCCCTCCCTCCCTCCTGCCTCTGTCTCTCCCTCCCTTCCTCTTGTCCTTCCCTCACTCTGCTCTCTCTTTATATCTTTCCCTCCTTCTGACTCTCCTTGTTTCTTTTGTGGTATGTATAAGGATGTGTGTATTCAGATGTGCATACTTTCACATGTATGTGTAGAGGCCAGAGACCAAGATTGAATGTCCTCTTCTTCATCTAATATTTTGAGGCTAGGTCTCTCACTGAACCTGGAGCTTAACCTCTGGGCTAGACTGACCAGCAAGTCCTTGGGATCCACCTGTCTTTGTTCCCCAGGGCTGGGGTCACAAATATGTACTGTCTCAGCTAGCTTTTTTTGGGGGGGTGGGCTTAGAGACAGGGTTTCTCTGTAGCTTTGGAGCCTGTCCTGGAACTAGCACTTGTAAACCAGGTTGGCCTTGAACTCACAGAAATTGCCTGCCTCTGCTGGGATTAAAGGTGTGTGCCACCACTGCCTGGCTCATCTAGCTTTTTATGTGTGTCCTAGGGACGCTCATGATTTTTTAGCAAGTACTTCAATCACTTGGACACCCCCACTCCCACCCATTGTAAACAGAAACATAGAAATCAGATCAAACTGTTTTCCCAAATTCTTTCAGGGCCTGCCAACACTGCTCCCATTAGAATCTACCCTTGTGGTACCCAGGAGGAATGTGTTGGTAAGGTGACAACGATCCAAGGCTGGTTGAGATCTTTTTCTTTCTTTCTATTTTGATGCTGTGGACTGAGCTTAGGACTTTGCATATATGATATCCTTGTGGACACACACCCAGACCATACAGTATCATCGGTGACTACTCTGCTCTCTCAGAAGGATTCATATGGACAGTGCCTTATATTGATTGCCATGCTAATGAAAAGGTATACTCACTCTGTTAACTTGACCTTCTAGAATTCTCTAGAGCAGTACTATAATTGTGAAAATGAGCTTTTAGGCACTGATGAAAGATCCCTATATCTGTGCTTAGAGTTGAAGGTCATATGTAATTCCTGATCACTTTGATGTGTGCCTAGTGTCTTAAGCATGACTGAGGAGCTAAATTTCAGGGTGGATGTAGTTTTAATTAATTTCATGTAAGTCCATGTGGCCACATGCAGCTGTGAAGTACATGAAGTATACAAGGTCACCTTTGGACCCAACATGCTGTCTCCAAGTTTAAGCCTCCAGAGGTATTTTTAGTTCCCAGAACTTTCTGGCATTCAGGTTCTTTTTAAATCCACTAGAACTTTTCTCTCAGAAATCCTGGCAGTTCACTGGCTCAGGAATCCTCAGAGATGTGCAGACAGTCTCTGCCAGGTTAGCAGTCGGAGCAGGGATGGCTGAACAGACGTGCCAGCTGAGGGTGAGTCACAGCTGCAGGCTGTGGGCACAGGAGGATCAGAGGCAGGGCATTCTCCACAAGCTTCAGCTCTGGGGGGCATGGAAAACAGCAACAGCTTTGCTCTGGTATGGATGGCGCAATGCATGCTCAAAGAATCTCATAGATAGTGCTGGTAACTCACGGAACATCTAGAAGCCCAGTGAAAACCCCCACTATCACAACACTCCCTGGGGCTTTTGTAAGTGGTTCCTTCACGAGGAAAGACCAACAGGCTCAAGGACATCTCTCTGGCCACTGCAAGTGAAAGAATTTAAACAGCTGGACTAAGGCTTCAGATAGATAGCCCCAGAGTCTTTCATGCCCTACCCAGGATGAACTTGGGGATAGTTTTCATCCATCTCCCTGCTGATGACTTCTCATGAGGTCTAGATCTTCAGGGTCATGCTGTCTTCCTTAGGCTCAATCCCTGGGAGTCTTTGATTGCACTGGCTCTTAAGGGTATGTCGGGTCAGACCCTAGCTTCTCTACCTGTGTCCTGAAAGGCAGCTTGGAGAGCAGAAGGAGCAGGGACCTAGTCATTTTATTGTTGGGGGTCATTACGACTCCTTACTGAGGTTCAATTGGAAAGAAAAGGAAGACTAGACAAATTTCTAGATAGAAATCACCACCTGTTGGGAAGTGAGGCACTAGAAACCCAACAGGAAAATACATTTTACTGGGCATCTAAATGAGGCCAGTCTGGCTACAGAAGAAGGCTTCCTGGAACAGGATAAGCAGGCCATTTTGGTACATGGGACTTAATACCCGGAGGAACAAAACTTGTAGCATGGGTATTTACTTTCCCCCTTGATGCCAAGGCTTTGTTAGAACAATCCAAAGAAATCTCAACAAGAAAAAGGGACAGCAGAGGATGCAGGTCCCAAAGAATCTGACGCCCAGTGTCCATCCTCTTGATTCCCTTAGCGCCTCTCACTTAAATGTATTTTAATGGGAGAATCTCTCTCTCCCTTCCTCTCCCTAAAACAAATAAATGCCCACCTCCCACCAAAAACAAAGTTAGATATTGAGCCAGTGTAGAGCAAGAATGTGCAGAGTCGAAGGTACGGTCTTCCATGGGTCCCAGACAGACATAAGGACAGTGGTGGTCTCGGAAGATGACAGTGGATGCAGAAATCTCCTCTGCCAACTGCTGTAGTTGGCAAAGAACAGACAGCAGGATAGCAAGTATCCAGTGATGTTTATCCAGAGACTGGAAAGTAGTAAAGAGCAATTTGTCCAAAGATGTTCCCACTGTTAAGCTTGCAACAGTGTTTCAGTTTGTCTGGGTGGGCCGAGGAGGAAGACTTAGCTATATAGGAAATTGTGCTGCCAATATGGTAATTTTAAGGTGGGAGCAGGGGGCACAAATAACTTCTCTTTTACCGACGAATCTGACTCCTCTGAACCAGCTATATGTACTAAAACTGAACTTGAGTTTATGGAATGAGAGCTGGGAGTTACGTATTTGTTAAAGTTTGGGTAAGACTGCTAAGAGAAGGGAATGGACTGGTTACAAAAGTGTGGTGGGTTCCTTCAGTGGACTATTATTTAACGTTGTAGAGAAGAGAAATCCTAACACATGCAGTAATATGGAGAGACCTTTAGGGTACCATATGAAGTTAAATTATCTAGCTATGAAAGGTCACATTCTGTGTGGTCCCACTTGTGGGAGCCTGCAGATGCCAAATTTATGCAAAAAAATCAGTAGAGAAGTAGAATTGTAGCTGTCAGAGGATGAGGAGGGGGCATGTGTTGTTAGTGGACAAGTTTCAGTGAAGGAAAACAAAACATTGTGGAGATTTGGGCACAAAAATGTGAACATATCGCTTGGTTATACATTTGTAAGTTGTGATAAATAATTTTATATTTCTCTTTTTAACTGTAATAAAAATTTAAGAGAGAGCAATTCTGCAAAATTTTTAACTTCTTAAAGTTTTGTTGGTTTACTTAGAAAGATTTTTGTTGTTGCTGTTGTTTGCTTATTTTGGTAGCACTGAGATGTCACCACAGGCATCATGCATGCTACTAAAGCACTATCACTGAGCTGAGCCCTTAATCTGAAATTTTAATGAATAGAAATTTCCATTGAGCTGGTCCCATGGCTTACACTCAAAGGTCCTGCTACAGAAAAAGGAAAAAATACATTATTGTTTGGCTGCTCTTATGATGTGGGATTCCCCTCTGAATGCTGCGAATATATTTTATTACTTACATTCTTATTTATGTGTTTTTTCTTCTGATTTTAAGTCCATATAATAACTTTTTGATGGGAGAGAAAATGTGTTTTGAGTCCCTGCTTGCCTCCGAACCTTTTCTGGGCCTTCCACAGAGTTCTCTTTTAACATTCATAATGGCTGCCCAGCTCCACTCCTGGGTTAGGTAAAATCGAAGGTGAGAAGAGGGTCGGCCATTTGGTGGTGATTTTATATGATTTTATCAGCCAAAAATAGCCAGCAGTTTTAAGTTTTGGTTTCCAAACTCAATGGCCAGGGTGTCCACATTTTAATTTGAGTAAAGGAGACCACTAGAAAGCAGCAGTTCTATCTCTGGGTGGTGGAATTCCTTGAATTACAGCCGTGAGTGAGACACAGAGATGTTCACTGTCATGTTCAAGGTTGTTCAGCCATTGAACACCAAAGCCAGGACCAGATTCCATCTTGAAGTTATTTCTAATTCGTCTTATATACTATTCTGACTATGGAGGAAAAAAAAATACAGATTACATTCAAGTGAAAAATATACTTCTTTTCTCTTTCTTATGGTTTTATATTTTATTTATTTAGTCCAGGACCTTTTGCATCTCAGGCTTTGTAGCCAAGAGTGTTTGTAACTTTCTGATCCTCCTACTTAGAGCCCATGAGTCTTAGAATTGCAAGCATGTGCCACCATGTCCTACGCACGCTGAGGATGGAGCCCAGGACTTTTTGCATTGCTAGGCAAACACTGTGCCCACTGAACTACATTTCCAGATTAGAAAACACACTGTTGAAGAAGTAAGCTGGATCTAGCACATTCACAGGAGACATTAGTAAACTTTGGACCTGTTTTATGGGTTGGATTTCTCTTAAGACATGCTGTCTTCTGGTGTTATCTAGACGAAGAATAAAAGAGAAAAATGATCTCTGGCTGCAACTCCAACTCTCCAATAGCACATTCCACTAACTTCCTAGGTAGACTGCTTTAGTTTTTTTTTTTTTTTTGAGTCAAGGTGGTGATAGTATGATAGACGAATACGAAATTATTCTTACTAACCTTGGGCAGTGTTTTTATGGTCCCAACAGACATGTCTGACTTGTGGGAAGCCACCGCCAACACTAGAGGAGAGCACGGCCAAAACACGAAGTTCTCGTCTGGGATGACCTGAACATTTTTCTGGTTCCTACTCTGTCTCATGACTCACTGGTTTGGGTTTTGACGAAATGCCATTGAGTCTCAGAGCACAGCCTGCAGCAGTGGGAGCTGGGGCACAGGCTCCCCTGCTTTGTCTAGCTCCCTGCTCTCGCCAGCTCAGGATGGTGAATGTGTGGACTCTGGGGGGCTTTCTTGGCATCTGACGTAAGTGTGAAATCCACAGAAACTTCAGCCTTTCCTTTCCCATTGCCTGCCGGATTCATGAAAACATCAGGGCTGGAATCAATACACCATCCATCACAACGACCATAAAGCCTCTCCCCTCTCTCCCTGCTTGGGTTTCACCCTCTCTAAAAGTATCATCAGAGAAGGACCCTACTAAAGAAGCCCACTTCCATCTAGCTGGCCAAATAATTGGCTTTACAACACAGGTTGTAAAATAAACTAACCAAAGTTATTTAGTTAGTTTTAAAAATGAAAACAAATACCCTGTCTTTCCTAAAATAAGAGAGTGTTGTGGTCTTGATGGCATGCTGAAATACTTCAGTGCTTTGAAGCACATTGTTACCTTCATTTCAGAGAAATTAAACATATAAATACACACAGTACCCATCATTAACATCTCTCCTCCAGCACACAGAGGGCTATACAGACCTTAAAATAAGGTCCATAAAATTCAGCCACTTTCTCTGTGGTTTTATATGAATATTTACTACTGATGGGCCCTGGAGCTTTCCTGTAGGACATCTCTGACCTCTGATCAAAACTCTTATGTGAGGACTGATTTCACCACTATTTAATTTCTGAACCATGGAAAAGGATGTCTACAAAATTTCTCTTCCACCTGGGGTTATATAAGCACACATTTCCTTCCAGTTTCTCTAAAAACTAAGCCAGTTTTAGAGGTTCAAGTTCCTGACTGGTGGGTCCTGTTTCTCCTCAGCTTAGGATGCGGCAGTATCATGGAGCGAATACATGGCATACCGAAATGGCTCACCTTATGACCAGGAAGGGACACTGACTGGGGTCCAATAGTCTCCTTCAAGGTCAAAGCTCCAGTGACCTAGAGACCTCACACTGTGGCCAGGTGAGTGAGTGGCCTTACATCTCAAAGTGTCTTGCCTCCCAGCTCAGTATGAGCTGAGGAACGAGCTTTTGCCACATGGATCTTGGCGGAAGCTTATGCTTTAAACAGTGGTATTTGCTCTTCTAATTCCTCACTCCAAGCTACCTCCTGACCCTGTACTAGTGATGGTGGTTGTGGGGGGCAGAGGAAAGGGGGAGAGGCTGATCCCTTGAGACCGTTGTGTGGCAAAAGGGGAGATCTTTGAAAACAAAGGCGATCTCTTTCCCATATTCAATTCTAGTGGAACACACACAGTCAGGCTGAGAACAGTTCTCAGCTGTGGCCGAGGATTGGGAGATTTGAGTGGGAACAAGCTAAAGCGTGTCCTCGCGGGCCAAATCACTACCCCCAGGATGTGTGACAGTGTTCGCTGATGGTTTTCATTACGATCAATCTCACACTTTAAATAACATAAACGGCACCACAGTCCTTCTTCTGCTTAGGATCCTCGGTGTCACCATGGACCAAGACCAGAATGCTGAAACCTGACAGAACTGTGGTTGCCCCTCCCTGATCCTGCAGCCTTGTTCTGTCTGCCACATGCTTAGTTCTCCACAGTCACATTAACTGCTACAGTTTTGGCCCGTGCCAAGTTCTTTCTTGGCCGCGATTCCTTGACCATGTTGTTTTTCTTGCCTGGAAAGCTCTATGTCCTACTAATTCTTCAGGTTTTATCTTAATATCATTTTCTTGGAAAGGCCATTTTCTGTTCGTCTGTTTCACAACAGCATGCTCTTTTCCATTGTCTGGATTGTAAATAGGAACTATATGTGTACTGAGTAACGTGATTAATGCGGGCCTTCGTCACTAGATACCAATACTGGTAAAGGTAAGAAGGGTTTGTTTTGCTTGACCCTGAATTTCCAAGAATTGGTATTGGTATCCCGGGGTCAAGATCATGATGAGCAGCTCAGCCTTAGATTACAGACAGCACAGAGCCAAGTCTCCCCAAACCAGAAAACCTGCTTCTCCGGGAGCAAAATCATACATCAAACTCCTGGCAAATAGGACAAGACCATGGAGTTTGTGTGCTCAAAATCTCAAGGAGACATACAGATAACACACTGGCGAGGCTGAAAGCCCCAAATAGGGGGGGCCAGAGCTCCAGCGAGGTGACAGATAGCAAGCAAGGGCACTAGGAGGACACACTGCAGTGGTTTCGCTCCCAGGACCCCACTGTGGGATCCCAGTCACAACTCAGGCTGTTACGTTCTGTGCTCCCCTTTTTACAGACCGTCTGGAACATCTGCCTTTGACTGCTTACCCTGGCTGGCTGCGGATGCTCAGTCTGTACACTGTCCCAGCCAGAGCACACTGTGCCAAAGGCTGCACGGCAATCTTTGGTATCCGCTGTGAAGTGCGTAACCAGAATGGCTTCCCTCTCTTCCCAGAGGCATATAGACAGCTTACAGAACATTCTCATCCATTTTAAATGTGTTGTCTTGGATTAAAAGATGCTGGGGCTGAAAAGACCACACCAGTAACAGAGAAGAAAGAAATCATTAGAGACTGCTTTTATGGAATTTTATCTGTATTATTTCTAGGGACTACCCAACTGTATCAGGGGAGAATGAAACAGAAAGACACAGCGTGATAACGCATAGGGCCAGCAAAACAAAGGCTGTGTGAATAAGACAGCGTAGACACGTTCCGGATGATCTTCTCTTCGGCAAATGGGGTAACTTTGAGTGAATGGATTGTTTTCTTGATCAGCCTTTTCCTTAAGGCTTCTCCTCAGGTGTTCCTACACGCAGCAAAGTCATGGAAACATAGCCAAGGTCGGTCCACTTTCTTGATCCTAGTGTCATAATTTAGTTAGCTGTTCAGTGTGGTTGAGGGGATAGAAAGGTTTTCGTCATCTGGCATGCATCTCATGCCTTAGGGAATTTTATTTGACATTCAGTTCTCCTTTCCTTCCTCCTTCTCTCCCCAGTCCAGGTGTCTCTGAGAAGAGTCCAGTATTTGACAAATTCCAGAGTTCTTTGGGAGGGATGAGGTGATCCCTTCAATTGCTTCTAGGGAGAAATGGCCACAGGATGAGTCATGGAGAGACGACCTGGGCCCTGTTTTAAAGTTCATTTCTGAAACCTCTTCTGTCTGCCTTTTACAGAAGGATCTCTCTCACATACTCCTCCCTTCCGTCTGGGAGCTAGCCTTCCCTAGAACTTGTCTGAGTCTCAAAAATTTTTTTTAGTGTTCTCTCACTCAAGCATAATTTTTATGCCTTTTTAAAAAATATTATTTTTTAAATCTCTATATATGGGTGTTTTGCCTGCATGTAAATCCATGCACGTGTGTGTGTGCAGTGTCCAAGCAGGTCAGAGGAAAGCATTGGACCCTTCGGAACTTGAGTTATAGACAGTTATTAACTGTCACATGGGTGCCTGGAACCAAATCTGGGTCTCCTGCAAGAGTAACAAGTGTTCAAAAAACACTGCACCCTCTCTCCAGCCCTGCAAGAATAACTCTTGATTGAAAGAAAATCCCCCCCAGATATGCAATGGCATCCGAGCTTACAGAACGCAATGCTACTCGGAAGTTCTAGTTTCCATCCGCTAAGGTTGCCCAGCCTGGTCTGTTTGGGTTGAAACGGAGGGTTTGTGGACCATGGTTTTGTCAGGCTCTGATGGTGAGAGGAAATGTAACCAAAAGCTCCTTAGTAAGCATAGTGTTTCTGGGGCAGCTGAGGTCAAATGGAAATTGCCAGCAGGAACCAGGCTTGCTGGGTTCTGCTGTCCTGTGATTATGAAGGGAGAAAGGACTCCCTTCTGTACTGCCTTGTTCTCAATGGTGGGTTTCTTTCCCGCTCTGCACTGGGATTTTTTTTTTCTGCTTCCGGGATTTTATTTTGCACTTCAGCTACACAAAAGTGGATACAATGAGTTGTAGTCACTGCTGCCTTTCTAGTTAAAAAACCTGGAGACCCAAGGGTAGGCTGCTTCATTAATAATTATGGAGGAAATAGCCACCAGGTAGCTAGAACTGGACCCTGGAAGCTCAGAGGAGCGTCAGACGTCCAAAGTTCTAGCCGATGGGCTTGGGAAATGATAGACCAGAGTGTGCAATGTTTTGCAAAAGCAGTTATTTGTGATAAAATGCTCTCACCAGGACATTTTCAGAACAATTTAAAGGAAAAGCCTTAGGAGGCCATATTCAAAGGCATTATTCAGTCTTGAAGCCAATACTTTAAAATCTTTTTTTAAAAGAAGTTTGAAGAACCAATCTTTAGCGAGTTTTCAGTGGAGCGTGACTAAATGTAAAGACTAGACTGGGAGTCAAACTGGAAGACAGGCAGAACACTCCGGAAGCACATGGCGTCAGGGATTTCTCTCTACCATTTCTGTGCTGTCAAAGCCAGGATGGAAGTGAGCGGTTAGGCTTCTACGGGAATCCAAAGAACTTTATTAGCATCTGACGATTGGGATCCCCTAAGACTTTTCACTGGCACAGAGTGGCGGCTACAATAATACTGTTGAGTAGGGACATGCAGGAAGGGGAGGGGCCAGAAGGCAGAAAAAAGGGAGTGAGGACCCAGGATGTGCCTTCTGAGGCTCACTTGGCACAACGACTTGATTTGTGGGTTACAGTTGAGAGAGAAAGATTAAAGACCTGAGGAGGAACTTGAAAATATTTTAAAGATTTAAAAACAGATATTTAAATATAAGACACTGTTTAACAAAGGAATCTCAGACTTGATGAGATCTTTAGGGGGCTTCAAGAATGAAGTCAACAGGTTGTGAAAAAAGTTTTACTGTTTTAAGTTTCATAATAATAATGCATTCTAAAGAAAACATAGCTTGCTAATAAAAAGAGGTTAAAAGTAAAAACACTGTTTTATTCATGCTGTATGTGAGTGCATATCTGAGTTCTGATGTGTGTGGGTGCATGCAGAGGCCTGAGGTTGACAGCGGGGGCCTCCTTTCATCCTATATTCTAAGACAGAATCACTCGCTGAACCTAGAACTCAACAATTTGCACAGACTAGCTGTCCAACAAGCCCCAAGAGATCCTATTTAGAGATAGGCTTTAATATTGGCTTTCTTCTTTTGTTGTCTTGCATGTAGCCAGCTATCCCCAAGTCCAAGAGTCTTTAATTTACGAGATATGGAAAGGGTGGATTCTTAGGATGGCACGATCAAGGGGAAGGCTTTGACAAAACCTTCTAGGAGGTTTTGTTCTTCAAGAAGGACTAGAAAGGGGTCCAGGCTCATGTAGCATTCTGGGCTTGCTTACATCCATCTGGGTGAGGTGATGGGCTGCCATGTTGGCATCTTCCGAAGAGCTTGCTGTGGAAAATATTATGGAGACAAGATTACTTTCCCTAATGTGTTTCATTATTGCACATGGACATAAAACAATATACCCAGGGGCTAGAGAGTTGACTCAGTGGTTAAGAGCTCCTGTTTTTCTTCCACAGGACCCAGGTTCAATTCCCAACATCCACATGGTATCTTACATCTCTCTGTAACTCTGGGTCCAAGCGATCCGATGATGCCTGCTTCTGACCTCTGCAAACAGCAGACTTACAAATGGTACACAGACATATATGTGGGCAAAATAATCCACACATAAAGTAATAAAATATACAACAACACACCGGGATTCATCTGGAGCAAAGACAGGAAAACGTGAAGATGCAGCATCCCTTCCTGCCTGTGACTGGCCAGCAGTCTAGCTTATGATGAGGGCTTAGCAGGTCCTCTGCTTCTCATCCTGGGAAGAGGATCTTGGACCTGGGCCATAAGCCACTGATGGACCAGGCTGCTGTGATCCTACCTGCTGGCACCTTCACTCTTCCCAGGACACTGACTTTTTCCAGGACCCAGGGTGTCTTATTCTCCTCTATCACATGCCGTGTCTCACTTCTTCCTTGGTCAATTCTTTGGTCTTAGTGATACTTTTTCTGACCTCTGAGGCTCAGCTACAAGCTTTTCTGTCAGCCCCTGTCACCGTGCCTTCACAAGGGCTTGGTGCCTAACTCCCCAGATTAGCAAGGCTCATCTTCTTGTCTGTGCCTGAGAATAGTTCATGGGAAAATCATAGTCATGCATGGCTCTGTGTCCTCATCTGGAACAGAGAAAATTGGTGTGCTGATCGTGGGGCATGGTATGTGAGAGGATTAGGGGTATGGCTTAATCAGTGTTCTATTGCTGTGCCCACAGCAACTCTTAGCAAACAAAACATTTAATCCGGGCTTGCTTACACTTCAGAGGTTTAGTCCGTTATTGTCATGGTGGGAAGCATGGTGGCGCACAGGAAGACGTGATGCCGGAGAGTAACTGAGAGTTCTACATCCAGATCTGGCTTGAGCTTTTGAAAAACCAAAGCTCACCCCCTAGAGACATACTTTCTTCAACAAAGCAACAGCTCCTCCAACAAGGCTGTACCTATTAATCCTTTCAAACAGTGCCACTCCCTGGTGACCAAGCATTCAGACATGAGAGCCTGTGGTGGCCGATCTCATTCAAGCCACCACAGACTATCTCTGACAAATGCCACTTGTCACTTTTGATTTTTACTCTCAAGGGCAGGACCTATATTTATGCTTTTGTACGATCGTACAACTTTGTTCTATTCAAGCAAAAGGCAAACTGTCTAAATGTGCTTATTAGTCCCAAGGGACAAGGGCTGGAGAGATGGCTCAGCAGTTAGGAGCATGCACTGCCTTTCTAGAGGATCACAGTTTAATTCCTAGCACCTATGCCAGGTGGTTCACCATTGCCTGTAGTTCCAGCTCCAGGGGGAATCTGACTCCCGGTCCTCCTCAGGCACCTGCCCTCACATTCACATACCTACACATAGACATACACATAATTTAAAATACTAAAAACAAATCTGTAGATCACTGGGAGATGCTCAGAAACTCTGTGAAAGGAGGGCCAGTCAAGGCCATGGAACACTGATACCTACTGTAGCCCAGACCTTCTTAAGTAGACTCTTTAACACAGAGAGAACAAGGCCTTTGGCTGCAGAACAGACTTGGCTGGTGGCGCCCCAGAAATGGCACAGCCAATTCTAGTTTTCATTTTGTTGCTGTGATAAACATCCCAAGCAAAAGCAACTTGGGAGGGAAGGGTTTATTATTGTCTTACACTTCCAGGTCATAGTTCATCACTGAGGGAAGTCAGGGTAGGAAGTTGAACAGGAGCTGAAGCAAAAACAACCACAGAAGAGGATGCTAACCACCTTGTTCACTGGGGCTTATGCTCAGTTAGCTTTTTGTGATACCATGGTAGACTAAGCCCTGTTCCATCAATTAGCAAGAAAATAAAAATGGTCCACACGTGTCTGCAGGCCTGTGGAGGCAATTCTTCAATGGAGAGCCCCTCTTTCCAGGTGAGTCTGGGTTTGTACCAACTTGACAGCTGAAGTTAACTACAGCAGAATCGTGTTCTCTCAGCTCTCAGGATTCCATGGAGCTCCTGTATTTCTTAGATGCCCCAAGAGGCTGTTTCTTGGGAAAAGCTGAGAGTTACTGTCCCTATTTCTTATCTTAAAGGATTTAAGAACTTGCGAGGAATGCAAGAGTCAGCACGACTTTGTAACAGGGGAAAACCTAAATGAGAATCAGGCTTCCCTGACTTTGTTTCCCAGCCTTGCAATATAACCAGTTCCTGATTTGAACCTCACTCAACTGCAGTGTCTTCATGCACCAAGGCAGGTCTGTGGACTTTGGAGTTAATACGATCTCACGTAGAAGCTAGTTTTGCTGGTGACTAGTCATGAAGTCCAGATGCACAGTCCCCTTAAACCTTTACTCTCTTAAGCCCACGTCTTATTCCCCAATAAAAAGCACTGCTAAGTAGGCTAAATGAAGGAACTTAGAGAATAAAGTTAACCTAGTCTCAGAGCTCATAGTAGAAGCCCATCTTTCTGGAGTGGAGTTGTAAACTATTTCCTGAAATTTAGCAATTGCCTGTGGTTAAAAGAATTCTGATTTGTTGAGCAGAAGCATACACACGTGTTCCAAACCCCAAGCAGCTCACATTCCTCTCAGGAGACAATTTTATTGCAAAGAATGGCATCTTGACTAGCGAGGTACAGACAACCCATTTATTTTAACTCTCCATAGCGTTTTGAACCACTTGTAATATTCCATTCGGGCTAGATGCTTTTAAAAGGTAATGATTACTTTATCACACAGAGAAACACATCAGTGGACATCTTGTTTTTAATAAAGCATGCCTTTAGACACAATATTGTGCAATATGATTACACACCATTACAGGATGTTCTTACTATGGAAAGCAGTGGAGCAAATGATGCTAGTGTTGGGATGCTGCCTGGCTTTGCCGAATCCCAGGAATGCTTCCCTTTAGAAAGTGCGCAAGAATGGCTGGCAAGTCTGATGGCCAGCCGACTCGACAGTCTTCAGACTACATTTTTGCATGTTTTATGCTTTGGAACCAAACACCTTTAAATTGTTCCATTTTTAACTGCTGGATTGAATTTCAGCTTGAGATCACACTGAAGGAGGAAAAAATAAAACTCCAAACTTTTTTGATCTAGTTGCTTTTACGTTTCTCTGCTTTACAATGGAAGTATCTTGGTAATGTCTCTTGGCACCTAGGGATAAGGGACTGTGTATTTTATGGAGCCCTGAGCTCAAGCTGCAGTATAGCACTGTTTTATTGGCAGTTTTCCTGCAGTGGACTCACCCATAAGATCATGTGATCCCATGTCTAACTCCAGTGTTTCAATTAGAAACATCGTAAGGATATAGTTTTTAAGATAGGAGAGAAAGACTTGATAAAACTGCATTGACTTTAGAGTCCCAAGGACAAAGAAAATTGAGTATGAAATAGCCCACAATGCATGGGATAGCCCTATTCTAACATACTCCTGTGTTTCCCTACCAGAACTGTGGACAAGTCTTTATAGTTTCTCAAAAGTGTCCAGACTTCAAGCCAAAGATGGCCTGCTTTAAGGCTAACAGTCCGGAACAAATTCACTTTTGTTACAAAACGGCACAGGACAGTGCTGGGCTCTGGGGCTGTGAGACACAGGTGTGAGACATAGGACCCGTGGGTTTGGTAAGGATGGTAAAGTGCTTGGAGACACAGAGGGTGGAGAGCAAGGGCCTTGGTAAGGATGGTAAAGCGCTTGGAGACACAGAGGGTGGAGAGCAATTTCTTCTGGGAAACTGGAAGGCTGTCCTCAAGAACGTGGGCTTTGAGTGAGACTTAAGGATAACTTGTGCCTTCAAAAGTATCCAAAAGTGCTCAGAGGCTCTTCTCTCACAGCCACAAACAATGGCAGAACATACTTTTGCAGAATGTGTCCTACGATGAGGTGGTAGACAGGATTGGTGATATCATTGTCAGTTTGTAAGAAGAAATGGGCTGAAACCTCCAAAATCATGAGTCATCTTTAAAGAGACAGATTGATTTATCCAAGTTCCCATGAGAAGGTAAGAGTAGATTTGAAAAAAGAAAGTGGGTCAGAATTCAGATCCGGGGCCTGCATCACCTAAGGCTGTCTAAATAAACAGAACTAATAAGATGTATATATCTAGTATAATAGTAGATTGGGCTGGTTCACAGGATGCTGTTGGATCAGCCAAAGGTGGCCATCTGCATGCTGGCAAGGCAATGCATCAGGCAGTTGGGCAACCAGGAAGCTCAGCAGTGCTAATACAGCTGCAGCATGCACACACTCACACAGACAGGAAAGGAACTTGCATATTGCACGTGCTGCTTTCACGAAGCTTCAGTTCATCTGAGGCACCTATGGAAAGATATGGTCTGTATTCAACAGGGGTCTTTCTTGCCAGTCACAGACCCGAAGAGCAATTTCCCTTGGAAACTCCCTCAGTCATACCGAGGTGTTTTTCACTGGTCCCAAACATTTCTCAGTACAGTCAAGTCAGCAACAAACACCGACAAAGGCTGCTTCACCGCTTTGCCAATGCACTCCCATGTTCGACGCCTGAGAGAGGAAAAGGCCCAAGTGGATTTTTGGTTCCTGTAGCTTTTCACTTCACTTGTATGTGAAGCGCTCTGGGTAAAAACGCAAGGATGCCAGTGGTTTTGATTAATCTGCCCAAAGCCAGCATGCTATCTAGGTGTTTTATTTTTTATTTTTTAATAAAACAGACTATCTTTTTTCATTATACATACCCAATCCAAGTCCCCACTCCCTCCTCTTCTTCCATTCCTTCCACTTACACCCTACCTCATCCTCAATCCACTACTCAGAGAGGGTAAGGCACATTGCTTTGGGGAAGGCTCAAGGCCCTCCCTACTATATCTAGGCTGATCAAGGTACATCCGAAGAGAATAGGTTGCCAAAAAGCTAGAACATGCCGTAGATATAAATCCTGGTACCAATTCCAGTGGCCCCTCAGTCTGCCTCAGTCATGCAACTGTCAATCACATGCAGAGAGACTGGTTTCGTCTTATGCTTGTTTCTCCCCAGTCCAACTGGAGTTGGTGAGCTCCTATTAGCTCAGATAGACTGTTTCAATGGGTGTCCCCATCATGGTCTTGACCACTTTGCTCATATTCTCACTTCTCCCACTCTTCAACTGGACTTCGGAAGCTCAGTCCAGTGCTCTGATGTGGGTCTCTGCCTCTGTTTCTATCAGTTGCTATTGAACCAATGACAGAGAAGACTGGGTAAGACAGGAGAGAATATAGAAGGCTACCTAGATCCCCACCTCTGAGAGCCATTAGCTTCTTGTTGAGACTGTCCTGGGGCCAGAACTTCTTGTCCACACAGAGCTAGATCTTTTATTTCTGTGGGTCGGTTGTTTCATGGGCCTTGCCTGGGCTCTGTGACATCAGATTGACAGGATTATCTTACCAGGGACAAGGATGATGAAGTGCAGAGGGTCATATGACTTGGTTCATGTGACAGATCAGATTCATGCCTGGAGCAGAGACTCAGATTTTAGTCATGCTGGTTTTCAGTCTGCTGTGGACTGTGATGTCTTTTCAGCTTCATGAAATGTCATTGGTAGGAAACAATGTCTCTTATAGCCAGTCATGATTTAAGTTAAAGGTCAAGATGCTTTTAATTTTTGTCAGTCTGTAACTCTACTAGGTCTTTCCCAGATGGTGATTTTTGGTAGATAGGAAGGACCGAGGAAGGGGAAAATGGAACACCAAAGTTATGAAGAAATGGGACGAAAAATAAAAAATCCCTCTTTTCCCAAAGTGGGATGTGAAGACAAGAACCTAACATAGAGCACTGTCACCCTTGCTAGCCCTCACCAGCTATCTGCTCTGCTCACGTGCTCCTAGGGGCCCCTCCTCCAGTGTGGTTCTACTGTTCAGTCCTAAACTTTGGCCATCTGCAGACCCTTACTTGTAAACATAAGACCACCCTTGCAAGGCTACCTTATGTTCTTTTCAATGTTCCTGCCTTGTTTCCTCATCTCTCTGCTTTAAGCTTGATACAAAAGGTCTGAACACTTCAGAATGTCTGTATTGTTCTTAAAATACTGTTGAGCAATATTCTTGTATGAGCTCCCATGTCTTTGTCTTTCTATTCTGTTGCCTATCTATCTATCATCTGTCTATCTATCTATCTGTCTATCTATCTATCTATCTATCTATCTATCTATCTCTGTCATCTATCTATCTATCTATCTATCTATCTATCTATCATCTATCTCCCTTCCTCCCTACTCTCCCCACTCCTCTTTCTGTGCACGTGTGTGTGTTCACTTCCAGAATATCATAATTAAAGGCTACTATGATTTGGGCCTTTAATGTCCTCCATGTCCAAACTTTGACAACTCACTCTCCAGCCTTACTGGCATCATTAGGAAATGGGAGAACTTCAGAAAATATGACCCAATGAAAGGAAATGAGATCATTAGGTCACCTGCTGAGAGACAATTTTAGGATCTAGTCTCTTTCTCTCCCTTCTTGCTTTAGTTTGAAGTAAACTTCTTTGTTCTGTACTGTGTTCCCTGACATATTCTTTTGCATTGTGACATGCACAAGTGTACTTGTGTGTGTGTGTGGGGGGGGGGTTCGATAGTAGAGCCTTCCCAGCCTCTTGAGTGTGTACCACACTTCATCAAAGACAGTTCCCCTCAACTAATTACTGTGGGGACTTGTCTAGGGCAGCAGTCAAAGGGAGAGAGGGGTTGTTGTGACTCATTTCTGATCTGAAGTACAGACACATGTTTGCTCTTCCCTACTGAAAAAATATCATGGCGCTTTCATCGCTGACTCACACAAAGAGCTTTTCTCTTTAGAATGACCTCAGCTGAGTGGATGAGGCACAGTGATCAGAGGTGTAGGAGTTTGTAAGTGCCAACAGGATCCTAGGATGTCACCATTGCCTTTAATATGCACAGGGCTTGACAGCTTACAAAACAACTTCACACGTCTTACCTCATTTGGCCCCCACAATTACTTCCAGAAATAGGCAGGGCAGGGATTGTTATTTCCTCCTTGCAGCTGGGACTCCAGACCAAAAGCCTTGCCTATGACCACACTGTAATGAGAGACAGGGCAGGTTCTCAGACCTAGAACATCGTTTGCCAAGTCTTAGGCTGTTTTTGCCATCCTCAAAGTGTCCAGGAAGATATTGTCTCCCAACCCCCGCTTACACTCAAAAAAGAAAGAAAGGAAGAAAAAAAGAAAGGTGGGAACATTTTAATTTTTCTCATTTTAGAGAAGGAGACGAGGAGATGTTCAGGAGGACAAGCTTAGCGATCGGCTCCAAGCTGCCCAGAGAGCAGCAGTGCCCATCTGCAGGGGGCTGACGGTGGGCAGCACTTCCCTTTCAGTCTCTTGTAGGAATGCTTTGCCACCTGTGCCGTGAGAGAATGTGTCATCTCAGCAGCTACTAGTGAAGTTCTGCCCTGGCTGAAAGGAAAGATGGAGGGATAGGCTGCTGTTTCTGTTTTGTGGAAAGTTCTGTGAGGATATGGTGTCTAGAACGCAACACCGACTTGGAGCCCAGGGTTAATGGTCTGTGGGGGCCCCTCTCTCTTCACAGTCCGTGTGGCCACCAGTCCACAGAACAAAGGGGCAGAAGCAATGGCAGAGATCCTTATATGGCCATGAACACGACGGAGATAGCCCTCCAGCGAATGACATCAGTGAATCGGCTCAACTTTATTCCAGAATATAGGGAATATATAGGATTGGGAAGCCTGGGGACAAACCCTACTTTGCTTTAAATGGCACGCTCCTATCAGAAGACTTCATACGTCATATGTGTCAGCAGGATTCCATATCAAAGCTCCTAGTGCTAGTTTTAGTTACCCTACGTGCAGCGGAGAGAGACCACACCCCAATGGGCTGGTATCTCAGGAGCGGAAGGAGCTCCCGCAACAAGGGGGAGAGCTTCTAGCAGGACACTGTGTCAAGGGTCACACTAGAGATAAATCAGGCACCGAGACTTGGAGACAGCTTACCGATAAGGTCAGACCTCTGTGCCTAGAGACATTCTCCACATAAGGAGGGCAGGTAGAGAACAGGAAGTCTCATTTGGGAGGGAGTCCCTCATGTTATTGAGCTTTGGAGAGAGCTACCAGGCCATGATAGACTCCAACATCTGACCATCAAGGCCTCCCAACAGTGGTCCATTCTTTAGCAGACATTAACTAGTCTCACAGCTACTCGACATACACATCCACATACTGCACGCAAGCAAAGACATGACTGCTGTCAAAATTACTTCTAGGTCGCTGTTCTCTTACATTGGGGCAAATGTTCTCTTACACTGGGACAGACAGCAATTTTCTGGACCTGATAGACCCTCCATCTAGGATCCTGACATTGCCAATTTGATACAGTAAACATGATTTGCATATAACAACCATGCAAAGAAATTCGGAGTGAAAGAGTGGAAAAGGGAGCTGGACAGATAGCCGTGTGGTCAAGACCACATACTGCTCTTACAGAGAGCTCAAGTTTTGTTGGCATCACTCAAGTCAGGCTGCTCACAACCAACTGTAACTGCAGTTTCAGGGAGCTCTGACCTTTGGCCTTGTTCGGATCCTGCACTCTTGTGCATATACCCCCACACAGACACATCTGCACACACATAGCTAAAAACGATGAAAAATAAATCTTTCAGACACCATAAAATTTGTTTGTCCGGCACCAATAATCTTTAATTCTTATCTCAATGAATTTGTGCTTCTTAGTAAATTCATACCAGTAACTACACAAAGGAAGCAACCCTCTTGGTTTTTCTCATGAAAACACTATCGTCTAATTGCTATTGATTTAATACAATTGCATCATTTCTAGCACCTTGCTTTTACATGTATTCAAAACTGTGCCTCTCTCTGTGGTCTACGCGTTCCTGTACATTTCCTTCTTATGCAGCCTGGTCACATGGGCACTCTCACTTTCAGGATTTTGCCCATCCCTAGGTGGCTTTATGGCACATTGCAACTTTCTATGGTACATTAACCTAAGAATACGAAAACTTCTTGGAAGCTACAATACTATATTTCTTTCTAATATTTTTCAGTTAGGAGGAAGGAAAATGTATTCTTTTGTTTGTCTTTAAAGGTAAAAAGGAGATAACTAAAGAGATAAGCTTACGGGGATTCAAAAAAGAGGGTTTAGAATTTTTAGTCATATGATGGACTATCTATCCTACTTTTATTCAGTATCAAAAATCACATTTGGGAAACAAAGACAAAGTATTAAAGCAAACTACTTGAGGAAACATTGCACATTGCTGTCGATGTGACCAAGTACAGCTTGCATGTGTTACTATGTTCAAGAAATAGTTTATGGAAGGTCTATTCAGGAAAAAAAATCATTGTCCTTCCCTGTGTATGAGCTTGAGCCTTTCTCAGCTCAACACCTGAATTTCTGGCACCAGAAGCACACTCAGTGCAGTTTGTCCGAGATGAGTAAGTGTGCTGTGTGCTCCTGAAGTGCTGGGGTCTCTGTTGACATTCATGGTATGTTGGCTTGACAAAAGAGCCTTCTGGATGTCTGCAAGTCTGCTGCTGCTGTTGCTAATGTTCTCTCTCTCTCTCTCTCTCTCTCTCTCTCTCTCTCTCTCTCTCTCTGTGTGTGTGTGTGTGTGTGTGTGTGTGTGCGGGAGTATGCCTGCAACAACGAAAGCTGGACATAAAGGCAATTCATCAAGCACAGGTTTGCAGTAATAAAAACAGGAAGCTAATGAGAAAACCTCTTCATGGGAAACAATTTCCCCCTTTCTGTTTTGGCCTGTAAATTTTGCTTTCTTGAACCTTCAAGGGCATGCTCTTTGTCTTTTCTTTTGCAACTAATGATGTTCTTGCAAATGTCAGGCCTGCAACAGTCTCCAATGTTGCACCAAGTAGGAGACGGATAAGAGCCACTAACAAACATGACAAGGTACACATCACTGGAGGCAATTACCCACATCTGGGGGCATTCAATAGATGCTGGCACTGACATTAATGACCTGAGAATGCACTTGGCCTTTTTGTTTTCTCTGTTATGTGCAAGTGATGAAAATATTGAGAAAGTTATTGTGACTATAAAGTTGCAGCAAGTTCCTTTTTAGAAGATAAGTTTGATTCATCCTATGACTTGGAATAATGGTTTATTACGCTTTGATTCAAAGGAAAAATAAAGTTAGGATTAGTGTAAAGGGATTTTACTTATACTTTGTCTGGGTCACTTGACTCCAACTCGAGATGAATGGACTTTCACATCGCCCCATTAGAGGAACGTCCGAGAGTCAGTGATCAACCTCTCATCTCACTGATGTCAGTAGTAGGAGACATCAGAAATGTCTCAGCAAATTGCTGCAAATTCTCAGAGTCAAACAGTTACCCACACAAGCAGGGGGGCTGTCTTCATCAAGCAGCTATGTTCCTTTTGGGCTATTCCCAGCTACTGTTCCCTTGTATCTCTTCAGGGAAGAGTGGTGCTGTCCTTCAGGGTCATGTGCCAACCACTCTCCAAGGACGTGTCCGCAGCATCGTGACTCATCTTCTAAGGCAAGCTCCATTAGGAGTTTAATGGCACTTTGGCCTTTTTTTATCTGGCATTTATAGCACAGGCTGGCTTTAAACTCAAGATCCTGTTGCTTCCATTTCCTGGGTCCTGGGATTAGAGCTGTGTACAGCCATATCGGTTTCCATTGCATCTTTAAAAATATGTGCACCTGTAAAAGAATTTTTGACTTTTGTTCAGATACAGTCACATGAGTGTACATTTGTTATTGGAGGAGTAAAGAGAACACAGGGAAGGGGGGCTACAATGAACTTTCAGTAACTAAGTATCTAAGTGGGTGGGGAAAAGCAAGCTCAGTGATGAAAAGCGGGAAGGGATGGACAGAGCAGGAATGTGATCAGTGGGAAGCAGGTCTAACTAGAGTTCCTGCGTGAGAAAGTGCTGGCTGCTGAGATGGGAAGTCACTCAGTGAATGCTAAGGAGGGAGAGGAGGGCGATGCTCCTGCTCATTAAAACTGAAAAGGGTGAAGTGGGGTACAGGAAGGGCACGCAATGCATTTCTGATGATAGCAAAAAATATGTAGTGTTCAAGAATAAGGCATCAAGGTCTCTGGATCTTAACTCTCCTGCCATTTCATCTCTTTTTGTCTGGTCTCTGTCTCCTCACCTCTTACCTGCCTGCTGTGGGTTGACTAGATCTCCCAAGTTCATGTGTTGGGAATTTAACCTTGAACGCAATCATGTTAAGCAGGATTTTAATGTATAGTTTAATGACATTGCTTGTAGGAATTAAGAGGGAATGTAGCCCATGCTGCTGCTCTCAGTGCATAACCTTTTTGTCTCTACCAAATAGCAAAATGAAGCCCACACCAGACTGAGACCTCTTCCTCAGACCTGCTATCCTCTAGCCTTTAAAGACTTAAACCTTTACTCTTTATAAATGACCCCAGTGTTTTGTTACAGAAGCACTAAATAGACAAAGCATCTCTGTTTTGTTTTTCTCATTCTCTCCCCTTCACAGTTCGGAAGCTTTTATGAGGGGGTGGGACAAACAGCAACTTCTCTGTTCTGTATCCTTCTACTTACCTTTGTTTCCACTTGGAACTTTTCTGGAGCACTCGAAAACCAAAATATGCCCTGAAATATTTGGTTTTCCTCTGACCTAGCATCGACTACTCCATGCCTAGCCAATGTGAATGGCAAATGAGCAAACTGAATTTCAGTGTATTGTTGACCACATAAAATAGGGAATTGCAGGTTAAGGGAGAGGGAAGTTTCATGGGGAAAATGTAATAGATAAACTTAGACAAAGACTTGCAGTCAAAAGAAGGTGAGGGTTCAGAGGCGCTGTGGTGTAGAAGTGAGCATAGCTGCCTCTCGAACATGAGGGGCTTTGCAAACCAGTGACAACTGTTTGTGTCACTAGTCCATATCACTCCAAAGGACACTGAAGCCAGATTTCAGAGACTGGGTAAGCAACATTGAATGAAGAGACAAAGGTAGACTCTGTGTTCTCCAGGAACAGGTATTCTGATGAGGTTCACTAAGTGCAGCTTGGTCCTGAAAAATTGCAGTGAATGTTTCCTATGCATTTCCAAGTTTACTCATGAGACTGGAAGGCTCCAAGGGGTAGTAGTGAACAAACATGGTGAGCAAGGCCTCCATGAGTGGCTATGCCAGTCACACACATATAGGGGCGTTTGCAGCACGCAAAGCTGCAGTGCTGAGAGCAGTGGAGTATCAAGGTCAACATTAAATGATCTCAAAGCAGTGGTACCCTGAGGCCAATGCCACACTGAGTCAGGATGACTAAGTCAAGATGAGAAAAAAAGATGCAAAATCTGAGAGAGTCCTACATCAAGCTATGATCCGCAAAGTGGGCGAAAGTGCATCAAATTGAGGGTCCCCGCTGTGCTCCCAGAAATCACACACACTTCCCCTGGAAGAACAATCTTTTCTTCAGTATTTTGACAGTCTATAATTTAAGGCTACAAAAATATAAACTGAAATAAAGATTTAAAAAATAGAGAAAGTAAAGACATACTATGGTTTTAAATCAGTATAAAAATGGAATTAGACTGTTTTATGTATTTCAGCAATTAGAATTATCAGACACTAAATATAAAGATATCCTAGTTGGAATATTGAAAGAAATATAAGGAGGGAATGAATAAAAAACAAGTCTGAGTGATAAACAATGAAAAAATATCAAAATATCCAAGAAGATCTATAAAAAAATCAAGTAGTGCTTTAGAAACAAAATCACAAATTATAAAATTAAGAGCTGAATGCATTACTGAAATTGATAGAATTGGTCAAAGCTGCAGCAACAATTCAATAAAAATAGGGTACAGATCTAAACAGAGAATTTTCAACAGAAGAATCTCAAATGCCCAAAAGACATTTAAGGAAATGTTCGACATTTTTAGCCATCAGAGAAATGCAAATCAAAAAGACCCTGAGACACCATGTTAGGCCTGCCAGAATGATTAAGATCAAAAACATCAATAATAGCTTATGCTGGAGAGGATATGGAGTAAGAGGAGCATTGTTCCATTACTGGTGGGAATCCAAACTTGTACAAATACTCCGGAAATCAGTATGGCAGTTTCTCAGAAAATTGGGAATCAACCTACCACAAGATCCAGTAACACCACTCTTGGGCATATTCCCAAAGGATGCTCAACCATGCTACAAGGACATTTGTTCAATTATGTTCATAGCAGCATTATTTTTAACAGCCAGAACCTGGAAACAAACTAGATGCCCCTCAACTGAAGACTGGATGGATAAAGAAAATGTGGTACATTTACACAATGGAGTAAAAAACAATGACAGTTTAAAATTTGCAAACAAATGGATGGAATGAGTAAAAAACATCCTGAGTGAGTTATCCCAGACCTAGAAAGATGAACATGGTATGTGCTCACTCATAAGTGGATACTAATTGTAAAGCAAAGGATAATTAGCCTATAGTCCATGATCCCAGAGAAGCTAAGTAAAGAGAAGAACCCTAAGAGAAATGTATATAGTAAGGGGAAAAAGAGAAGAACTCCTGCAAAAATTGGGAGCATGAGGGTGGGGGTAAATGGAAGGGTAGAGGGGAGGAGGAGGAGAGAAGGGTAAAAGGTAGGAGAACTTGAGGAAATGGACAGTCAAGATGGGGGAAGGACAGAGACAGAGAGAAAGGAAAGAGATATCTTGATTGAGGGGGCTATTATGAGGCTAGCAAGTAACCAAGCACTAGAGAAATTCCCAGGAATCCACAAGAATGACCTCAACTAAGACCGTAAGCAATAGAGGAGAGAGTGACTGAACTGCTTTTGTCCTGAAGTTAGATCGATCTTAACCTTCATCCAGCAACTGATGGAAGAAGAGGCAGAAAATCACAGGGGAGCACTGGGCTGAGCTCCCAAAGTCCAGTCAAAGAGTGGAAGGAGTGAGAATATGAGCAAAGCAGTCAAGACCATGCTCGGGACTCCCACTGAAACAGCTTACCCAAGCTAATGGGAGCTCACCAACTCTGGTCGGAGAGGGAAGAAACCAGCACAGGACCAAACTAGGTCCTTGGACTGTAGGTGACAGTTGTATGGCTGGGGAAGACTGCAGGGCCATTGAAAATGGGATCAGAATTTATCCTTACTGCCTGTACGGTCTTTTTGGAACCCATCCTCTCTTTGGACAAATCCCTTGCTCAGCCTAGATATAGTAGGAAGGGCCTTGGTCCTTCCTCAGAGTAATGTGTTTTACCCTCTCTGAGGAGTGTAAAATGAAAAGAAAAGTTTTTTAAAAATAAAAAACTAAATCTCAGCAGGGTGCACTAGAAAAATAAAACATTCCTGGTTTCTCTGGAAATCTGTGGGCACAGGGACTTTCGTGCTGTGCTCCCAACAGCTTGGCTTTTCCTTGTGCACTAGGGATTCAAACTCAGGTTCTTGTGTTTGCACAGCAAGCACTTCCCATACCTAGACATCTCTCCAGTCCCTGGTAATCACATTAAAATATGGAAAAGACAAGGACATCAGTACTTTGCTCATATTCATGCTAGAAACACTGTTTATATAGTAAAGATACAAAAATAAATTCAATGATGAGGACTGGACTTTTATAGTTAGCAGCACAAAGAAAACATAATTCAATATCAGTATAACTGAAGTTTAAGAATCAAATGGCCAAAAGACACTTAAGGTCATGCTCAACCTCCTTAGCGATCAGGGAAATGCAAATCAAAACAACTTTGAGATATCATCTTACACCTGTCAGAATGGCTAAAATAAAAAACTCCAATGATAGCCTTTGCTGGAGAGGCTGTGGAGGAAGGGGTACCCTCATCCATTGCTGGTGGGAATGCAATCTTGTGCAACCACTTTGGAAATCAGTGTTTCGGTTTCTCAGGAAAATCAGGATCAACCTACCCCTGGACCCAGCAATACCACTCCTGGGAATATGCCCAAGAGATGCCCTATCATATGACAAGAGCATTTGTTCAACTATGTTCATAGCAGTATTATTTGTAATAGCCAGAACCTGGAAACAACCTAGATGCCCTTCAATGGAAGAATGGATGAAGAAAGTGTGGAATATCTACACATTAGAGTACTACGCTGCGGTAAAAAACAATGACTTCTCGAATTTTGCATGCAAATGGATGGAAATAGAAAACACTATCCTGACTGAGGTAACCCAGACTCAAAAAGATGAACATGGGATGTACTCACTCATAATTGGTTTCGAGCCATAAATAAGGGTCACGGAGTCTACAATTGGTGAACCTAAAGAAGCTAAGTAAGAAGGTGAACCCAAGGAAAAACATATAGTTATCCTCTTGGCTATGGGAAGTAGACAAAATTGCCGGGGAGAAAATTGGGATCTTGGGGGTGGGGTGGAATGGGGGTAAGGGGAGATGGGGAGAGAAAAGGGAGAAGGGGAGGATGGGGGGAACTGGGGGAAAAAGGATGATTGGGATAAAGGAAGGTTGGATAGGGGAGCACGGAAGCACAATTCTTAGTTAAGGGAGCCACCTTAGGGTTGGCAAGAGACTTGAACCTAGAGTGGCTCCCAGGAGCCCAAGGCGATGTCCCCAGTTAGTTCCTTGGGCAGTTGAGGATAGGGAACCTGAAATGACTTTATCCTATAGCAACACTAACGAATATCTTGCATATCACCATAGAACCTTCATCTGGTGATGGATGGAGATAGAGACAGAGACCCACACTGGAGCACTGGACTGAGCTCCCAAGGTCCCAATGAGGAGCAGAAGGAGGGAGAACATGAGCAAAGAAGTCGGGACCACGAGGGGTGCACCCACCCACTGAGACAGTGGAGCTGATCTATTGGGAGCTCACCAAGGCCAGCTGGACTGTGACTGAAAAAGCATGGGATAAAACCGGACTCTCTGAACATGGCGAACAATCAGGGCTGATGAGAAGCCAAGGACAATGGCACGGGGTTTTGAACCTACGTAATGTGCTGGCTTTGTGGGAGCCTAGCCAGTTTGGATGTTCACCTTCCTAGATATGGACTGAGCGGGAGGACCTTGGACTTACCACAGGGCAGGGAACCCTGACTGCTCTTTGGACTGGAGAGGGAGGGGGAGAGGGGTGGGAGGAGGGGGAGAAGGGTGGGAGGAGGGGGAGGGAAATGGGAGCCTGGGAGGAGGTGGAAACTTGTTTTTTTTTCCTTTTCTCAATAAAAAAAGAATATATTTAGCAAGCAATGCCCAATACTTGTTAGAGAAAAGTGTTTACATATCAATAAAATTTCATTGAAAGTTGCTAACAAGTAAAGAAAATCAGAAAGATATTATTTTGCTTATAGAACTCTTGGATACTGTAAACTGAAAACTTTCCTCTGATTTGGACAATAGATTTTCAACAACTTTTGTCATAATCACCACTGTACATTTTTATATGAATAGGCAAAGAATTTTAATGATAGTTTTTCACAGAAGAGATATAGTTGCCAATAAATTCATGGAAAGAGTTCAAGATCACCAATTTTACAGAAATGCTAATGAAAACCTCAGTGAAATACTGCCTCACACACTCATTTCAATGGCTGCAATGAACACACGAGTGTGCGTGTGTACATGAACACACATATGTACATGCACACACATAGAGGAGGTAACAAGTGTGGAGTGTACAGAGAAGTTAGGAATTTTGTGTTTGCGGTGTTGATAGAAATGCATAATATGTCTGTGACTGATTTGGAAAATTAGCATAACATTTTCTTCAATAATGAGAAGTGGAATTATATAATCCAGTAGTACTACTTTTGTACTTCCCAATTGAAATGAGGTCTATATAGGAGTTCTTGGTCTATATAATCAGAGATCTCTGTATATACATGTTTATTATAACATCATATCCAAAAGTAGAAAATGGAAAAGTCATTAGCAGAAAGGTAAAAAAAAATCATATAAACAATCAACTATTATACAGCTTTAAAATGTAGGGAAATTGTGACATACTCTACAGTATGGATAAACTTGAGGGCATTTTGCTAAATCAAATAAGCTTGGGTCCCTCACTGCTTTCATTTTCTCAGAATATTTCTCTGTTAGGCTATGCTTCTCTTTCATCTTCCTTGCTGCAGAAAACATTCTGCTTGTCTAGACTGGGCCCCCAGCTACTCACTCACAGGTCTGAGCCTCCACAGGCCATTTTCTCCATAGCGAGCACTGGTGACTACTCTGCTTTGCATACCTTCAACCGTATCAATGTCTGAGCAAGTAAAAAGGATAAGTAGAGAAAGTGCTCATCTAATCCAGTTGCTGGGCAATCGGCAATCAGAAGTGCTGTTCAGAGTGACCTCTCAGCATGAGTGGGAACACACCTCCCTGTCAGGAACAGGGAATCATTTCACAAGGGTCATATATGTTCAGTCCACAGTAGTAGCTGTCATTCAACAAGGAAAAGGTGAGAATATAGTCCTTGCTCGCTGAAGGAACTCTGCATGTTAAGAAGGCACAAGGAACCAGATGCTCTATGACAGAGCCAGATTCACAAGGTTGTCTAGATCCGTGCTTATATATATGGGTTAAAGCAAGATGTGAGAATTAGCCAATAAGAGGCTAGAGCGAATGGGCCAAGCAGCGTTTAAAAGAATAGTTTCTGTGTAATTATTTCGGGTAAAGCTAGCCAGGTGGCGGGACACAGCCCGCCGCCCCATCACTATACCAGCTGCTGTGGCCTACAATTCTGGTACACTCTTTCTTCCATATGATCTTCTCTGAGTCCTAGTTGATGGAAATTTGTGGCACACAGTAATTTTGCAGATAAACCTAAGATCTTATACGTAAGATAAACATGAAATTAATGAATGAGAAGAGACTGATGGCTCTTTAACAGAGTCCTAAGCACACATTTTGATTCTTAAATTCAAAGACAATGAAACAAATACTTGCATCTGTTGGTTGGCTCCTTGGAAACACCACTATTTCTCGTGTTTAGTACCATGTATTATGACGATAAGTAACATTAAAATAAATACAATAAACCATGCCAAAGGGCAAAGCACAGGACTGTGGTGATTAAACATAAATGTATGTGTGTCATTCTTATAAGAAAGGAAAAATTATATGAATGCCTCAGCTGAGATTTTTGAACAGCTTTAAAATTTTTATCAGTAGTGATATATCAGAGTAGATGAAAATTTTATGCTCAAGTGTTATTAAATTTTATTACAAAAGGCTGTATTGTATTTCAGGGCAGGACTTTTATCCTGTTTTGAGTTGATGTGAGTCAACTTTTCTCTTTCTCTGTCTTAGGGTGATATCTATTGAGCTGATCCAGTTCTTTGGTTTAAGATAACTCTCACAAAGAGGCACCCCTTTAAAGGTTTTAGCAGCTGGCTTTTGGGGAATGTACCAGTGGGTTTTATTTTCTCCTGTTCTACCTGGTCATGTAGACACAACTTGGGTTCCTAGTTGAATTTGGCAGCCATATGGAGTTTGAGGTTCTATATAAAGCATTGAAATTGGCAGCCCTGACCACATAGTTGAGACTAATATTACACTGAATAAGTATACTCTGGGCGAAATGAATCAGGAAGAATGGCTGGAATCTGAATTCTTAGACATACTCCCACCTACCACCAATGTAAAACATTTTTCTTAAGAAACCCACTGTTTATGATTAGTCTTCCAGAGTATTAATTCAGTTTTTGTGCATATTTTTACATAGCTGTTATTAAGGCTATTGTGTATATGCACATGTGCACATGCACGCACACACACACACACACACACATACTGTCTCTGTGTTCTCAACTACTGCTTACATTCCACTCACTTTCAGATCTATTGCTGTTTTCACTTTGTTCTTCATCTCCTTGTATAAAGAAAACAAATGAAACCACTATCCAGTTTTATCTTCCACAAGAGAAGCGGTTTTGAATGGAGTAAATAGAGAAATGAGAAGAGAGGAGGCCCCATGTGTTGACTTTGGAATGAAAGCACGACAGTAGAGTCAATGCCTGTTATTTAACTCTGTGGATGCATTCAAGTCAACCATGTCACTCGGGCTGTTTGTGTAGTCAGATCTAATCACGAAACAGAGTCTTACAAAATCAAACTTAGTAAGCAAGCAGCTGCATTTTGCTGTCCTCTTTAGACTTCATAACGTTGTAGAAGGTATAGGACTTTTTGGGGGGAGGGAAACGTTTTCAACATAGCCATCTGATCTTTTCTAAAATGTAACAGCATGTGCTTTGAATTATGCATCATGCATGTGTATATGCTTGTATTTTTCCTGGAGATAGCTGCTCAGATGTTTTCAGATGTACCTAACTTTAGGCAAGGAGATCAAACTGGGACTCTCTTTACATTGCAATCTGGTTAGTCGGCTGTGGGTTTATGGGATTGTTGTGATGTATAACTGGAGTCTTGGTTGGTAGAGTCCTGATGTTTTAGTTTTGACTATGGAAGAGATCTGGGCATTTCCACGGCCAGCACAACACTGCAGACTGTATCGTGTGAGAATAAACAAGATCTGATAGGTCTAGTTGAGCCAGTACCACCCATGTAAATACACCTATCTAAAGGAGAACTCTATCAACTGCCATGGGAGAAGGTAGTATTTAAATGTACAAGAACAGGTGAACCATGTTAACTTTGGGGCTGCCTCAGTTATGAATTCTATTGTGTGATAAGACACTATGACCACAAACAACTTGGGAAAAATGGTTTATTTCATCTCAAAATTCCCAGGTCACAGCCTATCACTAATTGAAATAACTGTAGGTACTGAAGGCAAGAATCCAGAGCAGGAACTGAAACGGAAGCCATGGTGGATTGCTGCTTACCGGCTTGCTCCCCAAGATGACTCAGCCTACTTTCTTAGCTAACTCAGGACCATGTGTCTAGGGTTGGCATTACCCACAGTGCTACTGACCCTCCTACATCAGTCATTAATAAGGAAAATGCTGAGAGACATGTACAGGCCAATCTCAAGGAGACATTTTTCACTTGAGTCCCTCTTCTCAAATGATTCTAGCATATATCAAGCTGACATAGAACTAACCAGCATAGGGCTATTGGTAAGACGATTTGCTCTAAAATTTGCCTAACAGTCTATTACTGTACCGTCTTGAATATAACAAACCTTGTTTAAAGTTTACAGACTTATTAATTATTGCCTTGGTCATCAACATTTATTCTTCATTTTGAATCATGGCTATAGGTAATCAAAATAGATATATTTAAGTGTTAAAATTTGTTATAAAATATAAATAAATAATAGACGTAAAAATAACAAAATAAAGTGATATTTGCATATAGTTGAGTAAGTCCATTGATTGTTTTGTGGTAATATTAACTCAGGTTATAACTAACACCAATAATCTGAAACTCAATAATTGCTTATGGCGTTAAGCACATAAGTAAATTAAGTAGGCCAAGTGGGCTATACAAAGGGATACACCATTCAGTTCTGGCAGTCATAACAATATATGAGCATTTGGGCATAGGATGGCCAAGTCTTCTGCCTTTTATAAGGTAATTAATGCCCAGACCCTGTGTATCAGACTCTTTACCCATTGATGCTGTATGGCTTATACTTAGGCTTTAAATTTTTGTTTGAATCTTGCCGAATCTGGAAAACATTTCTTAATTACCATGATGAAAGTGAACCATTTCATATTCTTAGCATGCTATACAACCTCCCAATACTGTAGCCACCTCATGCGTGATATGGTGGTTGTGTTAGTTCATCACCTCACCTGATGCATAGTGTCTACTCAAGATTAATGACATTGACAGGGCACAGTGTCTAGCTTAAGGAGATACCAAATAGTGCTGAGTTGGTTAAAGAGGGATATAGACACAGGATCTACATGGAAATCTCCTAAGTACTTAGAGTTGATTAGACACTTTAGCAAATTATAGAGACAGTGAACAAGGATGAAGAATTTTGGCAGAGTTTTCCATGATTGTTCCTTACCACCATCTTAAGTGTTCTAGTTTTCATTTCCATATAGTGTATCATCCATCCACACTGTAAATACAATCCCCTTTCCCACCAATTGGTAGCCTATTAAATACTACATTTGATTCTGAATACTGTCACCTTATTGGTCTTTGATTTCAGGGATTTTAGCACAGTGCCTATAGCATAGTTCAATACATGTGCTAATGAAAGAACGGATGGGTGGGTGTCAGATTGCTCTGTCTGGGGCAGCTAACCTGAAACAGTTCTAGAAAGAGAGGTGATTCTTGATGGGCTATTGGAAAAAACAACTTACAGAATAGGAAAAAAGGTGAAATTGAAGATCTCTACAAATAAAAATGCTTCTCTTCATTACTTTCTTAGAGTCTGGACTTGACTGGGAGGAAGAAACAAACAAAGCCCAAGTACTATAGCTGTTACTTTTGTTGTCTATTTAAGTTTTTAGATTTGAGTTTTTATAGAATCAGAATACCATTATTTGTCACAAATAATGCAAGTTTTTAATCACATGAGAGGTTAATTGTCATTGCTCTGTGTCAGCAGCCGTATTGTAGGGCAGGCTTGACAATATTGGTTGCATCGTCATTTACAAATACCCTTTGATGTCCCTGGAATGGAAAGGATGTCAGACCAGATGAGAGCATTGTCTATTCAGTCTCTAATTGGATGATGTGAGTGTGATATTCTGCTTCAGACCTGAATTAATACAACATAGAATGTGTTTTCCTCAGAGGCAAAGCAATTTACTGGTGTGTAGCAGACAGTTTTTGCTCCTTAGCACGAATCATAAACAGACAGTTCTCATGTCACATCATGCCCATTATGAAAAACATTATTGGATTTCTCAGTCTTGGGTGGTGGTGTGGGGAGTAGCCTGCAGCCACAGGGCACAAAAATGTTGTCGATTTCTGGGCCTTGGGTAATGGGTTGGTATTACTCACTGCTATTAAGAGTAGTAATTACAACATAATATTGTCCCCTTCGTGTCTTAAAACAGAATCCTGTGTGTGAAAGAGCAGTGACTCAATGGTTTGCTGTATACAATGTCTGGATTTTCATGGTTTTAAGTACCAGGAAGAAGAGTTGGCTAAAGCAGGGTAATAAGACAATAATGCTGCAGCAGTGATCAAAGGGCAGAGACTGAGCTGCATTCCTCTCTGGTTCTCTGTACACGCAGTTGTGCTTCTATGAGACTGCTTATGGGAAATGCAATCAACATCTGGAGATCTTTGCAAAGCATCTGTAGATCACCACAAAGCTCTGGTTTGGGGTCACTTAGGGGAATAACCTTGTGAATTTGAATTTATATGGTCTTCAACATATTGCAAAACTAGGGTAGCAACAATAGTCTAAGGGTAGAATAGGAAGCCAAGAAATAGTTGTATAATTGAATCAGGCTTTTTCTCATAGTTAACTCAGCTTTGACAACATTTTCTTAGCGGAAATCTCCTTTATTTATTCTTTTACCTGTCTTATGTATGGGGTTGAGTTAAAGTCAGTGACCTCCTTGTATATAGAGGGATTAAACAATAAAAACATTAAGCGACGTCTCCTGGGTTCCCCATTCAGTTACTGGCATGATCAGGAAGGCTTGGCTGTTGTTTGGACGCACAACTTGGATGAAGTTGGAAGTTGCAAGTATTGAGAAATTATCCCTCTAAATATCAGATTCCAGCCATGCTTTCTGACCTCTAGAGGGAGGAAGCTTGGTTTGATGCCCCCTGAACAAATGCCAGTGCCCTTTGTTGCTCCATGTGATGATTACTGTGCCAACATACTGATAAACGCAGCTAAGAGTGGGTACATCATGAAGTCAGTCCTCAGAAGACTGGGTGTAAGCCCGAAAGAGATGAAGATGGAAGAGATCCAAACTTCCACTTTACCTCTTGTCTAGGTCAACTCACCTATGCAGGAACAACCGTGAGATCTCTCACTGAGGCCCCGTTATTTTGTGTTCTAATCCAGATGACTTCCCATGTCTTGATCATAAGATTACTGATCTCTGTTGAACCAATAAGCCAGTATTGTCTCTGTAGCTTTGCCGTGTTACCAAGATAAGCGGTTTCTTTACAAGAGCAAACTGCTTCCTCTTACATGGGTTACCTACTCTGAACTTTTAATGTTAACCACTTGTTTGAAACTGTAGTTGTTTCTCTTTATACATGACATCTCTCTTCTGGTTGATACTTAAGCGTCCTCAATTTCCTGATCCTCTGGGTAGACTACTGACTCTTTAATAAACTTCCATGTAGATTTCATCAATTTATATAGCCTACAGTTCAAGTTTAGTTGCTTTAATATGAACTTCAAATTGAGTGAAAATCCACTTGATGTGAGGTGTGTGTGTGTGTGCGCACGCGTGCATGTGTGTGGCTGGTGGTCTGATGTTATCTATATAAATAATAAAACCAGCATATCTAAATAATAATAATGGCTTGCCTCTATAGTCTCTGGATGGATTTAGGTCTTTTGCTGGTCAGATTCTATCTACTTATCTGGACCCACTGTTTTGAAATCTTAAAGTAGGTTTTGAAATTAGGATACGGCCCTCTAACTAAATAAATACTTCTCAAACTGGGATCTGACAAATTCTAGGCTATTTAAGAACCACCCATCCCCTCACATCTGAGAAATCTCTACTATAGTTTTTCAGACTGTGTGCTTGTATTTTAACCATAATTTGAGATTGTAAGTGTGTAATAGTCACTTCTTGTTGATGGTCAGGTATGTTTTTGGCTGATTTTTCTTCATAACAGTACCATAAGTTCCTTCGAAAGCCACCTTTCTCCCTGTTCAAGCACAAAGCATGAGTGGAAGGCCTCCAGCCATGGCTCTGGGTGTCAGCTGGGATGATGTTTACACTAGCTGGAGCCCAGGCAGTGTGACAGCCAGGGTTTCTTTAACATATAACCCAGATGAAGTTTGGTTTTCCTTTATTTGCCGCTAAAAGGAATCCTGACAGGAACCCACGATCATTAGGATGAATTCAGTGCTTGTGTTTGTACAAATACTGGCAGTGTCTTTCTTGCCAAGTGGTACAACTTTAATTATCTCAAGATAATAGGAAAATAATAGAGGCCGATTTAATATGCAAATGATGCACAGTTTGTGAAGGAAGGTGTCTCGCTAATTTTACAGAGAGAAGAGTTTTCAGAGGATGTCTACATTTTGAAACCTGCAGAAGAAAAGGACCCTTTTCGGTCATGGATGCTGAATACAGATTGCTAAGCAGCGATTAGTGTGTTTTCCAGGAACCCACTTCCATCCATCACATCGGATTAAGATTGCTAATTAAAAACGTATTGGCTTGGAGTTTTGTTTGTATTTAATTTAAAACATTTTAGTTGCTGGAGAACTAGATACATAAGGTTTTTATATCTATAAGTTTAAGGTTGTTCAGGTTTGAATGGCATTAAAATAATATTAATGCCAGGGGCTCCAAGGGAAGCATGTTTTTTAATTACAGAGAATCTGTTTGTATCTTGAGTTTTAGAAGTGTTGTCATAAATGGCAAATGGTACATTTATGTTAAAAAGACAGACAATGGGGCTGGATAAGCATCCTCCTGTCTGGAACATCTCTGAATTGTACCAAGTTACAGAAAAACTTTAAAACTCCAGTCCACAAAAAAGAGTGTCTCTCTTCGAAAGAGGGCAAAGTATTTTGCAGATATAGCTGCTCTTCTCAGTTTACCTATTCGTGAGTTCATTGAGCAAGCTCCTACATCAGGTATAAAAATGAGGCAAAGTTCTTTGAGTCCGGGTCCACCAGTGGCAGGAGCAGAGCACACTGCCTGTCTCCTGTAAATGTGTTATACTTGCAGAGAAAACCCAAGAGCAACCTTGGGCTGGTGAGGGTGAAGGGCATTTGTATAATGAGATGGAGTCTAAGGATGATGACTCTCTTTTCTGTATGGCTTGTTTCTTATGGAGTGAGTCCTCAGATCTCAGTGTCTGCATCAACTTTGGACTCACAACTTGTCCCATGAAACATACATCACTTTGATTTTCTGTCATACCGTGCCACAAGGGGACATCCCTTTTCTAGAAGGAGTTTTTGTCTATGTACACATACATGTATATGTGGTGTATGAATGTGTGTGTATGTGTATGTATAATCAACGTCAGTCCATATTTACCTGTTACAAAAGTAAATTCAGTTCAATTCTGGTGAGCTCTTGGAGAAAGAAGCCTTTCAATTTCCTATGACTGGCCCAGCATTGTGCAGCATAAGAGAATTACAAAGGGCACTAAATTGTGGTCTTATCCTTCGAGATGTTTATTTTATGTGGAGAATGTGATAGAATAATCCAGTGGTAGATATAATCATAGAATATGGTGAGAAACCATTTGCTTGCTATCCAACAATTCACTGGGGGTGGTGGTGGTGGTGAAACTATTTAAATTCTTTGTGGTCTTCACAACAATACACTTAGAGTTGCTGGACTAAATATTCTGGCTTTTCAGCTGGTTCTTCAACTGGCATTTTCTTGGATGCACTAAGAAGTCTGGAGAAGTTGGCTTTTCTGATTAAAGAATGATATGGAGGCTGTTGTGCAGACTGTTGCTGAGTCTTGATGCTTATACTTTGTAATGCTTAACAATATTTGGGGCCAGTTTCACTTCCTGTTTAAGAAAACATTCTTGACAAGACAATGGCAACTTTTATTTCCACACCTGCATGCAATGGAAAGTACTTTCTCACCAACCACACCAGAATATCATTTTCCTGATGGTCCCTGGCAAGCTGACGAAGGCCTGTGTTGTAAGGAACCATCCCCCTCCACACTACCTTGTTCACAAATTCTCGGTGAGTTCTAAATCCTCAGACACAACAGAAATAACATGGGGAGGGAGGGGGTTGCCTTCATTGGAACCATTCAGAGGAGAAAAGCGCTGGGTTGAGACTGCGGACAATGTGGTTCAGAATGAAAGTAGAGGCTACAGTCTTCAGGGCGCTGTGCATTTCCCCACAAGTGCCGTAGAAAGATGGCTGTAGTTCCAGACCTAAAGTTTTCTCTGTTTTGCTTGGCTTCATAATCCGGGCCAATGTGTCTGGGCTGTCAAGAGCCGCACATGCTCTTTATTTAAAGCCTTTCCATTTTTACCCGTTTGCTTTCTTGCCAGACAAAGCCCTTCTCATGCTGCTACCACCAATTCCTTCCGTTTATTCCTTGGGGGGAAAAGCACTTTGGAAGTTACTTTAGCTTTCTTTCTATTGCTGCGGTGATCACCATGGCCAGAAGCAACTTGCAGAATAAAGTCTTTATTTGGCTTACCATGTCTTCATCAAAGTCTGTCACTGAGGGAAGTCAGGACAGTAACTCAGAACCTGGAGACAGGAAATGAAGCAGAAGTCATAAAGGAATATTGCTTTCTGTCTTGCTCTCCATGGCCCGCTCAACCTGTTTTTTTATATTCTCCAGGATCACCTATCCAGGAGTAACACTACCCATAGTGGCCTGAGATCTCCCATATCAATTGTTAATCAAGAAAATGTCCCACAGGCTCTGCTACAGGCCAATTTGGGGGTGGGATTTTCTCAGTTGATGCTCTCTTTTCAAGCTAACTCTAGCTTGTGTCACGTTGACAATGAACTAACCAGCACATAAACTATTCCATACAGTGTGAACAGCATGTACCTGAGAAAGTGTTCCACAAAATTGAGGATTTTTTGCTTCACTGGCCAAGAATATTTCTCATTAAATTTCTTTTTGAGGCCCCATCTAATGACACTGAAATCTGACTGGGCACTAAATTTATTGAGAAGTTCACCCAAAGTGCAATCTAATGAAGATTTAATTTTTGGAAGAACTAAATATAAGGAACCTATTGGTTCCTATTAGTTCTCACTGACTAATTTATTTCTGATATATTTCATGCACTGAAATGAAAAATTATTGAGGACACCACATGCATGTCCATCTGAATATTGAGAGTGTACTGCATGTTTTCATATGTAATGCTTAAAAAATTTACACAGTAATAGATCCATGCTTGTATCCTCTCTGGAAAGGGACATAAAATACTACAGAACAGCCACACAAGCACAGCTACTAGAAACTTGACTTTATGCCTCTATTTCCATCATTTATTAATTATGTCATGTGTAGTAGGAGCTGTGGGCAGCTTCTTGCCTCCCAGCTCCTGGCCGCCTGGCTAGCTTATGCCCCAAAATAACAACACACAAACTGTATTCATTTAAACATTGCCTGGCCCATTTCTATTAATGTGTGTAGCACTGAGGTCTGCTTACTGGGAAGATTCTAGCCTACGTCCAGTCCATCCTGGGTCAGAGCTTCATCGCGTCTGCCCAGGTGATGGGGGAGAGTCTTTTGTTTTGTGTTAATTTCATTGGTTAAATAAAGAGACTGCCTTGGCCCTTTAATAGGACATAAAATTAGGTAGGCGGAGTAAACAGAACAGAATGCTGGGAGAAAGAAGCTGAGTCAAGGAGTCGCCATTATTCTCCTACCAGATACAGACGCAGGTTAAGATCTTCCCTGGTAAGACAACTTGTGATGTTACAGGGATATTAGAAATGGGTTAGATCGATATGTAAGAGCTAGCCAATAAGAGGCTGGAACTAATGGGCCAGGCAGTGTTTAAAAGAATACAGTTTCCGTGTAATTATTTCGGGGCATAAGCTAGCCATGTGGGCAGCCGGGTGCCGGGGACGCAGCCCTGATGCTCCTATTTCAACACCCGGGAGAGGGGAGCATGGCGTCTGAGCTCACTTCCTCTTCCTCCCAGCATTCTGTTCTGTTTACTTCACCCACCTATGTTCTAACCTATCAGAGCCAAGCAGTTTCTTTATTAATTAATCAATGACCTTCCTCCATCAGTCATGGGATACTCAGAGCCATTCAATCTAAAGTAACTGTCGTGAATTCAAAGTTTCAAAAATATAATTGTTAATAAGTATTACAGAAATAATAAGGGAGGTATAGGGAAGTGGTATAGAGGTATTAGGAGAAGTTCATGTCTTTGTAGGAAGGAACAACTACTACTGGAGACTCCGAGATATCGTTTTCCTCTCCAAAAACAAGTGTTGTTTTTTTTAAAATTTACCTTATGATGATATGCAAGATATTCGTCAGTATTGCTATAGGATCGGGTCATTTCAGGTTCCCTATCCTCAGCTGCCCAAGGAACTAACTGGGGACCTTGGCTTGGGCATCTGGGAGCCACTCTAGGTTCAAGTCTCTTGCCAACTCTAAGGTGGCTCCCTTAACTAAGAATTGTGCTTCCGTGCTCCCCTATCCAACCTTCCTTTATCCCAATCCTCCTTTTTCCCCAAGTTCCCCCCATTCTCCCCTTCTCCCTTTACTCTCCCCATCTCCCCTAAAAAAAAAAAAAGAAAAAACAAACAAACAGAAAAAAAAATTTACCTTAGAGAGTCTTGTGTTTTTTGTCCCATGGATGCATCTTTTTTTGGCAAATGTCTATACTCCTCAGAGAATATGAGAGCAGAAAAGATAGCTGCATAGGCGACTCATCTATGATGGCTGTGGTGTTATGTCGACACAACTTCTCACACAGCGTTGGCTCTTCAAATGTGACTGACATCTTTGTGCTGGAACAAATCGAAGCTTCTGAGTAAAAAACTGGACAGGGCTGGAATCACAGCCTATGCCCCAGGACTGCTTGATGGAAACACTTTCTCATCTTCCCCTTACAGTTGAAGAACATTCCTGTTTCACTCAAACTCCAGGAGCAAGCACTTGTAGTCTTCTTCACTTCCCACAGTGGATTTGCTGTGAGATCATGATACACTTTTCTAACCTTTGCCTTCCCCCCATTCTCAACTTCTGCTCAAGTACAGATTTCAAGATACAAGACAGGAAACAAAAGCCCATCAGGGACACATGAATTTCTTGTTATACCTCAGTTTAGACAAAATATAAGGCATTCTGGAGAGTAACTTTTAATGTGCATACCCCTTAAAATTATTGCCACACATATTTCTTCACCTGTTCCATATTCCATTCTTTGTTAGCTTGTTTTCATTTTGATTTTTTTGAGACAGGGTCTCACTATTTAGCTATGACTGGCCTGAAAAATGCTATGCAGGCCAAGCTCGTCTCAGACTCACAGAGATTGGCCTACCCCTGCCTCCTGAGTGACAGGATTAAAGGCGAGCAGCAATCTTACCCCATTCTTGAGAGATGTTCAGGTGAGAATTAGATTCAGAAAATGGTGAGCTGCCAAGACCAGAAACCATGACTCCAGATTGAGTATCTCTTCTATAAGATAGAAATTTCCTGAGGGCCACCAGGATGGAGAGGATGAAGGTAATGTCAACTGCCATAGAATTAATTATAGGGAAAACTTGTTAGAAATGTTGTCTTTCTTCTTTGAAACTTCCAAATATATAAGGAGAAAGTCCCTGTTCAGTATATATATCTTCCCTTTCAACAAATGCCAGATAGGACAGAGATTACAAGGCATTGATTTCATTTCACATTTTCTTTCTACTTAATGTTATTATAAAATGATTTTATTAACCAGATAACATATATGAATGGGTTATAAAATTCAAAAATACAAAGAGATATTTCATTGTCTTTTTCACCACCAGTTTTTTTAAAAGACAATTGTAATTATGGTAATAATTTCATCGGCATTTCTAGAGATATATTATAGTCATAGAAAAATATGTGTATATGTGTGTGCATTAGTATGGATATTTTTGAAACCTGAATATTAATATTCTGAGATAGCTTGGTGGTTTCGGGTACTGGCTGATTTTCAAAAGGACCCGAGTTCAATTCCCAGTATCTACATGGCAACTCACAACTGTAACTCTTGTTCCAGGGAATCTGATACCCTCACACTGACACCAATGCATAAAAAATAAATAAAATTTAAAAAGAACTTGGGTTAGTTAGACTGTGGAAATGTCCTTTGATGGGGAAATTTCTTCATTTGATTATTTGGTGTGAGAGGACCCAGGCCACTGTAGGCACTCACTGTAGGCACAGTTGCTAGGCAGGAAGATCTGACCAAAGGGAGAAGAAATTGAGCTGAGCACAAGGGAACGTGCACTCATTCATTCTTCTCTCATCCTGACTGTGGATATAATTGCCTGAAGTTCTTGCCTGGACTTCTCAACAATGATGGACAGTAGCCTAGAACTGTCATCGGAAATCAAGCCCTTTCTCTCCGGTCTCTTCTTGTCACAGTATTTTTATCACAGCAGCAGAAATGAAACTAGAACAATTGTTCCTGCTGTCCAGTACACAGCTTCTCCCCTATTAAACACACTTGTGGGGATCCCAGGCAGACAAGGGCTTTGGAGCTGCTTTGTGTGCCCAGCTGGCTAGCTCTGACTACCTCTGTCCTCTTCTCTGCCAGTGAAAACCAGACATGTTCCTGAAGAATGGAGCAAGAGCGATTAAGTCACCAGACCTGTGTCTAATCATCTGACTTGTCTCCACATGTTTCTTTCCCCCTTTCTCTTTGTTTTGTCTTTTCTTCTGGACTTTTTTTCTCTTCTTCAAATATGTTTTTAATTGAAATTGAGTTACTTCACTTCCCCCTACTTTTCTTCATTCGTCCTTTCTCAGCTACCCTCCCTAAACCTCTCCCATGTGTCCCCCTCACCTCGCCAGTTGACAACTTAATTTCTTTGATTTTTACTGTTATATACATACATGGATGCATATTTGTCTGTATGCTTATGTATATAAATACAACCTGCTGAATTCATCCTTGGGGGTGGTGTGTATATGGTTTCATGGATGATTACTCCTCATTAGACAGCCAATAAGGGGGATCATCCCGGAAAAAGTTGATTCTTCGCCCGGCAGTCATTAGTTGCCTGTGGTTCTTAGTCTAGGTGGGGGCCCCAAGAAATTTTCTTCCTTCCATGTTAAAATATCTGTTGACATTGACATTTTTCTGGTTTTGTTTATGTGGCCATTTCTAGAAAAGCCTGTCTCAACAGCAGGCTTCTGGGTATTCTGACTTTTGCAATCTTCCCACCCCTTCTTATGTGGTGGTTCCTGAGCCAGAGATGTGGGAGCTGTAATGTAGATGTATCCCTGGAGGCTGGGCTCTCCACATCTGTTACATTCTGCATTGTGTACAATTGTGATTTTCTGTAATGTTCTCCATTTGTTGTAAAGAAAGGCTTGTTTGGTGGGAGTGGTAGCCATACTTATCTGTGGGTATGAGGATACCATTTAGAGCATAGGAAGTATGCTGGTCTAGCATAGTGGGGGTAGTAGATTCTTTTCTAAAGTCCATGACTTCACTAGCCCAAGAAAATGGCTATTTTTCTAGGACCTGGTATGATTCTCTTTTGTTGAGTGGACATTAAGTCCATTGGACAACTGTTTGTTGCCATCTACATGTGAATGAGATTTCTTGAATCTTTATGCCTATCTTGCCATGCTGCTTATTATGGTCATTATATAATTGTAGGAAGTTAAGTCACTTGGGCTGATAATTCTCCACACAAGAATCACAGACAAACAAAATTCCCAGCACACAGCAGGAGAAACTTCCTTTTGAAAAGCTGGTTAGGGTAGTCCAGGTGACTCCCACAACAACATAGAGTATTGATGCAGCCCTTGTTTGCCTCTCAGGGGTTGAGGGTGGATCCCTATTGCTGAACACTTACGACACAGGACTCAGATGATTCAAGCCGGGAATGACATGGAGGCCTCTTTCCTGTGGTCTAGCTTCAATAGTTCCAGAAAATATTATGCAAGCTACCAAGGGAGGGAAGCAATTAAGCAGTCCTACCCAGCCTCAATCCCCCAATACTTCTCTTGAATCAGAAGAAAGAACAGACTGTTTCTAGCCCTGCAGAAGGAGATCTGCAAGAAGGGAACAATGTTAATGAACCTTTTCATCTCTCAGTGGTTGAAAGGGCCCTTGAACATGAATCAAACTAACAAGAGGGTGAAATGGTTTCTCCTAATGGCTTCCTCTCTGGAAAGCAGAGGTAGATTTACAAAAAGATGCCAATAGTCTGATTTGCTGAGTTCCACAAAAAAGAATCTACAAACTGCTGCCATGGGGGAAAACTTTTCTAGTGAAGTCATTGACAGTCACCCCAATCTTTAGTTACCTGCATTTGCTGTTGCCTTTAGGTAAAAATCCATACCTTTTTCTTCATTTTTTAAAAGTCCTTAAGTGTTCACTGCAAATATATTCAAGCAGGATGTAAACAATTCTAAAGATCATCTAGATGCCAAATTCTGAGAAAATATTCAGCTTCTAATAATATGTTTCAAAAATATCACCCAAGGTCTCAGATAGATTATTTACAAGCTTATCTCATGTCTTGGTTTCAAAACTTTAGCACAAAACAAGCAACAAAATTATTAGCATACATCCTTCAGTGTATACAGCCAAGGGTACAAGCTAACTATTCTGTGGATGAGTTGAAAAAGCTGCTGATATGCACTGAATGACCTCGTGGATCTCAGCTGGTCTCTACCCATGTCCCAGATGACCTTATGGATCTCAGCTGGTCTACCCATGTCCCAGATCACCTCATGGATCTCATCTGGTCTCTACCCATGTCCCAGATGACCTCGTAGATCTCCGCTGGTCTCTGGTAGAGTGTTGGAGACTTTATCTCCAAATTGGAGCTTTGCCAACAACAAATGACCTAATACAGATATCATCTCACCATGGATATGAAGAATCCAGCCAAGTGCACAAATCAATTAATTGCTAGTTATCTTTCTAAGTTACATAGCATTCTTCTAATTCCACTAGTCCTGATAGCTTGATAGAATAATGATGATGACATCATAATAAAATATTTTATTATTTCCATCTCCATTTATAAAACATAATTTTTATTGATTCTTGGGAATTTCACATTACTCACACCAATCCTGCTCATCTCTTAATCTCTCTATATCTGCCTTTTACCCCTGCATCATGTCCCCTAAAAGAAGCCTCCAAAATTAAAACGAAACAAAACAGACCAACAAAAGACCAATCCTGTTCCTCTGTCTTTCCAACACCTCTTTATTTATTCTAGTGGCATCAGGAGCTGTGGAGTGTCACACATTATACCATTTTGTCCAACTAACTCCACCCCAAATATGTTCATTGCAATGAGTAATTGGTCTGGCTTAAGGCTTCTGGCACCTCATGATCCCTGGACCCTCACAGAAACTCCTCTCTGAGGCCCTGCTATTGCCCCCAGAGTCACACCGATCCTGCAGTTATTGTTCTATAGCCCCAGTCCCTTCTCTCACTCCAGCTGCTCATAGATGGGGTAGATGTCGGAGTGGGCCAAACCAAGGCCTAGGATGTAGATCTGGGTGGTAGCTGAGCTTGTCGCTCAGGGTCACTGGGACCATCCCGCCTCAGGTGAAGCTGTTCTCCTAGGTCTATGCCATTGGGGCCAGCTCTCCCATGTCAGTGGTGAGGGGTTGAACCATCTCTCCTGAGTACACGTGCCAGCTATCCCATGTGGGTGGGGCCAGCTCACCTGTTGCAGTGTCCAGTGAGGGTAGGGTCAGCGAAGGGTGGAGCCTGCTCAACATGGCACTTGGATTTCAATATACATGTTTCCTATGACCTACTATAGTAATATGGACCATGGACATCATCACAGACCCCAGTTGAAGCAGAAATGTGAACCCAGACATGGCCCTTGGCAGTAACTCAGGCCCAGATATCACCATGGCCCCAGTGGCAGCATTGCCCATCCAGATCAGTATGGCCCTGGGGTCAACAAGGCTCTCAAACACCAGCATGGTCTCAAGTAGCTAGCTACCCAGACTACAGACATCCACACAGCCACCGATGGCAATAGGAGCCATGGACATCAACCCAGACCCTTGCTGCTACTGGGTCATGGACCTAGACATGGCCCATGGCATGAACTCAGGGCCAGATGACACCAGGGCCCTGTGTAGCAGTGCAGGCCACCCAGATTGGCATTCACCAGGTAACAGCACAGTTCTCAGACACCAACACAGTCATAGGCTGTGGCTCAGACTCCAGGCATCTGTGTGACCTTTGGTGGTACCATGGGCCACTGACATAAACATAGACCCTTGCTGTGGTAGGACCACAGACCCAGACATGATCCTCAGTAGCATCTTGGGATCACCATGTGTAATATGAGCTGCGGGCCACTTCCCACAGCCCGGTTTCTGTTAAGGGAGCCGTGGGTTGCATTCTGCCACCCAGCTCCCACCACTGGCTAGCTTTACCTGAAATAACAACATACAAACTGTATTCATTTAAACACTGCTTGGCCCACTAGCTCTAGCCTCTTACGGGCTAATTCTCATATTTTGCCTAACCCATTTTTAGTAATCTGTGTAGCATCTGTCTTACCGGGAAAAATTCAGCATGTCTGACCTGGCGGCTTGCTTCATCGCTTCTGCCCGGGAGAGGGGAGTATGGCCTCGCATCTGCCCCAGAGAGGAGAGCTATCAAGTCTGAGCTTACTTCCTCTTTCTCCCCAGCATTCTGTTCTGTTTACTCTGCCTACCTAATTTTCTACCTATCAGGGCCAAGCAGTTTCTTTATTTTTTGACCAATGACCTTCCTCCATCAACCATGGCCTCAGATGGCAGCATAGGACACTCACATTAACATGCCCTCAGACACCAACAAGATCACAGGTAGCTCAGACCCCTGTCATCAGCTTGGCCTTCGATGGTATCAGGAGTAATGGACATTAGCACAGTTCCTGTCTGTGGCTGGGCAATGGACCCAGACATGGCCCTTAGCATCAACTCTGGCCGAGATGACACCACGGTCCCAGGTGACAGTGTAGGTCACTAGGATTGGCATGACCCTGGTGGTGGCATGGCCTTCAGGAATCAACATAGCACAGGTTGCAGCCTAGATCTTGGGCATCCATGTGACCTTTGGTCATACCATGGCCATGGACATCAACCAAGACCCTTGCTATGGTAAGACATGATCCTTACCAACAGCCTGGGTTCAGATGCCGAGGGCCCACATGGCAATTGCAGGCCACTCATTTTGGCATGTCTCTAGTAACAGTGTAGCCCTGGGACACTAATATGGCCTCAGGAGGTAGCCTAGGCTGTTGGCATTGGCATAACCTTCAAAGGTATCAGGAGTTCCAGGTATCAACACAGACCCTGGCTGTAGTAGGATCACGGACCCAGATGTGGCCCTAGGCAACAGCCCAGGCTTGTATGTCACCGTACTCCCTGGTGGCAAGCGGGCTGCCAACATCAGCCCATTCCTCACTGCCCTTGCTTCTTCAGAACGGCCTCTCACCATAGCACACAAACCAGTCAACCTCTCTTTCTCTCCCATTTCTCCACCATGTACTTGTTTATCATAATGGCACCCATAACTCCAGTCAAGCCTGGGATGCCTTTAGGTAGCCTGGCCCATGACCATCTCCATTTTATGTTAATCAGAGGAGTTTAAAAATTCAATCTTGTTCATTTAATTAAATGGAAAATATTGAATTAAACCATGGTCCTTTGATGCCAAGCTATGAGTTGGTAGCTTCATCTTCCTGATAGTGAACCATGAGGTCATTTTTCTTTTCTTTCGTCCCTTTCTTTCCCTCCCATCTTCCCTCACCCCTCTGTTCCCTCCACTTTAGTTCCTCTCTTACCTTTCCATTCCTTCTATCCCTTTTCCCTTTTTCTTTCTCCTATTCATCTTCCCACTTCCTCTCGCTTCCCCTCCTCTTTTTTTTTCTTTTTCTTTCCCAGCACAGGATCTCATGGGCCTTGAACTCATGATCCTCTTGCCTCCACCTCCATAGTATTGAAGTTTACAGGAGTGGGCCACCGTGACAAACAGAGTAATGCTTTTTAAATCATCTTTCAGTCTATTCTAACTCCAGCATCTTTATGTTCTTTAATAGTATGATTCTACGTGAAACACTTAGGTGGAGAGAAGCTGTATACAAATCATAATATTGGTCTTATTTATCTAAAAGCAATCCCCTCCCCTGAATATTGTAAACAGGTACTGAATTATCATACCTCATAAAAACTGGCAAGCATATGGCAGTAATGGACCCACAGATGGATGGAGAAAAAGGGCAGCATGCTCACTAATTTTGCCAATTAAACATATTTCTGGGGGTGGAAAGTGGAGCGTGGATTTGGATAAGCAATTGAAGCTGATTCCTGAATAACTGAAAAAAATGTTTGAAATTTATTTTGCATTATGTAACCAAGAGATGATCAGGAGTACTGTAGGAAACCCTGTCCCAAGAAAGTTATGGGTTCTGAGTTTGAATCATTAAGTCTATGCTTTGTGGTCCATACACAGGAGGCATGAAACACCTTTCTTTGTGCTCAGCCAATGGATCTGTCAGCTGTCTCAAAAGAAAGGAGTAAAACATGTGCTCTAAGAAAATGCTAGAGCACAGCCATACAAGTAATTAGTTGTGGGTGGTGAATTATACCTCTAATCCCTGCTATCCAGGGGCAGAGGCAGGTAAATCTCCGACTTTGAGGCCAACCTGGTCTGTAAGGGGACTCCATGCCAGTCAGAAATCTACAGTGAGACCTTGTCTCAAAAATCAATCAGTCAACCCAGTTAGTTTTGAAAGCCACAGGGATTGTTTTTTGTTTTGTTTTGTTTGTTTTAGAGATGTGATTAATATATTTTCCACACATAATGCTTCTTACACAGGTTGCACAAAGATGTCTGTAAGGGAATAGTAGTAGGCATGGTTTTAGTTTGAGGGAACTGAACACCCCTGTTTGGCCATGTCCTTTTCTGCCAAAACCTCTTCCCAAAGGTAGTGTTGATTTCAGGCTCTCTGTTCTGAAAGCTTCCGAAGATGTCTCTGAAGCAGCCTGTCTGGTTGCTTTTCTAAGTACAGACAAGAAGGTACAAGGTCTCTTCTGAGGTGAGAAGACATTTACCATGAACTTCATTTTACCCGTAAAGACACTTGACCTTGGGTAGCCAATTCCTTCCTTTAACCACACTTCCCTCAAGGCATTCAAGTGTAGCAAAATAAAAGGATGTTTGTCTAAAATATTTGAAGTCTATCTGAGTCCAGATAAATGCTGTAATGTTTGTTTTCTGGGATCAAGGTTAATGGAACGATCACCCTGTTTCAAATCAGGCATGCTGGAAATGAGGCAATATACTCTACACAGAACGCCTTCTCTTTTTCCGTGAGACATCATTATCTGGCACGGAACAGCTCTGACTATCACACCTTTGAATGTCATGTGTCTGTTTTATTTGTATGACCAGATACAGTTTCAGAGAAAGAAGACAAAACCTAACAAGTTGAACAAGTCAAGTTGGCTTGGACCTCTTGGTTGTGGGCAATAACTGGCAAACTCTGCTCACTAAAGCTGGAGTGATTATATACCCATTAGTCTAAAGTTTGCATCTGTGGAGACAGTTGAGTCACTTTGCTCAGTCTCTAGAGATAATAACAAACTTCGAGCCATAAAACGCTTTAAAAAACAGCATGCCAATCTACTATGAAAATGTCAACAAATATGACTTCCTCAGGAAATGTCAGATGACATCAGTGCAACAGGAGAGCTGCTAACCCAGAGGCTAGGAGGATGCAGGGGCTTGTTTGAGAAGCTGTGACAGCTTTACCCAGCCTCTGGAAGTGGCCTCCCAGACCACGAGATCATGGTCCAGACATGGTTGAGGCTGAGAGATTTGAGGAGGCAAAGCCAGAGATAAGAATTAGATTCTTGTCACTAAAGTGTGTTCCCTCGTCAAGAACATGAAGATCAGGTCCCTGGAGATCTACCTGCTGATGTGGGATTTCCTCCTGTATGCTGTGATTACCATTAATGAATAAAGAACTGCTTGGAGCCTATAGCAGAGCAGGGCCAGACGGAGCAGAGCTAGGCTGGGAGGACTGGACTGAATGTTGGGAGAAGGAAAGTGGAGTGAGAGAGAAGCCACATAGCTCCATTGGAGCCAGATGGAACTTTAGCCAGTAAGCCACAGCCACATGGTGATACACAGATTAATAGAAATGGGTTAAATTCATAAGTAAGAGCTATGATAAGAAGCTAGAGCTAATGGACCAAGCAGTGATTTAATTAATACAGTTTCTATGTGATTATTTCGGGGTTGAGCAGCTGGGAACGAACAAGCAGCCTGCTTACTACAACCTGCTCATCAAGGGATCTGAAATTATTGACCTTTTCCTATGAAAATCCCTTTGGGATCAGGTTTTAAGGATCAAAACCTGAGCTAGCCAGGGGACCAGGTTCAAAGTTTTCATCATCATTGAGGACTACAATGGTTAGGTTAGTTTGGATGTTAAGTGCTCCAAGGATGTAGCTACTGTCATCTGGGTGGGCAGATAGTGAGGGAATTAGAAAAGTAGCAAAAGTTAAGCTATCCTTGGTGTTTTTTCATTTTAGAAAACATTAGTTTTTGAGAATTTCATATGAGTATTGTATTTATATAACTTGGTCCTACCTTCTCTCCCCTCCAACTCCTGAAGTATTTCCCATCTCATTTTCAAATTCATAGCATTTTCCTTTATGTATATATGTATACATAATAAATTTATAATCATATATAAGATTATGAGTACTATCTATTGAGTTTGTTTAGTGTTGATCGTTGTGTGTATTTAGGGCAGATAAGTTGGGATTGGATCACCTGGAGGGAGCTGATTCCTAGAGAAGTCAGTTCTCCCTCACTCAGCGACCATAAATTGTCTATATCTCTTCATCTAGGGTGGGACCATCTGACACTACCATGCCAACTGATGTCACTGTGCTGGTCTCGTTCAGGTCATCATAACTTTTAGATTTCATGGGTTCTGGTTCCCTGTCATATACAGAACACTATCTCTCAGCAGAGGTCCTGGATCTCTGGTTCATTCTTCTGTGATGTTCCAAGAGCCTTCTGCCAGAGGAGTTGTTCTGTAGACATATCAGCTGGGGATGGACTCCCCAGTGTCAGCTGTTCTCTGCATTTTGACCAGTTGTGTCTTTCTGTCATGGTCTCTGCTGCAAAAAGCAGCTTCTTTGATAAGGAGTGAGAATGACATTTATCTGTGAGTATAAGGCTTAGTATTCAGAATGTAGCTAGAAATTATGCTGGTTTAGGAAAATGGCAATAGTGGGTTGTTCATTAAGTTCATGTTCTCACCAGCCACGAGTGTTTTGCTAGGGTTACAATACCAGGCACCCATTTCCTCCTACTGAATTGGCCTTAAGTCCAATTAGAGGACTGTTGATTTTATCTTGGAGTGCACTGTTGTGCCTTTTGGATTATCTCACCACTCAGGACATTGCTGTGGTCCATAGGCTTTACATCCAGATAAGAACATTGATTTTTTTTCCCTTGGAAGCTTGCCTAGTTTGTTTTGATATATGAGAGTTAGCCTTCAGAGAGCAGGCTTCTAAGTCAGTTCAAGCTTCATTTCTTCAAAGCCTCTTGCTAAGTGTGTGATGTCTTCAACAGTAAAGTCTTACTTTCAATTTCTGAATCAAAATCAATCATTCAATATTGGCTATCTAGAACCTTTATCACAAATCTCACTGAAGTCCACCCCCCCCCCCAGAATTGTGCAAGATGCAGTAAGCTCATGATCAGGAAACCACTGGCCCATAAACTACATTCACCCGTGATTTCAGAATCCTCTGTCCTTGGACTGTTGGGAACCTGTAATTTTCTCCAGTTTTTTTCCTACTCGTGTGATTTCCAGGCTCCACCAGGGCATAAGTCACAACCATTTCATGCATCTCACCATTGATGAGAACAGAGAATGCAGACAGTACATGAGTTTCATAAGACTCAGTCCTGAGCCTTAGGATTCACACAGTCCCTTTCAATGCAAAAATAAACATTTGACTCCATAAGTCTTCAGTGATTTGCAAAGACAAACTAATTTTACCAAAACTGTCCATAGCCAATTTTTATTATTTTTTGTTTTAATGGATAACAAAATCAATACCAGCACAGAAATCAATTCAACAAAATTCATTCACTTTGAAGAGGATAATCTTCTTTACTTAGTCTACTCATTCAGATGACATTTTACAAAACTTTTTCACAGATATGTTATTGTGATTTGGATATAAGTCTCCCATAAAAGGGCTCATATGTTAAAGACATGGTTCCAAAACAGTGGAATAATTGGATTGCCAAGTTTATGAATGGATTAACCAATTGATGAGTTTGTAATTGAATGGGCTTTTAGAAGTTGGATGAAGTAGGCCATTGGGAATTTGCTTGCCCACTCATCACGCATCCTGATTGCCTTATTCTCTAATTTGTGATGATTCACCTTTCCTGCAGGCTGCAATGGAGCCAGATGACCATGAAAGCCTTTGAAACCATGAACCAAAATGAATACTTTCTATTTTAACGTGTTTCTTTTAAGTATCTGTGATTGATAACACTTAAAAACATAAAACACACTGCTAGTTGTCTGGGCATCCCATGATCTGTCAAATTGTCACCTGCAAATAAATATTACACCATATCTTAATGAAGTGTGACAAATATGTAATATCAATAAAGCCACTGAACAAATTTCCTGGGGGCCCCTTGGCTTTCAATGTTCTCTTTCTCTGTCTCCTTTGTATTTCTAAAAAAACCAATCTTCTACTTTCTATCACCGTTGTTTAGTTCTGTTAATTCTACAGTCTTAAGCATAGGAGTATTTTGCAAAACTCAGATTGAGGGGTTGACTTTATTAAGGTTTTGGGCTCAGTAGTTCTTGCCTTTTTTATTGCTTCATAGGTCTGTATCGATGAAGACAGCGCCAGCTGTTTGTCCACTGCCTACTGTCTGGCAGAGATTCAGTTTGGCTAGTTTGGGGCTAATCTAATGTAGATAGTCATGCTGTGAGGACTCTCGCCATGAAAGAGTTGAAAAACCAAGATAGAGTTGGCTGAGCCATGCATTGAGTGTATGCATTTCTCTACCCCTTTACCTCACTCAAATTGCTGTGGAATTAAAAAAAAATTCTTTATGTAATTCTGTTGACTTTACTTCCTATAATCTGAACTTATGTCTTTGAAGAAATTCAGGTAAGGAGTCATAATAAGTTCCTCAAAATGTCCCTTTTTAACATTGAACAAAATTTTTAATATTCTGATAATGCCTTTGCCTGAACTACTTTTCCTAATATTTACATTGCTTCCTTTGGTTGATACTTTGTCAGAATGTTTTTGCCATTTCCATCATTTTAAGTAGTTAAATTTTAAATCATAAAAGTGATATATGAGCATAATTTTATTTTAATTAACTAATTGATATTTTGCCTATGCATATTTGTGTATGTGGGTCTGAATGAGTGTGTGCGGGTGCACGAGTGTGCATGTGTATGTGGAAGACCAAAGTTGATGTCACATGCCTCTCTCAGTTGCTCTCCACCTTACTGATTGAGGCAGGGTTTCTCATGGACCCATAGCTTGCTGACTGGACACTTTAGCTAACCAGCTTGCCATAGGATTTTCCTGTGACTGGACCCTGTGTATTGGGATTATAGGTATCTTCGATGTTGGTCTGGCTGTAAAGTGGGTTCTGGGAACCTGAGCTCCAGTCCTCATACTTGCACGACAAGCTCTTGGTCTGAGCCATTCCCTAGCCTCATGAACACAATATTAAAATGTCATAATATTAAGTGTCAACTAATGTTATAATGTGTAACCAGAACCTAAAGTTCTACTTTTAACATTCTTCAACTCCAATTTTCAAGAAGCACACATTTAAAATTGATTTTAGTTTCCAAAGTGTTACATTTAAAATATAATTCTCACTTGAGTTTTCCGACTTGGGCCATTATGATTTGTAAGTACGGTAGGCCAAACTCCACTCCCAACAGCCCCCTCTTGACTATGGCGTGATAGAATTCTTATTCTTTTTCAGAATTAGCCACAGTTTTATTCTTACTGTTTTCTTATTGATGCATCAGTAGTTGTTCTTTCAACTTTCCACATAGTGGTATGTGCTGCACAACCCAGCTGCTCTAGTGTCTTCTCTGCAGTTTCGGCTACATCAGGACAGACTTGGGGATCCAGACTGACTTCTTACTAATGTGCTCTCCCCGCGTGCTGTCTTCCTCCTATCTCCCTCTCCAGGTTTTCCATCTTTATGCTGCACTCATTTTTATGTTAGTTCACCCAGTTTTTAACAGGTTTTCCCTTTTCTCGCTTTCAAGCAGCAAATGACAATGGAGAAGGCGATTGACATGAAAGAAAAGGTCTATTCGGGAATAGGAGGAAGAAGAGGACTAGAGTTAGTGGGAGCCAGGAGGGGGAGGTGAGAAAGGGCAAAATACATGATATGCTTGAATGAAAATATCAGTCTGATCTTGCTTGGTGAATATATACTAATAATTTTTTAAAAGAAAATATTAGGGCTGGTCCATTCAGTAACGTACTTGTCACAGTAGCATGAGGACCCGAGTTCCATCCCCAGCACCCATGTAAGAAGAGTCAGATTGGGTGGTATACACCTATGGTGGCAGCACATGGGAGGGAGAGATAGGAAGACCCATGTAGCTTATCAGTCCCAGTCAGCAAGCTCCAGGTTAACCGAGAGACTTTCTTTAAAAATTACGTTGAAGGTCATCGAGGAAGAGAACCAGTGCTGATCTCTGGCCTTGACATGTCCCCCCACACATACATGCACATGCGCATGTGCACACACACAAACATGTAGATATCATTGGTCACATAGTAGAAAATGAAGAGGCATTGATCGCTACAGTCGGTAAAAGATGGTGATGTCCATTTGGACTTTGGTTGTAATAGCACAGGTGGAGAAAATTTGCCATCTTCAAATGATATTTAGTAAGCCTAGGACTTGAAGGTTGGGTAATAATGGGGAAAGACGTGAGGGATGGCTCATTGTGACACTGCTTACAGACATGAGAGCACCAAAGGGCACGAGGCAAGAAGGCGAGGAGCGGGAGTAAGAGGAAAAGGTAAAGCTGCATTTTTTTTGACAGTAGTGATACGATTGATTATGTGAAATTGTATTTCCTGTACATTTTCTAATTGTGTAGAAATCATCAGTGGATAATGGCAAGTGGGTCTTGGCAGAAGCAGCATGAAAAACTAGTGTACTCCACCTTCTCGTCAGAAGTGTATGTTCTAAGTTATAATATGTGGCTAAACTGTCAGTTAAAGCTTGCTATTTGCCAAGGATCAAACTTTAATGCAATTGACTACCTAACTAGCTGCTCCTATATATTCTCTGGGACGCAAATTCACACTAATTTTTTTTTTCTCGTAGTTTTCCTTCCAAGAAGAAAAGAGATGTCTATTTAAGTAGATGGACTTGGGAGCTGAATGGAGATATTCCAAAATATATCAGGATAGGAAACAAAGTACTAAAACTGAACAACAACAACAACAAAACCAGAGAGAAAGAATGGCTCAAGCTTACTTAATGAGCCAAACAATTCCACTAAGAAATTATTGAGAAAATACTCTTTTGAAGGACACTTAAGGATATTTTAAGTTTTCTGAATACCAGGCCAAAAAGGACGCCAGAAGACAGACAGTGCAAACTTCATTAAGAAGGGAGAGAGTCGTGAAACCCAGGACTGCAAAGGGCCTATGTCTCTTTGCAAGAAACTGAATCAATGGTACCGAGTTTCATGGTCACAAGTCATGTGACCTTATAGAATTACACATACACGTACATTTGTGCTGAGTTACAGCGTGCTGTGTTTTCCATAGGGAGAGAGAGGATCAAGAAGGGGAATTTAGCACGGGCGGCAGAGACATGACTCATGACTGGTGCAAACAATCGAACACAATGAGCCAATTCCCTGGCGACGCCTCATCATCCAGGAAAGATTGTACGAACACATTTCCTTCATCTTAAATCATGTGCAAACTAAATCACACGTTTACTAATAAATTCAGGATGGTTTCAGGGCCTGATAAATTTGCAAGGAGTGAGAAGCAATCCTGGAAGATGAATCTACCTCTGCTGAATCTATGCTTCACACATTTATTTCTTAGCCATTATCACTAATTTTAGTATCATATTATTATTGAATCGTATATTCCCTCACCAATCCATTATAACCTTGTGAAGATGATTGCCTATTAGAGTAGAAAGATGAAGAATAAATTGGTATTTTCCCCCCTTCTCCCGAGTTAATGTGAAATGGCATCTTGACCAGGATAGGCAATCCTAAGGAGAGTATTTGGATCCCCCTCCCCCACACCTAATGGTCTATCTGGTGGCAGGTGCCATGCAGGTACTGCCACACACACTGTCTCATCTGGTTGCCGGCACTGAACTTACTTTTTTCCAAATTTTATGGGACTTGGAAGTTTCTACAGAACCTTTGGCTAAATTTTTGGAGTACTGCAAATTTTGGTTGTGTGTGCTAAAAATGTCGATCAAGCACAGTGGTACATGCTTATAGTCTCACCTTTCCAAGTCTAAGGCCAGAGGATTTCTGTGAGTTCTAGGCCAGCCTGGCTTTCATAGTGCGTACCAGGTAAGTCAGGGATACAGAACAAAACCCTGTTGAAGAACAGAAAAACTCCACTGCCCTTTTTCAGAGTGGAAAAGAAACATTTTCTTTCTTACTAATTATTCCTTGACAAAGACAAGAGCAAGGGGAACTGCATTATAGCATGAGTGGACTCTCCACATGGGAGGGCTATCAGAAGATGCCCTGCAAGCTAATCTCAAACATCAGAACACTCAATGGTCATCAGCCCTGAGTTACTGGATTGCTAAGGAGGATAATGCTTTGTTACTGTGGTGGTATGCTATAGCAGTTTGCTTCAATCATCCATTGATTTACTTGTGAGGGGACTTTGGTGACATCCTTCTTCATAGGCAATGCTGTTCTGGTGTAACTGGTTTATTTTCATAAGAATCAAGGAGCTGTTTAAAGGTCATGACACCAATAGCCAAGGACAAAGGCTTTGAGTTAGGTACGGATACTTAGAAATTCCATGACGCTGACAGGTGTCAGCTAATCGTAACTTAAGACAAGGACAGTAGCAACACTGGGTTACTATGTCACACAATCACAGGGAGAAAAATAAATCAACAAATCTTGTGTTTGTCTTTTGTAAATCGTGTCAGAAAAGTGTTTGCTTTTTTTGTCTTTTCTTCTTGGGAGCTCAGTATTTTATGTGAATCGTGACTGTAATGGTGAACCATTTCTGCAGTTGAGTGTTCCATAAAGTTCATTTGGGAATGAAGATTTTGATCTTTTATATTTAATGTGAATTCCAGCAAGAAAGCTACTTACAAGGGGAGGAAGAGAGCTAACTTCTCAATTCTTATGGAGTGCAGCAAATTCTGGCTCTTCAGGCGAGATATAGGTTGGTAATACATGTATTAGTTTTAGGATAACAATTTTAATGTTTCCCCGAGAGATGGAAAAATTTATGTTGGACACACTTGTGGCTTCAATCGCATGCTGCAAAAAGACTCTCTGGGGTCTGTACAAGGACATGTGAAGCCTCACAAGACAGCCAAGGCATACTCCCCTCTTGTAATCCTCCTGCTTCCCTTGCGGGGATTTTCAGAAAGTCTGAGGAAAGAGGCCATAATTCTGTCAACACCACACACCACAGGAGCAGGCTAGGGTCTTGATCCCTGGAAGCTGTGCAATGGAGCTTGTGTTACAATGCTGCAAGAGTTCATGTGGCCCCGGGTAGGACAAGGGCTCTGTGCCACAAGGGTCATTGTCCCCAAGAGCTGCCAGAGGCAACCAGCTCCCTAGTGTTGCTTTAATGATGTTCTGTGAATACCTCAGTTCTCCAGGGAAGAAGGGAAGCAGTCTTTACTAAAGCCATGAGAGCCAGCAGAAAATGTTTTCAGCTCTCTCTCAGCTTGTAGAATATGAGACTGTATGAGGTTTTGATTTTATTGTAAATCTCTTACTATACGGACTGAGTGAGTACTAAAGTCTGGATGCGACACGATCAGAGGACATGTGTATAACAGGAACATTTCCTGGTGACCCGAGTCGAATGCTCACACAGTTTACCTTAGCGCTGGGGCCTGGAGGCCAATCTTGTACTATGGCCAGAAACTGCACTGTGAGCTCCAGCAGATCAGTGGATGGAAGAGAGCGAGGCCAAGAGTTTGTTTCCATGGCAATCTCCTTGCAGGGTGGCCTGCAAAGAGAGAGGCTACAGTTGTGTTTGGTGACTCTCAACATTTAGCCTTCTCTGTTTCTGTCTCCAACAAACTCAACATAACCACATCCTCTTGAGTACAAAGAAATGACAGTACACCATTGCCACTGCCTTCAGTTGCTCAATTCTTCTCTGGTGTTTGTCTCATCAAGAATCTGGTGTACTAGAAAAATTGAGTTGACACTGGTCCTCAAGCAGTGAAAACAGGGTCCTCTGTTTCCAGTGCTTTCGTGACAAGGATGATTTTTTTCTTAGTTTGTTTTTAGAGTGTCATATTAAAACCCTGTGATTTGTCAATGATATCTAGGTTACATATTGAAAAGAGATCATGGGAATAATCGCTTAAAGCTGAGTTCGGATTTACTTGATGCTATTTATTTATTTATTTATTTGGAGGGAGGGTAAAAATGAGTTGCTACTTTGTTATTATGAAAAACAATGCTTCCTTTATCCTCTTTGTACATTATTAGAACATCATTCTCTATTATTTTTTTCATTGTTCAAATCTGGGTGGCTTATTTCTGCCTTTCCTTTCAGCCCAGTTAGATGGCCATCAGTTGAGTAAAAGACTTAGCATATTCTTAAGAACCTCCTATTTGTCTAAGTTGGTTAACTAGTGTCTCCATCAGAGACAAAATCATCCTGACAAAAGCCAAACACTACATCCAACTTAAATACACTCAGCAAACATTTTCTCATATTTTTTTCAGCCCAGTTCTCCAGAGGAAACAATGCATGATGAAACCTTACTCTAACTCCTTGAGAATTTATGCAAAAGAATGAGAGAGAAAACAGTGAAAACAGGAACATTCATAATATAACCATAATGTTTTGAATGCTTGCTATGAGCCAGGCATTCTGCTTAATGTTTTGTATGCAGGACTTTATTTAAAGTTCATTAACTTTGCATGTAATGCTATCTTATGTTAAAGATAATTAAGACTAAGCAAGAACTAAGCATGTTGAGTTAAGGGGGACAGACAGACCTTGAACTCAGGGATGCGGATGCTGGACTTTGAGGTCTGTGTGGTTGTTGGCCCTCCCCTACCTCTTCTGTGCAAGCGAAAACATGTGCAACTTACTGAAGTTTGGAAACAAAAGACATGACGCTCATTGAAAGTGTAGACACAGAATAGAAGAAAATGTGGTATTTATATGCCTTTGGCAGTATCAATCAGAAATGTTGAGGTTAGAAAACAGTCATACAGATCCCTGTATGCTTTCAGTGTTCTCAAAGCTGAGCCTGGGCCAATGATATAAATATGAGTTCAGATTCCCAGGGGCGCATTTAGTTCTTTTACACTAGTCTGTCCCCCATTCAATCTTTCCTTCCTAATGTTTCTACTAAGTGTGAGGGATTAACTTGCAGTTCTAGAGATTCATGCCTCAGAGGGTTTAGTCCTGGAGGTACTGAAGCTACAATTTGGTAGCTTTGATTGAGCTGGTGCTCCGTGGTTGAACATAAAGTCCTCCTCTGACACTTCCCACATCCAGTAGCTACACTGGAATTGTGTTGGGAATGCCACTTCTTCCCTAGTTCATTAGACTCTGGGTTGTTGTATCTTCTGTCCTTAGGACAGTGGCCTTACCTCTTTGATAAGAACACACATAGCCATTCTTAAATAAAAAAATCTGACTGTCAGTTGTCATAAAACCAGGATACATCTGTTTTCCGAACACTCCACCTTCCCCTCCCCAGTACAAACAGATAATTGTAATTAATCTCAGCTCTCTCTGTGGTATCTGGATAAAATTGGCTCAGTGAGAGAGAATGGCTGTTGGGACTTCCTAGGCTAGTGACTTCCCATAGTGCTTTGTGAGGTATCAACACTTGTTGAATACTTGCAACGTATCACACACTGAATTGGGGAACTTTTTAAAATCACCTCCTTAATTACTTAGACCACACAGAACCATCACTAGAAACTTCAGATTCAGAGAGCTGAAGAATCTCATTCAAGGTCACACAATAGGTGGCAGATCTGAAATCAGAACCTACACTTTCATGACATGAAGCCAGTTCTTTACTCAACTGAGTAGGCATCAGCATTGCTCTCTGGTAGGTCTCAATGCTAAAACTCTGGGCATAAAACAATATGTAAGGTCACATTGTAACTCAGGAACACACACATAGACAGGCATACTCAGGCACAGAGTATGTCAATATCAGAACAGATTTATAAGTGCTTTTGGGTGTCTGCTGATGGTTAGCTGATGTGGGAGTGTCATATATCAATCTGTTGATTTCATTGGCTAAGTAATAAGCAAACTGCTTGGACTCATAGCTTAGAACATAGGTGGGTGGAGTAAACAGAACAGAATGCTGGGAGGAAGAGGAAGTGAGCTCAGAGACTCGACAGCTCTCCTCTTGGGAGCAGACGCCTCAGAGAGACGCCATGCTCCTGGCTCCTGGGCAGACGCACGCGATGAAGCTCCGACCCAGGATGGACATAGGCTAGAATCTTCCCAGTAAGCGCACCTAGGGGCGCAACAGAGATGATTAGAAATGGGCTAAATTAATATGTGAGAATTAGCCTAGAAGTGGCTAGATAGAAATGGGCCAAGCAGTGATTAAATGAATACAGTTTGTGTGTTGTTATTTTGGGGCATAAGCTAGCCAGGCGGCTGGGGTGCCGGGGACACAGCCCCGCCGCCTCATATTACTACAGTTAGCAGTAGAGCATGTAGCATAAAAGCACACTTTTTTGAAGAAAAAAGAAAATAAACACCAGAATCAAACTTTCAGAAAAATGGCTGGGCCTTTCAATTTAAAGTAACCCAAAAAATTGTTATTATTATTGCTACTCACGTCAGGCTACTACTAAAGCTTGTTATTTATTTTTGGAGGTGTTCATGTGGGGCTCAGGATGGGTCAGCTCTAGGAAACTTCAAAATAATCAGCGAGGCAGATGATCTGTAGGCTGGTGGCAGAGGCACTCTGTATACAGATGGTGCCCTGCCAGGAACTGTTAGAAGAGCTGTCTCCTATCCCCATTGCTTTCTCTTTCTGAAGACAGCCTGACTAGTTAGGGGCAAGAATCGTATTTGTGGGTTTGGTGAACATCATTTATAACTGTACATAAAAGCACTTGCTGAATTCCATTTTAAATATGAGGCTAGACGAGTTCTTTCTTCGAAGGTAAACTGTTCAGCTAAGAAGTAATGGGTGCGTCACCTTACTGAGATTCATGGAGGATAAAGTCTAAAAGTCTAGGAATCCTAGGCTTGGCCATGTACTCTCTTGAAATTAGCTGACTTTAGCAATGTAGAAAAACATTCTATCCTGCCTCTCTGGGGCCACAACAATCCCTGCCTTTAGACTTAATAACCATGAAGTCATTGTCAAGTCCTATTGGATGGTGCTATGTGCTCGTCAGAAGAAAGCAAATCCTGTGATGTGCAGGGCCATGTTGAAGATCCTTTCTCACACAAGTTGTGGTAGAAGCTTTGGAGGGATCCTCAACAAGTCCAAGCTCTTTATGAAACTTTGAGATAATTCTGTCCAATAAAACCCCTTGATGTAAAACCACAGATGCCAGGTGTTTTGTTTTGTTTTAATAAAAATACATACCAGTCACATGAGCAGCTGCATCATCTGGGCTGCTTTATTGGATAGAGGGGAGCTAGAGAATGCCCCAGTAGAAAGTATACTTCTTAACTTTTGTAGCTTGGACAGAAGCCATTTGCTTTCCATCTATGCTGTCTGTTGCTGTGTGTGCTTGGTGGGTATCCTCTTCTGGCAGCTCTTTCTTGAGAAGCCTGGGGTTTTTGGTATCTAGCCTTCTGTCCTTGTAGCTCAGTGGAACTGGGAATGCGTTGGCTTCTTTTCCATCCGTGGTTATAGGAAAGGGTGCAATCTTGAGGAAAACTTTAATGATCAGACGCAAAAATGGCAGCATCTTTCCTATCTGTGCCAGAGGGTGGAATGTGGTCACATATCCAACCTAAAGTTGGGAGAGACAGAAAAAGATGAAACAGCAAGCAAGTGATTAAACATTTGTTTGTTTGTGTGTTGAAGGCTGGGGTCAGTGTAGAGATAGAAGTTCATAGGGGATCTTTGGTTTGGATTAGGGAAAAATGCTAGTCAGAAGGATGGCAAGGTTAAAGCAAGCAATAGTACAGAAGGTCACCTCAGGACATAAAAATCTCAAATTCAATGTTTTGGCCATTGGAGACTAGCAATGTTAGAACTGGCAAACTAGATTTCTAAATTAAGAAAAATGAATAAATAACCCCTCCCAAATAAAACCGAAGAACTTTTTTTTTTCATTTTGTTTAACTGGGTTGACAAAAGTAAGAAATAATACAATGCTATAGCAGCATAGCTGTTGTGTATCTTTGGTGGTGGGTAGGCAGGAGGCTTTTGGCAACAGACTGTTATGGCATGTTTGTACCATCTAGGCAATTTGATTTTTATGTGTAAATGTGAATGTGAGATGATATTTATATTAGCAATTGTTTTGTATGCCAGTTGTTTGGTACCAAGAATCCATTTCCCATCCCTTTATTATAGTAAAAGCACATAGCACAAGGTTGGCCTCCTGCTCTATGTGTAGAGTACAGCAGTGTTGGCAGAGTGTGTCAGCTGTCTATCATTCTTCTGAAAATGATCGTGATGAAGACTGTTACCACATCTTGGCCATTGTGAACAATACTGAAATGGACACGAAGTGCAAATATTGTCTTAAGATTCATTTTCAATTGTTTCTTGTTAGTGCTCAGTAATATTTTTTAAACATATACTACCTCTACATGCAACCTAAAACTTCTGTTCAGTGAAGGAAACAATTAGCAGAGAAAAAGGTAACCTATGGAAAATATTTGTGAGCAACTAATCTGATAAGACATTATCAATATTGTATTTCAATAACAAAATGGTCGGCCTACTTGGAAAATGGCCAACGGATTTGAAAAGTCATTTTTTTCAAATAAAGGCACGAAACAGCCAGTAGTTACATAAAAAAGACATTCAATATCTCTAATCATCAGGGAAAGACAAGTCAAAACTCCTATAAATTTTATGTGATAGTCATGACCACTATGAACAAAAGGCAAACACTAGAGAGTAGCAGGCATCGAGAATGAGGCAGAAAGGTCTCAACACTGCTGCACTGTCTGTGGGAGTGCAAAGTGGGTCAATCACAGTGGCCGTTCTGCATTTATTTTCTCTTATTAATTACAACACCTCCAAAATTTTTGAAGACATTTTGTGTCTCCCTTCCTGAGCCATGATTTTTGTGTGATACGTGACTCTTGGAGTTTACTGTTGTGATTATTGGTGTAGCAATGCAATATCATCTAAGCCAGTTATTGTGATGTGCTTGAAAAGACTAAGACCATAGAGGTCTGGAGGTGTGTACAGAGAGACAGGAAGTGATTTGGCAAGGTCAGGAGAGGAAGTGATAAGGCATGAGGAGACAGAAGATCAGTCCCTTTTTGGCTGGGAAGTTGAGGAGGTATGGTGGCTGTGGTTTTGTTCTTTTGTCTCTGATCTCTCTGCATTTTTACCTAGGTCAGCCTCTGGACTTTTATTATTAAGACCTATTAGAACTCATGCTACATATTGACACCCACCTTAAAGTCATTCTCACTCCTAGAGCTGCCCAGTAAACTTCAGAAGCTCCATGGATGATCCATCTAATTTTCTGCATTCTCAAGCCCTCCATCTCTTCTTCTATTTACTCTCTGCCTTAATTATCTTATACCCTCCTTTTTTTTACAATCCCAAAGTTCATCTTTCCCTCATTTCTCCCAGTTAAACTATCACAGCCACCCACTCACTAAAATCTATGCCTCTGTGTTCTTCCCTCCCTCTTTTATGATACACACCTGCTGGATCATATCTATTCTTGAATAGTCATGGGCATTATGTTAGCACTTTTCTCTTACTACTGTATATAGGCAAATTAAGAACTGAAATATTTCCAATAATAAACACTTTATTCAATGTGCAAACATCTGCTTCTTTTCTTCACAAACCTACTAAGATTGTATCCTGTTTGCAGCATCTACTTATACTTTTCTGCATGGAGACTGACTTTTGTTATTCAACAAAAATTTGAATTAATTAAAAAAAATTTAATTAAGAATTTCATGCATGAATGCTGTATTAACATAATTTCTACCTTATCTCTACCCATTCTAATTCCTCCTCAGTTCCTCCACTCCCTTTCAAATTATTGTCTTCTTAATTATACATGCTCATGCACACACACAACATGATGCATCCATGTAGTGTTTCTCTTATTATTTTTGGACTTTACTACTTGGGACAGGGTAACCTATCAGGGAATTTGTCCCTAGCAAAGATTAATTCTCATTCTTTCTGTACCCATTAATGGCCTACAATTTTTCATCTAGGGCTAAGCCTTTTTAGACTTCCCCTATCTGCACTACCATGACACTGCACTATCATTATGTAGATTTTATTTAGGTCACCATATTGCTAAGATATCATAGAGGCAACTTCCCTGTCATTTCTAGAAGACGCTGACTTGCAGCACACATTATGTTCCTCTGGCTCTTATGATCTTTCTTCCTCCTCTGTGTCAATGTTCCCTTACATTTAGGTATAGAGATTATATTATAGATACATCAGTTGACACTGGGAACTCTACTTTCAGTTTTTCTCTCCTTTTTGATCAGTTGTAGGTGTCTATAATTGTCTGTCTGCTACAGAGAGAATTTTCTTTGATGAGGGTCGAGAACTCAACTTACCCATGAGTGTAAGTATAACTATTTAGAATGCAGTTAGACATGGCAGCTGTTTAGGAAAATGACAGTAGCATATTCTCCTCCATGTTCCCTGGCTTCCCCAGGCAGTCATCTCTATTTACAGTGCTGTGCAACAATGTTCTTGAACTCAGTAAAGATTTGTCAGTTGCACTGGTTTAATAACATGCTGATTGGCCAGTAACCAGGCAGTAAGTATAGGCATGGTGACCAGAACAGGAGAATTCTGGAAAAAAAAAAAAAGCTCAGTCTGCAGTTGTAACCCAGACACAAGGGAAGCAAGATGAGAATGCCTCACTGATAAAAGGTACCAAGCCATGTGGCTAACACAGACAAGAATTATGGGTTACTGTAAGATTTAAGAGTTAATAAGAAAGCCTGAGCTAATAGGCTCAGTTTATAATTAATGTAGGTCTCTGTATCTTTCTGTGGGACTGAATGACTGCAGGACAGGGAGGGACAGAAACCTCTGTCAACATTTATAATACAAGGTATTAATTCCCTTCTGACAGGGCCTGGAGCCAAATTGGAAGATTGCTAGTTACCCCTAAGAAAAAAATGCTGTGCTGGTCATTGATGTGGTTCATGGGCTTTGTAGCTGGGTAGAATTATTGATTGCTTCTCACTTTTGGCAATTTTATAGGACCTTCTGATACTCTGAGAGCTCTTCCTCAAGAAAGAGACTTCCAGGTTAGCTCCAGTTTGATTCTTCCAAATCCCATGTCTGATGTATGTGACATGTCCAGCAGTAGGGGCTTACCATCAGGATCTTGGAAGAAACCAGGAGCAATGGCAACAGCTTGTATTGTTACGTGTGTCTTGCCAATAACTCAAAGTGAAAATCTTCATGTTTGGCACTGGGACTTTGTAGGGTGTTTAGTCTATAGCTCTTGCAGAAAATGTTGTCACCCATACCATAAAATGACATATAACTTCATATAACAAACACATTCACCCATACACCAAAATCTCTACTTACACACACTTAAATATTTATATCTATTTTTAAGTAAACATGAAATAATGTTTCACTATTTTTTCAAACACTTGTAATGTAATTTGTCCTTTCTTCTTCCCTGTATTGCCCTCTATCCCCCTCTTCAGTTAAAGTTTTCAATTTTTCATCATTTCCCTCTTGATAGCAAGCGTCCTATTGTCACCCACTGTAGGACTCCTTCCCCTTCCCACCTCTATGATAGCTCTTTATTTTCCTGGTTTCTATGGATATAGTTGCTTGCATACTCATACCTAAAGAATCAGAACAAGGGTCTATAAGGAAGTAAGAACAAGAGGCATTTGTCTTTCTGGCTCTGAGTTACTTCAATCATTATAATGTTTCCACTTATCCATAAATGTCATGATTTTGCTTTTCTTTATACATGGATACTATTCAATTATATTTTATACCACATTTTAATTTTTTTTTTCATCAGTTGAAAAACATCTAGCTCATTTCCACTTCCTAAGATACTGTAAATAGAGTAGCTATGGGCATTGTTAAGCAACATTAGTGGAGCAGGATATTGCATTTGGGGTTATTTCACACACGATTATTGGAATTAGAATGACCTCATAGATTTGAATGTTTGTTCAACAGGGAGGTATGGCCTTTTTGTAGATGTCACTGGGGGTGGGCTTTGGGGTCTAAAAATTCAAGCCAGGCCCAGTTCCTCTCTGGTTGCAGATCAGAATGTAGAACTCTCAGCCACTCTCCATCACCATGTCTGACTTCATGATGTCATGCTTTCTGCCGTGATGACAATGACCTAAGCCTCTGAACTGTGAACAAGTCCAATTAAATGCTTTCTATTATTAGAATTGCCAAACTCATGGTGGTTCTTCAAAGCAATACAGCATTGCCTAAGACATCAAGAAATGGTATGACTTACCATATCATAGGTTTAGTTTTAGTTTTTAAGAATTGTCCACACTACTTTCCATAGTGGCTGCATAGGTTCGCAATCCCACCAACAGTGAATAAAGGTTCCCCATTCCCCATTTCCTTGCCAGAATTAACTGTCAACTGTTTTCTTCTTCTTGGTCATTCTGACTTGTAGTAGGGAGATCACTAGTTAGTTTCTGCTGCTCAGTTCCTAAATAACCACACAGAAACTGAGTTAATTAAATCACTACTTGGCCAATAACGTAAGTATATTCAGTTTAGGTGGAGAGAACTAAACTAAATTCTGAGAGGAAGGAGGCAAAGTCAAAAGAAGATGGGTTAATTCTAGATATAAGAGCTAGCTAGCAATATCCTGTCAGGCCAAGCCAGTTTCTTTATTAACCGATGGTATTCATAGCATACAGAAGAGAATCCAACATCACTGACTAGAGTAAGATAAAATATTAAAGAAATTTTAATACATATTTCCTTAATTGCTAAGATGTTGGAACTAAGCAAGTCTGCAGCTACTTAATCCATAGTGCATGATAACAGTAACATCATACTGGTTTTGAGCCCAGCCTTCTAGAAGGACTACAAACTTCCACCCTGGTATCTTAGAATTCTAAGCCATCAGATAAAAAGTACAAATATCTTGATGAGTAGACAATGTGAAGAGGCCCCAAGAGTGAAGGCATATAGATAGATTCCAGGCAGTCAAGTTCACTCATCAAACCTCTTCCTGTTTAGATAGCAAGTTTATGAGTGAAGTCTGCCTGGATTGGACAAATCAATCCATATTTTCAGCATTGTCTGATTGATAATTCTAGCTGATATCATATCAACAAAAATTGGTCAACTGATGTCTTGAATTGATGCTACCCAAAGCCTTGAGATCAAGTAATGGCATTTATTTTAAAGTTTTCTCTTTGAGAGTAGCTTAATAGTTTATAATATGCAATGAACAGGACAGTTGACAATACTGTTTGGATGGTAAACATTACTTGTTTATGGACCTGAACAAAATAAAAGCTGATAATGATGCCCATCTATCTATATAGGAAACAGCTGCTGTAATAAAACTATGTGACTCTTAGATAAAAACCTTGACAGGGAAAAGAAGCATAACACTGAAATGAAGAAAGAAAATATTACTGACGGATTCGAACAAGAGCTCATTGTTTCGTTTGTAAGAAATATTATGTTCCTACATGCCATGGATTAAAACCTCAACGTGAAAATTTCTATAAATGATGATTAATTGGATCATCTGTAGATTCTGTAGTTCAAAGAAGCGGAACAGTTTATTCTCAGATGGAAGGATGGAAAACATGGTGTACAGAGTGTGACAGTGATGTTCCCATCAAATGTGACACTGACTGATGGATTCACCAACTTCAGCTGACAATTTACTGCTGCTAAATGATATACTAGATCTTGCGAGAAGACGGTGAGGGCAAACATGGAGTGATCCTGCAACACAGAAAACTGTGAAAGCATATAAGCATAAATATTATAAGAACATCTAAATATTATACAACTTATATGGTTAGCTTTGTCTCTGGAAAAGTGGAAGGAATCTAAGTGTAAGCTCCTTTAGATGTCCTGAAAGTATCTATCTCAGTCTTATACACTTGACTGATAATTAAATCAGATTTATTTCCAGAATGGGCTTTATTAGAGTCCATCAATTTAGCAGGTCCTCTTACCTCCCAATAGGTGCTCTGTGATTTACAGAAATAAATGAGAAGCTTCAGGCCATTTCTGAGAGAGCCAACTGCCAAGCCTTAACAAAGTGCTGCAAAAACTTCAATGGGACAAAGAGTGAAGAGAAATTTGTCTCCACTAGAACATTTGGCATATTGGGATTCAGGTGTATTTGGGAGCATCAAGTTCGCTGCCTTATTAGTCGTAAAAGCACCATAAAGAAAAGCTTTTGATTCCTGGGCATCCTGATCAGTCTGTAGTCTTAGTCAGCTTTCATTTCCCATGGCAAAATAGATGCGGTAAACAATATAAAAGGAGACCGTTTATTTGTGTTCACCGTTTCAAAGGTTCTGGTGGTGGCTGCCTGACTTGGTCAGGTTGGGCTTGTGGTGTGGCAGAGCACCATGGCAGAGAGAGAGCAGTAGAGCAAGGCTGCTCACACAATGGAGCCAGAGGTAAAGAAGCAACATCCAGGGTCCCCTTTGCTTTACCCTCCCAGATTTTAAGAGATTGCTGTTGAACATAGATTTCTAAGATGAGGTACAGATAACGTAGAGAAAGGCCAAGCACACTTCTAACCACAACAGCCCTATAGACTTCTTGTCCTTCCCATTGCTGAGACATGAATAAAAGAGGTTTTTGTTATAGCAGACAGCTATTAGTTGTTTCCACCAGGATTCTGTAAAGCTGTGACCTTCCTATGTGCTTTCTGCGTGGGCATTTCCCTGAGCTCAGATAAATATTGGCGTGAATCTGTCTTCTTAGGCCCATTGACATCGTTCTCATTCCCTCCCCTGTGATAACTGTAGCAGCTCAACTATTATCCCGTGGTTTCTTTCTTCCATTTTCTCTCTGATTACCAACAAGAATTCCAAGATTTCAAAGGCGCAGCCAGATGTGTGCAGGGTTGCATCAATGTTCTGCTAGTGCCATCGCTGGCAGGCCAGCTGCCGTAAATCAGCTTGCTTGTGTCTCCTGTTTTAGGCATAGAAATCTGGTTACAGCTAGCTGGGTTTCGCTAGATTGTAGAAAATGCCTTCAGAAGGACTGCAGGGAACAGGAAATTTATATATTGGCTGAACTTTTTAAGTGGCAGTCCACGGGGGTAATTTACATTAAAGAAAACCCAGCACGAGGCTGCCTTGGGATTTATAGGCACTTTTGTTAGAAATGAAAATATCATACTTCTAACCAAAATGGATTGAATGGTTCAATGCACACAGAGTTCTTTTCATCTGTAAACAGTTTGAAAGATCCAGCAAGTAAGAAATGAAACACTGATTTAGTGTAAAATTGAAACCTCTCAGATAAATTTAATACTCTTCTAGGTATCAGAGGTTTTTGTGTTCACAATACAAGCTGCAGCCTACAGTCTCAACAACATACTGTCTTCCAGACATGGCTAGTTGAAATGCCTATGCTTACGAAGTTTACCATTGAGAGGAAATGGGCAAAGAGTGTTGGCAAGCAAATAAGGAAGACGTGGATCAGAGCATGGCTTTTAAGAAAGTCATCTTGGGCTCACAGTGCCAAGTGAGTCCTGCATTTCCTGGTACTTGGTCCTCACGGAGCTCCGATCATAAGCATTTCTGAAGACCTCTGGGGGCTGAGACTGAGCATTGGGAGGGAATGCTAGGCACAGATGCCATGCAGATACTGGAACACAGCAGGCATTGAGGTGGAAATAGCACTGTCTGGAAGTAATCTTTATGGAAAACTCTAAGTTGTCCATATGATAGTACAAGTGCATTACTGTGGGGCTCTTTGTAAACCAAAGAGACAATGACAGAAATTGTTAGCAATTGCCTAATTCTCAAGTCTTTGATTAAATTTTAATTTCCCTTACTGCCTCTCTTCCCAATTAGCAATTTAAATTTTATAGAATTCACCATGAAAGTAACACCAATTAGCTTAAGTTTTGACTAGTAGGTGTTTTTTTATTTTCAAAATCTTTGTACATATTCATACACACACACACACACACACACACACACACACACGGTATGTATGTCTGTGAATTAATGTGTTGCTGTGGGATTTTAGTAATCCATATTTTTAATTTAAGCGAAAAATGAGAATTGTAGATAACCAATTATAAATTACCAATTGAGCCAAGTCCCATGAATCCTCTTTGTTCAGTAGCCACCATTCCTGGGTAAGTCACATCTCGCATTTTTTGTTGCTCTTTTCTCAACCCACAGACATCTGCGAATCCACAAGTCAACCTTTGGATCATGACCTACAAACCTTAGTTCCGCAGACACCTTCATAGGGTAAGTCACTTCCTCCTTTCCTCATCTTCACATCCCCTCATTGTGTCCCAACTCCTACGCCTATAGTCATATCTACACCCCAAACGCCTAGCTCTAGATTGCTTGCCTTTTGACCTGCTTTCTTCAAGAACCACTTTTGACTAGAGAAATGGTCCTTTTCTCTCCCATCCTTGTCTCTGCCGGCTGCCATCTCTACAGCCCTCAGGCCTTGTTCCAGGCCTAGGGTTTAGGAGCCATCTTTCCCTGGTCTAATTAAACAGTTGATCGAGCAGCTTTCCAGCTCAAGTCACACAACTGTTGTACTGACCTAATCTGAGAAAGTCCAGATTATCACATCAGACACACAACCAAAGAAAGAAGTCCACATGCCAAGGTCAAATCACAGAAACAAAAACAATATGAATGACCAAGACAGCATGTCTCTCATAAAACCCACTAGTTCAATATAAAAGTGTTCTCTAATGAGAACTAAGTAGATGAATAGCAGAACACAGAGTTTAAAAGAACAGTTATAAACCTTATCAAAGAATTAAAGAAATTTAAAGAAGACATGAATGGACACTTCATTAAACTCGAAAAGAATAATAATAAATATTCAAGTGATGATCAAGAAGATGCAAATACATGGTTGAATGAAATGACAATGATAATTCAGAATTTGAAAACAGAGTTTAATAAAGAGATCAAAACATAGAAGAAAACACAAGATGAAATTAAGACAGATTTGGAAAAAAAAGCAAAAAACACCTCAGTGTCCTGGTTAGAAGACTCAGGGGAAAGCCTTACAAGCAGAACAAACCAAGCAGAAGATAGACTAACAGAACTGGAAGATTAAGTAGAGGATGGAGACAAAATATGATGTGGGATTTCCCTCTGTATGCTGTGATTACTCTTAATGAATTAAAAAACTGCTTTAGGCCTATAGCAGAGCTATAAGGGAATAGAGAACTTGCTTAAAGGTGAGATGATCCTTCATGGTTCCTTCTTCATGAAAGAATCTGCCAAACATTCTGTAGTACACAAAAGAAAGTGACTGACAAACTGCCAATATAGGCAGAACTGTCTTTGAAATTTCTTGCTTCATGGAAAAATCTTCTGGATACTATGGCCCTCTAGGCTGAAAATGGATACCCCAACAGTACAGAAGAACTTAGGGTGACCATCCAGGCAGCAAGATGTCTCTGTCAATTCTAGAGTTTTGTAAGTTGCTTACAATGAACTTATTGTTTACTTAGGTAATATTATATCCTTCTGGAATCTTCAATGGAGTTGAAGAATAGATAGTAATAATGTAGTTTTTCTTAGTTATGATAGAAGAATAAATAGATATAGCTGTAATCCTTGCTTGATACCTGTTTTCTTTTTTTTTAATTTTTTTTATTGAGAAAAGGAAAAAAAAGTATCCGCCTCCTCCCAACCTCCCATTTCCCTCCCCCTCTTCCCACCCTTCTCCCCCTCCCCTAAACTCCTCTCCCCCTCCCTCTCCAGTCCGTAGAGCAGTCCGGGTTCCCTGCCCTGTGGAAAGTCCTCCACATCCTAGACCATCCTGTGGAAGGTCCGCCCCCCTCCATCCTAGATACCTGTTTTCTTACATGTAATTTTACTATGTCAAAGTTAAAACCTTCTTTTTTATTTAAACAGAAAAGGGGAAGTGATGTGGGATTTCCTTCTGTATGCTGTAATAACCATTAATGAATAAAGAACTGCTTTGGATCTATAGCACAGCTATAGGGGAATAGATGTAGGTAGGGTAAACTAAAAAGATTGCTGGGAAAAAAGGGGGAGTCATGGATAAGCCATGGAGCTGCTACCAGAGACAGATGTGCTGAACCTTTGCTGGTAGGTCACAACCTCGTTGTGATGCACGGATAAATGGAGATGGGTTAAATTAATATATAATAGTTAGCCAATAAGAAGCTAGAGCTAATGGGCCAAGTACTGATTTAATTAATACAGTTTCTGTGTGATTATTTTAGGGTTAAACTGCTGGGAACCTACAAATTAAGCCTGCTGCTTCATAAATAATCAAATAACATGGAAAGATGTAAAAATAACAGGAAAGGGGTACACTAATAGAATTAAAGACACAGATTACACAAACCCAATAATTGTAGGTGACTTCAACATCCCATCATTCCTCTAGCAGATCTGAACAAAAATTATATAGAGAAACTCTAGAAATGAATGTCATCTTACAACAAATTGGCCTAACAGATACCTACAGATTATTCCACCCAGATGCCAAAGATTATGCGTTCTATTCAGCAAGATATGGAAGCTTCTCTGAAACAGATGACATCCTGTGACACAAAACAACCCATCACAAACACAGAAAAACTGAAATGATTCCATGTTAGGTTTGAACATTATTCAATAAAACTTAAGGTTGACAGAAAACAAAACTCTGATAAGTGTATAAATCTAGGGAGATTAAACAACTCAGTGAATGATGAATGGTTCAAAGGAGATATCAAGAAAGAGATGAAAATATTCCTGGAATGAAAGGAGATGACATGAAAATGAAAACGAAACAAAGCCTCTGGGACACATTAAAAGCAGAGGGAAGTTTATAGCCTTAAGTACCTACATTAAAAGATCAGAAAGAGGACAAATAAATGGTTTCATGATGAAACTCCAGAATTTGGAAAAACAAGAACAATCCAAACCCAAACCCCATATACAGCAAGAATAATAAAAATCAAAGGGCAAATTAATGAAATACTAACAAAGAAAGCATGCCAAAGAATCAATAAATCTAAGAGCTGGTCATTGAGAGAATAAACAAGATTGACAGATTCTTGGCCCAACTAACCAAAAGAAATAGAGAGAGAACCCAAATTAACAGAATCAGAAATGAATATGGAAACATTATAACAGACACCAAAAATTAAGAATATTTTAAGGAAATACTTTAAAAACTTATACTCAATTAAGTTGGAAAATGTAAAAGAAGTAGATGATTTCTTGATTCATCCAAACTGTCAAAGTTGAACCAAGAAGAGACAAACAACCTAAACATAACAAAATAGGAGATTAAAACATTAATTAAAATTCTTCCAACTAAAAAGACTACAGATACAGATGGATTCATAACAGAATTCTACCTTACTTTCAAAGAAGATCTATAATCAACACTTCTTAAACTCTTGAAAAATAAAATAGCAAGACAGTATTTTCAATAAAAGGTGCTGGGAAAACTAGATGTTCACACAGAAAGAATAAAATTAGCTATGTGTCTGTCATCCTTCACAAAAATTAAGTCAAAATGACCTCAATTTGAAATCAAAACCACTTAAATTGCTAGAAGAAAATATAAGATATAGTGTAGGGAAGGACTTTGAAGAGGACTCCATTTTCCCAGGGATTAAAACCAATAATAGACAACTGGATCCTCATAAAACTAAAAAGTACAGCTAAGGAAACAATTAACTCAATGAAGAGCAAACCCACAGGATAGGAGAGAATCTTTGCCAGCTACCCATCTGACAGAGGATTTTTGATAATATAAAAAGAACTCAAAAAAACAAAGTTGAGAAAACAAATGATCCAATTTTAAAAACTGGGCTAGACACTTAAACAGAGAGTTCTCAATAGAACAAATAAAATTAAGAAATACCTCAAAGTGTTCATCAGCTTCAGAAATTAGGGAAATGAAAACTAAAACAATTTGAAATTTCATCTTTCTCTAATCAGAATGGCTAAGATAACAAAACAACTCACAACAAATGCTGGTGAAGTTGTGGGTTAAGGGGAACCCTCATTCTCTGTTTTGGGGCATACAATTGGTGCAGCCACTTTTGAAATCAGTGTGGAGAATCCTCAAAAGACTAAAATAACTAGACTAAATCAACTAGACTAAATAAACTAGGCTAAAATAGCTAGGTCTAAAATAAAGGTACCATGTGATCCAGATGTCTTGTTGCTTGGCGTATGCACAAAGGATTCACCATTTCACTCTAGAGGGGGGACATTTGCTGGAGTTCCACCCTTAGATAAATAGCTATAGTCAGCTGGGAGCAGGAGAATTAGCTTTTTCCAGGATTGTGCCATCTAAGTGGCTCAGCAGTACAGAGCGGTCAGCCCTGAAAACATACATGCACAAACAACAAACTAAACTCAGTAGGTTCTGCTGAAGTTTTTGTACACATATATGCATAAAAATGTATATAAAATAATAAAAGGAGGCTATTAATTTGACTGTAGGTGGCATGGGAATGGCTGGGGGAAAGGAAGGAAAAGGGAAAAGTGATGTAATTATATATTAATTCAAATGTATTAAAAATAAATAAACTTTAAAATAAGCTAACTAGTGCATAAGTAAAGTTCTTGATGATGACCTGATTTGGCATTACCAGAGGGCTTATAGGCTCCTTGAAGCCATTCTGAAGAGAATCTGTGTTGTCCTTGAACATAATTTTCAGATGGAAAAACTGAGGCCCAAGAATATGAATTAATGAGATTCAGTGCATAGATGCCAGCACTCTCTATGGAGGATATCTTTACTGGGAACAAAGACAAGTCCTTTGGAGCTAGAACTAGTGGACAGTTTACTGAATGTTGGTCATTTCCCCCCTTCTCTTCCAGCATCATATTTTTCTTGTTAACTCCAAATCTATTTTCTCTTCTCCCAGCTGGAGGAAGCAGTATCAATTGGTGAATGTTATCAGTGGCTCCTATGATTCAACTCTTTCTTATTCTTCCTGCTGCCTGGAACACAGTTAAGACATCTGTAGTTCCTAGCCCTAATCCTAACCCTGTCTCCAAACACAAGGAAACTTTAAAGACAGACACTAGAGCTGAAGGCTAATGGACAGAAAGATGAGACAACATGGATCTTGATAAAAAAAAAAAAGAACTCTCTTTTTAATTGATTTTTATTGAGCTCTACATTTTTCTTTGCTTCCCTCCCTGCCTCTCCCCTCCCCTTCAACCCTACCCCAGCATCCCCATGCTCCCAATTTACTTGGTAGATCATGTCTTTTTCTACTTCCTATGTAGATTAGATCTATGTATGTCTCTTAGTGTCCTTATTGTTGTCTAAGTTCTCTGGGATTGTGATTTGTGGGCTGGTTTTCTTTGCCTTATGTTTAAGAACCGCTTATTAGTGAGTATATGTGATAATTATCTTTCTGTGTCTGCATTACCTCACTCAAAATGATGTTTTCTAGCTTCATCCATTTTCCTGCAAAGATGTCATTATTTTTTTCTGCTGTGTAGTACTTCATTGTGTAAATGTACCAGATTTTCCTTATCCATTCTTCGGTCGAGGTGGTGAAAACCCTCTTTATATGAGAGAAGACTAAATCTATATATTTCTAAACCTTCCCTTTGTCACCCTTTCTTTTCTATGTAATAGTGCATAAAAGAGATGTTTATACTTATTTTACCATATTGACCAATTAAGCCCAACTCAGACTAATAACATGTTTCCTCTTACATGCAAGGCCTAGAGATTATAATATATACATACATGATAGGAAGGCAGAAGGGAGAAGTCAGAGTCTGCCAGGAAGGGATGGGGGTCACGGGGGCCCCAAAAGGACAAAGATTAAATAATATACTCAGAAGAAATCACCTTCATGAAACCCAGCACTATACAGTGAATGCATGGCACTCAATACATGAACAAATGGATCTATTATGCAATTGTGCATCATGTAAAACACACTTTTTCAAAAACAATGATGAAAGAAATGAATGCTTAAAGGAAAATGTGTAAACAGTAGAACAAAGTTTGGTGGGACTCCATGGCCCAAGAGAACAGATGAGAAAATCCTGTTGCTTCCCTGGTTTTGGCTGAATCAAGGAACAGGTCCTAAAGACTCCATGCCATGATTCATCTCCTTCTGGGACAGAACCCAAAATGATTACAAATTGTTCTGAAATGGTAGAAAATGTCTAGGTGCCCCTCCCTCGAGATTATTGAGAAGACATTTAGAGAAACCAGGAACTATTTTTTCAAAAGCTTCAACTGTGGTTTCAAAACCAACAATGTGGCATGACATCAAGTTTACCTCTTACCCATTTGAAAGCATGTAGTTCAGCCATGTAAGTCATATTCGTGTCATCGTGTGAGTCTCTAGAGTGTTCCATCTTGCACAGTTGATGTGATGACCACTGGCTTGCAAAATTTCCTTCTCCCTTCCCCAGCCTGGGCCATTGTCATTGGTAGAAAACTATCAATTCTGTTGCTTATTTGAGTGGAATGATAAACTGTTTGTCTTTTTGTGACTGACTTATTTAACTTAGGAGGAATTTTTCTTTTCTTTTTTTTTATTATTTATTTATTAAAGATTTCTGTCTCCTCCCTGTTGTAATAAGGAGTGGTGGGGCTGCGTCCCCGGCACCCGGCCACCCCCACGGCTAGCTTTACCAGAAATAATTACACGGAAACTGTATTCTTTTAAACACTGCTTGGCCCATTTCTATCTAGCCTCTTCTAGGCTAACTCTCGCACCTGGACTAGCCCATGTCTAATATTCTATGTAGCACAGCTAGGTGCACTTACCGGGAAGATTCTAGCCTACATCCATCCTGGGTCTGAGCTTCATCGCGTGTGTCTACATCCATCCTGGGTCTGAGCTTCATCGCGTGTGTCTGCCCGGGAGTGGGGCATGGCGTCTCTTCTGAGGCGTCTGCTCCTGAGAGGAGAGCTGTCGAGTCTGAGCTCACTTCCTCTTCCTCCCAGCATTCTGTTCTGTTTTCTCCACCCACCTGTGTTCTATCCTATGAGGGCCAGCCAAGCAGTTTCTTTATTTTTTAACCAATGACCTTCCTCCATCACCTCCCCGTCACAGCCTCCAATTTCCCTCCCCATTCCCCAGTCAACTCCCCCTCTCTCATTAGCCCGAAGAACAGTCAGGGTTCCCTGCCCTGTGGGGAGTCCACGGACCTCCCACTTTTAGGAGGAATTTTTCAATGTTATCTTGTTTACTATATAGTATAAGTTCCTCCTTTTTAAAAACTGTATAATATCTGATACTATATATATGTATATAACAAAATATATTTAGTCACTAATCTATACATGAGAACATTCATTGTCTCTCATATTTTTCCCAAGCCTCTCGATGGTAGACTATGTACATTACTCTTTTAATTTTCAATATTTCTTCATTGAATTTCTCCTAGAAACAAGAGTACTCTCTTACACAACCATAGTTCTCCTATTTAGGAACTTTGACAGGAATGTGCATATAAAGGTATAATTTCAGTTAGATTCCTGTTGCTATCTCTTGTCCCCTGTCTTTTGTGGTCCTTCTCTGCTCCTTTACAAGGAGCAATCTTTTCCTCTGCCAGGCTCGGCTCTGTTTTCTGTGACTCTGGCATACTTTGGGGATAGGGAATTTTCATGATTATTTGCTTCTTGTGTTTTCTCATCATTAGATCTGAGTGTGTCTCACTGCTTAGCACGCTCTCATTCCTGGAGGAGTACAGCATTGGCACCTGTTCCCCACCAGAAAAGCTGATGCTGGTCACCCAGTCTTTTGGATTTTGGGTGTTTTTTTTTCCATAGTAAGATTAATGTTTTACAGCCGTGGAACCCATACACAGTCTCTATGAAAACATTATAGACTAAAAATACATGGTTTTCATCAAATTCCAATTTGAATAGATTTAACAACTACTGAAAATTCTTGCTTGAGCCTTTAACTCTGGTGGGAAACAGAGGGATGTTTAATGCATGTCCCAGTCACACTCATGAGCTGACCTTCCGGTATCACTAAAAAGTTTGTTATCAGTATAGACTTACAGATTTCTTTTTTATTGACTGGGCTATAATCTGTTATTATACAATTGTCCTAGATATAGACAATGTGAACCTTCACATGGTGATCTCTTATGGTTTTGCTTTTCTGAAGTATACTTTTAAAAACATTGGATTTTTAGAGTTATTTACCAGTAAAGTTACAAAACACAACAAATTATTTCTACAAGACTTGCACTTATTTTGCCCAACTATTAGTATCTTCTATGACTATAACTAACGTACAGCAACTGAAAATCCAGTATTGAGCCTGGCTACTGACAACACGCCATACTTTGAGTCTCATGAGCTTCCAGCATTTCCCTTTTTGTGTTCTAGGATCCTGCTCAGGGTGAGACATTATTGAATGCCACCTTGTTTTCTGGTACAAGATGATTCAGGATCCTTTAGTTACATTTCCTCTTTAATTCTGGAATTTGTCATTTCTGCAAGAAGCTCATGTTCCCTTTATATAAAGTAGTATTTATGAAGAGGATATAGCTCAGTGGTAGAGCCCTTGCCTAGCATGCACAAGACCCTGGGTTCCACTCTAAGCACCACAAACAAACAGAATAATGAAAAAAATTTTATTCAGAGTGTTATATGGACAGTAAACAGGTTTGTTGAAACTAGGCGACCAAATGTCACTGATTACAGGCATATCAGGTTTAGAAACTATATATTGCATATTGATGAAAAGACAAATATTAGATATTCACATGGATACCTGCAGATTCAGTCCAACCCCTTGCCTACCTCCCATCAACACCTTTGTGTCCTTCAGTCATGATGACCAGTACTTCCTGCTGTTTGCTCCATTTTATAATACACATAAATTAGTTTTACAATTTCTAAATCAATAACACACACACACATTACAAAAGAAATGTAGCTCTGTTTATGTGATACTCTCTTCTTAGTCAGAAGGTATAGAGTCAATAGGTTCTTTAATTAGTTCTTTCCTCCCTTCAGTGTATTTATGATAGTAATTTGAATTAAAAGTATATTTGTGGGTTATTGCTTACATGTAGCTTTAGTGATTTTTTCTTTTACCTTAACTCTGTAATTGATAAATCAGTTAATTTTTTACTTTACAGGACATGGGTTGTCTTGTTTTCTCAGAAAAATAAATGAGATAATATATGTTTTAGATTTTTATGGACTACACAATCTCTTGTTATGATTCAGCTTTAGGGTTTAACATGAAAGTACTTATAGATTATACCTAAATAAACAAGAGTGACTGAATTGCAATAAGCTTCTACTTATAAAAAATAGGTAATGGGCTGTATTATGTCCACAAAATCAAATGTTTCTGATAAGGTGGTTTTAGAAAAATGTTACCCTTTGTTCCACTTCCTTTACCCAGTGATTTCATTGTATTTTCCAGAGATGACCACACCTTCCATCCCATTGTTCCTTTGAATGGTACATTGCTAATCCTTCAGCATAAATGTTCTTAAATTTAGGTTTCCTCTGTGACTTTAAAACAAACATAATATATTAAAAGTGGCCTTGCCAGTTTAGGTCTTCCATTTTCTATTTCTTAAAATACTCATTCTGAGAGGAGCAGTTACAGGCAAGCCTTGAGACCTCCTCGTTTTGAAGAAGCCCATTTACAAAAAGAGTCAGCATCTCTAGTTATCCACTACTCTAAATCCACGTGCCCCCAGATAGCAGCCATGACACACTCCCTCACAGATACCAGGCATAATGCCTAACATGAGCTGTCCTAGCATTCTGGCCTTTCAAACAACCCCAGATGAGGTTGTAGATGCTATGTAGAACAGATGAATCTTTAACCACAGTGATCCTGAGAATTCTTGACCCTATAATACATAACATTTTTTATTTCTACACTAATTTGTGTAATTGGATACTGCACTTACATTTCTCAGCTAATCACACAGAAACTATATTAATTATGACTCTGTTTGACTAATAGCTTGGGCATATTCCTAGCTAGTTCTTTCATCTTAAATTAACACACACACACACACACACACACACACACACACACACACACACATATATATATATATATATATATATATATATATATATATATACACCGTAAGGTCTAGGCATCTGTCTCCTTAAGCAGCTACATGATGTCTGCCTGACTCTGCCTTCTTTCTCCCAGCATTCAGTTTAGTTTTCATGCCTAGTTCTATTCTGCCCCGCCATAGGTCAAAATAGTTTCTTTTTTGTTTTTGGTTTTGGTTTTTTTGTTTTTTATTTTTTCAAGACAGGGTTTCTCTGTAGCTTTTGGTGCCTGTCCAGGAACTAGCTCTTGTAGACCAGGCTGGCCTTGAACCCCCAGAGATCCGCCTGCCTCTGCCTCCCAAGTGCTGGGATTAAAGGCGTGCGCCAGCACCGCCTGGCTTTTTTTGTTGTTGTTTTGTTTTTAAATAGTTTCTTTTTTAACCAATGGTAGTAAATTATAGTCACAGCATTCAGAGGGGAATCCCACGTCAAATTTGGGTGTGCCTCTCTGAAGAGGATGGATTAGGGATATCTTGAAAACTGTATTAAAAACTTACTCCCCAGTTTCATCCATTAGTAAGTAGTTGAATCCTCAAACTCAAGCCTTTAGGATATGAAACTTTATAGTCATGTATGAATGTCCTTATAAAGGAATTGTGGAAACTTGGTCTACCCCAGTCTTTGCCTTTTTTATCAGGTAAATAAGCTTTCTCTGCCACATGGCTGCAGGTTCTACACTATAGTTAATCTTTAAGAAGTTATCATTTATTTAGTATAGTATCTGAGAAGACTATCAAGAATCATCTAAAATGGCTACTAAAAAAATCCCTCTCTTTTCTAGTTATTCATCTATTCATATGATTTACAGAATATATGTTCTTCATATATTCCAACTGATTCATGAAATACAAATTTTATACTAATTAATGGGTACTACATCACATTTAAATACATGTATATAAAATATACTATTTAAATCACATTAAATATATTTATCTCCTTGATTTCTATATGATAGAAATGGTTGATGAAGTCAACTTACCACAGAGACACTTAAATGATATTGCGTACTGAATTGATAGTCACAATAATTAAATTATGGTACCAACATATGGTACCCAGCAACAGAGAACTAGATAAAGAAGTGTGACATATAAAAAGAACAGACTTTTCTTTTGGTCATAAAGAATAATGAAGTTATATTGTTTTCTGAACAATTTATATAACTAATAATAATTATATTAATCATATTAAGGGAATTAAGCCAGTTTCAGATAGAAACATGCTATATGTGTTCTCTCATGTGGTTCATATATTTTTATATAGCTACATAAAATCATATATACTCATATATGACATGAGAGCAGATGTTCTAGGGAAACGAAGGAGACTAATTGGAGGGAGAGATGAAAAAAGTGAGGGGAGGAAGGTATAGAAAATGCTCAATGCGCAATATGTACTTGTGTGGTAAGTCCTCATGTAAAACAGTACCATGTATAATGAATATACATGATGAAAAATTAATTTATATTCTTTTTTAAAATTATGTATATGTACATATTTTAAGAAGCTTCTCAGTAGGTTTCCATATAACCGTTTAAAAATATATCAATCTAGTATACACCTGGAAACTTCACCTATTATTATGCATGCTGCCATAGGAGAAAAGTAATCACCAATATTACCCAGTTCAACCTTAAGAACTACATCAAAAGGTGGGCTGGCAAGACATGGCCACTGGTGTAATAGTGGCATCCAACCTTGTCATGATGGTTGAGTCAATGCTATATGTTTTACCCTCATGAGGATTGGCAGACTTTAGGATTAACTGAATCCATGTGGAAAATAAGGAAAGAGGTGTTTTTGAAACATTGCCAGCATTGAAACCTGGAACACGGTCAAAATCAAGAAATTAACACATCAGAATAATGCTAAGAAAGTTCATCATTTCAGGCCAAATACAAAGAGGTTTGAGGATATAGTTCATGGTTTAGTGTCTGAATGAGGCTGTTTTTTGATCATCCCCCAAAGACCCGTATATTAGTCCCTGGGATGTTACAGTTAGAAGTTGTACCTAGTGGGAACTGTGTGGGTTGTTGAGGACACGCCTTCAGTGGGTATCCAGTCTCTTCCATTTCCTTATTTCTACTTGCTGAAGAAAGTAGTTTCAATCTCCTAGGCAGTCCCACCATGATGTAGCTTCATATCATATTCCCAAAAAGCAATGGGACCAATTAACTATGGGCCAGAACTTTAAAAGACTGGAGCCTAACTAAGTCCTGGATAAGTTGATTATCTCAGGTTTTTAATATATGTGTACATGCTTTTGTGTGTGTGTGTGTGTGTGTGTGTGTGTGTGTGCATGCACGCATGTGCGCACGTGCATGCACACGCACTTGGGCACTTGTCTATGTGTGTGCTTATACATACCACATGGGAAATCTAGAAATGGATACTAAGTCCCTCTTAATGACTCCTTATTTTATTTTATTTTATTTTATTTTTGAGGTAGGTGAACACAGCACCTCTTGTAAAGGAAAGCATTTAATTGGTTAACTGTTTACAGTTTCAGGGATTTAGTCCATTATCATCATGGCAGGGTCGCACAGTTGGTACACAGCAGACATGGTGCTTGAGAAGTAGCTGCAGATTCAATTCTACATTTGAATCTGCAGCCAGCAGGAAGAGAGTAACACCGAGCCTGACTTTGACCTTTTGAACCTCAAAGCCCTTCCTCAGTGACATACTTCCTCCTACAAGGCCATACTTCCCAGTCCCTTCAGGGAATAGTAGTCTACTCCCTAATGACTAAGTGTTCAAGTATATTACTCTGGGGTGAGGCACTTAAACCACCACAGTAGGGTGTTTCACTGAACTTGGAATTTGGGTAGGCAGGCTAACCATCAAGGCTCCTGCTATTGAATTGTATATGCAAGCTACCACCCCAGGCTTTGCTTATTTCATTTTTTCTTTCTTTTTCACTTTTCATAGATCCTAGGAATTGAACTCAGGTCTCATGCTTCCACGGAAGGTGCTTTACTGGCTACTTCATCTCTGTAGCTGCTCTTTCAGGTATTTGTTAGAGGGATAGAAGCTGATACCAAGTGCTACCAAGATGTGAATGAGGATGAAGTTGCTCATGGAATGCAATTAGTATGGTGCATAATTCTCTTACATTTTAGATTTTCTTATACTATTGATGCTAAAATCAAAAAATTCAAGATTTTTATTCTCCATGTTGCTTAAAGGAAATACTGAGTTCACACAACTCACAACTTAATAATAAAAAGAAATGATCTCTTGGAATTTTTATTTCAGCCCCATGTTTCAACTCATTGGGTATTTTTTAATAAGTTTAATATGATACTTCATTTCAACGTTTCTAACTGATAATATTACTTAAATATCACATAGAAATGATTATTTACATGATCACTTTTAACCAAAAATCTTATAATTACTACTATAGTAACAAGTTAATAGTGGTAACTGTGGCCCTAAAATAATAGGAAGAGTAAATTTAAGCTTCCCAGTCAATCTCTAAAAACAAGGAAAGTTGACAATGAAAATTTATACAGAAATTTAAGGTCAAAAGATAGCAACCAATAAATAAAAATTTTCCATGTGCCTAACATCCCTCCAAGCAGTGGGCATAGTTTAGTTGACAAGATATAACCAAATTATCCAATAAAGTTGCTTGTTTGTCCTGGCTGCCCAGAACCAAAATAACCACACAGAAACTCTATTATTTAAATCACTGCGTGGCCCATTAGCTCTAGCTTCTTATTGGCTAACTCATATCTTAATTTAACCCATCTCCATTAATCTGTGCATTACCATGAGGTCGTGGCCTACCAGTAAAATTTCAGCGTGTCTGTCTCCAGTGGAGGCTGCATGGCTTCTTTTTGACTCTGCCTCCTTACTTCCAGCATTCAGTTTAATTTTCCCAGCCTAGCTCTGTTCCCCTATAGCTCTGCTATAGGCCCAAAGCAGTTCCTTTATTAATGAATGATATTCACGTATACACAGAGGGAAATCCTACATCACCTCCCCTTTTCTATTTAAATAAAAAGAAAGGTTTTAACTTTACCATAGTAAAATTACGTATAAGAAAACAGGTATCAAGTAAAAATTATAGCTACAATATTCATATCTATTTTATCTTTTATCATACCTAAGGAAAACTATAACTATCAATTCTTCAACTCCATCAAAGACTCCAGAAGGATATGATATTACCTAAGCAAACAGGAAGTACATTGTAAACAATTTTCCAAACTCAAGAATTAATAGAGACATCTCACTGCCTGGACCATCACCCAACATTCTGTACCACTGGGGCATCCATCTTCAGCCTATAGGCCCATAATATCTAGCAGACTTTGCCATAGAGCAGGAAATTTCAAAGACAGTTCTGCCTATATTGACAGTTTGTCAATCACTTTCTTCTGTGCCCTGCAGAATGTCTAGCAGACTCTTTTATGAAGCAAGAATCCTGAAGGACTGTCTCACCCTTTTTATTAGCAGTCATTTCTCTGTGGGTCCTGCATGTCCAGTTAAGCAGTCCAGGCAAGATCAGTTCCTTGCCCAAATGGCTAACCAACTACACAAGGAGCCTCTTCGATGCCCATCTTCCTCTTGAAGTAATTGGTGCTGCCAGGAGCAGATGTGTCTCATGGTCATGAAAAGTCCTAAGTTATTAAAACATTTTAAATGACATATTCTGTAGCCTTTGAAAGGTTTGAAGAATACTTATCTATCTGAAATATATCTCTGTACATCTAGAAAATCTAACATGACTACAAGCTTAACTATTATAGATGATTATCTATTAACCTATATTTCTTAATTATACATTACATTTTTAAATGAGCTGCCAAAACACAATACCCCAATTAAGAGCAGAAATATACATACACAGTATAACAAAATGGACCTTAAATTTGTTTCAATAAACCAGCCAACAAGCAGTCTTCCCCCAATGTAAAGTAAGGCTCTATTATAAGAAGGGAGAAACCCGCAAAACAACTACAGATTGTGAGAGCAAATACATTCAGGAATATTTACAGAATGTCTTCTAAGTAGGGAGTGAGACAGAAAGGCAAACAACCCATAATCAACGCTTTGTAAGATTATGTAACAGAATTGAAGGGATGGATAGCCGCCCATGGGGTGGAAATGAAGGCTTCAGAGAAGCAGTGACATTTGAAAGAAAAGAGAATAAATGGGTTTTCTTGGGTCCCTCGAGTTTATATAAAGACTTTAAGAGAAAGGAAACATTTGAGGGTGTTCCTTTGAAATAGAAAGAAGTATTTGGAAACCAATTTCCTCTGCAACACATGTCCAAATTAAATGGAACTTTCTTTTTTTCTGTAAGACAGGCTGATCTGACACACTCTATGTGTAAGCAAGGGCACCCAGGCAGTGTTGATAGCTCATGGCTAATCAGCTCATCCCCACCATTCCACAAAGTTCTACTCCCACCAATGTAGCTGTGCACCTTACCCAAGTCAATTCCGTTGGTGCTCAAACTCTAGATGACAGCTATACTTACCAAGTTAGGTAATTTGAAACAACACTGTGCCAGTTGTACTTACGTAGTTAGCACTTGATTTAAATATTGTATAAGTCAATGAAATGTGAGGAAAAATGCTTATGAACACATGTGCACAGATTTGGTGCCTCTGAGTTCAGAAAAAAATTCTAATTTTAAAATGTTTTCGCAGTCTTTTATTGCTGTGTGCTTGTAATTTAATACTTTATTTTGTAACTGGCCTTGCGGAAGTATAACTTATGGGTGTTAGTTACTTTTCTATTGCCGTGACTAAACATCATGATGAAGGCAACTTATAAAAGAAAGCCCATTTCACTTCCATGACCAATCATGAATTATGGTTAATTATGAACAATTAGCCTGGGAAAGCATGTGTGTCTTTTTGTTCTTGAGTGAAACAAATGGCTAAGAAATCTTTGCAACTCCAATGGTGAAGTCTGGCATCTGCACTAACCTATGAGTAGGGAAGATTGATGTTGTGTCCATTTAGCAAAATCATACTAGATGGTTCACTCGTGGGCCCTATAAACTCTCCAACTATGGATTCTTGGCCCGGTTTCCAGTTCATTTCCTCCTGTGGAGCAGCTTTAATCCAGCCTGGAATTAACTGGTCACTCCCACAGCATTCGTGTTTCTATTGCATCCCTGGGCAGGAATGCTGACCATTGTTTCCCCTCCGGCCTGCATAGTCCACTGTTCTCAGAGCTAACCAGCAATCAGGAAGCTTCTTCACCAGCAACATCCTTTTCCTAGTTTCTTGGATTCCACAGGTAGCCCAAAATAAACACACAAATGTAAAGATGTGGTACTAAGATTTACATGTGATGGAAAACTTTGTCTTTCTGGGGCTGGGTTACCTCAGCTCTACCCATTTACATACAGATTCCCTAAGTTTGTTTTTTCTTTCCAGCTGAGCAAAACTCTTTTGTATAGAGGCACCATATTTTCCTTGTCCATTCATCAGAGGACATGAAGGCTGTTTCCATGTCTTAGCTGTGGCAAATAGAGGAAACCTCATCAGAAAAGATTTATCGTGCAGTGGATTGTTAACACAGACACTCACAACTGGTCGAGGTGCAGAGAATTAGTGACTGTGGAGGGTTCAGCCACAAAATGAACCAGTAGTATCACCACCACCCCCAAATCTCATGGACTACCATGGAAGAGGAGGCAGGAAGATGTTAAGAACCAGAGGCGAGGGAGGCCCATATTGTAATAGTCCCTTCTAGACAGGACAAGACAGCTGTATTCATGAACTTGTAGTAGCTGTGACTGTCTGCATAAAATCAAGCCAGTCAGAATCCTAGCATGGAGTGAGAGGGGTTCATGAGCCTCCTCCTCCGAGAAGCCATGAATAGCTGATAGCTTCTGTGGGGAGGGAGTCAGTTTTCTGTAAGAGGTGACCAACTTCTGATGGGTCAGACATGCTCAATGGGATGCCCCACATCCAGAAAGAAATAGGTTGCATAATTTTGAGTCAATAAGTTGCTAAATTAAAATAGAAACAAACATGAAGTTAGGGGATGAAGGAGGTGGGGTGGACCTGGGAGGCATTAAAGGGAAGAATTGGAGCAGGTATGATCAAAATACATTGTGTAAAGTTCTCAAAGAATTAATAAACATATTTATTAAAGATCTGAGGGCCTATGAGAGGAGAATTGGCCTCACTCCTTGCTGTAGGCTGCATTAGGTAAGCTAGCAGAGGCAGTGCTGGAGAGGTCATTCAGGTAGTGATAATGAGGTAAAGCTAGCGAGCTGACCAACTCAGCTACCACCCAGGCCCAGAAATGAAGGAAAATGTTAGATTTTCAATCCCTTGGTGCCTCCTCTTAGGCTGTTAGAATAGCACCAACTAACAAGGTGAATATTCTGTGACAGAGGGCATGTCCTAAAGCAATTTAAGATAGAATTTTTTTAAGTGTCCACAGAAACAACCCCTTCCTTATACTTCACCCAACTGAAGAATGGTCATGCTCCCCAAACTACAGATATCTGACCCACGTCCTGTGTGGATGACTTACAGCTCTCTTCTTCCACCTTTACATGAATTGCCGGTATCAAATTCAGATCACCATGTTGTGGGATGCTGGCGCCTCTGCTCTGAAACCCTGAGCTCAGACTGAGTTGTTGCTGCCAGAAGTGAGTTCCTTCAAGCTTGGAATTCTAGAGTGGAGGCCCCAGCATCCCACAATATCACCAGGCTTCCACAGCCAGCATCTTCACCCACTGAGTTATCTCATCAGACCCTCTCTGCACTTCTTTTATCTCCAAGGCCCCCACAAAAGAGGACTCTAGCAGCTTCTGCTGCCTGCTTGCAGAGCTCCTGAAAGAGGGGCCTCTGGCAAGCACATAGACAGGAACCCTTGCAGAAAATTGGAAAGAAGTTGGAGTGGGACATAGACATATGAAGAAATACCAACTCCAGGGGAAGGCTGCATTAAGTGTGTTGAGCAGTCGGTGTCTGATGCTGTATGGACAGAAGAGGGTCAACCCAACAGGACTAACCTGCTGCTGGAATGATAAATGCTTCTGTCGTTTTTATGGTTATTGCCGACATGCCTTTATGTTGAGTCATAGCAATTTGTATTCATTCCAGAAATATGCAAGTACCTAGAGCTCCCCACAGACTTGCTAACAGAATGCATCATTAAATATTTTAGGCTTTCTCAATGTCAATCTTCTCGGCTCTCCACTGCTCCGACACATATGCATACTGATCAGTAAAGACTTCTAAGACTAGATTGTTAACCTAAGACAATGTGGTGTCCTGCTTCATCAGGACAAACAAGAAGTGTGCTTTGGAAGCAAGGGGATTAATAACTTGACATAGTGAAATTATCCTCAGCCCTGACCATTGTAGACCATTGTGGCCTACAAATCTAGGGAGAAATAAACCACCATCTGGTGTGGGAACCTTAGGAAACACCAGCTGTGCATCACCGAGGAAGCCACTGCTGGCGCTCTGTCCTGCGCCACCTTCCAGTTGCACCATAAATGTCTGTCGAGCAACGAGCCATACATTTCCAGGCCAGGTTAATCAATATCCTTAGGGGAGGCCACCCACTGTCATGATTTAAAGGAAGGAAAGACAACCAGAAGTCATCCACGCATTTCCAGACTGTGAGCATCGTTTGCATCTGTAATTTTATACAACTGCTCCCAGATGGAGTATAACGAGATTTCTGTTTTTGTTTCTCTTGTCATAAATCATGCTTTTGGTTAAATTAGCCTTGCAGAGAGTCTTCTCAACTATTCTGGTCAACATTCTATTGGTTTACAAATGTGTAGGAAACCGCTGGTATTTTACAGCGCACACTCTTCACTTAATTACCTTCCACTTCCCTCTGCTTCCCACTACTCAGAATTAAAGGACTTTGGTAATTTAGGATTAAATTAAGCAACTTCCTTGATGGAGGAAGGTCATTGGTAATAAACAAACTGCCTTGGCCCATTTTGATAGGCCATCCCTTAGGTGGGTGGAGTAGGCAGAACAGAATGCTGAGAGGAAGAGGAAGTGAGCTCAGACTCAACAGCTCTGCTCTCTGGAGCAGAGGCCATGCTCCCCTCTCCTGCGCAGACGCCATGAAGCAAGCTTCCAGGTCAGACATGCTGAATCTTTCCCGGTAAGACTGATGCTACACAGATTATTAGAGATGGGTTGATCTGGATATGAGAATTAGCCTGTAAGGGCTAGAGTTAATGGGCCAAGCAGTGTTTAAAAGAATACATTTGTGTGTTGTTATTTCGGGTAAAGCTAGCTGATCGCTGGGAGCTGGGTGGCAGGAACGCAGCCCGCAGCTCCCACTACACTTCCTACAGCATCCTTAGTATCAAGTTTCCCTAGGAGATCTTGCCCTTTAAAATGATGACAGAAGTTAACCTGTTTTGAGTGGATGAGTAGGATGCTCATCATGTCTTTTTATTGTACCAGCAACTTTATGAGGCTGGGGATGAGCACTTCTATCATCTTGCTTCAAGACGGGAAACTGAGGCTAGCTAATGGATGCAGGTAAATCTTGGTCCAGAGACTGGAACTGGGGGTGATGGCGGTGGGGAGACAGTCCGAGACAGAGAGACAAACAAACAGACATATACACACATATACACATACCATAAACACACACACACACACACACACACAGAGACAGAGAGAGACAGAGAGACACAGAGAGAGGAATACAGAGAGAGAAAGACAGATGCAGACACAGAGAGACAGAGACAGAGAAAAAATACACATATATACATATATATGAACAAATATATCTTCATATCAGATACAGAAAGACAGAGAATATCTATACTTATCTATATCTCTATAGCTATAGTCATATCAAGCAACTGTTAACTTTCAATCTTCAGCTGACTCAGGGCTTTCCCTCACACTCAAAAGTTTTCAGGGCTTTTAAAGATACTCAAACAAATATACTGTTGGAAACTTTACTTTTAATCTTACAACCATAAAATATTTTTATTACTTTTCTGTATCTTTTCCTGGTCTCTGAACACACACACATTTTATGTTGCTGGAATTATAACAATCATAGTAACTTTTTAGTCTGGTTTTTTTTCCATTAATAGTATATCATAAATACTTTCCATGCTGTTACATAGCATTCATAATTATTTTTAATGACTTTATAATATTCTATGCAGTTAACCTACAAAATTGATTTAACTACCTTCTATTGTTAGATTCATACACTCATTTAAATTCTGCAGTCATAAGTGATATATCCATAAATATTTTAAAGCTTATGGTTTTATGTTACAACTTGAAATGCTTCCATAGGATAAATTTCTGGGTTGAATAAAAATGTGTGTATGTCAGTACCAGTTACTGCTGCCATGGCAATGAGTGAGCATGCCATTTCCCCCACCACAATCTCACCAGGAGCAGAAGCACCTAGTTTTAAATAGATGGATTAATGCAGTAGCCCACAGTGCTATCTGAGTGTATATTTATTGGTTTTTATTCTGCTAATATGTAGAAGTACAATTCATAGAAATAGAATGAGTAAATAATAAATGGCTAATTCTTCCTCCTCACCATTCAAGCTTTCCTCTGCTTGGAACCTAAACACCTAACATAGGTCTTTAAAGTCCTGAGATTGATTTGAAAGAAATGTGCTGCCATTGTATTTAGTGAGCCCTACCTAGGGTTTCTGATGAGGTTCCTGTCTTCGTCCGTGTTCTATTGCTGTGAAGAGACACCATTACCATGGCAACTTGTATAATAGAAAGAATTTAACTGGCACTTGTTTACAGTTTCCAAGGTTTAGTCCATAGTTGTCATGGTGGGGAGCGTGACAGCACGCATGCGGACATGATGCTGGAGGAAGACCTGAGAGTTCTACATCAGATCAGCAGGAAGAGAAGAGACACTGGGCCTGGCTGTGGCTTCTGACACTTCAAAGCCCACTCCCAGTGACACAAAAGTCCTACCTCCCAAAAGGCCACATCTCCTAATCCTTTCAAATAGCTCTGCTCCCTAGTGATTAAGCATTCAAATATTTGAGTCTGTGGGGGCCATTCTTATGCAAACCACCACAGTTCCAAACAGGAAATGGTTTTCTTATATTCCGGTTACATTATTATGACCGGGGTGACCTGGTGCTCTCTTAAAGACCTACATGCTTTCCTCATCAGGATCTCAAAAGGCATTGGAAGATACCCTCTGCAGAAGGAATCAGGCAGTTGGTAAGAACATGTAGAAAAGTGAACATAGATATTCTTTATCTAGTGAGAGCACATGCAAACACCACCCCATACTGGCCCCAAAGTGAAGGCTATACCTTCCTCCATAAAAAGCTGCCATTTTTTTTGTTTGTTTTTGGATTGTGCCACCAAAGGACAGAATGAAAAACATCCCACCCTTTAAGACTGTCCCTGTTTTTGCTAAGAGTGAGGATTTTCTCAATAAGCTCTAATAACTTATTCATCTCACCCCCTTGGCAAATACGAACATTAGTTTTTCTAAACAAGTCTGCCTTCCCCCCAAATGTCACATGGGGCAAGTAGACACTGATTCATCAAGGCAAAATGTCTCCAGGTGTAATCCTAGACTGGAAATTTTTGCAAAAGTTTGCCATTTTATACAGCACATACATACCATTTCTCAAACTCCCTTGTGAAGGATACTAATGGACACCTACAGTCTCACTCAGGGGCCACATTTTCTGAGCAGAGATGGACAAACAAAATGTGCCAGCAGCATCAAATAAAGACATCTCCAGGGCAGTTATTTTGACATGGAGTGCCAGAGTCTTGGTAATTCCCAAGTAAAGTGTAAGACGCAGAGAGCAGTCTCAGGAACCTGAGTGCGTTGAGAGCTCTTGAGTTCCATAAATCATAGCCTCAAACTTCCATAGTCATTTTACATTCTGAAAATTATATGCAGGCTAGGATCAGCAGTGAGTTTTCCCCTCTACAAATTCTTGTGTTTGAAGCTTGAAGTTTTTAGAATAGAGTTAGCCCAGAATAGCTGGTACATCAATAAAGGGTGACATTATTGAAGGTTTGCTTTATTGCTACTGAACACAATGTATTTATGATCTACTTTTATTTTCTCTGAGGAAAGTCTCAGAGCAACATGGGAATATTTGCATTAAGAAAGTTTACTTCAGTGCACCAAAAGCGCATGGCCAGGACAGTCACCCTACAAAGGAGTGGGAACCCTACAATACACCGGGATGGTAAGATTAATATCCTTCTACAAATAGAGTTGGGGTCTGTTAGCCCTGAAATAGCTATCAGTTAGTGGGTAGTAGATGGACTGGAGATTCACAGTTGCCCACTATTGCTCTTAGCCTTGTAGTTACCATGGGAATGAGGAGGGATTTAAAATAAAAGACCGAGTTTGGGACTGACCACCCCAATGTATTCTACATTCTCCATGTCATTTCTTGACCCGGAGCAAATAAATTATCAAAAATGTGAGTCTATTCTTTTGGACACAGCTATAAAACCTTCTAAATCCTTCTCCTATCTGCCACATACGCTGAGTACCATGAGGTAGCTAGAGACAGGAAACTGTGTGACTGTTTTTCATGGCTGAAGACAGATGGCCAAATTCATACTATTGCCAATGACAATACTCATAAGTAAGTTTCTAGAGATGAAGTGGTTTTTTGGATTTTTTAAAAAAGATCATTGCTGGTTTTTAAATCCATAGACTTGTGCAGGAAGAGCATTCTAGGGACAGGGAGGTGGCTCAGAAGTTCTGAGAGGCTGTAACACAGGCATGAGTTCAAATTTCCAACAACATGTAATTCTGGCCATAATTGTGAGAGAACCTGTAACCCCACCACTGTGGGGACAGAGACAAAAGATTGCTTTCATTTACAGACTGCCAGCCCAGGTTCAGTGACAGACCAAGGAAATAATGTGACAAATGGCAGAACAGGACAACCTATGTCTTCTTCTGCTGGGTGCTCCTGGGCATGTGTACTCACATACATGCATACATACAATACATACATACAGTACATACATACATACAATACATACATACAAGCATGCATACATTCATAACACATATACACATATAAATAATATATAAGTAAATAAGCCAGAAAAGGAAGGTGGAAGGGCATACATTTGATATTGTACCTAAAGAAGAGAACTGAACATAATCTAGAGTCTTTTTGATCCAAGTTAAGACATTTAGTTGTTAAATTGCCAATGAGGTCATTATAAAGTGATCTCTTAGACGTTAAGTTTTTCTTTGCCTTTATTTATCCACTTCAGTTCACCATAGGGTGAAAAAAAACTTTCTATATATATGGAAAGGAAGTTCAGGCAACCATCCAAGATATTTTTATTCATAATTATTTGCATAAAATATACCACAAGGGTCATTAAAATGGCAGTAATTCATGATATATTATCAAAGCTCCAAACGCAAGCTCTCACCAGTTTTCAGTGAGTTTCTTGTCTTCTTCACAGAGCTAGTGAGGTGAAGGACAAAGGCGCATCATTAGAGAAAACCTATGAAGGCAATTAGTAGGGGGGGAGAAGAAAATGTTCATGGAGAAGGAAGGCGCTGTAACATTTAACAACTAGCAGCAAATTCGGGTAATAAGATGCTAATTAAAGTTTTAAGGGTCTGCTTTTCTCCTTTAGTCTTGCACAACTTGTTCTGTCCAGGCAAAAGGAAGGGACCAAGTCAGGCAATTATAAGGATAATATAAAGCTCCCCCTTTTGCCTCTGTTGTCTTCTTTTAGGGGAAAAAATGGAGAAGCTGCTTCTGAAGCTTTTCTTTGCACATGTGTGATATGCATATGCAGATATATATGTAGAAGTATGCAAACATACACACATGCACATACATATGAGACATATCTTTCAGTGATAATAATTGTGGGCATTGATAAGATTCATGAATACTAGCCATCCATAGCTACAGTGAGGCTGAAACCAACTGGTTCTCTCATGGCTCGGCCATTCCTGAGAGTCCCATGCTAAGAGCAAAGCATCTTTTTCTAAAACAAAAGGTGGCGTCTCTGTCAATGCATTTTCAGAAATCCTGAAAGTTCCGTTTCTTCTGACTACCACACCAGTGGAAAGTTACTTGGCTTATAAAGCCCAGAACTAGACCAGATGCTGAAGTTAAACCACAGCTCAGAGGAAAGAGAAGTGAGACACCAGGCAAGGCTCCACGGCAGAAGGTGGAGTAACATTTTAAGGCTCAAGGAGTACAGGGGAACTCCTAGCAAGAGACATTTTAGGAGGTAAGAAGAAACAAAAGCAAGTTGGCCATTTTTGCAGAGACTCCTCATTCAGGAGTAAAATGCAATATTGTACAAGGCATACTTTTAGGCCAGATTTCTGAAGCTGTATTTGGGCAAGACGCCTCCCCTCTGTGAGGCGAGCATGCATCAAAACCTTTCCCATACTAGCAGGTCTCAAAAGATGGGAAGACACAAATCACGTTGTTGAATTTACTGATCTAGGAAACTCATATGCTTTCACCACAGAAGATTTAGGCTAGAGGCTCAGCTGTTCTGAGATTTTTAATTATAGTGGAATTTCAATGTTGCAGCCAGTTTTCGAGCCAAAAGTACCTGGAGACAAATCTGACGCAGTAGAGAAAGAAAAGTCTCCCAAAAAAGATATATGACTTGACCTCTTAGAGATCAGTTATAAGTCTTTCCATTCTGACATTTCTGTTGTCTTCAGATTTAAATGTATTTACTAAATTCTGACTTTAACGTATTGTTCATCTAATTAATGCTCACATTCTAATGTTTTATAGCAGTTCCATCGTATTAAAAACGACTACTACTATTTCCTGTGTACCCATCATATTCAAGATGAAAGAAACTTTGGAATTTTTCAATCACCTGAGAAAGGCTGCATTTTCTCATTTTGAAAGTGACTTTATTATAATATGATTCTTACATCTTTACATGATTTACAATTGTGATTTTGATTCTATCAAGTTAAAATAGAAATCCAACAACAAATTTTAGAACTTATTTTTAATCAATGCTGTCTATACAACAGGTCAAGTACCATTTACCAGAACTCCACATATGCGTGTAAGTGAATTAGAAATGCTTCACTTATGGAATATACTTAAATAGCTGATAAAGACCTGCTTGGTTAAAAGATACATGTATACTGTGCTTTACATTTTCCAATTACTTCGGATAGATATATATTAGCAAAGTTCACAGGTCCCGCCTGGTCCTATAACTCACAGCTCTAGAAATATGCTGAGAAAGTAAAAAAAAAACTGTTTATTTCTTGCATAAGAAGAAAGAAGAAGAAGAAGGAGGAGGAGGAGGAGGAGGAGGAGGAGGAGGAGTGGTGTGTGTGTGTGTGTATGTACCTATGTATTGCCTAGGAGGATAGATTTTTTTGTGTGCATACAGATATCATTTTATTATTTCCATGCTCTTTAACTGCTTGGAATAAATTGATGTTTCAATAGCTATCACCCATATTGGGCAATCTACATCGTCTTGTAATTGCAGCTCCAGGGTTTCTGATGTCCTGTTCCTATCTCTGTAGGAACCCCCACACAAGAGCATACTCAAACAGAGACACACATACACACACACAAGAACATACTCACAAAGAGACACACATGCACACACAAATGAGTAGACCTAGAATAAAATCAACAGAGTGTATATGTGTTTTGGAGGGTGCTCCATGGAAAGAGAAGTTGGTACTCTACAAAAATAGAGTATCGAGGCAGGAGTTCTGTGTTTCCTAAAACAGGTAGGCACTGGAGAAGGGACTCTTAACTTACTAGCTCGCTCACTGATGCTGTAGAAGGGGATCATCTGTGGGGAGAACTTACTGTCAAATAGTTGGGCTGGAGAACAGGATGCTTCTTACTCTATTTCTTTAGGCCTCAAAGGCCTCTCTTACTTCACTGGACAAACAAGTGATCACGCCAAGTATCCATGTGAATCTAGGAAACTAGTGTGACTTCGACGCAGGTGAGTGGACATGTACCTGCTTGTGTGGGAAGTATTGGCTGTGTCATAGAGGGAAGTCAAGGGCAAATTTATCAGGGCAACTACAGATTGAACTCTGGTGAAAGGAGAGAGACTAGCTGTGTGTGACTACTCAGGAAGGGTGACTGGAGTTAGTCGGTGCCTGGGGGCTTGTCCTCCCAGCATGGACTGCTTTGGGCTCTCTACGAATGCTTGAGAAACTGGGTGAAATGCAGTCACAGCTTGGAAATGTCCATGCCAGGCCCTTGACTAGTGTCAATGGCCATGCAAAGGGAGGAGTCTATTCTTTCAGTCAGCAGGAACAGCATGAGGGCAGCCCCTGCTCTTCCTATCCCTCCCCATTGGCAGGCATCCACTTGGGAAAAAAAAAAAACCCACTGGCAGAAATCCTAATGGGAAAGGCAAGGAAGGGTCTCAGCCTGCAAAAAGGCCTTTCTAGTCTAAACTGTTTGGACTTCAGAGATATAACTGGCAGCCCCCACATCCTCCAGCAGACAGCAAAAGACAGGTGGAAGAAAAAATATATCATTTCCATTTCCTTTTCTTCTTCAAGGAATAGTGACTTTAATTGTTCTGAAGCACTTTAGTTCCTTTCTCATCTAATCTTATTGGGGGTTTAGTTGATGTCTCTAGGGTTTTTATAAAAAGCTGTATTTAAATATCTGTATTTTAAAAAAAATAGTTATTTCTATTTCTTATTCTCTACATAGTTAAAAGATTAAGAAAAAGCTAGCTACTAAGGAGACACCAATAAAATAAGAGGTTCATTCTAACAGATGCAAAATTGGAAAGGGAAAAAATTTAAAAAATATGAAAATCAAATAATTAAATAATTGATATGATTAAAAAGTTCATAATTCATCAGAGAATAAACCCACAGATACCTAAATTCAAAAGTCTAATTTTTAAAATGCCAATGACCTCAAAGAGGATTATAAAATAAATAAACCATGGAAGATACTTTAAAACCTGCATGAAGAAGTCAGGAATGGATGAAAAATTCAATAGCAAAATGAGTTTCTGGATAAAAAAAAAGGAAATGTTTAAAATGAAAAAGCTCAATAAAGCCAGTATAAACACAATAGAAAACATCTCCAATATATTAAATCAGGGAGACAGAATATTATATATTTAAGCAAGACCAAAAATATTAATTTAGACATCAACAAAAGACTAAAAGTAATCATAAGTACAACTTCAAGGACTCAGAGAGGATCAAGAAATGATATCTAAGTACCCATGAGATAAAAAGAAGATGAAGTGCAAACTAAAGACTCAGAAAACATAGTCAATGAAAAATTTCCAACTCTGAGGCCAGGTACTAGCATCCAAGTACAGGAGGTATTTAAATTTCAAATATAAATGACCACAAAAGAACCCATGCACACAAGTAATTATCATCCTAAAAATACATAGAAAAGATATGATATTTAAAGAAAAAGAAACACAAGTTTATTTAGAAAAGCAATCTTAATGAGATTATATCAAATGTATCAGCTGAAATCCTAAAAGCTGAGAAATCATGGAATGATATGTTTAAAGACATGTAAGTAAACAACTGCCAACAAGACTCTTATTTCTAACAAAGTCATTCGAAATTAAAGAAAAAATAAACACTTTCTTATATGAGCATAGACTAAAGCAATCCATGCTCACTAAGCCAGGGTGGAAGAAGATAGGGGAATCTTAAGGACAGAGGAAGAAGAAAAACAGTCACAAACAAGAGCCCATAGGAGAGATAAAGGTCATGAAGAATAGATGAATAAGCAAGAATAAAAAAGGACTGGATATGTCCAAATCAATAAACAATTAGAATCCCGAGAAGAATAAAAGAAAAAGAAAATGTGCCAAAAAAAAAACAGGAAATAAACCAACAAAATTACAGTAAGTAGCAAATACCTCTCAGTTATAACCCTAAGCAAAAATGGTTTTAGCTCCAATTGAAAGCTGCCGTCTGTCTGAGTGATTGCCTATAAAAATCACATAAATTGAAATTAAAAGGATGGAAACAATATACCAAGTAAATGGAATACAGAAGCAAGTAAGAGTAGCAATATTACTATATTACAATGCAGATATCAAGGTCACTACATAGTAATAAAAAATAATCTATCAATAAAATATAATTCTTGTAAATGTATACGCATGAGATACTGGTGCACTGATGTTTTAAAGCAAATGCCACTGTGCATGAATGGACAGATAAATCCAGCTATAACAGCAATGGGTGACTTCAGTAATGCACCCTCAGCAGTGCCTATATCATCCAGACCAAAAAAAAATTAACAGAGAAATTTCAGAGTTAAATTGCACAATAGCTCATATGGACTTAACAAACATATATAAAAACATCCCATGAAAGAGCTTTAGACTGTCAATTCATCCTCAGCAATCCATGGAACTTTATATAAAATATATGACAGTTTAGACCATAAAGCGACTGTTATCAAATATCAAAAACCTAAATAAACTCAAATATTATCATATCATCAATACAATTATAAATCAATAGTAGGGGAAATTATACAGATCTTGGAAGATGAATGACGCTCTTTCAAACGACCATTGTCATTGAACAATTGGGAGCAGGATATAAAAATTTTGAGAATGGAATAAAAATGAAAAAATAGCTTGTTTGAACTGTAAATACAGTATTAAGGGGTAAATGTACAGGTATGAGTGCTTAGAGCAAAAATCTACTGAGATATAAAATAAATAATCTAATGATGCACCAAAGTTATTCCAATAATAAGAAAAATCATGGATAAAATTAGCATATAGATAGAAATAATAAAAATCAGGACAGACAATAATAATGCAAAGAATCAATGAATCAGAGTTCTTTCAAGAAATAAAGAAGACTGACAAACCCTTGGGAAAACTAATAATGAGATAGATATAAAATCCATTAATAATATTATATATAAAAGGAACTTAATAATAAATAATATTTGAAAAGTTGTATTGAATTGAATTAAAAGAGTTAGAAATTGATAAATTTCTAGATAAATGTGTATTATCAAAGCTAAATTCAAAACATGTAGGCAATACAAAGAGATATATAATAGAGACTGTGCTTTCATTCCTGGATGCCCAGACCCAAATAATCACACAGAAACTATATTAATTACAACACTGTTTGGCCAATAGATTAGGCACATTCCTAGCTAGCTGTTACATCTTAAATTAACCCATTTCTATTAATCTGAGTATCACCACAAGGCTGTGGCCTATTGGTAGGGTTCCGCTGTCTTTCTTCTTTGGCAACTACATGGCATCTGTCTGACTTCACCTTCTTTCTCCCTGCATTCAGTTTAGTTTTTCTGCCTATCTCTATTCTACCCTGTCATAGGCCAAAGCAGTTTTTTATTAACCAACTGTAATAAAACATATTCACAGCATACAGAGGGGAATCCCCCATCAATATATAATGAGGAATGAGACTGAAAGAATAATAAAGAGATTCTCCAAAAAGAAAAGCCCGGACTAGATGAAGTGCTTGCTGAAACTCCTCTCAGATATTTATGAAAATATGCCAGTTCTTCTTAAACTGTTGCATAATAAAAATAGGTAGGAATGCTACTACAAATCCAATATTACCCATGCACTGAAACGATTTAAGGTTGTGCAAAAAATGAACACAACAAGCCAATTTCCTTTGAACATAGATACAAAGTTCCTCAATGAAATAGTTTCCAGCTGATTTTATATACCATAATCAAAGTGGTTATTTTAAGGACAACAAGAAAGGTTAAGCATATGCAAATCAGTAAGTGTAACAGCATATAAATATATTTAAGAACAAAAATATATGTGTCTTAAGGTTTTATTGATGTGAAAATATACCATAACTGCAGCAACTCTTATAAAGGAATGCATTTAATTGGGGCTGGCATACAGTTTCAAAAGTTTAGTCCATTATCATCATGACAAGAAGCATGGCAGCATTCAGGAAGACATGGTGTTGGAGGAGATGAGAAATCTATATCTTGATCCACAGGCAACAGAAGGAGACTACTATACTAGGTCTAGTTTGAGCATATAAGACCTCAAAGCCCGCCTCCACAGTGATACACTTCCTCCAATAGGGCCACCCCTGCTTCAACATGGCCATGCCTACTAACAATATCACATGAGTCTATCAGAGCCATTTCTATTCAAATTACCATATCATGATTACCTCAAAAGATGCCAAAAAAACTTTGATAAAACCCAATATGGTTCTCAAAATGAGTTCCCTGACCAGCAGCATTAGCATTAGCTGGAAACTTGCTATCAGGCAAACTCCAGTGTGCCATCCAGACTTGGCATATCAGCAACTGAGTTGGCAATTAGCAACCTGTGTTTAATTGAACCCTTCCAGTGATGATGAAAAACAGAACTTTGAAAACACTGATCAAGAACTTTGTCCCTCAAAACCAATGGGCATCTGGGCTGGCCAAGGAGAGAGCCTTGAGGCTCTGCCCTTCAATGCATTCTTGGATGGTGCCAATTCTGCTCGTCTGTGCACCGCATTCTGTAGAGGAAGGCTTTTGGTCCTTGTCACACATGATGTATGCTGTTTGGAGAGTTATAACTTGTGGTAAACATTGACATTGTTCTTTTTTTTCTTAAAAACAGTACATGTAACTTCTTTCTCTAAGCATCTGTTTAAATCTGCATCTATTGTGTGATTTGCTGTGGAGGGCTGCTATTATTCACTTGCTTGTCAGTACTCTCTACTGATCTGTTGACTTGTTGAAGGCAGGAGGTACATCTGTTTGTACAGTAGCCTATAGTGCGTGGCACATAGAACTCTCTTGAGAATGCATAACAGAGCAAGGTCCTACAGTTACCTCCACATAGCCTGTCAACATGAGATATATTGAAAGAAACCTCTCTGTTATTTTATTTATTTATTTATTTTATTTTTTTGGCAACCTTCTGAGAGTTGTCTGTCTGTATGATGGACTGGTTCGATGCACGAGATGAGGGCTCTCTGATCACAGCCAAAGTAAGATTGGTGGGACTGTGCCTTGCAGATGACAGGAGTAAAATTAATCTGACTTTTTTTTTTTTTTGGCTTGATTGCTGGTGAGCCATGACTAGGGTTTGGTTAAGAGTTTTCTTGTGTCAGAGATTTTCAGTTCTCACAAGGAATCTATGCTTTGAACACGCAGACTTCAAGGAGCTGGATTGCTTTGCTTCTTGTGTTCAGAATAATATGGTCAATATAGTGGACAATTTCTTTTTTCTGTTACCCCAAATAAATCTTTTAATGAGTAAATATGTGTACTTAGCCTGTGAAAGTGGCCAGTATCATGCTTCAAGAAGAGAACTTTCAGAATAATATGGTCAATATAGTGGACAATTTCTTTTTTCTGTTACCCCAAATATATCCTTTAATGAGTAAATACTTAGCCTGTGAAAATGGCCAGTATCATGCTTCAAGAAAAGAACTTTCTCTGGGGGGCCATTGTTCCAATTTGCTGTTCTCTGTAGTCAGAGGAATCACTTGGAATAATAGAAAATCTGTATTATCAAGGTAATATCAGGAAAAGGCTAAGGATGTCCAGTAATATCCTACTGAAGTGGTCTTATCTCTAGACCCAGAGAAAACCTTGAGAGATTGCACCACCTGTCTAAGCAGAAAGCAAGTCCCACAAATTTAGCAGAGAATGTAGAAATAAATAAATCTAAGTGGCCTAAGTCTACCTATCTTGATTCCAAGATTAAGTAAGCACTTGAAAATCTATCTCTGCAAATGCAGGTTCTATTTATTCTGGTTACAGTTTTCAATAGTGCCCAGAAAAGAGCTCCTCAAAAAAGAACAGGGCCCAAAGCATTATTTTCTATGACCAGGGTGAGCTTGCTTTTCTTATCTATGCCTCAGAAGGTAGTTGGCAACACTGCATGCTTATTAGCTGTTTAATTATGATATAGTCCATCACAAAACATTTTCTCTACAACTTTTGAGTCAATTTCACTTGCGATCATGGGAACTAGTCTGTTGAAATGATTTCCAGCAAAGTCTGACTTTAAATTAAGTCTAGCTTTTACAGATCCCGCAGCAGTAGGAAATGTATTGTTCCTTGCAGACTTCCAGGGCTATAAATTGCCCCCTGGAATGTGCTGTGCTCTGGGCCACTGTCCAGAGCAGTGGAGAGAGGGTAATTACCTTGTTTCACTGTCGTTCTCTCCCCTACCAAAGCATTTGGTTTTTCTCTTTAAATTTTAAAATGGAGATCTGTGTTAATATGAAAGAGTGATCATTTCATCAGACTTGATCACACCCATCAATGGATATTTTGCTCCTGGGGAATTATCAGGATATAAACCTGAAAAATGCATTCAAAACCTTGACTGGTGCCTTTTTCCAGTCTTTAGTCTGAGAGCATCCAGGTGACAACATGAGAAAAATATATAAACAGTTTTATTTATATCTCAGAGAATGAAAGCTTACCCAGTTATTAAAAAAAAGATTACTATCTATAGATCCCAACTAAACCACATGAGGTCATGAGGTCCTACAACAAGGAAGTTATTTAAGGTTTAGGCCTTACAAGTGAGATTTTGCAGAGATTTGCAGAGAACATATTCTGTTTCAGAACAGGCCAAATTAGATTGCTAATTACTTGTGCACCAAATGAACCCAGGTACCCAGGCCATTCTGGAAGACAGCATCCATTCGCCCATTTCCTAAGTCCTGTTAAATAAGCAAATGGGGGAATCTCATGTTGTGTTACAATCACACTGTCAGCATTCAGATTTCATACCGAAGCAGTCTTTCCCAGATCAAAGTGCTTTTCCAGAACCTGTCCACTCGCTAGGAAAATCCAAGGAAAACTCAACAGCTGCTTCTGCTTGGGCAGGCTGGATGATTTATTCTGATGTAACAAACAATGGAATCTAAATGAGGTATGAGAAGAAAGAAAAAGGAAGGAAAGAAAATTTGGCAACTCTGCCTATCCGGGGGCCTCCTCTCCGTGTTAATGTGAGAAAAGGAAATGGTATTTTTATTTTCATTAAAATGCAGAAAGCATCAAAGTCAGAAAATAGATCATCTCTCCTCCTGCCTAGAAGCAAGCAGGAGCAGAAGAGTGTGTGTATTCTGCCGGGTGTCGCTAGGGGCTTCTCTGACACAGTTCCATTGTATGGCATAGCAGCCCGAGAAGAGACACAAGGGCCAGGCTGCTCACTGCCCATGAAGGACAAACATGTACCCCGCTGCTTCTGCAGTGTGCTTCATTCATTCACACACTGACTCCGCATGTCTATATTCGTCTGTGTAGAAGGGCGTTTGTCAGTTTTAGGAATGAAAAGATGAGCACACTATAATATTGTCAGTCTGGTGGAAGGGACAGATAGGCAAGAAACTGAAACACAGTGCTTTAAGTCTCATATGTAAGAATTTCAAGAGTGTGTTCAAGCAGGGCCTGACCTTAGACTCGGGATGTCATGGAGGGGAGATGACATCGAGGTTGGTATTTGTAGAGGGAATAGGCCGGGTAACACCTTGAAGTGATTTGATTATATCTCCGTTCACTCCAATTGATGATTGATTTCCTGACTACTAAGAGTGTTAATTGCTTTGTAAATGCATTGAACTTCATTACTACAGGAGGAAGGTTGCTGTGTGGCTGGGGGGAGGGGCTGACCCCTCTCCTCTTCTCACTCCTCAATCTTCTCTTCCCATATTTCTCCTCTCCATTCTCTCTACCTGGCACTCCCGTGTGTCTTTTCTCCTGCCTTGCTACTGGCCATTCAGCTCTTTATTAACCTATCAGGTATTTTAGACAGGCAAAGAATTACAGCTTCACAGAATTAAGCAAATGCAACATAAAAGAATACAGCACACTTTTGCATCATCAACTAATGTTCCACAGCATAAACAAATGTAACACTTCTTCGATGAATATTCCACAATAGTCACAGGAAACTCATGGATGGTAAAGCCATAAGGAACCCAGGGAGACTTCTGAAAGGGGTACTTGTGTTTAATTTGCTCATGATTATTGATGTGACCATAAAGGAAACATACCGCACACTAAGGCTAAGCCCTTTGCCCTGACCTACCATTTATATTTTGAAGGTTTCGTTTCCACAAGCGTATTGACAGCCTGGAAGAATGCTGTGACTTCCCCGCAAAGTCTTAGACTTCACTGCCTGTGTGTTTGATGCAAGGAAAACAGAATCTATTCAGAGCATATTTGAAAAGCCCTGTTCTGGACTTCTCTGGGATGTTAGAACACCTCCATCACCCACATGAAACCAAATTGCTACGTTCTCCAAACTCCCCTGCTGGGTTTTCTTATAATTATATAATTTGCAATTTTTAGTAATTGCCAATCCTTGTGATTTCTTATAATGACTGGTCTATTTTTATTTTTCTATAGCTGTTAAAGGCTACAGTGTTCTTTCTAGAAGTTTCTCTTGAGGATATGATTTCATTCCTGATACCTTAGGAAGTGTGACAATCCAAGTGTTTTTAGTAAAACAGGCTTAAAATAAGTCAGAACTTGTCTAAAAGGCCATGCCCCATCCAGAGACTAGCAGAAGCGTGAGGCTCATCATGATGTGAAAAGATACAGAGGCCATTCCAGGGGACCAACAGCCACTTTTTGCTTTGGTAGAATCCGACATGCGGACATAGTGCCCAGACCTCCAGTTAGCTGGCCAGCTGAGAGCTCACCTCTGAGTCAGGCAGCTTCCTTCTGCTTCTCTGTTGCTCTTCCATTTTTAATACCTTCAAACCTCTGAATTCTGGCCAAGTGAGCTGAAGCCAGCCAACAATGTCCCTAGTGTCCCGAGGGCACTGAAGCTTCCCCCTTGGATGCACAGAGAAAATCGAGTGTCTTTCAAACACAGCTTCACAGGTAAGGTCTGTTTGACCAAACTGAATTGCTACCAGGCAATGATTGAGCCAGATGTAATGGGAAAGAAGATTTGACTTAGACAAACTCTTCTGCTTCTCTCCCACCCAGCCAACCCATGCCCAAAGTTCCTTTTCCATGGTGACACATTTAAAGATAGATAAATAATGCCTAGATAAATAAATTTGGAGATAAATAAATAATAATGCCTAGTTCCCCAGGCCAACCCATGAGCATTTCCAGATCACAAGTCTCAATTTAGCTTATGCTAGAATTTCTGTACTCTTAACCAAAAGCAATTTATAGCAAGGATTTCTTCTCCAAGAAGCATTTAAACTGATTAGAATTCAATTTCTCCATTTCGGCCTCTCGCTTGCTCCCCACCCCCCTCCATCTCTCATTTCCTCCTTTCTCCCTTTGCTATAGCTCTGTGGCTGTTTGTTTTATAGATTAGGCTTGGTTTTTAAAGTACCTGTAAATCTTTCCCTTAAGTAAAGGACAGATTGCTGATCTGTATGCAAATGATATACTTGCCTGCCTTAAAAATTTAAGATTGACTTTGGATTGACCCCATGCTTTATCCCTCAGTGGAGATCTATGAAAGGATATTTATGACACCTGTGGACGTAGTGTACAATACCGGTGGGAATTTTCTTCAGCAGCAGATGAATGGCAGAAACACGGGGCAGACCGAAACTGATTTACATAGCTGGTCCTCACTGTAGCAGCCTACAGTTCTTCCCTTTCCCTTACCATAAAATGCTGTAATTTGCTATAAAAATAAAGATATGGACTGAAAAAATACACACATGTAGTGTATATCAGTTGAGTCCCTTGAACTGTATAATACAAATTTGTTTATCTTGATTTCTATAAAAACAGTTACTTTTGAGGAAAGATTAAGCAATTTTTATAATTTTTTTCCTACCTACTGAAAAGTCACAAAATATCATTCATGTTGGAAGCTCTCGTGCTTCAAAATACATACCTCAGGACATGGTTGTTTTCACTAGGGGAGATTTTCCTTGTTTTACAGCTTGGGACTCTTCAATTTGCCTTAAAAATTAGAATAGACAGAGCAAAACATTGACTTGGGAAAAATATAGATTTTTTCTTGTATGACTTTCACAGAATCAAATTTTATCAGCATTACTGAAAATAAGAACAGTTCGCTTAAAAATGCCAGAGGAGTACACAGGATAATATTGAATGAGAATAGCATACCATTCTTATCATACAATAAGCATTTCTTGCTCAAAACTTCAGGAACACACTCTTTCAGAGAACCATTGAAAAGTAGCTTTTATTTCAATGGTAGCATGCTAATGAGCCGATGTTCTCATAAAGACCGTGGAAATACTCTACTTCACAAATCAAACTAATGGAGGATGTGTCGTCAAATCTGGAGGACACCTAATAAGTCTTTTCACCAAAAGTTTTCCTTTTTATTTGCCCAAATCCTAGCCCATAATGCTAACCACTAATACTAATCCTAACCCTAGCACTAAGGCTAAACCTAATGCTAATCCTAACCCTGGTCCTAGGCCTATCACTAACCTTACTCTTAAACCTTGGCTCACAGTGGAGCTAAAAAACGTGCTGGGCCTGTGTGTCCCAACAAAACTATGTAGTGGAGAAAGAGATGAAGAACAGTAGTTTCCCTTCTTTTTCTCTGACTCCCTTTGAAGACATCTCTCTCCTCCCCATCCCTCATTCAAAGCCTGTCCCCCAATGACAAATCTCTTCCAAGAAAGCCACACCTCCTAATCTTACCCAAAGAGTTCTACCAACTGGGGACCAAGTATACAAAGTATACTATTGAGGGCATTCTCATTCAAATAACCACATATGGTATGAATAGATCCTTTAATAACTAAAGTAATTATTATTGAGTCTAACTATTGTACCTTCTGTATGGGGCAAATAGGGATCAATGTGATTAAAAAGAGCTGGCATTTGTTCTTGGAGAAGGAAATAGAGAAGTAGCATGAAAGGGGTAGAATCTTTAGCTAGAAATCAGATGATGAAAACTTGTGCAGCTGCTATAGTAATCTCTATTAATACCCCCATCGAAGAAAAACCTTAAAAAACAGCTATTATGTGAACCAGTTAAAACACTTCTAGACATACGCCCAGAAGCAGCTAAGTCAACAACCAGAGACATACCTACATATCCATGTTTGTTGCAGCACTATCAATAATAGCCAATATATGGAGCCAGTCTTTATTCCCATTAACAGAGAAGAGGATCAAGAAAATGTGATACAAGACTGGGGAGGTGGTTCAGTAGTTAAAGTACTTGCTGCACAAGCGTGAGGACCTGAGTTCGGATCCCGACAACCCACATAGTGTTGTATTCAGTGGCTTGCATCTGTAATCCCAGTGCTACTACACAGGGATGAGAGACAGAGTGAGGAGAAATCTATAGACTCTCAGGAGCCTGACCTACACAGTGGTGAGAAACAAGAGACCCTATCTCCAAGTGGAAGGTGAAGACTGAGACTCAGTGTTGTCTTCTGACCCCTATATGTTTGCTAAGATCTGGGCACCTGCACTGATACACAGTAAGACATGCATACATCATACACAAAAAATACCAATAATGTGATACACACACACACACACACACACACACACACGAGTTTTATTCAACTTTAAAGAAGAATAATTTTATGTCAATTACAGGAAAAATCAGGGGAACCGGAGATCACCATGTTAAGCAGTAAGGCTAGACTCTAAAAGACAAATATTGTATGCTCTTCCTCATAAGAGCTTAAAGGGAAGAGGAGGGAAAACAAAATATGATAATAGTAGAAAAATTAAAACATTGCTTTAAAAATATGTAGAATCTAAAGAAAGTACTAACATTATGTTTCTCTTCATATATTGTTTCTCTTCATATATGTATACATATATGATATGAAAGGCTAAAGGAGTCTATTAACTGTAGTGGGAAGAGGGGGAACTGGAGACCAGTGGAAATGGGGATGACAGTGGATGATACGGGGATAAATATGAGAAAACAACAATCATAGATATGAAAGTATCATAAAGAAATCCATTATTTTGTATGTTTGTTTTGTTTTAATCAAATTCTCCCAAGACCTTCCTGCATGTGTTGGTCTGATGCTGTTATTGAGGGAATGAATTACTTACATTAGTGCAAAACATGGTGTGTTCTACAACAATAGGGAAAAGTGTGGGTGCCCATGAAGATAGTGAAGACGAAGGGAAAAACTCTGCAGTCTGGGCTGGAACATCCAGGCCCTCTTCTGTGTGGGAGGAGACTTCAGCGTGCAGACCCGAGACATTTCCTGCCTTCTCTGTTGCCAAAGTATTCTTGAATCTGTTTCCTGGAGGCTGAAGTTCTCTTGGTTCCAGGTTAGTTAATTTAACCAATGCTGCCCCATTTTCTGTCTTTTCCTCCTGGTTTTCCCTTCTGAGGGAAGTGGAGAAAACAGTCGTTAAGAGGAACTACGGCAGTCCTTCCGTGAGAAAGAAAAGTTTGGAACGCTTTCGGTGGTGCCGCACTGAGTAAGGAAGGACACTTCTTCATATTTGCCATAGGAAATTGATGGACTATCAAACACCCTGAAGGACCCCACATTTTGTTTGTTTCCAATTGAGAGAGGTGGCTATTGATGCATTATCTTTCTAACAGGAACTGAATTCTGATGTTGTGTTTAATCTCTGTTAAAAGGTTTTCTGACTTCATTATTCAGATGTAGAAAAACAATGGTGTTTACCACGGCCTTCAGGTCCCTCCTAACAAAGAGCTTCCTGACCATTGTGTGCTTGGATAGCTCAAGCCAAAAGGGGTTCTGCACTGGACTCTGGTCACTTAGTTTCTGAGAGAGAAGCAAGCAGCCCCAACATCTAGGACCTAGTCAGGCACTGAGTGCTGAGCCTCAGTGCTGGCTGATGCTAGCTGGCTCAAACAGTGATCCCAGTTGTTCTCCCGCTAGACTTGAACAATCACATGGAACCAGTGCCAGACAAGATCACAGTCACCCCAAAACAGCCCAAGGACAGCTTCGTAGGTGTGTCAAAGTACAGAGAAGAAAATGTATGTGCAACACAAAGGTTCCAAATATTAACATTCTGTTTTCTTGATTGATAAGAGAAGTTGTTGACACTTTTCCAATTACAGCTGTATCTCTTCTCTACTTAGCCTTGTCTATAAAATGAGCCATTGAGATGGCCAATTGAGTTCTCTTGCTAACAGGCTTCCATTCAGAGAGAGCAGACTTCCTTCAACCTTCTCCCAAGTTACCATTGTTCTTTCTGCTCCGTTTATCTTGGAACATTCATATTATCCCTGTCTCCTCCTTTGCTAATTTGCTCTCAAATGGGCAGAGCCGCCTTTGACTGCAGGATTTTCCACCTCACCGTTCCTACCATGAGATCATCCTACTTTCTATGAGATACTTTAGGATTCGGGTCAGTATCTTCCATAGTTTGTACTCACACACATATCAGATGCATGGCTAAATATCCCAGCTCTTGAGTTCACCATGATAAAAGGGGGAGATATATCTTATTAATGAAAGGGCCAGGCATCTATGTCTACTTCAAGAGAGTAGATGATGAGGACAGACGTCGTCCTTAAAAATTGTCTCTCTCCATCTCTCATTTTTTTCTGTACTATGTTAATGGAGTTCTTGAAGCAAGCTTACCATGCTGGATCAAGAAACGGTGCTGCTTTGGCTGACCACACTGGATTACTTAGCTTACTTTTGTACCAGTCAGTATGGAACAGGACCTTGGGCAATGGAAGGAAGTGGACTGAAAGCCATAGCATGTCTGAATCCTGCTGGAGGATTTTCAAACAGCAGTAACTGAAGGTTGGGCCAGGAGTAATTGTTGCATATGACCCAAAACTTTGTACTTTATGAGTCTGACTCATGTTACTGCTTGCTTGGAAGAACTGCTGGAAAGTGGGGATATTTTAGAGGCATCTGATATGCGATGCCCCTCTGTATGCTATGAATATGTTTTATTAGCATTGGTTAATACAGAAGCTACTTTGGTCTATGGCAGGACAGAATACAGCTAGACAAACAAGCCAACCTTAATACGGGAAGAAAGAAGGTAGAGTTGAGGAAGATGCCAACAGTCGCTGAAGAAGCAAGATGTGACATAATGCTACGGCCACACGACAGTGCATAGATGAATAGAAATGGCTTCATTTAAGTTGTAAGATCTAGTTAGTAATAAGTCTGAGATAATAGGCCAAACAGTTTGCAATTAATATTAAGTCTCTGGGTGGTTATTCAGGAACTGGTGGGTGGGAGAAAAGCCCCTAGTTATAGGTGTCAAGATCTTGCCCAGAAAAGTCAGATATAAGTTCAGAGGGTTTTCATAATGAAGGGTCTGTGGAATTAAAAAAAAATAATGTCAGAAATATAACTATGGAAGAGCAGTTTTTCCCCCAATGAGAAATGAGCACACACAACGTGTATTGCAGCAGAGCATGGAAATTGGTTTTCCTGCGATGAAACTGCTTTGCAATGGCTCTGCACAACTTCGCTCCCAGCCATCCTTGGATCTCAAGTAAATGAGTTATCCTCTGGGTACGTTTTCTTCAGTGCTTTGAAGCTATGGGATCCCCAGTGATAACATCTCTTAGCAATAACTCTTGCATAATATTTACCATAGTTTCCATCTTATCATTTGTGTAGTTGCTTGCTTCTGCACTGCTGGTTCCATGAGGCTAGTCTTGCCCAACGTGGTGTTGTATCTTCATATATTGATATGAATAGGACATTGCTTTGATAAATGCACACACAAGCATAAACTTTCCACCAGAGCTTTTTAAATGCCTCAATACTTGTCTGAGAAGTGTATTGTGCTTCTGTCTCTTGAAGGGATGGAAGGGTAGCCCGTCATACAGAAGGAACACAGGGAGTGAAGGCTATGCTTCACAGAGGCATAGCTGCCTCTAGCCGTGTCTTCCGGAAAACTCTCAGGAAATTGCTATTCAGAGTTTCTGTTTTTAGTGAGGTCCTGATACCTCAGTGCAGTTTTCATGTTGCCGATCAGGTCAGCCAAGCAAGACCTAAATGGCACTTGCTGATTGACAAGGCTCTTCATGTGCTTCTCGCATGATCCGAGGACTATTCTGTTCCTAAATGCTTTTCTCTGGTAAGATGGCTCTTTGTGATAATAAACTCAGGAATTAGTCTGTGATTGTGACCTTCCAAGCATCACTGGAAAGCATCAGGCTTTAAATTCTGGTCTTTTCCAGGATATTTTAAAAATATACAATAAAAAAATACAAGCAAAACAAAGTATGCAAAACTAAAGTATTTTTTTTGTTATTAGATGAAGTAAAAATTCTTGTCAAATTGAGCAAATAAACCAGCTTTTAATCACTCTCAATGTTGTGTAGCGGCTTGACTGGGAGTAGCCTCCATATGCTCATAGGTTTGAGTGTTTGGCCCACAGCTGGCGGAACGGTTTGGGAAAGATTAGCAGATGTGCCCTTGTTGAAGGAGGTGTGTCACTTGTTGGCGGGCTTTGAGATTTCAAAAGCCAACGCCATTCCAATTAGCACTCTTTCTGCCTGTTGGCTGTTGTCTTAAGACATAAGCTTTCAGCTACTGCTCCAGCACCATACCTGCCTGGCTACAATCATGCCCCTGCCCCATGATGGTCATGAGCTCTAACCCTTGGAAACTATAAGCCCCAGATAAATTCTTTCTTTTGTAAGTTGCCTTGTTCATAGTGTCTTCTGACAGCAAAAGAAAAATAACAAAGACTCGTGGGAGTCATTCTTCATATGGAGCTGGTCATTGGCACTGAAGATTTCCCAAGGCATCAGCTCAGTTATACATCTGTCTGTTAAACTTAGGACAAATGATCATCTTTTCACTCCACCAGGCATCTGTAGTAGACACAAGAAAATCAGGGTCAACAAATAGGGTACAATTTTCCCAGCTGACATAGTTATTAGAATTTTGGGCTTTCAGGGTCTGGGACCCAACCTGTGGCCATGAGGATATATGAAGGCAATGGTGTTCAGGGCTGCTGCAGAGGCCATGTTTAGGTCCATGGCCCTGTAGCAGCTAGACTCTAAATTGAGGTCCATGAATTCTGTTACCAAGGGTCGTATATATGGCTGGGGTCTGGTTAGCCACCCGAGACTATGTTGGTGTTTGAGGACCATGCTGCTGCCAGAGTCACACCAGTCTGGGTGGTCAGTGCTGCCACATGGGCAATGGAGGTGTCCAGGCTCCAGCCATAGCTACTTGAGACTGTGTAGATGCCTGAGGGTGATGCTGCTACTGGGGACATACTGATTCATACTGATCTGAGTGGCCTGTACTGCCACCACAGCCATGGTAAATCTACCCCTGACCTCTGCTGAGGGCTATGTCTGAGATGTTAACTGTGGCCCATATTAGCATGCCATGGGGGTTATCACTGAAACCATGCTGTGCTGAGCCAGCTCTGCCATTCGCTGGTCCTGAGATAGCTGGCCCTGTCTCCTATTGTATACTGCAGGAGAGCTGGCCCAGAACCTCAGGGGAGAGTTGACGTCCACACTGGGGAAAGATGGTCCGATTCCTCACCACAGATATATACCTCACCTGGCCAGTACACTAGAGTTGACCCTCTGGTCTGGGACGAGAAAGTGAGCCTACTAAGAGGATATAAGAGCAGGAGCACCCCTTCTCTGTGTGACCCACTCATCTGCTGTGTGGTGGCATGGGTGACAGAAAGATGCCCTCCCCCATCACTCATTACCACCTATGACAGGTGAGAGAGCTGGCCCTGAGGTCACAAGAGTAGGAGAGCTAGTCCTGACCCTCACCATCTGTAGCACACAAGGGAGTGGACTCTGCACTCCATCTGTGCAGCACACTAGAGATGGTCCTTGCCACGCACCGCTCCCCCCGTCTGCACTCTATGCACTAGAACCCAGTTCGTGAGCTTCAGGCAGGGGCTGGAGGTTGAGGTAGACCAACACATGGACCTCTAATTGCTGGTACAAAAGCCCTTATTTAATAGCACCATGGAGGCTTAAATACCCTGCAGTCAATGGCCAACAGGTGAAAATCCCATCCTCTGATCCTCTAGGCTAGGCACAGCTTCTAGTAACTTCAATTAGAAGGCTCTAGACAGGGAAGAGCAGCTGAAGGCCAGGACTCAATTGGTCCCAACAGGTCCTGTTGTTGGGCATGTAGGTGAGTCAGTACTGGGGTATGAGGGCAACAAAGCTGACCCTGTCTCCCCCACATTTGCCTTACAGTCACATTGTTGAGGGAAAGATGCCCTCTGCCCTCTACCCTTTGCTACCTGTAGCAGCCAAAAGAGCTGATCTGGGGGTCATGAGAGGGAGAGAGCTAGTCCTGTCCTTCACCAGTTCATCCCACAGAAGAGTGGGCTCGGCACCCTACCTGGACAGCATGCTAGAGCTGCCCCTGTTTCTCTCTGAGAGCAGGAGAGCTGAGCCTGTCCCTTCTCCCATATTCCCCCCTCCAGCAATCAGGAGAAAGGGCACTGCGCCTCACCTGGGCAGAATAGAAAAACTGACCCTGGTGTTGTGAGTGCGGGTGACCCGAATGAGGATCTGAGAGCAGGAGAACTGCCCTGCTTCTTGCTGCAGGATGCACTGGGTGAGATAGCCGAGGCAGCGCTGGAGAGCTTGCCCAGGAAAAGACAATGATGGAAAGCTGGCAGGCTGACCAAACCACCAGGCCCAGAACCATGGCTGAGCTGACCCACCATAGCATCCACTGAAACTAGTATCGTTGTTGCAGGTGAAGGGGACGAACCCACAAATTCAAAACAGCAGGATCTCCACAACACAGGACAACAACAACATATCCAAGAGGCGCGCCAGTGGGAGCCCACATCAGTGACATAGCGGAAGCAAGTGGCCTCAGATCAGACCAATGACTCGTGGCGACGAACACTTGCAAGTAAAGACGGACGGACTAAAGGGTAAACTGTGTGACTCAACGGGCCAAACTACAGCCCCCCACGACAAGATTCTTTTTTGTTTGTTTGTTTTGTTTCATTGTCTGGTTTTTATTTTAAATTTGGTTTTGATTTGGGGGGGGGCAGGTTGCAAGGGAAGAGGGCAGATTCAGGGAAATGGGGAGATAAGTGGGATAGAAATGCATAATGTGAAATCCATAAAGAATCAATAAAAGTTAAAAAGAAAAGAATTCGGGGCTCCATGTGATGGTCTTTTATCAACTATTAGCTATTTTTAAAATTCAACAGAAAATATGGGGGGGTATAACCAGTATAAAACAGGCAACAGATTTTATTACTGATCAGTATTTTAAAATTCCATTCCCACTCTCCCAAGGATACGTCCCATTACTAGCTGTCTACTGCAGAGTGGTCAGCTTTAAAAACTACACACTCAGAAACAACAAAAACAGACACAGCAGGTTGTATTTGTATGAATATAAATATATATTTGTGCATACATATGCATACACACATGTTTAAATGTAACAAATATAATGAAAGAGAAAGAGGCTGTCAGCTTGAGAGCGGGGGTGTTGGGGGAGATCCAGGAAGGGTAGCTGGGAGGGACTGGAAGGAGGAAAGGGTGGATGTAATAAAGTGTATTTCCTCTCTCTCTGGAGCATCGCATCCCATTACCCTAAGAATTTAGGTCAAAAGAAGCAGGCTAACTGAAGATCTGTAACATATTGCCCTCTTGCAGCAAATGTCAAATCATGGGAATGCTAGATGTGACCAGGTAAAACTATTTAACAGACAAAGTGTACCATGGGGCCGAAATCGAATTTCCTTGGACAGTCGGTGGGAGAAGAACAAATTTGTGAGGGAGCTGTGTTACCATAGTTGTGAGATTAGAAAGGAAACACACACACACACACGCCTCACAAACCAGCCTCCAACTTATCCAGCAGTGGGAGACTCTAAAACTTGATTACTGCAAAGGTAGGCTGGCATATTAATTAAAAATAAGACTGACATTTGAAGCATATTTCAGATTTCATGGCAAATTTCATCATTCTAAATATAGTTTCAGATTAATTATGACACATTTGGTGCTAAGCTATTTTAGAATTCAAAACATTTCCATCTTGGAACGGTTGCAGCAAATTAAGGTACTTGATGAAGGCTGCAGAGAAAGGGGCTGGCTTGGCATCCTGCATCTCCTCATAACCTGCCTTTAGTTTTCCTTCCCTCACAGGTTATGTCAGGAGAACTACGCAAGGTGATAGCATTTTAAGTGCAAATGGAATTTGATATTTTGGGTGTAAATAAGAGTGGTTTGTTTTCTTGCGGTGTAAGTCACTGATTACCAGTGGTTAAAACAGAGTGAAAAACCACAGGAATAAGAGAGCTTGTATCCTCACACTCACAACAAGGAGTTACGTATGTAGTTACCGTGACCAGCACTATGCTATTCTTTCCAGTTCATTGTCTTTTTTCAGGGATTGATAATGGTACTTCTTTCAAATGATGATTACACAAATACTCTTTTTAAATATGACCAGGAGCTGAGGATATGCCATTCCCTGAAGATTGGATGGCAGACAGACCTAGTCCTCAGAAGTACAGATAAAGTAAGAAACTGAGCTATTGGTTTTTTTTTTCTCATGTTTTGTTTTTAAAATTGATTCATTGCCGTGCTGAACAAAACGTATGGGATACCTATCAATTCTTCTAATGTTAAGCTGGAAACAAGTGTTGAGAGGATGGGCCGGGAGGAAGGGACTGACTGAGAAAGGACTGTTTCATTTTGGGGATGCGTAAATCATGTCCATGAAGGACACAGAAGGTATTTCAGGCTTACCCAGCTAGGTGGTTACAGAGCTAGTCCTGACAGCAAAAACAGATGTTATGTGTGTCATTTTTACTATCCATGTTTCATTTTCTTCATTTGTAAAACCTATTTATTGGTGAGATCACCTTGAGTTCCTTCTGCTGCTAATATGCAAGGACTGGTGATGTCAATCAGCAGACTAAAAAACCCAACTCCAAGTTTCTGCTGCTCAAAGACAGAGTGCTCACTTAAATTCTCTAGGCCTCAGTTTCTCTTCTCTGTAGGAATTAGTTAACTTAATACAAAATTTACTGTCTGGAGAGGTCCACGGAGCATGGGTGCACAAGATTTCTGCTGTCATGGAGCAAAGTGTCCATCTGTCTACATGTTCATTGTCTGCTGTTCCAAAAAGTGTTTAGCAAACACTAGCCGCTGATAGGCAGTGTGATAGGTGCTGAGGATACATCAGGACATATTTCTGGAGCCTGTGAAATGGCTCAGTGGGTTAAGGTACCTGCCACCAAGCCAGGTGACCTGGGTTAGATCCTAGGTGTTAAGAGTATAGGGTTTACATTATTCTACTCCATCAATTAAATAATTAAAAGATAGAGATAAGATTCAAGCTAAAACAAAAAGAAAAATATTTGCACATGGACCAGAATTCTGGGGCAAGGAGGGACCCCAGAGATGGGCTCTGCCAACTCTGGCTGGGGTTAGGTTTTCTTGAGCTCATGTACCCACTCCCAGCGACTTTTTTCTTTTTCTCTGTCAGTCTCCTGTAGTTTGTAGGTCTTTTCTGGCATAGAGATTATACTACTCTTCCTTTCCATGTTTGGCTCTCTACCTTCTTATACGGCCCTTATCTCAGGGCAGGAGTTTAGAAATAACTGCTGGCTGGTTAGAATTTGTCACCAATTAGGGTAATTCCTTGGCTCCCTGTTTGTTGGTATGGTAACAGGAAAGAGAAATTTGCAGTAGAGAAGAGGAAATGGAAACATTTCTTCTCTTTCCCCTTCTTACCTTCCTCGAGACACATATGGTAGCAGAGATCAACATTTGAAGTCTGTGTGCTATGACATAGTGTCAAACGTGTATATATGTACACATGCACACTTTCACTATACACACACACAAAGAGAAAGATACACACACACATACAAACACACAAACACACGCCTTTCTGGCAAGCAAAAATGCCAAGTAAAAAAGCAGCAAACAGGACTAAGTATTAAGAATGAAACAGAAAAAAAGGGAGGAGTTTTGTCCTTTATAAAGATCTTATGAAAATGACATTTACACTGAATCTTAAAGCACAAAAAGAAATTGATCATGCAGAGAAAAAGAGCCCAAGTGCATGCAAAGAAGAAAATCAGTATGACTGTTAGTAACAGGAGATGACCAAGGAGAAATATTCCAAAGCCAGGCAGACATACAAGGTCCTCAAGGATTTGACTGTGCCAAGTTCAGAAGATCCTGAGGTTTCCTGGTAGAAGTAGTAATGACTGGATCTGAGTCACACTTGGAGCATCTTTTTGGCTCTTTGAAGGAGTACTGATTGGAGGGGCAGGAGTGAAGTAAAAAAAAATAGCCAACAGCTTGTTGCAATAATGAAGATAACAATTCCCAGTATCCTGAATTCCAAGGGGGTGTCCAAGCAGGCCAAGGGGGAAGCTGTAGTTGACTGGGGACATTCTGATTTTAAAATAACCAAATTGGCCAAGGAATTCTCTCTTGCAACATATTCCTCATGTTTCATCTTGAATTTTCAACCTTGAAAAATCGTAGGTTGAATTCTCAACCCATAGCCCATTACCATGTGATGGTATTTGGAGGTGGGTTTTTATGAAGAAGCAATTACATGTGGCCACAGGTTAGACCCTATCCAAAGATGACACAGAGTGACCTTAATTGTGCTTGAGAAATTAGGGCACAGACATGCACAGGAGGATGACTTTCACAAAACACAAAGAAAGGAAATCTTCTATCCAGAATGTCCTCAAATCAAGGCCAACACCTTGTTAGACTCAGAGCCTCTCAAGTTGTGGGAAAATAAACTACCGCTTAAGGAATCCAATATGTTTGCTTTGTTAAGGCAGCCTTAGTAAAGAAATACACATTGTGTGTAGAGATTCAAGAAAAAAAAAAAAAGATAAAACCTAGGCTGACCCCAGTGCTGGGGACATACAGTCGGAGGGAGGGATCTTGGACATGTTCTAATTGAGACGGTGTAGCAGCCAAGGAAGCCGCCAGCTCCCCAGTTTGCTTTGTGCATCTGACTCTCAGGGGAAAACACTTAGCTGGAGAAAAGTAAATATGATGTCATCATCCAAGGCTAAAGGAGTAGACAGAGTCACTAGGGAGGGAACAGACAGAAACAACAGTTTAGTTCTGAGCTCACAGGAACTATCTTGACTAATCAAAGCAAACTAACAAGAATCATTGAAGGAATAAAAGACACTAGGATATTCAAAGGCACCAAAGGAGAATGCTCGAGAGTAGGGGATTCAAAGGATGAGGGGGATTCCGGAAGCAACTCTATGCCATGGTGTTTTCTGCTAGTGATTTTGAACAACTGACTATTGTTTGAAATTTTATAGGGGAGAGACATCCCCAGAAACATTTAGGTATGTAATGGAGACAAGGAAATAAAAACAAGGCCTTTGCCAAATTTGACTAAGAACAGAGGGGGGAGAATGAGACAGCACAAAGAAGGTCTACCTGTAATTTTCTTTTCTTTCTTTTCTTCTTTTTTTGAGTGTGGAGTTGTTTGAGAGAAGGTTAAAGGGGAGGGAAGTGGGAGAGACAGGGCAGGGGCAGAGAACTGCTCACCTCTTAGGAAGAACAGCAGGAAGAAGAGCCTCACTTGCAACTTTTTAAAGATAGGAGGTCATGCAACGGCATCTGTTGATGTCAATCAGGGCAACAGAGGGGAGACAGTAACTGACGTTTTAGAGCATACAGTGGGGGAACCAAGAGAGAAGCTGAGGACGGCTGCAGCCCAGAGCCCAGAACACAGCATCTTACAGCAGGCTGCTCCACCGCAGGGACTGCTTGGTAAAACTGGTGCAAGAGCACGCTGGCCATTCTTTGCCTTCTAGAGCAGGAGAGAAATGCTAACGCAAAGACTTCTTATACTGGCATAGAAGCAAGGAACCAAGACCGAAGAAAAGTTAGTCAAGAAAAACCTTGGTATATTTATATTCCTAATAGCTCACTACTTCATCCAAATAAGTACCCCCCCACCCCTTTTGCCAATCACATTGCCGTTATTCACCTGTTCTTAATTTCCGAATAAAACTCTTATGCTATGGAAAGGTTGAATTAAATAAACTCGTGATTTTTTTTTTCTCCTGTTGATTGTCTAAATAGTTAAGGCAGAAGGCCTAGTCTTTAAAAACAAAGCAGAGAGGAGAAAGGTAACATTTTGCCTCCTCTATACCAGTATAAAGGGAGCACCAAAGATGGAGACAGTCCTGGAGAGCGTTTCCTTAAATATATTGGCCTACCCTGGGAGAGGCTGAAGTTGGAGGGATGATTTCTAGAATTGTAGACCAAATATGGAGTCGCTAATTTTTTCAGATCTAATTATCAATGGGTAGAGAATGTAAATCAATGCTGATCTTGAAGAGGAGACAGCTGACAATAGACCTACTGTAGAATTAACTTAGAGCAAAGATGCTTGCCGAGAAATTAAAAAGAATCTTCTTCCTTTGATGTTCTATTCTTACACACACACTCACGCACTCATGCACACACACACACACACGTGCACACACACACACCTGCACACACATACACACACACAACCATCTCTTCTGAGTAAAAAGTGTAACAAGTCTACAAAAGAAACTTGCCAATGCCTAATAAAAATTGTTATACTTAGCTTTTCTGAAAGTTTCCTCTGGGGATTTTAACCCAGAAGAAACCATGTGAAAAGAAGAAAGAGACACACTTTCCAAGACTCCTAGCTGCAGCATTATCTGTGTAAATGAAATGTAAGAAACATCATAAATGCCTTAGCAGCAGACTAATTGAGTGAATCGTGGAATATTCACAAAGTGTTTTAGACACAGTTTGAACAGAATGGGGAGCAGTGAGAAAGACCTTTCTGATTTTCTTTTGTTACTGTAACAAACTCATGAGATAACCCATTTTTTAAGGCAGAAAGACTTCAGAAGTTCCAGTCCACTGTTTCTTGGCCATGTTGCACTGGCCTGTGGCAATACAATGCATTGCTACAGAGTCTTTGTATAGTGGAGAGGAGACTCTTCTTAGCTTTGGCCAGGAAACGAAGAAGAGGAGAAACTTCTAATGTCCCAATATTTTCTTTGAGGACACGTCCCTAATGAACTAACATTTTCCTACTCTGCCTTACCTTCTAAAGGTTCTGCTACCTCCGGATATAGTTAAAGGCTGTGAAGGAACCTAGGTTTCAAAACATCGAACTTTGCCGGACATTTCATATTCAAAGCATAGCACCTTGAAATTGAGAACCAGCAGTCTCAGATAAACATAACCACAAAACAGGCTCATAGCATAGCTACACCAACCTGAAATTAGGTCAATTTGTCTTTCCTGGATGAGTGTCTTAGTCACTCATCTTGTTGCTGTTGCATAATATCCTGAAAAGAAAGCAACTTGGTTCGGAAGGGTTAACTTGGGATGTCAGTTCTAGGGTCCCGTTTGTCATGTTAGGGAAACCACGGCGGTAGTCTTGACATATCTTCAGGAAGGAAGCACGGGAAAGTGAACACTTGGGCCTATCTCATCTTCCCCCTTTCATACGGTTCAGGACGCCATCAGGTTAGAACTCATCAATCACGCGAGTGAACTTGTTAAACGCGAGCGTGAGTGGGTCGCTCACTCTCAGCCACCTGACAGGCTGCAGCAGGAGCTGTATCCCATGTCGGTTAAGTCGCATCTTTACTCACGGTGTTCTGTGTGGCAGATCTGTGCAAGAACAAGCGATTAAACATCCTGACAGGCATGTCCAAATTTTCCTCCAAGATGGCTAGTTAATTTAAACTCTTAAAATATGTCTGTTCTTCTATTGGGGCATTTATACCAATCCACATCAATTTTTATTCATCTTCTACGTTTAAGTAGATCTTTATTCTCAATAAGTGTATCAATAGGTATTTATTCCATTTTTATAATTTGTCCTTGATTTTACCTGTATTATTTATATATATTAAAAGATTTTAGTCACTTAAAATTATCAATTCTTTCCTCTATGGCCACTAGGAGAGAAGGTGATTTATTTGTACAAGGATACTGAAGGGCTGGGAGTTTTTACTGTGTCTTAGAGGATGCAGATTAGTCTGGCACGTAGTTGCAGAAAGCCAATGCTTGATTTGGGGACCCTGCGTTTGCTGCTGTTTCCATGCACACGGGCTGGAATTTTCTTCCTGATTACTGTTTATTTATTGCCCCTCATACTTAGATTGTTTCTCTTCTCCTTATCTACTTATATGGAGACATTGAAGGTCAAACTGAAACAGACCACATTTATAAACTTAGCTTACAGACCAGGAAAGTAAATATGCAAATAGGTATATGTATGCTACAACAAAGGCAAGAAGAGTTCAAAAGAGAGCTTGCTTTCCGCTGAGAAGACTGGGAAATACACTGGCAAAGGGAAACATTTAGTGTCGATTTCTAATTCTAGATAGAATTTTGGATGTACAAAAAGGCCAGAGGTCCAACTACACAAAGACAAAACGAAGGACAGTATGAGAAAGTAGTCTCCAGAAGCTAGCTTAGTCTGAAAAGAAGGAAAACACATAAGAGCACACCCACATTTGGGGGTTTGGGGTCCGGCTCCCTCTATTCTTTCTGCTTTCTTCAGGGTTTAGCCAGACCATGAAAGAAATGTAGACATTAAAGAACATTAGCAGAGCGAAAGAGGATGGTAGCGTGTCAGCCCTGCTGTGGCTGTCTTCTGAGCTCTCCCTCTCTAACATGACAGCCAGTGGCCCAAGTCTGTCCCTCTGTTTCTTAACGTCTAAGTCCTATATCCTGGTCCAATGAGCAACTTGGCAAAGTCCAAGATGTCACTATTGCCCTATTTTACTTAAAGTTCACGAAGTCACTTAAAACAAGGTAAGAAGCTCCCAGTGCCCTCTCTTAGGAGGCATGGGGCCTTCTGGGCCTCAGCCAGGGAATTCCATAGTTCTTCTGCCTCTCATCTTGAGGAAGCCTAGGAGAGAGTAGTCTTTGGAAAGACTTCCACTCATTAAAGTGACATATACTTCTCTTAATCTAGAAGACCAATGTGCTGCTTCTTCCTGAGCACCGGCCACAGCTGGTCTATGTGACAGTCCCCTTCCTTATCCCAAAAGCAATTGTATCACTTGGCATTGTGACCTGAGGGGTTGAAACTGTAGGGAAGTGTAATAGGATTTAAATTCCAATTCTTTTTAGCTTTTGGCTAGGGTTAGTGAATGGAGATAAATATAACACTTTCGCTATTTTTATATAGCCCAGATTTGATGTAGCTTTAGATTTGAAACATCTAAAATTCCTCCAGAGGTGATAAATAAAACAATCAGTAGAAGGTGCAGAAAGCCTACCTTTGGGTAAGGATTGTGTCTCTGTTTTTCTCCTGGACAGTATTTGGGGAAATTATCTTCATGAGGTTTTTATTGTCACTGATTGCTTGGAACTCTTCCTTGAGCATTTGTCACCAAATTACTCCAATCAAAGGACTTGCAATAAATCCCCAGTGTCCTGTGGATTCATTGCCTTGTCGGTGTGATCCTTCTCAGAGACATTGCAGCCTGGTGGTTCAATGACTTTGTAATTTAAACTCTAACTGTTGAGGGAACTGAACAGACTCGTTCTTAAAGTAATTCTGAAGGCACAAGTGTTTCATGGTTCTTTGTTTCTCTCCTGTATCTGTTCTGATAAAAGTGTTCTCAAACTGGGGAGAGGTAACCAAGTCTGAGGGTTGTCTCCAATCAGCAAGTGCTGAAATAACTATGTTTATTGTTGTTGGAGCAGAAAATCATAGGAGACACATGCTAAAAGCATCCAAATATTGGAGGGAAATATCATTTTAGAGGAACCAGACTGATATTTCTAGTAGAGTTGAAGTAGAGAAGTTAGAAGGGGAGATTTTTTTTTTAAAAAAAAATGTTTTATTGATTCTTTGTGGATTTCATATCATGCATCCCAATTCATCCATATCCCCATTTCTTCATAGCTTCCTTCTGCCCTTGCATCTTCCCCCACAAAATAAAATAAAATGTAAAAGAAAAACAAAAACCAAAAACAAACAAACAATGTCTTGGTGTGGAAGCTGTAGCGTGGCCCAGTGAGTCATACTATGCTCTAGTCCATACATCTTTACTTGTAAGTGTTCATTGCAATGAATCATTGGTCTGATTCGAGACTACTGGCTTCTGCTATATCCTGGATACTGGGACTCCTCTTAGATGTTCTGTTACTGCCCTGTGTTCTGGAGACCCTGAAGTTTTGGATCTGCAGGTCTGTCCCAGAAGGAGAAGCTTTAACTTAGTTTAAAATGAGTCTTGTATTCCTAGCCAACCATAAGCAGGTTTTCCAATATTAAAAGTATCCAAGTTGAGGCTGTGTAAGGACATCCTGAGGTGGTAATTTTTAATCTCAGGGGGTAAAAGCAGAAGGATCAGAGTAGCAGAGCAGCAGCCACTAGAGAGTTCTCACCTCTACCAATGCTCAGACCAAAGGGGCAAGCCTGAGACCTCACGGCTCCTCAGACTGAATTTAGCTTCTGTCTTTTTCTGTCTTATTTCCTCTCTCTGCCCAGCCATATCACTCCTGCCTCTACCTCTCTAGGGCTGTGATTAAAGGCATGTGATCTCCGTTTCTTGTGTGAGTTCTGTTTTTCTTTTGGATTAGATCAATTTCAAGTAGCCTAGGGTGGCCTTGAACTAATAGAGATCTCTCTGTCCTCTGAGTCCTGAGATTAAAGGTGTGTTCCATCACTCCCTGGCCTCTAGTGACTTAGCTCTGCACTCTGATCTTCAGGCAAGCTTTATTTGTTAAAACACAAATCAAATATCACTACATTTATCTATCCTATCTTGGTGAGCCCAAAGTCTTATACCTAATTCACTTTCTATTCTATCTTGTATTACCAACCCAAAGCTCTCTTCTTGATCTCAAAACATTTTCTTAGGAAAACAATTTAAACTTTTATGTCTCTCAACCTTATACATTTTATACCTCATTTGTGAGTTTTCTGAATTTGTAACAAGGAAGACTGTAACTATACAGTCTTCAGAAACCTGAGAAGGATATAACATTACATGAGTAGACAGGAATTGCAGAGCAAATAACTTTCAAAACCACAGAATGATAGAGGCAGCTAGCTGCCTGGATAGTCACCCAAGGATTCTCTGCAACACTGCATGTCCATCTTCAGCTTACAGGCCCCAAATACATTTCTGTGAAGCAGGTACTTTGAAGGACAGCTCAGCAATTGCTTTACTTTGCATCCTGCTTGTCCAGTTTGGACAGTATACTGTCAGGAAAGGCAGTTTCTTGTCCAGTGGCTAACTTTGCCACAGAAAAGCAAACTCCAAAAAGAGGTTCCTTTTTCACAACATCCATTTTTAAAGTAAATTGGTGATACCAGGAGCAGACATGTCTCACTTTCATGAAAAGCTATGTTATTGAAATATCTTAAATGCCATATCCTATAAGTCTCTGAATAGTTTGAAGGCCACCTATCTATCTAACATATATCTCTGCTTAGTTTAACATTGAAGACATTACTAACATAACTAAACATAACTACAAGTTTATTTATAATATATAACTAACTATAGACCTATATTTATTAATTATATATTACACTTTTAAATGAGCTGCATAGGTACAACGCCTTAAACAAGAAGGGAAAGATTATATTAACCTTAATTTTGTATCTTAAATATGCAAAATATCTTAAACAAGAGTAGTAACATATATAGAGTATGTTCTAACAAAATAATCTTAAATTTGTATCAATATACAAAAATTCATATCAATGTAGAATATTTGAGATTAATGGTTCCTTTTAGTTTAAAATAGATTTAGTAATCTCCTCTTTGATCCTATTCTTTCCTTATCCTCCCTCTATTTTTCTTTTCATAAAGAAATCCTGAAATCCAACCTCCCTTGCTTAGTTTCCTTCCTTATCATGGCCAGTAACATTTTACAACCAACCCCCAAAAGCAATGACAAACATTCATAACCCACTGAATGACCAAAAACCACCAATACCACCTCTTGGGAATGTGGGTATCATATTCTTAAACTTACTTCCTGTTGTCTGGGATTGATAGCATTTTAGAGAATATTGCAATAATGATCAAATCCTGAAAGAGCTAGCTGTAATTTTTTTCTTTAATCTCTATGTGATGGGACAGTGTAGAGCTTGTCTGCAGTATTGGCTGAATAGACTATGAGACTGGATCATTGTTCTGAGCAGTGCATAGTCCAAAGCTGATCTTTAAGTAGTTTTTGTCACCTTAATCGTGTTATAACCATCCAGGTAGAATTGGCATTGGGGGGTTCCATCATCCTTTTGGAGACTTCAAAGGTCACTGTTAGGAATAGTCACAGTTCACTACATAAAACTTAAATGTTTTAAATGTCTTATGCAGTAGATCTCAGAGAGGTTAAAAGACTACAATCTATTAAGTATGTCTGTAGTACATAAACTTAATTCCTAGATACCTGATTCAGACTCAAGTACATAACCAAGTACAGGAAGATATATGAAGTCTATTTCTAGAATTGTTTAGTACTCTATATGACCATTAATATCATGACAGATAATGTAAATATATGCATATATAATTACATAAATACTTTATATAAATAATATATACAGTAGCCTTATAAATTTAGAGATAATATTTAAACCTTAGTGACAATATAATAGTCCCTTAATTTTGATTTTCTTCTGTACCATACCAGGTGACTCTTCTGCATGAAACAGAGATTTTGGATTTTCCTTTAACAAGATTATTAAGCTTAGAGAAAGAGAGAGCCATGCTTCAACTTCAAAACCAGCTTTGATTTTTAATGGTATTGGAACCACAAAAAAAAACCATTTGTCTTTTATGCTTGTGTAAACAATTATTAGAAGAAACAATTATTTGGGAAGATTTATAAAATTTTATCCTATTGGAAAAGTGTTATACCATTAGGCCAAACTTAGTTTTTTTCTTGGGACATTTTTATCTGAGTGATTTGTCCTTCTTATTCAGATGTCTCATTTGTCCAGTGGTCTTCAGATTCCATAGTTGGGTGCTTTTATTTTCTTGGAAATACACAAACAAAACCCTTCCCCAATCCTAACTTAGGGAAGTCCAATTATACCTTTGTTAAGGCAAAATGTTTTTAAGCAACAAAAAATATCTTTTAATAATGAAAATTATTTTATTCTTTTTTTCTGAACTGATCAAATGAAAGGTATTTATTAGTCTCAGCAGAGCAGTTAGTTTGGATCGAATGGCCAAGTGGCTTGATGAACTACTACCTCTCCTAACCTAGAGGCTTTTCCTGTTTGAATGTAATCTTTATCAATCTTGATGGTATCTATCATGTTTCTTCTCCTGTGGAAAAAAAAGCAAAACCTCATTCCCAACATAAAACTTAACCTTATTTTCATTTTGAGGTCAACACATCTTTAAAATATGTAGACTGATTTAATTCAGCAGTCTTTTTTTTCCTATTATCAAATGTCTCTCTGCAGCCATTGCTCCTCGTTCATCAGCATTTAAAGTTAATAAATCACTGTGTATCTATCTCTTGGAGTCTTTATTACCTTTTCGGTTTATTAAGCATATTTTTTAAAGTATGATTATATCTTTCTATAATTGCTTGTCCTGTTCGGGAATGTGTGGTATAACTGTAATATGCTTTATGTTGTAATATGCAAAAAACCTGTTCCAGTTTTACTAGAGACATATGCTGAAGCATTGCCTGTCTTAATTTGAACAGGTATCCCAAAATAGCCATAAATTCTAATAACTGTGTGATTACAGAATTAGCCTTTTCAGAAATCAAAGCAATTGCCCACTGAAATCCTGAATATGCATCTATGATATTGTGCACATATTTTACTTTTCCAAGCTCTGCAAAATGAAACACATCCATTTACCAAAGTTCATTTCTTTAAATGACTTTTGGGTTACATCCTGCAGGTGATAGAGTTTGATTATAAAAAGAACAAGTGAAAAAGCAGTCATTTAAATCAGTCACTCTAATAGATCATTCCTTAGCTTGTAGACAGAAATTTCTGTCCCACCCAATCCTACAGCCGTTCAGTCCCAAAGAAACATACAGAAGCTCATATTAATTATAAACTGGCCCATTAGCTTAAGCTTATTATTAACTAGCTCTTACAACTTAAATTAACACAAAGTTCTTGTTTATGTTGAGCCACGTAGCTTGGTACCTTTTCTCAGAGAAGCATTCTCATCTTGCTTCCTCTGTGTCTGGCTGATAACTATGTATCTGCCTTCTTCTTCCCAGAATTCTCCTAATCTGCTTGTTCCACCTATAATTCCTCTCTGGTTACTGGCCAATCAGTGTTTTATTAAAACAATGAGTGATAAATCCTTACATTGTACAAAAGCATTATCCCACAGCATTCTATAATTAAGAAGACAAGGGAATTCCAGGCTATAAAGAACAAATTAACTGAATCACCTTATTTATGGCTCTTAAATCTGTTAACATTCTCCATTTTTCAGTTTTTTTTAATGAAAAATTTAGGAGATTTCCAAGGACTGGTCAATTCTTCAATATGTTGAATATTTAACTGCTCCTGTGCCAGCTATTATAATGCCTGTAATTTTTCTAATGACAAAGGTCATGGTTTCACCCAGATAGGTTTCCAATTAACCATTTTAAGGCAGGACAGTTGATACCTTTGAAAGTTCAGCAGCTATTATACCCTGCTAACATACAACCTAAACAGTCAGTGACCATCCTTGATAATTCCCTTTAATATTTTTCGCAGAAGCTTATGTTAATTTTCAGTTTATTTCTAATAGTGCCAGGATGTTAATTTGTTTTTTTTCATTGCCGCAATAAATTCATTGCTACATTAGCCACATATAGTTTTAATTTTCCTATCTGTCTTTCTAGCCCTATACACTCAACCCATTTTGCACATTTTTCCCCTGAGATAAGGCACCAATCTTAAGAAACTTAATATTTATCTCCTGAAGTGGTCAATCTGAATGTCTAGATTTTTTTAAGTGTTGTTACATCTGCACCTATGTCTACTAAACCATCAAATTTAACATCACTTATTTGTAATTTTAGCTTTGTTTGGTCTTTGATCATTTATAGAAGTTTGCCAAATACTTTTATGGTGTCGTCTGAAAATTTTGTTTTATATACTAGTACTCTTCTGTCATCCAGAGCAGTGTGGTGTTTTAACAACAGGAAGTAAGTCTTTTCATTACTCTGTGTGTGTGTGTGGGGGGGGGTGTCTCCAGTGCTGATAGAGAATTAAATTTGGCAATGAATCTTGTGAGAGGCCCCCTAAAACATTTCCAAATGGCAAAGTGTTGCCTTGCCTGTCCCTTGTTGGTCTGCATTCATCAGACTAATGCTGGCCTTTGCCACACCTTCTGCACACTTCATAAGGCTGATACCTTCTGTTTGGATTACCCCTAGAAAAAAAAAAACATTTTTATAGGAGCAACTTACCTACAATACCTTTTCAGATGACCTAGATTACCACAATTAAAACAAAATCTGACCTTTTGATTTTTCTTAAGTTTTAGAAATCACCTCTCCTATTTAAATATGATAAGTGTGAGATACAATATCAGTTGTATTTTTGATACTTTCATCAATGGGTAAAGATATTGCTTTAAAAACCCAATTACCCCTTCACATTCTGAATTAACATTTTCAAGAGCCAAGGATTTAATTAATATTTGTCTATCATCTGAATCTGATATCATTCTATCTACAACTGAGGTCAATCTTTGTAAAAATAATCAGTGAAAGCTTCTTTTGGGCCTTATATAATTTTAGTAAATAGCTCAGTCCTCTTTACTTATTCTTCAGCCCTGTTCCAAGCATCCAAAGCTGCTAAGCAGCATAGAATCAAGATGCTATCATCAAATATAGACTGCTTTTGCTAATTAGCATGCTAGCCCTCACTAACGCTGACCTTAAGAAATCTTATGTCCTCTAGCACTACTTCATTGTTCTATGACCCTAGCTTCCTCTCTCCATCATGTTCCCCATTGTAACTAAGGACTAATGTCCAATACTGGTGTAACTAAATCTTCCCAGTCTTTTTGAATAATTTTGTTCCTAGTGCCCCATGAATGTAATATCCATTTCAAAAAGGGTGAACGCATACTGTATGAAACTGTTACTTCCTTAAGTTTCTTCAAAACTAGCATTTCTACATTATTCCAATTAACTTCTGCATACCCTTGGGAGTGCCTATCATCTGGTGATTATTCTTGTATGGTAACTGGATAAATTAAGGTTGGTGTTATAATAACTTTATGACTTCATTTTTATAATGCAATGGTGTGGTAGGTTCTGCTCTAAATTCCTTTTATGTCTGAGAATTATTCTTACTTCCATTAGTATATCTTTCAAAAGCTTGTACCTTATAGTAGTAAGTCTTTCTAAAATTTATATCTTATCAGTCAAATTGTCATTCATGACACAGTTCTCAAACCACATTTTTAAGAATAACATATTAATTATCAAATGGATAGCAATTACATTTGACATTATGTCAATCCCAGTGGCCTATCCCCTCATTTAAAATTTTCATTTTCAAACAATCCACAGTAACACCAGACAGAGTCCTAGAAACCTGCATTGTGTTGCTCCCCATTTCTAACATGTGAAAGATCTTTTTCTACTAAAGGACTTCCAGGTATCTCATCAAATCCACTGACTTCTCAGTAGTGTAGCAGCGAACTCAAGTCCCTAACAAATTTCCAAGTGGGAGATTGCATTCTAGAGTCCTGGAGAGTGGCAACCACCTACTGTGAATACTTGCTTAAAGAACCCAGAGGGCAACTGTGACAGAGATAACTGGCATAACTTCTCTGCCTGTGTGGTCGTGCCATGTGTTGAAGTACCAAATGTTATTTTAACTTAATCTACTGCTATTGCAGCCAAAAATTGCAATTCCACAGTTACTGGCTTGCTTCTTCGGCAGCAATCTGGCCACTCAGGCCACAGCCTGGCAGGAATTCTGTTCTCTCAGGCAACAGCCCTATTGCTTCCTCTAAAGGTAGCTTTAACTAAATCTCTGTCCTTCTATTTACGAATAAGACTCCAGATTCAAAGGCTGGGGTAAAAATCTGCTAGCTCAGAGAGGGTGAGTTGTAGTTATCTAACCTTCCCTCTTTGATGGTGTCCCTGAAAGACTTGTGCTATTGCTTTACCAAACTAGAAAGAGCTGTACCTCTCCAAACTATACTCTACTACTTCCTGTGTCTCTATCTCTCCTGGGTGCCCTCTTAAACTCTATGATTACTTTCTGTCAACTAGCTGCTAAAGGAGTCTCCTGATCCAAGGTTAATTTTATTTTACACAAATGCAAACTTGGGGTTCCATTGATTATGAATTTGTTTAGGTAAAATGTTTCTCTGCTGTTTTTATTCAACACTTTTAATATGCTTAAATATTATCAGGGATAAATCACAATAGCAAGTGTGGGCCCAGGTTGAGTGTGATAAAATACCAAGGTTTATAGAAGTTTAGAATGTTGATAAGAGTGGTTTTTTTTTTTGTTTGTCTATTTTTTAAGGAAGAAAGATATATTTTTCATATAGTTCAGCCCAATGTGGTGGGAGAATCACAGAAGAGTCTTTCACATCATGATATATCAGGAATCAGAGAAGGAGGAATGAGAAGTTTCCTGAAGAAATGTTTACATCAAGGATTCTGACACGCAATTTAAATAAGGAGAAAAACAAAGAAAAAACAGACTATACTGAGTCTTAGCATGAAAGGATTAGTAGACAAGAGGTTATGATGAGGCCAAGTGGGAGTAGTTAGAAGTTATTGGTAAAGAGACATTGGTTCCTAATTTGGATATAGGACCATTTAAAACAATATTATGGTCTGTGGCACTATAAAGTGACTTTAAGCTTCCTATAGTGGGGATCAAAGAAGCAGTTATTGGGAAAGGTGCCTCCAAGCAAGCAAGAATTGAAAGCTTCTTATCTCTGCTTCTCTGACTTGGGAGGATCAGGAAAAGGTGTGAGAATTTTGTCTCAATGAACTCTTGTGTGATTTTACTTTGCTAGCTGATGTGTGGGTGTCTCTAGGCCAGTGAACTATGCAGGAAATAATGAGCCACTGGGAGGTCAGTAAATATTGAGAAAGAAGAAAAATAATAATGAAAAATAAATATTGCCAGGTGTGGTGTCATGTGCCCTTAAAACCAGTATGCAGGCAGCAGAGCCAGTCAGATCTCTGTGGATTCCTGGCCAGCTAGAACAACAAAGTGAAACTCTGCCACACACAACAACAACAACAACAACAACAACAACAAAACCCAAACAGATCCTTGAAAGTCACATAAACTTGGTGATTGAGGTGGGAGGATGAATTAAGCAAAGGAGCAGGGACAGCACCCTGGAAGTGAAGGAGACACCTGCTTGGGCTCAACCTAGGCAATGCTATTTCTTTGTGGCTCTGATTAAAAAAAAAAAAGCCAAACCAAGCCTGGCCTGAAGATGGTAGTTACTAGAAGAAATATGTGAAAACATATGGTCTTTTGTCTTTGAAGATGACCTTATTATGCTTTAGATTCTAGGTTGGGAATAGCAGCCAGAAAGAAGAATCTCTTTCTGTTTTCCTTCCCTGGTGGTAGCTGATTAGTCTGCTTAGTCCTTGGAAAATAGAATTGCAATCCTTTGCAAGTCCAGAAATAACATTTGTCCAAGGGCCCATCAGGTGAGAACTGAAAGCCAAATAAACATATTTATCCTAGGCTTACAGCAAGCCGGTGCATCTGAGGCTGGTGAGCCTCACACATTTCAGGATTCTTCTTGGGAAGAAAACAAATGAGACAGCTTAAGCAATGTTGTGTTTTGACCCAAGCAAAACAACGACAACAACAACAAAAAAAAAACCCCCCAAAAAACAAAAAACTGTGCTTCAGATAACTTTTCTATCACACTTGTCTGGATGCTTTTTTTGTTATAGGATACAGAATGCCTGGAGCCAATCAAGAAGTAGCTCCCCATCTCCTATCAAGACCATGCTCAGTCACCTAGAATCCTGTAATTGCTGTTCAAATGGTCCTGACCCTATTTTCAGAGTCTAGGTATGTCTTTTTCTTTCCCATCCTCCTGAGAACACAATAGATTCACAGTAGGTTGAATTGGGACCAGGTGGCAGCTGTGGAGGCAATGACTGGGGATTACACAAATATCCCAATTTACATGGTGTGGTAACCAATACCTTAGAACTTCCCATTCTGGTCCCTCCTCCCTTCCTGGTGTCTGTCCCTTCTTTTCTCAGGTGGCTTGAGACATTTAGCTATAAAGCGCATCTGTCTTTCCGGTAAAAAAAAAAAAATGATACTAGTTTTCAAACTGGATTTATCTCCCCTGAGCTTTATCATTTCAATTTATTAGGGCTTTCTACATACAAAAATAAAACATGATGGAGAAATTTTAACTGTGTGAAAATCAAAAGATCTACCACAGGTGACTTAAATGAAAGGATAATTTATTGTGAAAAATTTAAGACACACCTTCCTTATGGATGACTTGAAGCCAAGGTTACGAAAAGGACAGGAATCAAAGTGGTTCTGTGTGTTGTCTGGTTGAAACTTGGTGAGTCTCTTTCAAACTCTCATAGGTAGGCAGCAACTCTGTCCTTTCTTATGCTTTCGAAAACATCATTTTGGATCCAGATTCACAGAGAAGCATGAGATTGCCTTGCCTAGCGCAAAAGCTCACTGGACAGGACACCTTGACAAAGGGGAGAGTTTGTCTCTGGAATACACACATTTCTGTTATCAGAGCCCAAGGGAAGGGACTTGTGAAATGAAACCTTAAGGTGTTCATTATGATTTTTTTCTACATCACCCTGACATTGCTATTCAGTTATGACTGCACATAGCAAGCTTTCAAAAGTACAGTGTTTTCTGGATATGGAGGTCAAGACCTTTACGAACATGGAAAATTATTGTAGTGTTTTAGACTAACTGATTTTGAATATAGAGTGTTGAGTTGGCCTTGTTTCCCTAGACATTGCTGACCTTGGAGCTTCTGACAAGGCCCATGCTGCTTAAACAGCAGTGAAAACTGACCCTTGCCTTAAGCCCTCCTGACTTGAAGCCAGTTTCTTAGAATAAATAACAGCTTTCAGGTGGATGAAGGGAAAGTTGATTTTGCATTCCAAGCACAGGACAGGGCTCGGTGTAAAAACTTACAACGCCTGGCCATTTCCATGGTTACTACTTGTTTATTTCCCTCTACCACGCGTCAGACTCATTGTCTACTTTCTCTCTACTCCTCCCTGAAGCCCTCGAAGCTAGTCCCTGCAAGCTTGCAGAGGCACAGAAATTGAGGGTTAGCAAATGGCAGCCACTTGACTGGCATCTCAGGAGGGCTGAGTTGGGATTCAGATCTGCTTGCCATCTTGTCTCTTTGCATGTGCCATGCAGCTGCTCGTTAGCCTCCACTCGGCAGATCAGCTCGGGCCTCCATCTACATCTCTCTCTTAGTGTGCGCAAACATCTACCTCCATATACCTGAAACACCTGACAGCAAAGGTTTTGATTTATTATATATATCCCATCATTGTGCTTCACACAAAATTGATGTTCCTTTTCTCTTGGCACTGTATTCTTTCTCTGTACACATACTGTCTCACATGTTTGTACACATGTGTACACATTCACACTGACATATGTTGGTCTAGAGTTGTCTTAGATTTCATAGACAGTCTTGAATCTTTGGGCTTTGTTCTATATTGTTTGAGAAAAGATCTCCCTAATCTCAGCAGTGCAGGCTGGTTTCCTGGCCCAACCTCCCAAGCACCAGAAACATAAGCTTAAACCAGTAGGCCATACAGAGCTTTTTTTTTTTTCAAGAAAACTTTCTTTATTGAGTGTAGGTCCCTCCCATATTTCTACATATAATCTCTTCTGCCCTTCCATTCTTTTTCTAAAATTGTTTTTTATTGAGCTATATGTTTTTCTCCACTCTCCTCCCTTTCTCTCCCCTCCCTTCCTACCCTCTCCCTTGGTCTCCATGCTCCCAATTTACTCAGGAGATCTTGTCTTTTTCTACTTCTTATGTAGATTAGATCCATGTATGTCTCTATTAGGGTCCTCATTGTTGTCTAAGTTCTCTGGGATTGTGAATTGTAGGCTGCTTTTTTTGCTTTATGTCTAAAAGCCACTTATGAGTGAGTACATATGATATTTGTCTTTCTGTGTCTGATGTTTTCTAGCTCCATATATTTGCCCACAGATTTCAAGATGTCATTTTTTTCTGTTGTATAGTACTCCATTGTGTAAATATAAATGTGCCACATTTTCCATATCCATTCTTCAGGCAAGGGGCATTTAAGTTGTTTCCAGGTTCTGGCTATTACAAATAATGCTGCTATGAACATAGTTGAGCGCATGTCCTTGTGGTACAGTTGAGCATCTTTTGGCTATATAATATACCCCAAAGTGGTATTGCTGGGTCTTGAGGTAGGTTGTTTCCAAATTTACTGAGAAATCGCCATACTGAAATCCAAAGGGACTGCACCAGTTTGGACTCTCACGAGCAATGGGGGAGTGTTGCCTTTATCCCACATCCTTTCCAACATAAGTTGGCAGAGCTCTTTTTATTTTTCAAACATTCATAGCTAACTCTCAGCAATTTTTGGGGAATTATCTGGACAAAAATATAAAGAGCCTAAATGTTCTCTCTAATAAGTCAATGGATGGAATTGGAACATTAGAATTGTTGACATTCTTGATTCCTGGAAGGTCTACTTTTAAAATTAATTTACTATAATTATTTATTATATTAATTAATTAATTAATTTATCTCTCCTTCCTCTTCTTCTTCCTCCTCTTCCTCATTTTCTTCTCGTTCCTCTCTTCTTCTTTCTCTCCCTCTTCTTCTTCCTCTTCTTCTTCAAAGGGAAATGGAGGAGGGAGAGAGGGGAGTTAGAGGAGGCAATGGGAGGAGTGAAGGGAGGGAGAACTGTGATTAGGCTGAGAGAAGAACAAAAAAAAAGTCTAAAAAGTAAACTTTAAGTAGTCACTCAATAGTTGATTCAATTTTGTTCAAATTCCACGGAGAACAAATGCAGCTAAAAGGTCTTTAAAAACAAATACTTATGAGAATAGAAAATGGATTTCGAGAAGTTAGTAATATTCTATTTGAAACAAGTAGAATAGGTTTTGTGTATATTAGAGACTCAATGGAAGACTTTAAGAAAGAAAGATGTTCTAGTAGAACCCAAAGCCACAGAAAGGTGGAGTATAGTTATAATTTCACAGTCAGATCAAAGGCTGTGGAGAGAAAAGGAAGGCTACAGAGGAGAAACTGAGGGGGCAAGGACACGAGGTGGGGAGTTTGTGAGTTACCCACGGTAAAGATGTGTCCTTAGATGCACTTGAATTCTTTTTATAGCGCACCCTTGTCTCTCACTTGATATAACATATTTAAGGTGCAAAGTTTGAATGCAAAAATAAAAGTAATAACTGAGGACTTTTTTTATTTTAGATTAACCAGACCCCAAATTTCTTCTGGTTAGCATATTGGTTACAGAGAGCATTTCTTTGAAATTTGTTTATAAGGGTGGACAGCTGATAAATCCTGTTGAGATGAGTTTATATCATTGATCCAAGAAGCAACTGGTTCAAATGCCTTGATTTAACAAACCTTAAATTCAAGTGTGTATTTAATTTTTAAAGTCTACATTTTAAATTCTTGCTTTTGTTCCTGATATATCTTAACTCCTGAAGACTGCTTTCAATTTTTCTCCTATGTGTAAGAACACACTAAAAGTCTATTTAAATTGTGTAATTCTATTTCTCTTTTTCTACAACAAGTCTGAATCACTAGTGCTGTGGTGTAAGTATGGATGCTGCAGTTTGTGAATAGATATGTGTGATTCAGGTGCAAGGCTGCAAAATTCTAAGAAATATTATTTTTTTGTAAAAATGTCAATAATGTGATGAGTCATCCACCTAGGAAGAATCTTTATAGCAAATTAATTTATTTTTGTTCTTTATAATTTTTGATTGTTGGATGTCCTATATTCATGAATATGATAGAAAGTAGAGGAAGTCCTAGAAAGGTATATACCCATCAGGGAGGGTTATGTTGTTGTTTGTGTTTGGCCAGCCTCCCTTCCCAATGTATCTCCTGGGACCCTACTACTTTCTACTATTTACAGATGGCAACTGAGTGAATCAGATAGCACTCGACTATGTTTTTATAAGTTCCTTTCCAAATATTCATCCTCCACAAATTCTCAGTCCTTATGCACAGTATGGAAGCAGTCATATTCTGGTATGACCTTTTCATGGATTGCTTGTAGGCCTGTCATGTGGAAAGGGGTGCATGGAAGCTCAAATCAATAATCCCAGGCCTAGGCAGAAGGATTTCCACAAATTCAAGACTTTGACTACATAGTAAGTTCTGGGTCACTCTGGGATACATTTTTTATTAATTTTTTTTAATTAAAAATTTCTGCCTCCTCTCTGCCTCCCTTTTCTCTTCCCCTCACCCCACTCCCTACGCCCCACTCCCCTCCCCCTCCCTCTCCAGTCCAAAGAGCAGTCAGGGTTCCCTGCCCTGTGGGCAGTCCAAGGTCCTCCCCCCTCCATCCAGGTCTAGGAAGGTGAGCATCCAAATTGGCTAGGCTCCCACAAAGCCAGTACATGCAGTAGGGTCAAGACTCAGTGCCATTGTCCTTGGCGTCTCAGCAGCCCTCATTGTCCACTCAAGAAACTAGACGTTAGGGCTGGAGAGATGGCTCAGTGGTTTAAGAGCATTGCCTGTTCTTCCAAAGGTCCTGAGTTCAATTCCCGGCAACCACATGGTGGTTCACAACCATCTGTAATGAGGTCTGGTGCCTTCTTCTGGCCTGTAGGCATACACACAGACAGAATATTGTATCCATAATGAATAAATAAATAAATATTTTTAAAAAAAAGAAACTAGACGTTAAAATGCTAATTAACCCAATTAAAAAATGGGGCACTGAACTGAACAGAGAATTCTCAACAGAAGAAGTTCAAATGGCCAAAAGACACTTAAGGTCATACTCAACCTTCTTAGCAATCAGGAAATGCAAATCAAAACAACTTTGAGATATCATCTTACACCTGTCAGAATGGCTAAAATCAAAAACACCAACGATAGCCTTTGCTGGAGAGGATGTGGAGTAAGGGGTACACTCATCTATTGCTGGTGGGAATGCAAACTTGTGCAACCACTATGGAAAGCAGTGTGGCGGTTTCTCAGGAAATTTGGGATCAACCTACCCCTGGACCTAGCAATACCACTCTTGGGAATATACCCAAGAGATGCCCTATCATACTACAAAAGTATTTGTTCAACTATGTTCATAGCAGCATTATTTGTAATAGCCAGAACCTGGAAACAACCTAGATGTCCTTCAATGGAAGAATGGATGAAGAAAGTGTGGAATATATACACATTAGAGTACTACTCAGCGGTAAAAAACAATGACTTCTTGAATTTTGCATGCAAATGGATAGAAATAGAAAACATTATCCTGAGTGAGGTAACCCAGACCCAAAAAGATGAACATGGGATGTACTCACTCATAATTGGTTTTTAAACATAAATATAGGACAGTGAGCCTATAATTCGTGATCCTAGAGAAGCTAAATAAGAAGGTGAACCCAAAGAAAAACATATAGTTATCCCCCTGGATATTGGAAGTAGTCAAGATTGCTGGGCAAAAATTTGGGAACTGGGTGGTAGGGTGGGATGGGGGAAAGGGGAGATGGGGAGAGAAAAGTGAGAAGGGGAGGATAGGGAGAACTTGGGGGAATAGGATGGTTGGGATAATCGAAGGTTGGATATGGGAGCAGGGAAGTATATATCTTAATTAAGGGGACCATTTTAGGGTTGGCAAGAGCCTTGACTCTAGAGGGGTTCCCAGGGGTTCAGAGAGATGTACCCAACTAGGTCCTTGGGCAGCTGAGGAGAGAGAGCCTGAAATGGCCTGATCCTATAGCCATACTAACGAATATCTTGCATATCACCATCGAGCCTTCATCTGGCGATTGGTGGAGATAGAGACCCACACTGGAGCAATGGACTGAACTCCCAAGGTCCAAATGAGGAACAGAAGGAGGGAGAACATGAGCAAGGAAGTCAAGACCGCAATGGGGGCACCCACCCACTGAGACGGTGGGGCTGATCTATTAGGAGATCATCTGGGATATATTTTAGAACTCATTGAGGTCACTCAGCTCTTTGCCTCCAAGTGAAATTGTAAAATAATAGATAATAGCCCGTGTAGCTCACCTTTATGTCAGCATTCCTCTTTGTGCTTGAAAGGGGTCTTTTATACATGTCCCCACATTCCTCTTTGTTCCTTATACTCATTTTCTTCCATCATTTCTCATCTGTCGATATTTCTATCACATTTAGATGAAAAACTAGAAATTGAAATAGGCAAATGTAGCCATGTAATCTTCCTTCCTTTGTTTTGGAGGAGTCTCCTCTCAGCTAGAGTTGACATGACTGAATTTCTGAGCTTATTAAATTGGAGAGAATGAGAATTTGAACTTTGTTTTGGAGAAGAAGAAGAAGCAGCACAGGAAAGGATGGGTGGGCCTTGGAACAAGGTCACTAAAATCTCAAGGGTACAACAATGTAAATACAGATTTTTAAGGCCACTCTGCAATCCAAATAGGATGTGTAGCTTTCAATATTTTAGTTTACATCTAAATTAACATCATTAAACCCTGGTATCAAAAACCTACAAGAATCTATTTTCTGTTATTGTGCTTTAAGAACAAATAAGAACCCTTCCAACTGTAACTAAAAGGAAAAACTGTTTCACATATAGACACACTCAGATTTGCTTGTTTAATTGAGAACTCACGGACACCACCCAGGACCCAGATTCTTCCACATCCTGCCTTTCTGTGGGTGTCAGTTCACTCAGCCTCTTGTTGTCTATGAGTTATTATCAGTCCAGGAACAAAACTCAGAGTTTTCAATTTTCAAGGAAAGAAGTGATTTCTTCCCCTTCCTTGTTTTTGGACATGTGGTGATCATGCAGTGGGTGCCTCTGTCTCGTGAGCTCCCTCAGAACATCCCCAAAAGGATTGGAGTCACTGATTAGAACCAAAGCTCCAAAAATGCACTTTCTGAAGTGGGAAGGGCAATTAAAATCAGTCTGAGATTCCATCCTATGAGTCACAACTACTAAGAAAACAAGGGGTGGAGCTGGAGAGATGGTTCAGCCATTTTGAACCTTTGTGGCTCTGGTAGAGGACCGAGGTTCAACCCTTAGCACCACCCCGCAGCTCAAAACGATCTGTATCTGCAGTTCCAGGGGATCCAATGCTCTCTTCTGACCTCTGCAGGCATCAGGCATGACACACAGAAGTGTATGCACTCATACATGTAAATATATAAACACCCATACATATAAAATGAAATAAGTAAGTTTAAAAATATGAGAGAAAACATAAGCCAAAACTGCGTTGAGAATGTGAGGAAAGGGAAACATTGATTCGCTGCTGATATTCCTGTGAACTGGTACAGCCAATGTGGAAACCAGCTTAAAAGCTTCTTAAACTAATAAAGAAATAAAGTCCTAAAACTAGAACCCTGTGACGCAATTATACCACTTTGGAGTATGTACACAAAAAATACCACAGAGATAGTTGCCCATCCACTTTTATTGCTGCTTTACTCACAATAGCTGGAAAATGGATTCAGATAGATGTCCACCAAATGATGAATGGATAAGAAAAATTTGGTAACTATTCATGAAAGAACCAAAGGAGGACCTGAAAGACCTTTCCTCTTTTTAGTCTGATTACCTCAGATTCTTCTTTATATAGTGGGGAAAAAAAATGAACACTCTTATTTTCTAGGGTGTCTCCTCAAATTGCTTCCTAAAACATGTGGTGGGGAGTAAGAATTCTCTATCCTCTCCCTCTTTAAGTACCTTCCATTGTGTCTTCATGCAGACTGATGGGTTGGCAGGATGGTTTGTGCAGAATTTCCACAGCATCATCTAGTTTTCTGCAGGCAGCTGTGGATGAAATGGTGGAGGCTGCTCTTGTTGCTGGTATCATTTCTACTCATTTGGCTGAGTCTTGAGGGACCAATTCAGTCAGAGATCCGCGTTCTTTGTTCTAGAAATTTGGCTCGTTTTTTGAAGTTTCTCCTTCCATCTTCTCTAATTTGTCTTTTGAGAACGTCCATCAGTCACAGACTGGATCCCCTAGGAAAATCCTCATTGTAATTCTTTTTTATTATATTTTAAATACTCTTATTTTTTTCTATGTTGCTTGTAGTCTCCACCAGTTTACCTTCCAAATACAGCTATTAACATCTAACAGCTAAAGTCTCCTTTCCCCCACATCAAAGCTGTTCAATAATCATGCTCTTTAACTATAAAGCCTGAATTTAAGCCTTCTGGGTAGCAAATCCTATTCTTTAGGAATAGAGCTCTCCCATCACCTCATTCGTAGAACAAATGTCAACAAGCTAAACCAGAACTCAGTTTACTGTAATGTTAATAAATAGTAAAGAAAATACTAAGATTAGAAACAAATACGTTGTATTTCCTTTCATCCAGAGAAAAGCAATGAGACAGTCATCCATTAGGCAGATACAGTACTATTGTTTTTTGCTCTAGAATCCATATTTCTTTGGGACTGTGTCTGATTTAATTCCTTTCTTGTGAAGCTATACCTTTCTCTAGGAGTTTTGAAAACTCACCTCTTCCTATGCTGCCAGGACCATTTTTGCATGACTACTTTTGTTTTGTTTGAGACAGTCTCACTATGTATCCCTGGCTGGTCTGGAACTCACTATGTAGACCAGACTGGCCTTGAACACATAGAGATCCACCAACTTTCCCTTCCCAGGGTTGGGACTAAAGTATGTACCACCACCTCAAGCTCCTTCATTGTCTGGTAGAAAAATGTCTTTATGTATTGCTTTGCCATCATTTCAAAGGTTCTACAGAAGAACACAATAAATATATGTACTCAGTACAAGAACTGACTTTCCCAGGGCAAGAACTGAACAGTAAACACATTTGTATTTTAATATGTGTGCTGTTTTTTCCCATTTCATTTACTAGTTGATGGGCCATCTATTGCCCAAAAGAGAATTTCTAATTTTCAAGAATTATGAACTAAAGTGTTATGATACCAAATGCCCCACAATTAGCAATTTCTGTCTGGGAAATACATGCTGATTAAGTCAATGTCGAGTTGACGTTGTATCTTTCTCTTTACAGTGTTAATAGTGACTACACCTGACAACTGACAGCATGTCAACTGTGACTAAGCCAGGCTGCATCCAGCATGACACAGTGTTAAGAGACTAGATAAGAGGCAACCAGGTAAAATTAATTTTCAGATCTGGTGACATCTTAATCAGGGTTCTATTGCTTTAAAGAGACATCATGACCATAGCAACTCTCACATAAGAAAACCTTTAACTGGGGCTTGCTTACAGTTTCAGAGGTTTAGTCCATTATCATCGTGGTGGGGAGTATGTTGGTTGAGAGTTACATGCTGATCCATAGGCAGATAGAGACTCTGGGCTTGGCATGGATTTTTTTTAAATATTTATTTATTTATTCATTCATTCATTATGTATACAATATTCTGTCTGTATGTATATCTGCAGGCCAGAAGAGGGCACCAGACCTCATTACAGATGGTTGTGAGCCAACATGTGGTTGCCGGGAATTGAACTCAGGACCTTTGGAAGAGCAGGCAATGCTCTTAACCACTGAGCCATCTCTCCAGCCCGGCATGGACTTTTGAAACCTCAAAGCTCACCCCAAATGACACACTTCCTCCCTCAAGGCCACACCTCTTAACCCTTTCAAACAGTGCCACACCCAGTGACTAAGCATTCAAATCTATGAGGCTATGAAGGCCATTCTCATTAAAACACCACTGATGAGAAACAGGAACTTGAGGATTTACTCCACTAAAATCACAAAGGAAAAGCAAAACTGGTTGGAAATGCCTTTATGTGTTGTAAGAGTAGGATAACTTCTTAGCTGAGGATCATAAAATAATAATAAACAAATAAAGATCATGAAGTTATAATAGATTGGGGTTATTTTGAGTAAAATTGGGCTGATTGATGATGGTCTTCACAAGGTAGCTTTCAATCTTTGTAAATAAAACTTGGCTCATAGAAAAAATGGAACTTGTGTCTGTACTCAGAAACAGGAGATACATTTTAAGAAGGTATTTTGCTTAAAATGTGGGATGCACTCTTATGCATTCTCTTCTTGCGTCTCTGTTTCACACATCTATTAAAGTAATACAGCCTCTGTGAGATGGAAACTGTACCTTGATCACCATGCTTGAGTGATCAAGAACCTGAGATTAGATAACACGGGGACCTACAGTAAAACCAAGCATCACTGTTCTAAAAACAAAACAACAAACAAAGCCAGAACAGCAATAAAATGACTCCTAGTGACGTTCTACTCTCTTCATAGAGCAGTGCCTGGTTCAGCCATCATCAGAGATGCTTTCTCTGGCAGAAGATGGGAGCAAATGCAGAAATCCCCAGTCAGACAACATGCAGAGTGTGAGACCATGGAACACTTAGCCTGAAATAGTATGGCTCCATCAACTCCCTTGTATTAGGCAGGACTCAGAAACTGTATGGAACAGGAGACAGAAAGAGTCTAAGTACCAGAGAGGAAGGAGAACACCAAGAAATCAAAGCCCTCTAAATCAAAATGATCAAAGCTTATAGGACATCACACAGTATAAACTCACACAGACTAAGGCAGCTTACACAAGACCCACGTGAGATTTCATGTGGGATGGCCCTCTGTATGTTTTGAATGAGTTTTATTACTATTGGCTAATAAATAAGCTGCTTTGGTCTATTACAAGACAGAATATAGGTCGGCCAAAAAGTCAAACTGAATACAAAGAGAAAAAAGGCAGAGTCGAAGGAGACTTCAGCAGCCACCAGGGAAGCAAGGTGTGAGGTAACAAGCCACAAACCTCAAGGTAAACTGTAGACTAATAGAAATGGGTTCATTTAAGTTGTGAGGGCTAGCCAGTAAGGTGATGTATGCTGTAAATATGTTTTATTGTCATTGGGTAATAAAAAAAAAGCTGCTTTTAGCCAATGGCTTAACAGAATAAAGCCAGGTGGGAATCCCAAACAGAGATGGAGAGAGGAAAGAGGAGAGAGGAGAGAGAGAGAGAGGGAGGGAGGGAGGGAGGGAGGGAGAGAGAGAGAGAGAGAGAGAGAGAGAGAGAGAGAGAAGGCAGAGTCAGGAAGAAGCCATGTAGCCCACTGGAGACAGGTGCCGGATGCTGGGCAGAACTTTACCTGGTAATCCAAAGCCACATGGTGATACACAGATGAATGGAAATGGGTTAATTTAAGATATAAGAACTTGCTAGCAATAAGCTTAAGTGATTGGCCAAGCAGTGATTTAAGTAATATAGTTTCTGTGTGATTATTTCAAGTCAGGGCAGGAAACGAACTAGCAGCCTCCCCCCAAAATTGGCCAAACAGTTTGTTATTAATATTAAACCTCAAACTGGTTATTTGGGAACTGGCAGGTGGGACAGAAACCTTCAGTTACAGAGTCTCTACCAGGTCCTTTGTGCACATATTATGACTTCCAATTTAGTGTTTTTGAGGGATGTGTGAATGTGTAAATGGGTGAGTCTCTTGCCTTCTCTTGGACTTGTTTTCTTTTATGTTTGTTTTGTCCAATTCTATTGTGTTCATTTTTTTTGTTTTATTTTATTTAATTATTTTCCTCTAGAAGCCTGCTTGTTTTCTAATGAGAGACAGAAAGGGAGTGGATCTGAATGGGAGGGGAGGTGGGGAAAATGTGGAGGAGCAAAGGGAAGGGAAAACCATAACCAGGATATATTATGTGAAAGAAATCTATTTTCAATTAAAGGGAAAACTCATCTAATGAGAAAAACAAGGCACCCCAGTGCAGCACAAGAATTCCCACTCACTAGTCATCAGTGGTCTCCAGTCTGAAAAATACCTCTCCAATGCACTTTGAGAAATGGCACTTTTGTGTTAAAATTTTGCTTCTAAACACTCCTGAATTAAAGAACATATATTTACCTCATCTCTGCTTAGGAGACACCAAGCCATTCACACTCCACTAAGTAACTAAAATCCTTTTGGTGCCTCCTACTCTATCTGTAGGCACAGTGCCTAGGATTAAATTGTCTGGAATGATACAGAATGGTAGTAACTAGGGAGTGGGGGGTAGGAGAAATCAGCCATAGAGTCAAAGTCCTCATAAGCCAGATTATTAATTGATGCAAACTTTTTGTTCTGAGATGATAGAAGAGAGGGGTGAAATGGGAGTGGAAGAGACGAGGCATTGGGAAGGATCCAGACTTAGGGGAATGGATGATGTAAGTGGAAAGGCTGTTGTTGGAGCCTCTTCACACATGGTTGTCCCAGTAGGGTGATGGATTATCTGTGTGCTCTGCCCATCCTGCACCCGATAGCTATCCTCGTTTGCCCTTCTCTCTCTAAGAAGAGAAGTATGTGGAGTTAAACAAGACATCAACTTCCTAAGAAAGTTCAGCTGGGGTTGACTCCGGTCTAGGAAGGTAATGAGAGAACAGATAGGTCATTAGGGCACACGCCAAGCAACACAAGTAAGAACGCAATAGACATGGTCTGAGGGAAAACTGTTGCCAACAAGAAGGATTTTTGAAAAGCAACAAGAAAGTAGAAATTTCTAAACTCTCATGGTGACAACATATTTTAGAAGAATTTTTATAGTAACTTTTAAATGCTAAAAAGAAAATAAGAAAATATGGGACTCACAATGTTAGCATTTTCAAATCCAACTACAAACAGAAGAACAGAAAATATTTACTTTCCTGCAATGTTATTTGGTTGAATGCAAGATCAGAAAGTTTAGTATTCTGAAATTTTGTAAACTCAAGAACTATCAGTAGAGGATTCATTGAGAGAACCAAAATTAGAAGAAAGAATTGAACAAAATTCTTTTGAAACCTACTTGAGGGCTGACAGAAGTAGTCACAGACAGGTGTCCAAATCATATACAAGCTAGTGAAGCTTTTAAATACCAGAATCAATCAATATCTCCTCTGTGAGAGAGATCTGGGTGGAAATCAACATAACTCAAAGTTAATATTCAGTCAGAATTGAGGACCACTTCTCTATATCCTTACTTTTCACAGTGTGGTTCAAAATTGAATAGCGATAGTATTTCCTTGGATTATAGTTAAAATATCACACAACTTCAAGACCTTTTTAGACCCACTGAATCAGACTTGAAATTTAGGTGAATTATGGATTGAGAGAATACATAAGCTATTAAATTCTGAAGCTCACAACTTTTTAAATGATCCCTTCTTCTATGATTTTGTGCTATAGCAGAAAGGTTCAAACACATGTACCCACCTTGGCCCATGACCTCTGACTTCACCAACCATTCTGACTTAATGCATCATTCCTCAGAATAACAGCCCAGTTCCATTCTTGATCCTGCCTGTGAATGTGCTTGACTCTGCCCTAGGAGAGCTGAACCTTACCAGCATCATACATAGTTAGTATCTAGTGTCCTGAGATAACCAAATGTTGGAAATCTTTGTCTATTTATTCTTAGGTTAAGCGTCAACAATTACCCTTAAATATTAGTTCTTATTTTTTTTAGGTTCCCCCCTTTGGGTTTATAATGCTACATTTCATTAGAGCCCAGTGACTATGTGACATTTGGCTTTCTATGAAGAGCCAATTCTTTGCTTAAGAAGTTCACAGGGTTCTGAATGTGTGTAGAGCTGGCTGGAGGTGCTGAATGATGCTGCATGCACGGACTTTTCTAATTATCCAACTAGTCCATGACTCATTAGTTCTTTCCCCCACCAGGCTACTGGAATAGACTTTTATCTATTAGAAAGACTTCTAGAACAGATTCCTCCTCCATTCTACTGAGATCGGCACAACAGCAATCTTTTATTCTCTGGATCTAAAACTAGAGTTCATAAAGTTCCCCATTCTGGTCTTCTTTCTTGCCTACAGTATGAAACTTCATGTCCTATGTCTATGTGAACTCTAACATTATCCATGGGGTATAGATTTATTGCATGGTCATAGTAGCACCAAAAGGCTTGTGAGATCTTGAAGATCTCAATGTATAGGGGCAACTAAATATATATAAGAAATCATGACCAAACTAGAGAGATTTTTCCACTATATTATTTATTTTTCTGATTATGAAAACTTATTCCTGTTCCTACCACACTAAGATAAACATATTCTGAGGTCCTGAGGTAAATGTACCCCCAAACATAGAGGTGAAATTCCTATAAGACGGCTGTAGCTCATCTTACCTAGGTGGTCATAGATTGGATTTGGGGATATAAACAACTCTGGCTCACTATGGAGTTCATTTCTTAAAAGGAGGATGGAAAACTCCCTAAAACAAAATAGGTAAATCTCCCAATGGAACACAGGTCACTGGACCAAGACATGTAGTTGCCTTAAAATCAGAGACTTTTGAATTGAACAGCTGTAACCCATTTGGGCAGTTGTGCAAAACAGAAAGTTGGCAGACCAGACACTGTTTTCAGACATTCAAATATTCAAACATAAGATGTTTGGGGCCAAAGCTTGTGATTAGGAAATCAAATATTTTCTTTCCCCCTTCCAACCTGTTCTCAAAATGTGGAAAGTTATATGATTTTTCTTCTCTGAATCTCTATTTGTGGTTATTGGGAATTGACTGTCTCCACAGCCAGACTAGATTCAGCCGCTGGAGATTGATTTGATTCAATTCAGCACATTCCAATCCAATCCAATCTAATCCAATCCAATCCGACTCAGCCTCATCCACCGTTCTTTGGGGGAGACTTATATAAAAATAAAAAGCTTCAGTGCTTTGGGGCTGACATACCTGTTGGCTGCGGCTCATCTTATCAAATATCTTGACTTTTGTATAATGTCACTGCTTTTTGTTTCCACCATGATCTCATGGATCTGATTTCTAGCCTTTCCTGAGTCTTGGCTTCTTCTTTTTCTATATATCTGGGCAAATGTACAGTATGGATTGATCTAGTCTCTTTGGGTGGGGCCCAATTCTAACCATCCCTTTTGCATCCTAGCTTTTGTGGGAGCTCTTCTCCTGTACCCCTCTCTACATTACACTTTACTTCATTCTTTCATGTCTCATTTTCTCCTCCCACAGCTTGGCCTGACATGGTCCAGGTCCTCTCCAAAGGTTTCCCTTCACATATACTTGCTGAGATATGCATGAACGTCTGGCATGAGCTTTTTGTTCTCCTTCAGGTCCTCGTGAAATAGGGGAGATGAGAGAGAAAGAGAACAAGATTAACAAGAATAGCATCATAGAAATGACGTCGTGCCTAGAAAATATTAAGAACCTACTTGGACTCCATTTGAATAGTGGGGTGTCTGGATTCTAACCAATTTCTTTCTGTTCTACCTGCATTCAACCACAGTTCTAAATGGTCTAGCAATAGCAGGTTGGTGAAGGACATGAGCGTGGAATGTCTAGTGAAAACTGACTGTTGTTACCCCCCACTGTGAGGAGCAAAAGGTGAAGCCAAAAGGTCTGTTAATCAGATAACTATCCAGAATGGCTTAGTGGCATCTAAAGTCCTAAAATGCAACAAGTCTTTCTCTGTCCTACCAGCTCCCAAATATAACACAGAGACTTCTTACTAATTATGAAAGTTCAGTGTATAGCTTAGGCTTGTTGCTAACTAGCTCTTATAACTTAAATTAACCATTTATATTAATCTATGTTCAGATGAGTGGCTCGTGGCTGTTACCTCTCCTCCTGCACGTCCAGCTTGCTCTGCCTCCTGGCTTCTTCTGCGCACCTCAATCCTGTCTTCCTCTTCCTTTCTCTCTGCCTATTTCTCCTGCCTACCTATTGGCCATTCAGCTTTTTATTACACGACTCACAGCAACATATCTTCACACGGTGTACAAATATTCCATAACTCTGAAAAGCAGTGAGTCATCAGTATTTGTGGGTTCCATTTCAATAGATTTGAAGAACTACAAACAGAAAATATTTATTTTTAAGTTATACCTGTACTAAATATGGAAGACTACTTCCTTGTCATTCTCTGATGTCATACTGGACATTCTGTTGCTGTGATAAAACACCATGACCAAAAGAAACTCAGAGAGGAAAGGATGTATTTAGCTTACATGTCTAATCATAGTCCACGATGAAAAACAATCAGGGTAGAAACTCAAGGCAGGAAACTGAAGACAAGAACTGAAACAGAGACCATAGAGGCATGTTGCTCACTGACTTGCTCTCGATGGATTTCTCATACCACCCAGGACCATCTGCCCAGAGGTGGCACCACCCACTGGGCTGGGCCCCCCAATCAGTCATTAATCAAGAAACACCTCCACAAATTTTTCTACAAGCCAGTCTAACGGGGAGTATCTTCTCAACTAAGGTTCCTTCTTTGTCTAGATAAGCTAGATGACTCTATGTCAAGTTGACTAACCAACACACTTAACAATATACACAGCTATTTACAAAGCACTTACAATGTAATGGGTATCATGGTTACCCAGAAACAATGTGTATACAAGGGGATATGTGAAGGTATGTGCAAATGATACACTTCTAATGTAAGGTATTTGAGCATCCACAGATTTGGCTCTTCACAGATATTCCAGATAACAAGGACAAATGTATTATTGCCTTGCCAGTGATAAAGAGTCACTTCCCATCTCTCCTATCAACCTCCTTTGGCATGCTGCTTTGACCACCACTAGTGGTTTCTGTCATCCTTCCCCTGCTAAAAGTCTGACATTCTGATGAATTAGTTCTGGGCTTGGTACCATGTTAAATGTTATAAAAGATACTCCTCACTGATCACTGTTAACTGTCTGTCATAGTAATATAGTGTTTAGGTTCCCTTGGGAGCCCAAAGTAAAGGAAATAACTTCTTATGACCATTTTAGGAAACACTGTTCTTGTGACATGGCTTTCAAATAAAAATTTCCATTTTTGTTGTTGTTGTTTTGATTTTGGGCTTTTGTTTTTGTTGATTGTTTGTTTGACTTTCTGAGACGTGTCTTTAAGTATGTGAAAACAAATCCCTAAAGCACAATTTCCTAAACTCATTGTGGTCTAATGAGAGACAGGTGACCATTGCTGAGCCCACCTCTAAAACGTATCTGTTCTTTCCTCTCTGACCCCATTCCCAACAGATAACACAAATCTTTTCCCTCCACCTTTCCTTCCCCTAGTTCATCTCAATCGCCTGTCTCCAAAACCAGCAGGCATTCACTGGTAACACATCAGCTAAGCAGAACAGGGAAACAGGTAAGCTAACTGAAAATCCCCATTACTCACCCTCCACTCCAAATCCAATCCCCCAATCTCAGCCCAGTGCTACAACAGAACACCAGCTCCAGCCTTCCTTCGCCCTGGCCACATTACTTATGGACCCCAGTGTCCTTCCACTCTCAACCAATTTCCCCAACTTGGTTGCCTTATCCCAGCCCTCAACCCCAGCAGTCACCCCCTGCTAAAACAAGGATCCCTTTTTACAGTGCAACTAATTAGCAGGCTGAAGGCAAACCCACACTTCTACTGCTTTTGTACTCCAGTTCTCCCAGCCTTGTCCCCTTCTTTGTTTCAGGAAAATTGCGGCACTATCTGTTTCCTTTGGACTCCACACCAACAAATGGCAAAGACTTCTCACAACCTTCCTCTCCACAACTCATCCCAGTGTCCCAGCCTGCAACACCACCAGGTGTTCCCTGTGAACACGCCAGATGAGCAGGCCTGGAGAACAGGTAACACCCAGCTATCATATTCTCTGAAAATCCAGAGCAGAAACAGAAAACAAGGGACAAAAGACCCTCTGAACATAGCGAAGCCTAGAAATCAGCACCTAGACCTATAACTATCCCAGCCCATATGCTTAGACACCAGTATGAAAACAATCAATAGCAGCCAGGACAGTATGTCTCTGCTAGAGCCCAGCTATTCTACCTGAGTATTCAACATAGCAAAAGCACAAGAATAGGACCTGCAAATGAAGATAATAGGGGTATGTAGCATGAATTCTAATTGATCTTAATAATAAACCCAGAGTCATGACATAGGGCTTAATGCTGAAAGATCAGAGAAGCAGAACAGCCAACCACTAGAGAGTTCTTTCCTCTACCAGTGCTCAGACCAAAGGGGTAATCCACAGATCCTCATACCAAATGCTGTCTCTCTGAAACCTCAGACGGCATCTCAGACTGAATCCTCAAACTGCATATAATCTCCTTTCTCCTGCTGCCTTATATTCCTCTCTCTGCCCAGCAGTATCCCTTCTGTCTCCACCTCCCTAGGGCTGGGATTAAAGGTGTGTGATCCCAAGTGCTGGGATCATCTTTGTGTGAGCTCTTGTTTCTCTTTTACACAGACGCAATCTCGTGCAGACTGGGGTGACCTTGAACTCATAAAGATCTATCTTCCCTGTCTCCTGAGTGCTGAGATTAAAGATGTGTGCCATCACTCTCTGGCCTCTATGGATAACTAGTGACTTAACTCTGCACTCTGATCTTCAGGCAAGCATTATTTGTTAGATCACAAACAAAATAAATTTACAAAATTAAACAAAGAAAATTTCTAAATGGTTTACAGTGTGTTAAAATATATGCAGGTTAAAAGTTAAAATTCTTAAAAGTAAAAAAAGGAAGAAAGAGAGTAGTTGGGTGTGGTAGTACACACCTTTAATCCCAACACTTGGGAGGCAGAGAGAGATTGACCTCTGTGACTTCAAGGTGTGGTAGCACACGTCTTTAATCCCAGTGCCTAAAAGGCAGAGACAGGTGGATCTCTGTGAGTTCAAGGTGTAGTAGCATACACCTTTAATCCCAATGCCTGGGAGGCCGAGACAGGTGGATCTCTGAGAGTTCAAGGACAGCCTGGTCTACAGAATTATTCCAGGTCAAAGATATATGGAGAACCTGTCTCAAAAAGCAAAAAATAAAAGTAAAAATAAACAAAATAGAGGTGAAAATAAAGCGCACAAAGATGGAAAATACACAGGGAATTTTGATACTGTATGCTAATATGCTCTGTTTGAATTGTTTGAATGCTGAGGAAAGAGCAACAGCTGTGAAAAGATATTTGTTTATAAATGCTGCTGAATTAATCCAACATAGATATTTTGAAAATACCATGACGTCAGAATTTGGATCTAAGGATATGATTCTTTTGAAAAGAGATTCTTCTTTTGTTTTCACAGATGATGAAACCCTGTGGATTACTTCTATCCCAGTATGGTATGATAGACCACACCCTCCTGAAAGGTTGCTGTGAACACCTTCAGAAAATTACTTCACTCAACTGCTGACTGAGATGAACCTGGCACACAGGTTATACCATGAAAGCTCAAATAACAGTGCCCCCATTCAGCACGAAGCAGTTTGGAGAGAAAAAACTGTGCCCATATTCCCAAATATTGTTTATAAATGTTCTTTTACATTTAAAGGGGAGGATATGATATAGATATGAATAATTTGCATTAGTATAGATTTTGCCTTTTGATAGAAATTTTAGGTCAATTTTGTTATATGTATATGTATTTCTGATCTTGATTAAGGTATTGTGATTGTGTAGTTCACTTAAAAATGTAATGTATATAGGTTGTTAATGGATAATCATCAATAATAGTCAGGCTTGTAGTTATGTTAGTTAGATTTTCTAGATGTACATAGATATATTTTAGATAGACATTTTTCATATCTTTCAAAGACTACAGAATATGGCATTTCTAAATGTTTTAATAATTTAGGACTTTTCATGACAATGAGACACTCTGCTCCTGGCAGCACCAATCTACTTCAAAAGGAAGATGGGCATTGAAGAGGATCCTTATGGAGTTTGATAGCCATGTGGGCAAGAAACTGCTCTTGCCTGGACTATTGCATAAACTGGACACAAAGAACCCGCAGAAAGAGGACTGCTGAACTTGCCTAAAGGTGGGATGATCTTTCTGGGTTCCTGATTCATGAAGGAGTCTGCGAGACATTCTGCAGGACACAGCAGATAGTGACTGAACTGACTTTGAAATTTCCTGCTTCATGGAAATGTCTCTGGATACTATGGGCCTGTAGGCCGAAGATGGATGACCCAACAGTACAAAAGAACTTTGGCTGATTGTCCAGGCAGTAAGATGTCTCTGTCATTTTTAGAGTTTTGGATTTCTTGTTTGCTTAGGTAATATATCCTTCTGGAGTCTTTGATGGAGTTGAAGAATAGTTAGTTATACTTATAGTTTTCCTTAGTTATGATAAAGATAAAATAGATGTAAATATTGTAATTTTTACTTGATAACTGTTTTGTTATTTGTAATTTTGCTATGTTAAAGTTAAAGCCTTCCTTTTTTTGTTTAAACAGAAAAAGGGGAAATGATGGAGGAAGGTCATTGGTTAAAAAATAAAGAAACTGCTTGGCCCTCATAGGTTAGAACATAGGTGGGTGGAATAAACAGAACAGAACGCTGGGAGGAAGAGGAAGTGAGCTCAGATGCCATTTCTTCTCCTCTCTGGGGCAGATGTGATGAAGCAAGCCACCAGGTCAGACATGCTGAATCTTTCCCAGTAAGATCAGTGCTACACAGTTTATTAGAGATGGTTTGATTGGGATATCAGAATCAGCCCACAAGAGGCTAGAGCTAATGGGCCAAGCAGTGTTTAAAAGAATACAATTTGTGTGTTGTTATTTTGGGTAAAGCTAGCCGGTGGCGGGAGCTGGGTGATGGAATGCAACCCACAGCTCCTTCAACAGAGGTCCTTAAGAGGGAATAAATAAGACCCTTAAAGAAATTCAATAAAACACAGACAAACAGTAGAGATAAATGAATGAAACAGTTCAAGACCTGAAAATGGAAATAGAACCAATGAAAAAACATGAATGGAGAAAATTGTGGAAATGAATTTAGGAATTTGAACAGGAACTACAGAGGCAAGCTTCACCAACAGAATACAAAAGATGGAAGACAGAATCTCAGGTATTGAAGATATGGTAAAAGAAATAGATACATGGGTCAAATAAAATGTTAAATCTAAAAAATTACTTACACAAAACATTCAGGAAATCTGGGGCAGAATGGACAGTATGTAAAGACCAAACCTAAGAATAGAGAAATAAAGGAAGGAGAATTCTAACTCAAAGTACCAGGAAATATTTTCGACAAAAATCATAGAAGAATGTCTTCTTTCTTTCTTTTATGTTTTTAACAACATATGGAATTAAAAAAGAATATTAAAAGCTGCAAGGGAAAAAGACAAAGAAACAAATAAAGGCAGACTTACTTGAATTGCACCTGACTTCTCAATGGAACACTAAAAGCCAGAAGGGCCTGGACATATGTCCTGCAGACTCTGAAAAGTCACAGATACCAATCTGGGTTAATACCCCCAGCAAAATTTTCAATCACCAGAGATGGAAAAAATAAGATATTTCATAATAAAGTTAAATCTAAATACTATCTACTTATAAATCCAGGCCTATAGAACATACTAGAAGGAAAACAACCCAATGAGGTTAAACTTACCCATGAAGTTGCAGGAAATAAATAATCTCATACCAGAAAAATCAAGAGAATAGAAACACACACACCACCACCACCAACAACAAAAACAAGCAACAACAAAAACAAATAACAAAATAACAGAAACCAACCATCATTGGTCATTGATAAAGCTCAATATCAGTGGTCTCAATTCCCCAATAAAAAGACACAGACTAACAGAATGGATGCATTAACAGAATCCATTCTCCTGCTACATTGAAGAAACACACTTCAACATCAAGGATAGACATTTCTTCTGGGTGAAAGTTTGGAAAAAGGTATTCCAAGCAAATGGACTTCAGAAGCAAGTGGTGTAGATATTTTAATATCTAACAAAATAGAATTCAAACCAAAACTAATCAAAAGAGATGGAAGAGATACTTCATATTCATCAAAGGATAAATCCCCCAAGATGACATTCGATTATTAACATGCCCCAAACACAAGGACACTCGCTTTTGTGAGAAAAACAAAAACACTACTACAGCTTAAATCACATATTGACACTCACACAGTGATAATGAGAGAATTCAATAACCTACTCTCACCAATAGGCAGGTCATTCAGACAAAAACTTAACAGAGAAATACTGGAGCCAACAGATGTGATAAACCAACCAGACCTAACAAATATTTACAGAATATTTCACCCAAACACAGAAGAATGTACCTTCATCTCAGCAACTCACAGAACCTTCTCCAAAACTGACCACATACTCATATACAAAGCAGGTCTCTAAAAATGCAAGAAAACTGAAATAACTCCCTGAATCAACAACAGACTAAAGCTAGATAGCAACAGACACAACAGAAGGCTTATAATTCATGAAAACCAAACAACTCTCTACTGAATGAAAAATGACAAAACAGAAAAAAGAAAGAAATTAAAGACTTTCTAGAATTCAATGAAAATGAATACACAGCATACCTAAATTTATGGCATACAATGAAAGTGGTGCTAAGAGTAAAGTTCATAGCACTAAGTGCCTATATAAAATAAATGAAGAGATCTCATATTAGCAATTTAGCAACAACCCTAAACGTTCTAGAATAAAAAGAAGTGAGCACACCCAAGAGGAATAGAGGGAAAGAAATAATCAAACTGAAGTTTGAAATCAGTGAAATAGAAATAAAGAGAATAATTCAAAGAATCAATGAAACAAAAAGTTGTTTTTTTTTGAGAAAATCAACAATATAGATGAACCCTTATCCAATAGAGAAAGAATATACAAATTAACAAAATCATAAATGAAGATGGGGACATAACAACAGACACCAAGGAAATCCAGGTAATCCTAAGGAAATACTTTTAAAGCCTGTACTTCATCAAATTGCAAAATTTAAAAGAAACAGAAATTCGCTTTGATAGAAATCATTTAGCAAAATTAGATCAAGATCAGATAAACAATTTAAATAGGCTTATAATCTCTAGTGAAACAGAACCAGTCATTAAAAGTATCCCCCAACAAAAAGACTAAAATCAGATGGTTCTAGCCTAGAATTTGACCAGACTTTCAAAGAAGAGTTAATGCCAATATTCCTCAAATTATTCCACAAAATATAAATAGAAGGAACATTGTTCAGTACATTTTATAAGACCATGGTTATTCTGATGACCAAACCACATAAAGACTCAACAAAGAAAGAAAATTACTAGCCAGTTTCCTTTATCACATAGATGAGAAAATACTCAATAAAATACTTGCAAATTGAATCCAAGAACACATCAAAAAGATCATCCACTATGATCAAGTAGGTTTCATTCCAGATATGCATATATCCATATATATAAAAAAACAATAAATGCAATCCATCATATAAACAAACTAAAAGAAAAAAGCCACATGGTCATCTCATTAGTTTCAGAAAAGGCCTTTAACAAAATCCAACACCTCTTTATTATAAATGTCCCCAAAATTTTAGGGATAAACTGGATATACATAAAAATAATAAAGGCAATTTACAACACACCAAGAGCCAACATCAAATTAATTGTTGGAGAGAAGCTAAAGCAATTCTACTAAAGTAGAGGCAAGACATTTTTGTCCACTTTCTCCATATCTGTTCAATATAATACTCTAAGTTTTAGGTAGAGCAGCCGAGACAGCCAAAGATGTTAAAATGGATACAAATTGGGAAAAAAGAAGTCAAAGTACCATTATTTGCAAATGATGATACTATACATAAGTGATCTTAAAAATTCCAACAGGGAGCTCTTACGGTTGATAAATACTTTCAGCAAAGTAGCTGAATAAAAAAAAAATTAACTCACAAAAAATCAGTAGCCCTCCTATATACAAATGACAGACTAAAAAGTAAAGCAGTGAATCAATATCTTGCACAATAGCCTCAGATCGTATAAAATACCTTTGAGTAACTAACCTAGCAAGTCAAAGACTTGTGTTATAAAAAAACTTCAAGTCTTTGAAGAAAGAAATTGAAGAAAATACCAGAAGTTGAAAAGATCTCCCATGCTCATGGTTCAGTAGGATTAACATAGTAAAATGATCGTCTTACCAGAAGCAATTGACAGATTCAATGCAATCCCTATCAATTCCAACACAATTGAAAAAAACAGTTCTCAACTTCACATAGAAAAACAAAACAAGCCGGGCGGTGGTGGTGCACGCCTTTAATCCCAGCACTCGGGAGGCAGAGGCAGGCGGATCTCTGTGAGTTCGAGACCAGCCTGGTCTACAAGAGCTAGTGCCAGGACAGGCTCCAAAGCCACAGAGAAACCCTGTCTCGAAAAACCAAAAAAAAAAAAAAAGAAAAAGAAAAACAAAACAAAACAAAAGAAATAGCTAAGACAACCGTTAACAATGAAAAACTGCTGGAGTCTCATCATTCCCAAATTCAAGCTGTACTACCAGGCCATTGTAGTAAATATAACATGGTGTTGACATAAACATGGACATAAACATGGACATGTTCATCAATGGTATGAAGTTGAAGACACAGACATAAATTCACATAAATACGATTTTTGATTCAAGAAATGAGCCAAAAATACATACTGGAAAAGTTAGCATTTTCAACAGATGATTCTGTTGTAGAAAATGTCTGCATGTCGAAGAATGCAAATAGATCCACACTCATCACCCCGCACAAAACTCAAGTTGGGGGTCAAAAAACTCAACATAAAATCAAATAAACTAAAGCTGATAGAAGAGAAAGTGAGGGACATCTAGGTTGTTTCCAGGTTCTGGCTATTACAAATAACACTGCTATGAACATAGTTGAACAAATGCTCTTGTCATATGATAGGGCATCTCTTGGGTATATTCCCAAGAGTGGTATTGCTGGGTCCAGGGGTAGGTTGATCCCGAATTTCCTGAGAAACCGAAACACTGATTTCCACAGTGGTTGCACAAGATTGCATTCCCACCAGCAATGGATGAGTGTACCCCTTCCTCCACAGCTTCTCCAGCAAAGGCTATCATTGGAGTTTTTTTTATTTTAGCCATTCTGACATATTTATATGGTAAAATATAAAATAATGGAGATGGGTTAATTCTAGATGTAAGAGCTAGTGAGCAATATGCTTAAGTAATTGGCCAAGTAGTGATTTAATTAATACAGTTTCTGTGTGGTTATTTAGGGAGTCTTGGTGGCCAGAAAATGAACAAGCAACCTCCTACAACACACGCCAGGTCCTCTGTGTATGTATTACAGGTATTAGCTCAGTATTTTTTTTAAATACAATATTTTTATATTTAATTATTATGTATCCAATACTCTGTCTGTGTGTATGCCTGCAGGCCAGAAGAGGGCACCAGACCCCATTATAGATGGTTGTGAACCACCATGTGGTTGCTGGGAATTGAACTCAGGACCTTTGGAAGAGCAGGCAATAGCTCTTAACCTCTGAGCCATCTCTCCAGCCCTAGCTCAGTATTTTTATGGAGCTGCAGAGTGTGAGAATTAGTGAATATCTGAGTCTTGTGCCTGCTTTTGGGACTCTCCTCCTGTTGAATTGCACTGTCCAACTTCAATTTGATAGATTTACTTTATCTTATTATCTTTTATTTTGTCATATTTGCTTGTTAGGTCTTATTATTTTCTGTTAGGTCCTATTATTTTCTAATGAGAGTCAGAAAGAGAGTGGATCCTGGGGGTGGTGTAGATTGAGTGGAAACAATAACCAGGATATATTCTATGAAAAAAGAATCTATTTTCAATAAAAGAAATGAGGAAAAAATATTTGTGCTGGCGTTTGAGTATATGCTCACTGTGATTGACACCTAAACTAAAATCTGGAAAGAGGCAGCAGTTTCCGAGGGAACATTTGTCAAAGAAAGGCTGAGAAGGGTTTCTGAGCAGACCAAGATAATATCTGCTAGTGATGTCATCAACACCCTCCTCACATTACTGTTCACTACCATACCATCATTATTTCTCTCAGGGAAAACAGACAACCAACTTCGATTGACTCTCAGGTGAGTTTCTGGCCACAGGGACATTTAACAGCAGAGGGAGAACTAAGGAGTTCCTTAATGGTAGATTGCCTGGTTTGTATGTCATATCCAGAACCTGGAAACAACCTAAATGTTCCTTGCCCACAGAATAAATAAAGAAGATGCAGTACATTTGCACAATGGAGTACTACACAGCAGAAAAATGACACCTTAAAATTTGTGGGCAAATGGCCTAGAAAACAACATATTGAGCGAGGTAACCCAGACTCAGAAAGAGAAATATATGTACTCACTCAAACATGGCTTTTAGACATAAAGCAAAGAAAACCAGCCTACAATTCACAATCCCTGAGAACCTAGACAACAAAGAGAATCCTACGAGAGACATACATTTATCTAATCTACATGGGAAGTAGAAAAAGACAAAATCTTCTGAGCAAATTGGGAAAGGATCATGGGAGAAGGTAAATGGGGAGGGGCATGAAGGGAGGAGAGCAGATTACAAAATATGTATATCTCAATAAAAACAATAAAAAGAAAGCATATAGAATACTTCTCTAGTTATCTGCTTTCTGCAATAATATTTGTTGGTCTTTATTATATAATGAGTTCATTTAAAAAAATAAGGGCAAAATAAAGTTGCTAGGACAGTGCATAGAATTTGACATAGCAACCAATCCTTCTAGTTGCTTCTAAGCTTGGGGACTCAATAAATGCAAGCGTTACTCAGACGGATTCACAAAGGACATTGCAGAATTCCTATGGACATATAAATTCTCATCTTATATAAATCAGCAAGTCATTGCACCTCAGATTGCTTTTTGTGATGAACTGTTAAACTACTTGTGAAGAAATACATTTTTATTCTCCTAAATTTTGTGCATGCAGCTTTTATCATTTAAGATTAGCATGCTACTCCTCTTACCAATGTCGATTATATTATGAAAAAATTCATATTCCATTCAACATAATTCTTTAAAAAGGACTATTTTAGTGTGGCAAGAATTAGGGTCATGTTCCGGTGGTGCTAAAGGCCACGTCCTTCAGATATTTGTACCCCACCTCACCTCCCATCCACACTACCTGCCTTAGCCTCCTTGTTCCTAGGCTGAGCAAGGAAATCCTTCCATAGGGAATGGGATTCATAGAGCCAGTTTATGCACTAGGTATAAATACTGGTTTCACTGCTAGTGGTCCCACCAACTGCCCAAGCCACACAACTGTCACCTACATTCAGAGGGCCTAGTTTGGTCTTCTGCTGGCTCCTCAGCTGTCAGTTGGGAGTCAGTGAGTTCCCACTTGCTGAGGTCAGCTGTTTCTGTGGGTTTCCCCATTGTGGTCTTGTATCTGAGACGTTAGCCCACATGCAGGCGTAGCATGAATAAGGTCCTGGGTTTGAGCTTCAGTGTTTGAAAAAATGATGTAATGAAATATTATGAAAGCAGACTTCTACTGGCCACAACATCACCAAATTAAATAGTTTATCAACAAGGAGGTGGAATTAAATTAAACCTTTTCTAATTTTGGTTCCCAAACCGAGACAGCCTGGATTACTAAAGATGTGCCCTTCACAGTATTGTTTATAATTGCATTGTCCTTCAATGTCTTCTTGGATGGTCTCTCACAAAAAATATAAAGGAAGCTCTTTTCCTTATTTTTAGTGTTCAGAGTCATAGAAAAAGCCCAGAAATTACTCCTTATAAGCCAAATTTTATTTTCTAAATCCCTCTGGATAAAATAAGCTGTGTGCAGCAATTCCTGTATATTTCTACACCACACACTTATTCCAACTACAACTGCTGGCTCTATTTCCCTGACTCCCCATCAGAGCAGCTTAGAAGTCTTTTATGGGATTAAACAGAGCCAGCCCAATTCTGTCAGGCAGCTGAAGTCACAAGTCCAGGCATCAATATGCAGTAGAACAGTATCCAGAAGCTACCTCACGCTGTTGGTCATCTGCATGACCTGTGGGTGGCCCCTCCTGGTTTTACGTTTGGGAATGGGGTCAGGTAAACTGGTCTAGGAGAAACAGGTGGAGAACGGTATTACTAGTTAGAGTTCTTCATGAAGACTCTGAAGTATTATTTTAAAGAAAGCCTTACCCCGTCCACGCCTGGTGACAGTCAGGGTCAGATCTGACAATAACTGTTACTTTTTCACTTACGCAAATAAATGAAAATTATTTCTAGGTGTGCAGAAAATGTTTGCTCACTTAGACTCTTGTCAATAAAACAGTCAAGACCGCAACAAAATCAAGAAAAAGCAAATCAAGGAAAAGCAGGCAAGCAACACATTTTTTTTTCCAGGGTGGATAATAACAGCAACAACAATAGTGATAATTTGATAGTAGCAGTATATTCAGTATCAAATGATTAGCTGTTGTGTTTGAAAATAACTGTAGAAAGACAAATGTGTTATTTAAAAATATTTTATTGTTGAAGGTCAGACGGTATTCATCTGGAGAAAAAGGGGATCAGTGATCATAATTGAAATCATAAGCAAGCTATCCAGGGCCTTTACATCCAATTTCTCATTTTGTAACGATGTGGCTCTAATTCTGTAGATGAATTAGGTAGCATCTACACAGTAGAAAAACATCCAGTTGAAAAATTGTTAATTTAGTCAAGTGATATTTAAAAACACAGTATAGTGCCAAATTTTTAATGGATTCATTTTTATTTTGTGGCCTCATTCCACATTGCTGATCAATTATTTCCCTGATGACCAATCATATTTGGCTCTTCCTGTGGCTAAAAATTACCTTTCATCTAGAATATCTATTTGCAGCATGCAAAGATATCATTTGACTCTGATGATTTTACTGTTCTGAAATGATTAGTTTGGCGGAATGTTGAGCCCATCTATGTAAAGCCAAAAAACTTTTCAAAGTTGGACCCTAAGGACAATGTGCCCATTGTTTTCAAGTACATAGAAATATTGCATTTATATTAAACAAAGAGTAAAGATGAACTGTGAGGATAGTACTGTAATATTCCTTAAGAGTATATGCATGAGGGATATGGATAAAGTCTGGTTTACCATAATTTAAGAAGTAGAAAAGATCCTAGAAGAAAATCTGTTAGCACAATACTTGTTTTAAGATAAAGTTTTATGCTCCAAAAACATGCATATGCAGCCAAAACAATTTATTACTAGGGTGGATTGGGGATTTAGTGGCTGTACTCCTGAGGGAAAAGAGCAGAGCCCAAGATTAATATCTTAAAAGTTTACTTAGAAGCAAATCACTACTGGCCTCCAAGACATCATGCACCAGTTTCCCCTCTGAACAATTTTTACAGACAACTTAAAATTACAGGTTGTGTAGAAAAATAGGGGTTATTGTATAATAAAGAAGCTGACAGATCTTTAACTCTAACTGGACTGGTTGTTGCTACTCTAATTTATGCATAGATACTGATTCTAATTAAGTAATAGCAGAGGTTGCCTTTGAATTTATGAAGCTATAATCAGCTCCCTTGTGCTCAATAAATGCCACAGCTACAGTCTGTGGTGTTAATTTCACACTACAGTGGGAACTAGTGCTTGTTGCCAAATATACTCATAAGTCACAGGCAATTTGGATTATTACTGTATTGTGTGCTGCATCGAGAAATGAACTAATCATGACCACTTTCCAAAATCATTATTGAGTGTTTATGTATGAGAACTCTTCTGACATTGATGTGGCATAGTGTGGTAGCTGGTCTTTTCCCCAAGATGAGGCCAGATTTATATATGTGTGTGTGTGTGTGTGTGTGTGTGTGTGTGTGTGTGTGTGTATGTATGTATGTATGTATTTCTCTGAGAAAACAACAATATAAGAAACTCTATGATTCTTTAGCTCTCTGGCTAATGTAGTTCATATAAACTTGAAGTTTTCCTTATATACCTCCCATGTGTTGTTCCCTGAAGGATGGTGCCTTTAGGGGCCTTTTAAGTATGGATATTTCATGAGTCAACATGATGAGATTTTTGCTAATTCCATGAGCTTGCTGGAAGATGTGTTTCTCATTTCCTAAACCTAGGTTTTGACTGAGGTACTCACACTGAAGTTTCCTACTGGAGTCGCCTCCTCAGACTATCATGCTTGCAATCATGAACAAATCAACTCAAATAAACAGAGTAGCTATCGCTATGTTACCTTTGACCTTTGTCTCAGAGGAGCTGCTTTTAGCAGTTGGGTTTTGTGAAATTCCACCTAGGACAGAATAGTATTCCATAGTTTATCTTATGCCAACTGCTACAGAGGCTTCTCACCATTAGTGTTGATTGTGTTCCAACAGCAGCCGTTGATTATAAGGGGTCTCCATGAGGAAGAACGCAAAGTGTTTTAATTCCACGAACAGCAGACTCTGGCAGAGGCCACAGAATTTTGTGTCATGAGTCCACTCACATCCTGTCCTGAGGAACCCACTAGACTCTGGTACAATCAGCAGCAGAATCAGAGAATCATGTTTTCTTCTTCAAAGCAAACACAACAGGCAGATGGCTCCTTGTGTGATGCTGAACTTGACAAAATCGAGATGCCAAGAGAGATGGAAAGCAGGCAAAGAGTCACTGCCTCATTACACATCTTCCAAATAAAGGGATGGAAAATATCAGTCTTTCATGTCTTGCCTTCCATGTTCTCCTGAGACAAGACTCTTTATAAACCTGAGATAGCCTCAGGCTGGAACTGAAACCTGTTTTTTGGTGACAGGATGGAAACACGTATGTGGAGGATGTGTGCACGCATACATGTGCACTTGCATGTGTATGGAGAGGAAGCTGGGGGTGAAGTTGGAAGTTGTTTATGCTCTGATCCCTTCTAGTAATGCTTCAGGGACATATAACGTGATGTCAAAGTGAAATATAATCACATTTGTTCACCTAACTTTCAACACAAAAGGCAAAACCTACTATTTTCATACGAATACATACATAAACAAAAATCAAGAGAGCAACAATATAGATTAGAAGTCACCTTTGACCTTTTGTCAACATTGTTCATTTAAGTGTTGACTCAGAATAAGGAGGAAAAGAAGCAAAGAAAGTATGTGAGGTTGGGGATGGGGGTGTGGATGGGGGTGGGAGTAGTTGTGGGGATGGGGTGGGAGTGTGAGTGGGGGTTGGGATGGGGGTGGGAGTGGAGTTGGGGTGGAGGTGGGGTGAGGTGGGGGTGAGCGTGGGGACAAACAGTAAGATAGCCTTGGAAGATGGGAGAGGGTGACCACGGGAGCCAGATTTCCACTGCTTAGGCTAGCCATCCCTAGTCCAGTGTTCCTCACTTGACATTATCTACCCTTTCCTTTTCCTCCTTCTCTCCTTCCCGCTCTTTCTCTTTCTCTGTCCCTTTGTCCCTTGCTTTCTGCTCTATGTGTTTGTTGAAAAACTGTTCATTTATTCTACCCAAAGTGTTCAAATAGACATGGGGTTTTGGATCTTTGAAGCCCCTTTCATGCATTAGCTGGCTGTTCCTGTCCCTCCATGATAGTTGACAAAAACTAGTCATCAAGTGTGATCTCAGACACTGGGCACTGCTCTAGAGGGTGAGGGCTTTTAAAAAATTATTATTAAAAAGAAAGAAGAAGAAAATCATGAATAATGCCCATTCCCCAATGAAAGTGTAAATTAAAACGTCAAAGTACAACTGCAGGCCTCTCCATGCACAGCTATTCTGAAGGTGAAGAACAGTGTTGCCAGAGCCTTTGGGCAGGCTATTGTTTAATGTTTCTCAAATAGCATGGTAGCCTGGGAGGTTTGGAAAGGCTTTTATTTGCTTGTTAAAATTATTTAAGACTCAGACTAATCAGAATGACAACCACCATAGGCACAGAAAGAAAGAAACAAAACAAAATAAAACCCAGCTTGGTCTGTGTCTAGCTCATTTTGGTCTTGAACCCTGGATTTTTCTGATTTTGCAAAATGGACTGATGTAACCTGTGCTTAGGCATGGACCATACTAGAATACCCCACCCCCATTCACACACTATCTGCTTCTTTAATTCTCCTAAATCTGTTCTCTAAATAGAGGTTTGCCAAGCTTTATTTTTTTTAACTTCTAGAGTTTTCAGATGTATTTCATAGTCTACATGAGAGCTAAAAATACACCTGACGATCCATCTCTGACATCTCTCTTTGCTGCAGTCACCCAAATTGGAGTTTCATGGAATCCTAAATAAAGAGATGAATAAATTATTAAACCAAGTAGTTCCCAAAATTCCACTAATACATCTACAGAGAGAACTTGTTAAGAATTCAGATACTGATGAGGTTTAGTGATGGAGGAAGGTCATTGGTTAAATAAAGAAACTGCCTTGGCCCTGATAGGACAGAAAATTAGGTAGGCAGAGTAAACAGAATAGAATGCTGGGAGAAAGAGGAAGTGAGCTCAGACTCGATAGCTCTCTTCTCTAGGGCAGACACGATGAAGCTCCTACCCAGGTTGGACGTAGGCTAGAATCTTCCCAGTAAGTGCACCTCAGTGCTACACACATTAATATAAATGGGCCAGGCAGTGTTTAAATGAATACAGTTTGTGTGTTGTTATTTTGGGGCATAAGCTAGCCAGGTGGCCAGGAGCCGGGCTGTGGGAAGAGGCCCGCAGCTCCTACTACAGTTTAGAAATACACAAAAGGTACACATTGCTAGGTAAGTTGTGTAAGCACCACATGATAAATCCGCTCATCGAGGGCTACAGACCAGCGAGTTTTGCTTAGCTAGAAAGACCATGCCATGTGCTGCCTCTCTAAGGTATAAAGCAATGCATCATCCAGGACATTTTCATGTTCCTTTTTAGTCTGTGTCCTTCCCTCACCCTCATCTATAGACCTCAGGATCTACTACTTATCTACCTTCTGACTCGGTAATTTTGCCTTCTGTAGAACTTCATAAAAACAAAACCATAGGCCAGGTGGTGGTGGCACACGCCTTTAATCCCAGCACTAAGGAAGCAGAGGCAGGTGGATCTCTGTAAATTCGAGGCCAGCCTGGTCTACAAGAGCTAGCTCCAGGACAGGCACCAAAGCTACAGAGAAACCCTGTCTCGAAAGCAAAACAAAACAAAATAAAATATTGCGGCTTTTCTGTTCAAGTCTCTTGCCTAGTAGAGTGTTCGTGGCGTTTCTCTGCAGTTTGCCATTGGTTTAGCAAGTGTAGTTGAGCGGTGCATTTCTGTGGCCACACTTTGGAAAGCACTAATTTGTTTCAAACTCTTTGTTTCTGAAGTGAGGGGAGTAAGGTACAAAGAATGTGAATGCCTGACTTGAACCGAAACATTGCTGAAATATTTGGAACTTATGTCTCTTGGAGACATTCATTCCTTTGAGTAACTTAGTTTCTCTCCACCCCTCTGTGACAAGAGACAGAATTCTTAGGAAACATCAGGAAACACTTCTTATTTTCAATTTATGAACTAATAACAGGTGATGCAATGTATGATGGCCCTGGAATTTTCTTCCTTGTTATGGGAAGTTATTATCAGGCATTACCTTAAACTCAGAAAAATTCAATAAAAAACTAATTATTAATAACAAAACAGCTCCATAATATTCTTGACAATGGTGTATTTCCTGACTTCAATAGACATTTCTCAAAATAATATACACAATGACCAACAACTACACAATAAAGCTGCAATGACGTATCCTCTCAATCCAGAATGCCTGTTCAGAAAAAGACATACAATAGCAAATGCTGGGGAAGATGGAGGGAAGAAGCAGGTAAGAATGCAAATTAATATAGTCATGGTGAAAAACAGTATGATGGTTTCTCAAAGAACTAGAAAGAGAGCTGCCATAGGGTCTAGCAACCCCACTAATGGGTATATATCCAAGGGAAGTGAAATCAGCACACAGCACTGGCGCTTCCATCGCAGTGACATCAATGGTAATAGGAAGCAAATGGAATCTAGTTGTCCGTTGATGTATCAATGGATAAAGGATCTATTATTTGTATGCATATAATGTATATAATAGAATACAAGTCCAAAAGAAAGACATTAGCATTTAGGAAGCTTAAATGTAATGGAAAACACTGTGTTAAGAGATTAAGTCAAGTATACAGATCAGTGCTGGACACCCTCACTTACATATGGAAGTTCAACAACTGACCTTATAAAAGTAGGGTGTGGGATAACAGTCAGCAGACTTTGGGAGGGTATAGGAGAAGGGTGGATGGAGAAAGGGCAGTCAGCAGGTACAGAGTCAAGAGAGAGTAAAGAGGAGAAACAACTTTTAATGATCTGTATTGCCATAGGATTTTGTAGTTGACCACAGTAAAAAAGAATGCTAGATATTTCCAATACAAAGTCCAGTACATGTCTGAGGTGGTGGACACACTAGGTGCCCTGATCTGGTTGTTGCATATTGTACACAAACATCGAAGTGTTACATGAATGCATCAGATAGACTTGTTTCTCAGCTGCCTAGTTCCATGCTTTTCATGAGGAAACTGGTCTCTCTAATATGGAAGAGCCAGAATGATGCGTCTGTCTCCCAACCTTTTCTAGATCACAGATCTCTGAGAATCTGCTTTTGGAGCTCATGACAGCGAAGTTTTGGGGCCATACAAACAGCTGAGCGAGAAGAAACAAGATCAGTAAGCCCTAGTCAGGGAATGGCTTGGGCAGATCATGAAGAGCCCAGTACAGCTCCAGGATATTCAAGGCTGTTTGCAGTCACCCTGCTGACTCAAGATTTGTGATATCGGAGACACATAAGACCGATGTGTTCCTGTAAGGCCTATGCCCAGGCATGAAAGTTGAACTACTGAGAGAAAAAATAATCTGATTGAGCTAGTTCCTGCATTAGTTACACAGCCAGTAATCAATTATGTCAATCAGCTGTTCGCCTGTCACCATGGCACCTAGGTCCTGATCTGTCACATGTTATCAATCACCCTGGGCTATTCTCCAATAGGATGGAAGTACATGTCCACTGCTGGTCAGGGAAGGTCTGGAAAGCCCTTGCCGCTTGACCATCACAGAATCCCTTTTTAAAGACTGCTAATGATAACCTGTGAATCTGTTTCCCTTTCGTTGCACTCTAAAAATTGGGAGTGCATCCAAGGCCATAGAAATAAAATTAGTTAATCTTCCTCCAGAAGTAGCAAAAAGAAGGCGAAATAGCAATGTGCCACCTTTAAAAATGCAGGCAGTCCCAAAGTGGACCCAGACTTTCATTTATAGATTATTTTTCTAGGCTTCAAGACTAAGAGTGGGCATGAGGACATTACTGTCCTGGTGATGAATGTCCGATCCTGATCTTCAGGAGACCTGTGGTCTCATGTACCACCAGAGCTCAGGGCACGATGGATGATTCTGTACTGACGGACTTCCTTAATCCTGCAAAGCTCCAGAGAGTCGAGGCATGAGCCTGCCAAGAAAGCAAACACACTGGAGGTGTGAATTACTCTTATAATTAAATTATATATTCACATATAAATTTGTACATTGCAACAAAAATATAATAACTTGGAAGAATTTCTAAATAACACTCAAGAACATAATAAATATATTTTTAAAGTCATTAAACTAGCCGAGTTCATCAATATTTCTCAGCCGCTCTCTCCTGCATCTCGGTGGCTGACTACTTACTCCTCTTTGTTTTGAATCCCTGTTTCTTCCTGCTCCCCTTTAAAAAGTCTAACCAGTGGTCAGGTTTCTGCTTCAGCATCAGAGACTGTGAATTCCTAGACTAGTGCACAGAGCATCATATGCCTTTCCACAGTGTATGCTCTCTTCGCTATTTGTCAGCTCTACTGTGAAGACTCATTTGTGTCTTTCCAACATCTGGTCCCTGGCTCAGCATCCTGCTGTTTTACTGTGCTCACAGGCAGTAGAGATACTTAATGGCACTTCAGTGCCTTCTTGTCACTGTGCCTACCAACCTGCAGCCCCCTTCCCTACATCCCCGGCAACTGTAACATCTCACTTCTCCTCACTTTTCCTCTCTTAGCATCACACTGTAACTCTATTGGCTCAATACAAGCAGCACCTTTGACAGAGAACTCAAATGGGAAGCTCATAATGATCTTCCATCATACATTCATCCTCATGGCCCAAGAATGGTTATTCTCATTACCAAGTGTTTCCTCCCAACTTAGTATCTTCCACCCATGATTTCCTATTTCCACCCTTCAGAATCGCTTTTGTTTCGTTCCCAGTGAACCAGATTCAAAATCTATCAGGACCTCTAATTCATCTTGCTGACTTTATGAGATAACACTTTTCTCATTCCAAAGCCCACGGTTGGTCACATTAGTTCTTTTCTCATCCTCAACCTTACCTGCTTCCCTTCATCCTTTTCTAATGCTATCTCAGAAAACCTTATTCTGGGGACCATGCGTGTTTCTGGAGAAAATATCAGTCTTGGAAATAATAGTCACAATAGATGTGTAGAATCCAATGAGCTGTCAATGCCATTCAAAAATTCTATTTATTCTCAAAATTAACACCTGACCTTCGAACTCTATTTATTTTCAAGTCGACTTCCTATTGCAAACACCGGTCACCGATTATGCCAGAACCTGTGGACTTTCTTTTCCTGTGATCTCTCCTTGGTGTCACATGAGTTGCTCATGCAGCGCCTGCCTTTTGGTTTCACCATTATCCTCACATAGATACAATGTTCAGTGGCACATCTAGGACTTTCCTGGGAACTTTGGGTAAGTGGGACATTACAAAATTATTAACACAAGGTAGTTGACAATCTCTAGGACAAAACTTTAACCAGTGGAAGGAAGAGTGATAAGGGAAATTCTTGTTTCTCCATTGTGCCCCCTGAGTCTTCTGCAGTACTTCACAGGTTCTCCACAGATGGACCTCACACAACAGTCACCACAGAAATGCCCCTCTTCAAGAAGTTCCGCTTCTGCTCCTTCTCCATCTCTTTTCCTTTTTCACCATCTCTCGCTTCCTTGGAATTATGTCACACACAATTATAGAAACACACAAACACAGAAAGTACTAGAAATCAACTTTCTTGCCATAGGCTATTTGCAGAATAATCCAGGATAGGATATTGCTATCTTTCAGTAAGTTTTCTTGAAAAAAAAGACAACTTCCTTTTTTTTTTAGAAATAACAAATGCAACCAGGTGTGAAAATGTTCACCTTTCTCATACCACAGATGAAAACTGAATTATCTCCCTCCATGCTTAGCCATTGTTTGAGAGAGGAGGCTTCATTTTTTTTCAACTTGAGTCTAACTGGTTTCACGGTTTGGATCCTTCCTTGTGAAGGGTCATTCTTGGCAATTCTCTCCTCACTGACATCACTTGCTCTTTTTCCTATTGTTCCTTACCTAGAGGTTACAGATGTGCACAGATCTCTTATCTTATAAAAATTCTTCTCTAAAACATATTGCTCTTCGGTTCTTACTTTCCATTTACAAATGAAGAGTCATTAACACTCTCCCCCTTGCCCTTACATCCTTGAACATATTCCTCATATAGCCTCACTCAAGCAAAGGACGGCAATCATTTATATAGCCAATCAAGTCAAATGGCAAAAGGCTTGAATGTGTTGCCTTCTACCCACAATGCTCTTCTTTCAAATTCCACCTGTCAAACTTTTCTCCCTTAGGAGCTCATTTTAATGTCATCTTTCTTTTTAAATGCCATCTTGGATAAACCTTTCTTGATATGGAACATCTCTTAAGAAAACTTTCATTGATAACTTTCTCTATATCAGGCACCAGATAAAAGGAGATGAAAGCAGCCCACACAGAGGCAGAGCTCCCTCTCCTCAGGTACATATTTTCAAGTAATCACGAGACAAAAGAATATGGAAAGGTCATGGTCCTGAAAAGGTAGTTTATTTACCTTTGTTGATCTCTGAGGTGTTCTCAGGGGTCCACAGTAACAAAACTATTTTCATAAAAATACTAAAGCATCACTTGGCTTTCAACCTTGCTGGCATTTGTACTAATGATGCAAAAGTAATACCGGATAAAATTTCTTGGCATCTTAAAATGATCCAGAACCGTAGTGTTAAACCAGTCGCTGGAGTCTTCGCTGCTACCCACTTACAGTGAAATAAATGCCAGTTTCGCTTGAGAATGTCCTTGGTAAAGCAGTAAAAAGTGATTAATTTAAAATATCAGTCCTTGAGTGCTCAACTTTAATAGTCTATGTGGCAAAAAGAGAAATACAGTGTGCAGAGACTGTCTCTGCTGAAGATGAGGGAGCGTTATAAGATTCAGGAAGTTAATGAAACTCGGGGTTCAGAAACTCAGACTTGGGGGACTCAGAAAGTCATGAAGCTCAGTAGGCCCTCCCTAGAGTTATATTAGTAGTAAGTAATCCCTAGGATAGGAGAGACTTTGATAGGGCTGCCTGCAAATTGGCCAGGGCTTCCCTGAGATGTGCTTTTGGGGAGCTGTGGACTGTATGGGCTCTTTATATAGCTATCCAGTCACTCTGATCCTGTTGGCACACTCCATCTATGCTCCTGGGGTAGCTGCTGGAAACCCACTGAATTCCTGAACTAGATAAGGCTGTGCTGGGAGCCCAGGCTGGGATGAAGAGGCATTTGTTAATACCACCCCAGGAAAAGTCACACAACAAATGGTTAAGTCACAGAGCAAGTGTTTGTCTCTAAAGAAAAGTGCTTTTGCAATTTTTAAAGTTGTAAACAGGGTTAGCTTTCTTTTTGGGAAAAGCCAACTTTACTTTAAAAGGGAAGATTGATGAACAAGCAAAAGTCACTTAGGTTGTCAGTGATAACATTTAAGCTCTCAAGTAAAAAATTGGAATCTGGGAAGTATAACCCCTGTAAATTTGACAACTTGCTAATATCTGAGGCTTTAATATGAGATTGGTGGTGATATTAACAACATTTTGGCCCTACATAATGAAATTTGTCAGTGTTTGGAAGCTTAGTGGACCAAGATTTCTTTCTAATGTCCGATTCATGGACAAGAGATCCTTAAATTGAAAATAGAGCCGTGAATTTTGTTGTAGTAGAATACGAAAGTTTATTACAGTAGTTTCAGACGCCTGAACTGGCTAACCTTTAAAGAAGCCAAATCTTGGCAAATTTTGATGGTTTTATTAAAGAAGGAAATCAGCAATTATCTCAACAGGCTATTAAACTAGATTTCTTTGTTCCAAATATGTATGTGTGTGACCAGATTTTCTTCATATACACCAACTAAGGCAGCATAGTCACGGCAGATTGACCGCAGCATCAGACACGGAGCATGGCTGTCTTATAGCCGTCATGGAACCGATTCACCAAGTGCAAGTTAGCTCTAGTCTTCTCATGAATTATTTTTTTGTTTTAGAAATTATGGCCTGTTAAAAATAATTAAAAAGTAAACTAACACAGAGATATGAAAATAAATACGGGTTAGACATATTATTCTGCTTGCTGATCAGTAAAGGGATCAGGCAGATACACGAACAGTTCAAAACCGAGATCAATTCTAACTTAAACAGGAGGAAGGTGAAAAAAAATAAAATGTAAATGAAGGCAAATAGGTTTCCAGAATAATCTGAACCAGGTAAGACAATTTAAATGTTTATTGGTCGTCTGTAATTTACAAAATTGTGAAATGCCTCAAAGAAGAGAAAATCTAGCATTTGGCAACCCAGATGGGATATCGCTTAAAGAATTAGCAGTTTTTCACTGATGAAAATCTTCATAAAGAAGTTCCTTTGGGGCTGTGTAGTGCTTTAGGCTGAATCCAGGACTTCATGCATGCTGTCTCTACTTAGCATCAGAGCTTATTCCCAACCCTGCAAATTAATTTCTTTACAAAAAAAGAATATGGAATAGGATTTGGTTTTATTGTCTTAAGATATTGTAAATTGATACTTTAAAACTTTCTCATTTAAAGGAGTTCCGGTTAAGATCCAGCAATGATGGTGTACCAGAAACCAGAGAACTTGAACCAGACCTGTGACTCATAGCAATGAACATTTAACACTAAGACTTATGGGACAGTGGGTATTCTATATGATACAATGAAGCATCCATTGCCACCAGCATGAATGAAGAGGTGCTGGAGAAGCAGGAAACAAGGAGAAGCAAAGAGATTTTTCTGCTGTGGATTTCGTTTTGTTTTTGTTGTGGTCTTTTTGGTTTGTTTGCTTGATTTGTATTGTTTTTTTTTTGAGGTTTCTTGATTGCTTACTTTAATTTGTGGGAGAGGGCGTGGCAGGGATGAGGGGAAGATGGGGGAACTGAGAGGTGAACGGAATTGGGGTGCAAGATATGAAACTCTCAAATAGTCAATAAAGATGTTATAAAAAATTCTCATTTCAAAATTTTCTATGACTGATATATAAATACACACACATATGCCACATAAACAAAATTCTCTATAAGCTACAGCTTTTAGTAGTGTAAAAACATTCTATGACTGAAAGGCTTGTAAACACTGTGGTGAGGATGAAAACCCTTCTCACCAGCTGTGGATGTGTGTGGTCCCTTCTGTCCACATCTATCATTTGTTGATAGCTGGGGTGAGACCAAGTGTGTTTGCACTTTGTGTGTCTCCAATGGCACTAAGGCTGACTTTTTTTCTGTGTTTATTGGCCATTTTTATTTCGGCTTTTGAGAACTACCCGCTCATTTCTTTATCCTACTTATTGATTGGCATGTTTGGTTCCTTGCTGCTCAGTATCTTGAGTTCTTCCGTATTCTGAATATTAACCCTCAGTCAGATGGTTAGCTGGCAAAGATTTTCTACCATTCTTCACTCTGCCTCCTTTACTAGATTCACTGTTTTGTCCACTGTGTGGGAGGTTTTGAATTTTATGCAATCCCATTTTTCAGTTCTGGGGATTACTTCCTGAGTGACGAGAGTTCTATTCAGAAAGTCTTTGCCTATTCCTGTATCACACAGTGTTTTCTGACTTTATCTGCTAACAGTTTCAGAGTGTCTGGTCTTACACTAATGGTTTTGATTGATTTGGAGCCCAGTGAGAGTTGCAGATAAGTGTTCCAGTCTTCCACATGCGAATAGTCTATTTTCCCAGCAACATGTGTTGAACAAACTGCCTTCTCTCCAAGATGTGCTTTTGATACCGTTGTCAAAAACCAGAGGACTGTAGCCGTGCTATTGTATAGCAGGTTGTTTATTCTATTCCACTAGTCTGTACATCATTTTGTGCATGTGTCAGTACCATGCTGCTTTGTGACCACGGCCCTATAATGTAACTTGCAGTCAGTTATGGTGATCTACCCAGCATTATTCTCTTTGCTGAGCATTGCTTTGATCATATGTGGATTTTTCATGCTTCCAAGTGGATTTAATATCTTTTCCCGTTTCTGAAGAGTGGCATTGAAATTTCATGACAATCACATTGAATGTGTGTGTTGCTTTGGGTAGTAGAGTATTTTTACAGTATTAATTCTTCCAGTCCCTCAGTGTGGGAGATCTTTCCCTCATATATTTGCATCTTCAGTTTCTTTTTTCAGTGTTTAAAAATGTTTACTGTAAGGATCTTTCACTTATTCCTTGTTAGCTCTTATCTCTGTTGCTTCTTTTTGTGAATGAGATTGTTTTGTATTTTTCTCGGTGAGTCTATTATTGGCATATAAGATTACTGATTCTGTTATAATTTGGCAGGTTGGTTCTGTATTGTGTCTCTTTGCTGAAAGTGCCTATTAGCTTTAAGAGTTCCCTGGTAAGATCTGTAGGTTCTCTTATCTGTAGAATCAAGTTATCTGAAAATAAAGATACTTTGAATTCTTTTCCTATTTGTACCCTTGATTTCCTTCCCTAGTCTGTTTATTCCAGCTAGGATATCCAGCACTATACTAAACAAGAGTGGACAAATTGGGAACTTTTATCTTGTTCTTGAATTTAGTAGAATTTTTTTCATATTTAGTGACTAAATATGAAATACATTGACTAAAGACTTGTCACATAGGGTTTATTCCATTGAGATATGTTCCTTCTATTCTTAGTCTATCCATGGTTTTTATCCTGAAGGGATGTTGGGCTTTGTAGGGTTTTTCTATATTGAGATTATCATGTGACTTCTCTCTTTGTATCCATTTATGTAAAACATTTATTGATTTCCATATGTTGAACATCCCTGAATCTTGGGAATGAAACCAGTTTGATTTCATTGCAAATCTTTGATGTGATCTTGAATTTGGTTTGCATGTATTTATTGAGAGTTTTTGCTTATTTGTCATCAGAGATACTTGTATAAAAGTCTAGCCACTAGGGAAATCAGAAAGGAGATTCCACAAAAAAGCTAAAGACAGACCTACCATGTGATATAGCTATACCACTGCTAAGTATAAAGACTCCAAGTCCACATGCTACTGAGACGCTTACACATCAGTGTTTACTAGAAGGCCGTTCACAATAGCTATGTTATGGAACAGTCCAGGCGATCACAGAGGACTGGAAAAAGAATTTCATAGATAAACAATTGTACAGTGGAATCTCTTCAGCCATAAAGAACAAAGGTATGTCGTTTGCAGAAAAGTGGATACAAGTGGAGACAATCACTTTAAGTGAATTAAGCCAGTCTCAGAAAGATAAATATTGTGTGTTCTATCTCATCCATGTTTCTTATGTTTTATATAAATACATAGGATTCTGCATGTATATTTGAAGTAAAAGCAATTTTTTGCAATTTTATTTATTTGGAATAAAAGTATCAATTGAAGCAAATATGCCCAGGAGAGCAAGGAACAGAAGGAAGGAGTGAGAAAGAAGAGGGCAGAGGATGCTCAATGCATACAGTATATGCTTTATATACTTATGCCCTTCTGTGGTGTGATATAGTGAGCATGCTCAATATACATGGTATGCTTATCTGAATATGTCCTTCTGTGATATGATGTAGTACCATATGCAATAATTAGACACAATGAAGTATTTTTAAATCAAGAAATTAATTAACCCCTGTGACTATTTGCTTGCTGGATTTGAACTGGATCAAAGGTCAATTAATCCCATTTTCTCATCTAACTTTTCCCGCAGAGATCTGGGCACCCTTTAACACTGTATAGCTCTCTCCAGCACTGGCGTGGTGCCGTAACTAACCCATTTGAACTACACTAAATTGTCCAAAGCCACCATGGTTTGTGAGTCTACAAAAGATGCTGGTTAAAATGATTGCTGCTCTGGTCATTTTTCGCTAGTATAATGTTTTCCTGCTTCTCACCATCCCAATCCCTCTCCTTGCACCTCCGACTCATAACAATTTTTTTTCTCTTTCTTGACTTCATGTCTGCTGGAATCTGACTCTCTCAAAGTACAGCTCATCTGGCAGCAGCCGCTCATTCTCCACACCCCTCCAAGTCGGTAGGTAATGAGGGTACACTTCCTTCCCCCCAGTATTGCTTTTAATCCATAGTCCTCCTTTCTGAAGAAAACATGTCGCTTTGGAGCCTCCATCCTCTGTCCTCTACGCCATCATCACCACCTGCCCCTTATCTGCTCTAAGTTCCACAATCACGCCCTCTCTAGTTGTAGCCACACGTCATTCCTATGCCCTCGATCTCTTTCTCTCCACATCTTCCTTCAGCTTCTTTGTGGTCTTCACTTCTTCCCTCCTTCTGCTGCCACTCCCCACCATCTCCTGTGTCTCTGGTTGTGGGACGTGCTCTTTAGTCCCTCTGTGAAACTCTTCAAACCATCCGTGTCTTTTTCTGTCACCACTGCCTGGTAAACTGATTTTTCTGAAGTGAGACGGCCAGTTATCTTGAGGGAAACTTGGGAGAGAACCAGCTTCTAGATGAACCCATTATCCCTTTGTCCTTCTACCCAGGTCAGAGGACCTGTTAGGTCCACTCTGGACCTTCACCAGTTTCCCCTTCCCAGGCTTAGTTCAGGTCCCAGGGCAGACGCTCGTGCTCCAGCTCCCCAGCGCGGCACCAGCCTGTAGTGTGCCCTCGAGATCAACTGAGTTTTATACATCCCCAGTTGATTGCCTTTTCTTCTCTCTGTCTCAGAACTGTGAGTGCTACCCGTCACTCCAATGCCACCACAAATGCATTTTCTCTGACTCCATCAGTTTTCCAAGATTAATTTATGCAGCTTACAGTCAACTCTTTCCATTTTTTTTTTCATACCCATTAGGCCCTTCCTTCTACTAACTTCCTGGGCGTATCAGAATGTCCTTATCTTCCTCCCACCGGGCAGTGAGAGAATGCTGTCACATGTGATCTCGGTTTTTCTGCCATGGCTACCCACAGCTCCATCACCCGCATCTCTGACTCCTTCTCTTTGATCACTAAGTATCCCTTCCAAGGATAATCTCTGTTCCTTCAAGGAGTGTAGGAACTTGTTTGAAAGATGCAGCCTGCCTGTAGTGACCCCAGAGGGAAGGCTCAGGCAATCAATACCTCAATCTCACTTGTCTTCTGTCTTTCCCTGTCTCTTGCTAGTGCTTCTCGTTGATCGAAAATAATTAAAAGCCAGATGACAGGAGAGGCCATGGATAGAAACGATCTTTCAAGAACAGCACCAAGGGAAGAGGGGAAGAGCGGCCTCAGAAAGCCAAAAGGAAATGTCTAGCACGTCACTGGGCTTTGAAGGTGGGAACTGAGAAGGCTCTTTCAGCATTTTACAGTTCAGTGAAATTCACTCCCCTGTGCACACTTAGATTCTAACTAGTTAGGGTCAGGAGCAGTGGAGGGGAATGTACGGGACCTTGGTTGTTTATCAAATACTTCAGGTGTGAAGAAATGTCAGCATCCTTCCCACAGCATATGACAGAGAAGAGACACCACCCTGACTTAGACTTGCTTTGCCTATTGCCCACGTGACCGTCTACTAACAGGCATTCTGCAGTTATGTGCTACAACTCCCTATCCATAGTCAATTCCCAGTCTATGGGGATGCCCTACTTCTACACACGGAGGGTGTGTAGGACTTCACCATGTTTGAGAAGGAAGTTCAAGCAGCTGGTGAGTCAATGATTGCTTACCCGAGGGTTCTTTCTGGTATCATCTGGCCCCAATCACCTGTAGGAAGGAAATAGATTGCAATGTCTGATGGATGATAGGCTGAGAGAGACATGAAATAAATATGTCTGCCACATTTTCTATGCAGTTAGTTTAGCGCCTCCTAACTTCCTTGCTCTTGGTAGCATGCAGAAGTCCCAGTCACTGTAGCACAGAATTGTTTTGCTAATTAAGCATATTTGCTTCTCTATCATAGCAATGTTAATCTGTATCAGTCACTGTTTATGAGAAGTGAAACCAGGAATTTCTCCTTAGTGCTGAGCTTCATTACAAAAAAATATGCACGAGAGAGACGAAGGCCATACAGGCATGTTGTAGTTGATGGAGACAGTGATGCTCTCCTGATTAGAGGTGAGGTTGCACGAGGTAGGTTTGGGCCGGGGTCTCTGAGTTTGGACTACAAGAAGATCCATTTCAGCCAGGTCAAACCTGATGATGGGGAACAAAGTGACTCACAGCTAACGTGAACTGAGCCTCTCAGAAGACTTCACTGCCGTGCCTGGTTTTTCTAGCAAAAGATTCACCAATGGCTCCTAGGGCACTGCAAGCTGAGCCTCTGTCTGCTATTTTTAAACCAACCATTTATCACAACCACAGCTTTATTAAAAATGTTTCCTCTGCTCTTCGGAGAACAAATATGAAAATCCGGCTTCTGAAGATATCAGAAGCATTTGTTTTTGAAGTTGGCAGCACAGGCTACGAATGCTAGTCTGGGATGGATCTTCACTGCAGACTCCTATTTTTCTGAATGAGCTCTTCTCTCATCCACAAGAAACAATGAAATATTCAATGTGCTATGGAAAATTTAAAATATTTTGAAAGGGCTAAAGAAAGGAAACTGCACACCCTGGTTGGAAACCACTGCAGGGAGCCTTTCTGATGTCACAGAAGAAAAACTTGTGGGACCAGGGCCCTCTGGTCACCACATCTGTGTTCAGCTTCCTCACAGAGCCTGCAATGCCACAGTAGGTGACTGAAGTAGCTATTCAACCCCCAAGCTAAGATGAGAGATGGAGGGTTTTTGAGGCAATTGTCCAAGTCTGGCCAGGATCTTATCAAATTAGTTGCCCAAGGACAGCTAGTGAAGGAGTTAGCCAGCCAGTTTAGCTCGTTAGCTGCTTACAGTGAGAATTGGCTTAAAATTAGACAGGCCCCGGGGGATTCCAGTTCAACCATTTATTTGCTATGTATTTGAAAATGTCTTCTCCACTGAAATCTATTTTAATTCACACCAATTAAAATACATGTGTGTCCACCAGCAGCCTAGGGGATTGACTGTGACTGTTAATGTAAAGAGCAGGCATTTATCATAATAACAGAAGCAAGTACTTAAGTTGCACTTATACTACGCCTGCACTTAGGATTACTTCGTGCTAATTAATTTAATCCAGAGATAGCTTATGTAAAAGTTTCTATATTCATCATTAATTTACAAATTTTAAAATATTCCGAGAGTACAGCAAAGTCAAGTGGCTTGTCACATACAAGTTGTGCTTGTGGTGGTCCTGGATCACATCTCTAGACATCTGCTCTTCCTGAGGTTAAAGTCTCACAAAGATTAATCTTAATTTTTTTATTATCTACAATAACAGTTTGGTTTTATTTCCACAGAAAAGTCAGGGGAGATTATTAGTATTAATTTTGTGAGGATGTGACCCTATGGGATTTTGAGGGTATTTTTGACATAGATTGTCTTCCTTTCCCCATCTCAGAAATCCCATACACCGTGGACAGAAAGTATTTAGCTTATGCTCATCACATCCTAACAGAAGCCTGCTGATTTCATTATACTGATACACAATGGACAAACAACTGGGCTTTAGATATTTCAGATCTTTCTTAGGCGGTCCAGATTTGTAAAGCAGTTTTAGAGCTGAGGATTCACACAGACTGAAGATACAATCTCTGTCACACTGCCGACAGCAAGCTGAGGCACCAGTGGTCACCCACAGTCAATTCTGAGACATAGCTGAAGCACTGCCACTTTTGTAAGAGACAACAAATGGAACCGTGTTGGGCCAGGACTTTTTCATGTTTGTGGTCCTGAATGGATAGGTGTTTGTTGGTAAGAGTTATCAGTAAACGTATGTGACTGACCAAACGAATGAACTGAAAGCTACATCTAAAAATAACTTTGTGTGTAAATCAAAATTGAAATTCATGGAGAAATCTATCATTTTATAAACCTTAGGCAATGAAGGTTTTTTCTGTGATTGGATGTGTTCTGGCTTATCTATTTCATGTATTTATTATGATGAAGATTCCTTTTTCAATTGATTGTGTTGTTTGACAATTCTGATTACAAAGTGATCTCTCTCTCTCTCTCTCTCTCTCTCTCTCTCTCATACACACACACACACACACACACACACACACACACACACCTTTCTACAATTCCTACCAGTCCTCTTCCCTGGTTATTGACTTCTGGTTTTCTTCCGCGACACATTTGAATTTGGCCAGGGCCATCTGTGTGACCATTGAATCGAAACTATCCATTGGTGCCTGGTGGGTAGTGGATACACATCTGAAGACAATGATTTCCTCTCTCCCTGAATCTATTAGTGCCAAATAGTTCAGCTGTGAAAGCTAGGGGCCCCTGAGCCTTTCCTCCATCTATGCCTGTTGGCAAGTCCATTCATATAAAGATCTCGTCAGGCATCTGAAGCTGCTGCGAGTTCATCATTTCAATGGCTGTATCTCTCCCCAAAGATGACATTTTGCAGTCCTTCTCCCAATCATCCACATTTTATGTTCCTTCCATTCCATCTGCCTCTGTATTGCCTAAACTTTAGAATGTATGGTATAAATATATTGACTGCTACTTATTCTTAGCACCTAATATCCATGAATTTCTGAATTCACGACCATTCACTGGAAAATGTAGCTTCTCTGATTAAGGCTAAAAGTAGCAGTTGTCTGTGGATGTAAATGTAAGTACTTAGAAGGCAGGTTGAAACTGTCAATCTCACTGAACAACAGTGTTTAGTCCCACTCCCATCCAGGGTTATGCTCTCTTTTGTCATTGATTTTCCTGAACCAGGCTTGTAGTTATATGCCTGGATTCCTGTCTGGGGAAGGGTCCAATTAGAGAATATTTGCTAATGCCCATGACAGAGTGCCCGTATTGTACAAGCAAGCATATCTTTCCTAGATTCTTCTCTTAGATTGTAAGATTCCGAGCTAGATATGAACCTGGGTACTTTTTATTCCCCTTGTAACCTTTACTGAATTTCCTGATACTGTAAAAGGTATCAGACAAGGATGGAGCTTTTGGCTCTATTACAGCTTCATTTCTCTACATTCTGCTCCCAAAAGCTGTGATATCTTCTGCCAGAGGCTCTTTGTAGTAAGGGTGGATTGTTGGTTCCCAGCCACACAGCTAGCTTAGACCCAAAATAATCACACAGAAACTATATTATTTAAAACACTGCTTGGCCCTTTAGCTCTAGCTTCTTATTGATTAACTCTTACATCTTAATTTAACCCATCTTTATTAATCTGTGTATTGCCATGTGGCAGTGGCTTGCCAGTTAAAGTTTCAGCATGTCTTATTCTGGCAGCGGCTCTATGGCATCTCTCTGACTCTGCTTCTTCCTCCCAGCATTCAGTCCAGTTTTCCCCACCTACCTAAGTTCTGCCCTATCATTAGGCCAAGGCAGTTTCTTTATTCATTAACCAATAAAAGCAACACATAGACAGAAGAGTCTCCCACACTAGCTCTTATCTACTTTCAGCAGGTACTCAAAAGCAATGGCATGTTTATAATGTTTGGGGAGAATTTGGGGCCTCCCTGACCAAATAAATAAATAAATAAATAAATAAATTCTTACAAGATAATATTCTTTTCATATGACTTTTTCATTCCCCTTTGTTTTGGTTGACCATTCTATACACCTCCTCATCTCCTTTATACTCCCACCTCATCCCTGTGTAAACCTTTTTACTTCTACTCTCCTTCTCTGCTTCCATGTTACTTACTTGTTACTATCACCCATTCCTTAAGGCATCACTCCCTCAGTGATCTCTTCCTAGTTTTTTTGGTATCTATAAGTACTCCAAATTGATCGCACAAAATAAATTGACTTATATATACACAGGAGAATGTAGTGTTTGTCTTTCTTTGCTTGAATCACCTCACTAAATATAATTTTTCCAGCTCCATCTGTTTATCAGTTTACCTGCAAATTTTATTTTCTTCAGAGGAAAAGAAATTTCCATGTGTATGTGTGCCACATTTTTATTGTCCATTCATCAGTTGATGAGCGCCTAGGCTAATTTTATTATCTAGCTATTGTGACCATAGTAATGAACACAGATGAGCAAGTTACCTCTGTCATAGGATACAGAATCTTCTCAGTATGCCCAGGTGGACAACAACTGGATAATCCTAAGCAGAAATAACAGTGCTTCAGGTACTTTCATACCCGTGTTCAAGTTATACTATAGAATTATAGTGATAAAAACAACATGGTCCTGGCAAAAGGCAGGCAAGTAGGTCAGCAGGACAGAATATAAGACCTAGGTTTAAATCCTTGCAACTATAGAAGCTTCGTTTTGATGAATGTGCCAAAACTTTACAGCATCTTCTACCAATAATTTTAGGAAAACTGGATATCTGCACACAGAATTAAACTAGAAATTTTTGTCTCACCCTGCACAAAAATAAACTCCAATTGGATCAAAGTCCCAACCTCTGAAACTGGATGGGAGAGAATGTAGGGAGTGTGCTGTAGCATGCAGACCAGCAAATGATAAATGGTGCCTCATGAAACTAAGAGGTTTCTGTGCAGCAAGGAAAATATTTAATCAAGTAAAGAAGCAGCCTACAGAATAAAGAAAATCCTTGGCTTAGTAATTCCACAGAGGATTACTATTTAGAATAGAAAAAGAACTTAAAAGAAACAAAACATAAAGAACACAAATAAGCCAATTCTAAAATTTGAGCTACAATTCAGAAAAAAGAATTCTCAAAATAAAAAAAAGAAGGCTCACAAACACTTTAAGACGTATTCAGCATCACTAGCCATCAGTGAGATGCAAATGAGAACTTCTTTGAGATCCTAGCTCACCCCAGTCAGAAAGGCCATTGTCAGGAAACAGACCAACAAGCAGTACTGGTGAAGATGTGGGGGAAAAGCAATCCCTATTCACGTGAGAGTGCAAACTAGTGCAACCACTCGGCAAAGTGTAGCGATTCCCCAAGGACTAGAAATGATGACGTTTCTTAAAGTGGGTAAAAGAGTAGTGATGATGCTGCACACATTCCTGAACACTAAGGAGGACAATGAGGAGGCTCCCCATCTGTTCCATTTGGTTTGTTTTCCCTGTGGCATCTACCTGTGATTTGTGGGCAGTGATCCAACAGGCATCAGGCATCACCTGTAACTGATTTTCTGTTTAACATAAAAACTTAACTGAATATAAATACCTCCATTCTGCCACTTGCCACCTCCTTTTCTACCTCCAACACCCAACTTCAACAGACTTCATAGCTGCATTCAAATCAGTTTAGTGTATCGAGACTACAAAACCATAGGGAATGGAATTCTCCAAATGTCTAAGTGTAATCTATATAAGCATGTATCAGAAGAGATAGGAGTATGATCAAATGGAGTAATGATTTAATTAAATTCTTAAATGAGGTTTATCCAGAGTACAGCCTAATAGTGGTTTTGTATCTTTCCAGTTATGGTTAATATTGCAAACAACAGATCAGCTTTATGATGGCTATTCTCAGTTGTCAACTTGACTACATCTGTAATTAACTAAAATCCAAATGGTTGGGTAAGCCTGTGAGGATTTTTTCTTAATTAAATCATTAAAAGTAAGAAGACCAACTTTTAATCTGAATCTCTTGAGGTGGGAAGAACTACCTTTAATCATGCCTTCTTCTGGCGGCTTATGTAAAGGACGTGGGAAAAGGACGTTTGCTCTCTTTTTGCCTCCTTACTCTTGCTCTTTCTAGTAAGTCCTGGCATTAGAGCATATGTCTTCAGGATTCTGGTGTATACTGAAGGCCAGCTGAGACATACAGCCTTGTCTACTGGATTCTTGAATCTTCTATTGGTAGACAGCCAGAGCTGTACTAGCTGAGCCACAGCTTTTAAGCCATTGCCATTCTAATAAATCATCTGTGTGTGTGTGTGTGTGTGTGTGTGTGTGTGTGTGTGTGTGTGTGTGTTTGGAGGGAAGTTCAGTGTTTATTCTATCCATTACATTCCTCTAGAGAACCCTGACTAAGACAAACACTCAAAGCACACAGGCACAGTGGCCCTTGAAGAGGGTAGATGGTGCTTTATGATTTTCAATTTGTAGGAGATAGAATCTCCTTAAAGACAAATCTCTGTGCATGTTTATGAGGTCTCCAAATTAGACTGAGGTTGCAAGACCTACCCTAACTCCTGGACTAAATTAAAAGGAGAAAGTGAAATGAGTTCCTTCACTACTCTGTTTCCTGACTACAGAGGCATCATAACCAGTTGGTTCAGCCTCTTGGTGCTGTGCCTTCCCTGCAACGGTGGACCCTCAAACTGTAAGCCAAAAGAAGCTCTTCTTTATGCTGTCTTTGGAATTTCCTGCTTCGTGGAAAAGTCTGCCAGATACTATAGGCCTGTAGGCTGAAAATGGGTGCCCCAATGTTACAGATAAACTTTAGGTGACCATCCAGGCAGCAAGATTCTCTGTAATTTCTAGAGTTTTAGAAGTTGCTTACAATGTAATTCCTGTTAATTTAGGTAATATTATATTTTTCTGGAGTCTTTGATGGAGTTGAAGAATAGATAGTTATAGTTTTCCTTAGTTATGATAAAAGAGAGGTATAAATATTGTAAGTGCAAGCCAGGCGGTGGTGGTGCATGCCTTTAATCCCAGCACTTGGGAGGCAGAGGCAGGTGGATCTCTGTGAGTTCGAGGCCAGCCTGGTCTAGAAGAGCTAGTTCCAGGACAGGAACCAAAATTTACGGAGAAACCCTGTCTCGGAAAATCAAAAAAAATATTGTAAGTGCAAGTCTTGTTTAATACCTGTTTTGTTATATGTAATTTTACTATGTTAAAGTTAACACCTTCTTTTTATTTAAACAGAAAAGGGGAAATGGTGTGGGAAGTCCTCCTGTCTATGTGTCACTTTAATTGGTTAATGAATATATCTGTTTAAGCCAGTGGCTTAGCAGAATACAGCAAGGCAGGAGTTCCAAGCAGATAGAAGAGGAGAGAGTAGGCAGAGTCACGGAGAAGCCATGTAACTCAGCCAGAGACAGACATAGGATGAAACTTTACCCAGTAAGCCACAGTCACACGGCAATATACAGATTAATAGAAATGGGTTAATTTAAGATATAAGAGTAAGCCAGAAATACACTTAAGCCATCTGTCTCTGTGTCTGTCTCTCTGTCTCTCTGTCTCTCTGTCTCCTACTTGTGGATATGGTTGTAAGGTCTCAGCTACTTCTCCAGCATCATTCCTACCCACCTGCTGCCATGTTCCCAACCATGATGGTCATGGACTCACCCTTTAAAATACAAGCCCAATAAATTCTTTCTTCTATGAGTTGCATGGTCATGCTGTCCCTTCATAGCAATAGGAATTGTAACTAAGACAAAGGTCTAAAGACAAATGGGTGTAAAAGACATAGTGCAGAAAAACTGTGTGAGAGTCTGCAGTGGGAAGTGCACTCACAAGCATATCAAGGCTAACAGTCCCAGGACAGATGAAAGATGAAATGAGAAAAGAGGTCAATAAGGAACACTGTAAATACTGATTGCCCCAATTGCCACTTTACCCCACTAGAACATGATTTCCAGAACCCTTCCTAAAATATTTTTGAACAAATTGGGAAAAATCATAACCTCTTTTAAAAGTCTTTTGACTCCTCTGGGAAAGAAAGTTTTTCCTCATGGTGACATTTGGTAGCATTCAACTCATCAACCATAAAACTCGCCTTTGAATTCACCCCAACCTCCTGTGTAGCCTGCCAGGTGCACTTTTCAGTCAAGAAAAAAGCAAGGGAGGGGAAAAACCCTTCCTATCCATCAGAGGAAGAAGCTCGTGTCCTTTCTTCATTATACATGGAATATCATAGGAGACACAAATACATAAGAAAAGTAGTCTTATGAAAGAGAAAGACTACAAATTTCACAGAAAATTGGGATAATTATGGAAACAGAAAAGGACTCTCAAAATTTCTCCAGCACCTCAAAGAGATTTGAAAATACATTAAACCCACAAAGCAAAATCAAATTGCTGTGAAATGGGAACACAGAACAAGAGAGTCTACAAATGAAGAATAATTGCTTAAAGATAAAACAGGAAATCTAAAAAAAAAATACAGAAAGCTATGGGAACATTGAAAGATACATTGAGCATAGAGGCTTACTCTAAAATGCCACCTTCTACCTAACGAGGATCCGAGAGAAATGGGTCTTAATAAAAACTAGTGTGTGCTAGCTTGCTAGCCTAGAAGAGCAGAGCTCCAAAGGCAACCTGGCCTAACACATAGGTATGAAGTGTGAAGTCAATGAGCAGATGGCATTGCTTCCCATTTAGATAGATTGCTTTCTTCCTTATTCCTCTGCTTGTGGAGGCATCACTCTAACCTCTGCCCTCTGCTCAGCCATGTGATCAGCTGATGTCTATTTCTATGTCTAGGTTTCTTTTTGTTATAAGAGAAATGGATTAGAGGCCATACTCCACTCATCATTTGCAGAGGCCTTGTTTCCAAAAATATCCACAAGTACTGGAGGCCGGGATTCCAAAAACTTTTGTGGAAAAGGTTACTAACCACAACAGGGTGAAAATTCCTTTAAAAAGAATAGAAAAATGTCCCAAGAATTTAATAGACACAAGTCATTGAACTAAAAGAGCATCTTTGCATAATTTCAAAACAGGAAGATTAACTAACATCTCCAAGCTTCCAGAAAGGATAAAATGTGACTTCAAGAGAACAAGAATTCGACTGTCACAAAAACTGTCAAATTGGGTATTAGAAATCAGGGACCATAAGCTTTGAAAATTTAAGGGAATTTTTAACCTCTCATTCTTTCTTTTTAATTGAGGTATCACACACATGGCAATGGACACACATTGTATAATCCATACAGACCAACATGTATGTTATTTCTGTCACCCGTAGAGTGTTCTCCAATACTGCCCTGCTGATCCTCAGCAATGTCCTTCTGCCTAAGTAATGTCTTCCATCACCTGTTCTATTCATAAACCTTAGTATCTAAATTTGATGGTATAGTATATACTCTTTATATCTTGTATGTTTGCACAGCTGTTGGGTAGTTTTATAGCTTGTTATTTTCAGTTGCTGAGTAGGATGAGTTTGAGGAGGGTACCAACACCTTCATGTTTACAGGACAGAGCAGGTCAAGATCCTGAGTGACACTGATGGAGAGTAAAGGAGGAAAGTTAGAAATGTGTCCCGTGGAGATGGAACCAGGTTTTTGTTGTTGCTGTTGTTTGTTTGTTTGTTTTTGTTTTTGCTTTTTTGTTTACAGTTGTGGTAGATTTTATTTGTTGGTATATTTCTGGCAAATAGAACAGTATTTGGACATAACTTGCCGTAATGCCAACTTGCTGGATGAAACATATGCTCAGTTATACATGATAGTTACAAAAAAGAAAATCTGTTGCTTAATATTTGACTGAGATATCTTTGTTCCCTCCTTCAGAAATACTAGGTGTGGGGTTCCTGACCTTTCCTTAATTCTAAGAAAGACATATTCATGTCTCTCATTCCAGTCTCTGCTCACTGTGTCTTCTTTTCTTAGTTTGGCTCAGTTTCAACAACTAGATTTCAATGAGGTTGTTGTGAAGAGCTGGCCCAGGAGCCACTGAATTTACTTCTCCTCCTGGTTTTAATGATGTGGGGGAGTTGGGCTATGTCAAGTGATCTGCATGCATCTGCTACAAGAAGAAGATCTGTCACATATGCAGAGAGAGACTTTAGACACATGATATTCAAAAGCTTTGTTCAGTTAATTGAAGCAAACAGAAGGTAACATTGGGTAAAGGATTTTATTATTAGGTCATGGGCCTGCCACTTGCAATGTTCATCACTCTAAGAGACCAGATCAAAAGCCTGGAGAAATCAGACCACCTCTCCCTATAGTTTATCTTATCTCCTGAGACAAAAAACTAACAACCCCTACCCTGAGCACAAAGGAGTCTGTGTGGGAAACCAAGTCCAGTTCTCAAAAGGCCCAAGTGCCAGAATATTCCTTTTTCAGGCGATATCTCTGAAAGCCTGGTATCCTACCATGATATCTATGGGCTATCTGTTTTCTCTGTCAATTTAAGCCATCTATCCCCATGTTCTCATGATACCTATGGGCTATCTGTCCTATTCTGTCAATTTAAGCCATCTCCCTCCATGTTCTCATGATATCTATAATATTCTCCTATAACAGGGTGCCATCATATTGCCTCTGTTGTCCCTACTACGTTCTCCCACCCTAAGGTCCAATCAGGGCCCATGATCTGGGCTTTCTGTCCTAATAAAAACCCATTTCTAAAGGGTAATTTTGTATCAGCTCTTTTATCAAACTTACAACTCTAATTTCTAACATTTAGTAGTTCAGTCAAGAAATAAGGAAATGCCTTGAAAATTTCAACTTTACCATGCTCACTTCTTTAATTCTGACTTATGGTGGAAGCTCTTGCTGTGTTGACTTTAGGAACTGGCTCACATGGGCAAAGCCCTGGAAAGAGTCAGGAGTAAAACAGAATGCTTAGGTGGAAAATCTCTGAGACATTCCTCTGAGATTACAGAGGAAGGAATTGGGAGTGCAGAGATATTTACAGACATGGTTGAGATCCAAACGCTAACAATGCTGAAAGTAACCGTCAGAACCTCCAATCCTTGCCAAGTGCCCTTTACACAGAAACCACTTCTCCCCATCTTTGGGATGTCTAGCCATGGATGGCCAATGGTAATGACTTGATTTTATTGACCCATTTGACAAAGCATGATTTTGCCATCTACATGAAGAACCTGTGACTAAATAGTATCTGTAATGGGAAACTAGAAGGATGTATACCAAGGGGAGGATGGGCAGGAAGCAAGAAACTGAGGCAGGACTGTTGATGGATGACTTACCCCATGCAGAGTAGGAGGCTCCCTGGGTTTTGTTTACTCAGTGTGCACCTTGTGAATTCATTCCTAGGTTAGGAAATCTAACTTAAGGTAGGAATCATTACTGATAGTCTAATATATATAAAGCATCTAATTCCATCTAGAAATTCATGTCAAAAGGTTATTTAGAATGTATCCATTTCACTATATTCACAACTTTTTCTTTTAAATCAGACTTTATTTAAGGAATAAAGGTGCCCATATGAGGCAGAAGTTTGTAGCAAAATCTGCTGCTGTTCGCCATAGAATGTTAGAAAGGTGACCAGGCTTGCCTAAGGGGAGGAATAGGCTCAATCAGTGGCAGGAAATGGGAAGGACAGACATATATTTCTTTTCTTTCTTTTTTCTTTTCTTTTTTTTTTTTTTTTGAGACAGGGTTTCTCCGTAGCTTTTTGGTTCCTGTCCTGGAACTAGCTCTTGTAGACCAGGCTGGCCTCGAGCTCACAGACATCTGCCTGCCTCTGCCTCCCGAGTGCTGGGATTAAAGACGTGCACCACCACTGCCCGGCCAGACATATATTTCAAAATACCTCATTGGCATATCATGTTTTAGATCATATGCATGAAATATTTATTCAAAAATTATAAACATTTTTTTACCTTTTAAATTTGATTGTATGTGTGTGTGCTTGTGTGTGTATGTGTATGTATGGAATGCAGGCTCTTGATGGCCCCTCTGCGACTTTGTGTTTTATTTTTCTTAGCTTTCAGTAGTGTGTGAGGCCCCAGACAGAAAACTGCACTTCGTTACAGGCAGACTGCCCTGATAAACTTTCTTCTTTCCCATGTTTTTTCAATAAAACCTGGCTTCATACTTCACCGTCTCCACTCCCAATTCATAGAAATGCCAAAATTGCCTTCATGTTTCCAACTATAAAGTCAACAAGGCCAGCAAAAAAAGGAAGTTGTCTGCTTCCCAGTTCCTGCTTTTGCTGTGGATTTTTAAAACATGAAGCTTTTAATAAGCCTGCTGCATGCAGTATTTCATTTCCTTTCGACGAGACGCTACCTCACGATGTCCACACGCCCTTCCCATTACTAACAGCAGCAGCCACACCACACATAACCTACCCAGGGTGGCATCCCACTCCACGTGAAAGTCCATGTTCGAAGAAAAGAGATATAGTAATTAGAGTTTCGGTGGACCTTGTAGAAGCTTCTCTTTAGAACAGAAAAGCTATGGATTTATGTGATGTTAGCACAGGCTTCTGTCTCTGCAGCATCTACACGGACTGGAGGGGATTTTGAGCTCTGGGACTCAGCTCCTTCTCCTACACTTTTCCCTTTTTTGCTCTCAGTGTTTGGACTCCATGCTTCTCTCTCCAACAACAAATAGCTCGTCTTCTTCTTCTTGGAACATATATGAAATTTAGAGATGGGCCTCTACCTCCTTTGGATACTGGGGTTTTATTAAGTGTTAGGTAGAATGGTTAGAATATTTTGAGACAACTTTCAAGTCAAGGAAGTAAGTTGGCATTTTGCAATCTACACGGAGAGTCTGAATAGGCAAAAGCTAAAATAATAGTTCTGAGAACTACAGGATACACTAAAATTGCTCATTGGGGACATCCACAGAGGAGCGCGCCTTTAATTTATTGTTCTAGTCACATCTTTCCTCTGTTTGCATGGGCAGGAACTGGGCTGCACACTACTTGCCTGTCTTAGTTAGGGTTTCTATTGCTGTGCTAAAACACTGTTACCCAAAACAACTTGGGGTCAGGGAGTTGTTATTTCAGGTCACAACTCCATCTCTGAGGGAAGTCAGGTAAGAACTCAAGGCAGGAGCCTGTAATCAGAAGCTGAAGTAGGGGCCATAGAAGGGTGTTGCTTATTAGCTTTCTCTCCATGCTTGCTCAGTCTGTTTTCTTAGCTCCATGCACCACCCACAATGGTCTGGGTCTTCCCCCATCAATCACTAATAGGAAAATGCTTTCAAAATCATGCTTTCAGATCAATGTTATGTCAGTATTTGCACTTTGGTTCCTTCTCAGAGAGCTCTAGTTTATGTCAGGAGAGAGAGAGAGAGATTAATCAAGCTATTTTCTTACACCCAGAACCACTCTGAAACATGAGCTGTAGTTTTCCTGTCACAATCGCATGTTCCCAAATAACCAGTAGCCAAAATACTGACTAGGAGACTTAATATAAATTATAAATGCTTGGCTGATAATGCCGTCTTGTTACTACCTAACTCTTAAATTTAAATTAACCCATATTTCTTATCTATGCTTTGCCACATGGCTCATGGTTTTTAACCTCATTTTCTATACAACCTGCTTTCTCAGTGGCTAGTTGGTGTCCCTCCGACTCTGGCCTTTTCCTATCATTCCCATAGTTCAGTTATTCCGACTATAACTCCAGCCTGGCTACCGGCCAATCAGTGTTTTATTAAGCCAATTACAGTGACAAATATTTACAGTGTACAAGATGATTATTCTACAGCAGGGGGCAAAGAAAACCATCAATATTTGTCTGGTTCTGCTCCCCTCCCTACTTCAGAGGAAAGAGAATTTGGAAAGTATGGGGCTGGTTGGATGAACAAAGATACTGTAGGGGGCTGGTACTCATTAGGTATTCTTTAGGCCTTTGGAATATATCAGGGTTGGTATAAGACCTTTGGCTAGATAAGTCTTAATTGTGGTTCTTTAAAATAAGCAGCAGAGTAGAAAGTTCAGGATATGAAGAGGCCTGATAATTATCCTAGCAGGTCCTATTTCTTGAATGGAGGAACTTCTGCCCATGACATTCTTGCCCTCATTTCTGTGTTTCCTAAACCCCACTAAGGAGATGTGGACTGATCCTTTTCAAGAGGAGAGAGGTTTTAACAACAATCTCTGTGTGCTCCAAAGTTAGCATGAGTGAGGACAGCAGCTTTTGGTCTGCCAGTTTTGGTTTGTTTTGCTTCTTTGAGGTACAGGGATAGTAAATATGTTAAGACAGAAATGATTAGCAATGCTATAAAAATATTTGGACTGTTTTTAAATGTCTTCCCCAGGTAAGCCTTTCTCTCACTCTTAGTAACATTGTAGTAATTAGGGCGGCGGGGCTGCGTCCCCAGCACCCCGGCTGCCCACATGGCTAGCTTACGCTCCGAAATAACAACACACAAACTGTATTCATTTAAACACTGCTTGGCCCTTTAGCTCTAGCACTTACAGGCTAATTCTCACATCCCGATCAACCCATCTCTAATAATCTGTGAGCACCGGTCTTACCGGGAAAGATTCAGCATGTCTAACCTGGCGGCTTGCTTCATCGCGTGCGTCTGCCCGGGAGAGCAGAGCATGGCATCTCTCTGAGGCGTCTGCTCCCAGGAGGAGAGCTGTGGAGTCTGTCCTGGAAATAGCTCTTGTAGACCAGGCTGGTCTCGAACTCACAGAGATCCGCCTGCCTCTGCCTCCCGAGTGCTGGGATTAAACATCTTTAAGCAAAAACAAAGACTTGGCTTGTACAAAAAAATACCTCAAGAGTTTCAAGACATCTGTATTTTATATAGGAGTGTGAGACTCATCTTTCCAGAAAAGGTGCAGGCGGATCTCATACATACTTCAGTATAAAGGATAAACATTGTAATTCACCAATCCTATTTGTTTCTCAAAAAGGGGGATAATAATTTTATATCAAGTACCCATATTTTACAGACTATGAATGTTATTGACTTTAAAAATTACAATTGTTTTATGGATTGCTAAAAAAGTGCTGTTGGTAAAATTTACATAACACTTCACTCTCGCTCAGTTTTATTTCCTACTTATTGAGAGAAATATTTTAGACTTATTTAGGCTCAGAATTTTATGATACAGCAATGGGTACTTCACTAAAATGGGAAAACATGACAAATTAAATTGATAAAGATATTCTTAAAACACTCCCATATCCCAACTGTTTCATTCAAAATTTTCACCTCAGTGCAGCTAATGTTGATTTTCCACATCTGCTACGGTGCCATGGATGCTGAAAACTGCTGCATTTCATTAAAACATGCCACCATCACCTTCTTCAGCAATCTATCCAACTACCTGCCTCCTATGGCTGTGCATAGATCAAGTCCTGGCTGCTGCTTCGTCAACAAGAACTGTTAGACACCCCATTGCTGAAGGGAAAAGCAACCATGTCTTAGAACTGACATTTTGTCCCATACATCATGATTTGCAAAGATCCTTCCATATTCCTCTCACAATCAGAGGAAGGCCTTTATTAATCTTTAGCATTTAAGTTTTGATACCCTAATGCAACTGTAAGACTTGTTGGCATATCTAACAATTCATGCATGTGCCCGGGCATACAACACATTTATTAAAAGTCAATCTTTCCCCAGATACAATGAAAGAAACTGGTAATGCAAATACAGTTAATGTAAAATTTGACCTTTAAAAAATTCCAGCAAAAGTGGGCAATAGATTTAAATTCACAGTGACAACAGGCATCATCAATGAAACAATGTTGACATGTACTGGGCATTGGCTACAAGAATACTGTTTTGATTTGCTGGGCTGAGCAAGCAGTACAGCTGTAGTTGATGCAGGTCATAGACAGCATCTTGGGGTAGGGGTCAGGTTATTTTCCTTCACAGCAGGTCTCAGGCATTCCCAACCATATTGACTTGTGTACAGATTTGTTATAACCACGACTTCCCTCTTTGGCTGGTCTGTTATGGTAGAAAGTGCAGAAATGCCCATCTCTTTTATAGACCTTTCAAGGCTAAAGAGCTATATTCTTAAATAAAAGGTTGGTTGCAATAAGAGCAAACCACAGATACCAGAGAAGAGGCTGGAAACGTGGGTGGGTGACTTACAACAGAGCCGAGCTAGGTGTGCCCCTGACCTCCAAAGCACTCAGCCATAGCGCCAGGAGTGGCAGCATTATCCCAGGAGTATATGATATGGCTGGTACTCAAGGAATAATGTGAACCTTTCAAGGCAAGCATATCACCATGACTAGGTAGGTGCCAACATCATCTTTACAGTGAGATTCCTTCAATAAGTTTAAGGTAAAACAGATTTTTTTTTTCTGGTTCCAATTATTTTACTAAAGGATTCCCAAAAAAAATTTTTTTTTCAGAAAGAACTGAGGTTTCTAGGTTCAGTTACTAGTGGTGGGGGTTAGAGAGGGCTTTGACTTGGATCTAATCTTTCCAATTTCAAATTTCCTAAGCAGTGCATTGGTGCACAGTGGTAAGATTCCTCTTCCCTTAACTTAATCAGCTTCTGACCCTGAGAAGACAGAATTTTGTCTCACCTCCGTTTCCCCAGTGTTGGTTCGATATAAAATGTCTCCCATAGCCTTGTGGAATTGGACACTCTGTATCACATGGTTTGGGGAGGATATGGAACTTTCAGTATGTGGAGTCTTGCTGAAAGAAGAAGGGCACTAGGGGTGGGTGTGGAGGATTCATAGCATGGCCCCACTTCTGGTTCTCTTTCTCTGCCTCCTTTGTGCAGGTGTAGTGTCGTCAGTCTGCATCCTGGATTCCAGGCTGACCTTGCACACTTGCTGTCCTGAGTTCCCCATTATGATGAGCTAGATCTCCTCTGGAACATAAACCTAAACTCCACTAATTTGCCTTTGTAAGGATATCTTTTCCATGGGGAAGAGGATTGGCCAATTCAGCTATCCAGGGGCATGGAGGAGGAGGTGATGACAGAGGCTGTTTGTTTATTCTCGGCCACTTAGACCCAAAATAATCACACAGAAACTATATTATTTGCAATACTGTTTGGCCAATAGCTTAAGTGTACTGCTTGCTAGCTCTTACATCCTAAATTACCCCATCTTCATTAATCTGTACATCACCACAAGGTCTTGGCCTACAGGTAAAGTTTTGGTGGACTCCGGTAGAGGCATCTGTCTCCTGTGGTGGCTACATGGCTTCTCTCTGACTCTGCCTACTATCTCTCTCTCTCTCTCTCTCTCTCTCTCTCTCTCTCTCTCTCTCTCTCTCTCCACACACACACACACACACACACACACACACACACACACACACATCCATCTTCCAGCCTGGCTATATTCTGTTAAGTTATTTGCAAAAGTACCTTCTTTATTAACCGATAAAAGCAACACACATACAGAAGGATCCCACACCCAAAATGTATGAAAGGAAGGATGGAGGACTTGAGCTCAGTGTTTACTCAACACACTTCCCAGGGGTTGGGACCCTGCACTGCATAGAGAACAGTCGAATGGCAGCGGCAAGTCTTTGCTCTTGTTTATAATAGTACAAACCTTGCTCACAGTTTCTCCTTCCTGAGTTTTTCTCAAGCTACACAACCACCAGGCAGGGCTCTTGACTCATCCTTCAGGGGCAGGCTGTCCCTACCCATTGCTTTCTCTACCTCTCTGCACTGTTCTCCTTCATGTCAGCAGACAGCCTCCTATCAGCTAGCTTCTGGCGAGAGTGGGACTGGGCACAGGCATGGTGGTAAGTGCTTGACTTCATTTTCACTTCTTTGTCAACTCTAGGTGTCTTTCAGGAGATGGGAAATGATAAAAGCTGAGACCTTCTTGAAGCGTCTTAGTTTTAGTTTTGCTGGAGATGTTTTACTAGAAGTCCTGATTAGTAGGTATTTTCTTGATTTAGTTCTTTTAGCTTTAACTCTTGCAAGATAGAAGAGGCAAGAAATAGAATTTGAGCCTTTAATCACAAATTCAAATCTGATCACTTAAAACAGCTCCATTTGCGACCTATAATAGTTATTCAATCAACTGGTCAGTATTTAGTAAATATTTGGTTGTCAAAAATAAATAAACAATGTCTTGGCAGATGTGATCATTTATGCAACTGTGGAAGAGTTATGGGTTGAACGACCATTCTATAATTGATTTTGAAGTCCAGTCCACAAAAGGGATTCAATGCCTTCCATGATAAATTTATTCAAAAGCCTATCTTTGAGGGAAGCATAGGACTTAGGGATAACTTAGTTTTTTCATTTATCTAAATAGCATAATGCCAAACAACCTTCTAAATATGCATGTTTTTGCCCATAGACAAGCCCTTAGTCAGAGAACCCTCTTTGCTGTGAGCTGTAATGAAGTCAGAGGATTCCATCAGCACAAGGTACTGCAAATAAGAGACTATTGAAGGCTCAGCCCTAAACTCCTCCAAGATTTTGGGGAACACTGCAGAAGATGAGGAAGAAAGGCCGTGAGAGTCATAAAATAGGGACAAGGGCTACAATACAGTCAGTGCAACTGCAAGCAAGCTCTCAACACTGAATGACTGTGCTAGGTCGTCAAAAGAATGAGCCCATCGATAATCAGGCAAGGATGAAGAAAAATCTTGGGGGGCAGTTGTTATTCCTCACTGCTAAACTATTTTCTGTAGATGGATTCAGGGAAAGGAAGAGTTGTTGCCTTCAGTTGTATACCCACTAGCAACCTCACTAGAATCTAGATTCACTAGATTCCCAACCCAACGGTCACACGCAAAGCTTTGGCTAATAAATGGGATGCAAAGCAAAACCCAAACTCATGAATCTGGTATTGGGACAGGTAGGAACCTGAGAAACGAGGTAGAGGTTGAAGGGGGATAACAGAGAGTGTAGGGAACTGAGTGAATTATACACACATAGCATCTGCAGTATGTGTGTTTATGTGAAATTGTCAAAGAATTGATCTAATGTTTTACAAAAACCTGCTGCTTGCTCGTCATTACTGTGCTTCTTCATGTGCAGAGCCCTTTAGTTTTCTGTATTTCTGGTCAATTAGCCCACCTTATCCTAGAAACTGCAAATTGCCCCTTCGCCTGTGCTAATTCCATTTGCAGGCAAAGCAGCTGCCCTTCTAAAGCCTTCTGCAGTATTAGAAGACATTTTCGTTCAGAGGATTCCAAGATCAACCAACAGGGCATCTTCCTGCCTTTTGACAGTTTGTTTGGAAGGACGTTTGCTAGGGTAATGTGGCATGAAAATAAAATTAGGACCATCGGAAATGCTTGCAAGCTAAAGAGGCAGAGACGGCAGAGTCGAAAGGAGGCAATGAGACACGGCAGTTCTGAAGACAGCTTTTGTGGCACCGTTGTCAAATGCCAGGTAGTGAGACACGCCCCTGCTGGAGAACAGTTGCATCTGGTCAGAACTGCTGGCACATGGGACTTTTCTAGTTTGTGACTATTATTTCTTACATCAAAGTCCTTTCTTTTACAGAGAGCATTTTTGCGGCTTACGAAGAAGCGAGTGTTTTTGCCTTATGACAATGTTTTTAGAAGAGGGCTAAAATGTTTCTTTAATTAAAAACAATAGTTTGAGTGGACATTTTCAAGTTGAAATGTCCCTTAGTGATCTGAAGTGCCTACGTGAAGTTGTTTGACCAAATTACTGTTCCCAAGAATTGACAATCAATGTGGTCTACAAGCAATAATTTTAGCTATTTGTCTAGGCAATAGTATTTGATTAATTCAGCTCAATTGTGTACTTCTGACCAGTTATTTCACATAGTATATATTAAACATCAGTTAAAGGAAACGACTCATAGACCTATAAAATCTTATCTAAACATCCAGCATAACTGGTTAATTTGTTCTTGGATCCTCTCATTTCTATAACTAAGTTGCTGGGCAATCTTAGGGTGAGAGAGGTCTCTTCTTGTTATAATTCTTTCCTTACCTTTTTCTCAGTGCTTGTTTTACATGGGAAAGGAAGGCTGTGCTTAGCAGTCCAGCCAATCAGCTGCAACCACGATATCAGTTCCCTTTACCCCAAACACTCATTTCCATTCTTCATATTTTGTTGGCTCTGGTTTTGTACTAACAACAGTATACAGAGAAAAAAATTCTATGTGCATGAAACAACTTCTGTCAGAGGCCCTTCCTCATCCCTAGCCTAGAGCATTAGCAAGGAATCTCTGCCACACTTTGAAAGGTCGGTCATTTTATCAAAGGAAAACAGCACAGCTCTGACTCATACTAGTTGTGTATGCTGGTTTGAGCCTACATTCTTTGAAATTTCACTTACTCATAACTAGTAACTTATGAAAAGCCTGCATGTGGTGCTCATTTGCAAATCACGGCAGACAGCCGCCTAGAAAGTCTATGGAATGATTGAAACTTTTCTCATTAAACAGCGTTGGCCAATGGTAACCAGTGGAGTATTGTGGGATTGCTGGTATGTGACTTACAAGGCCAGATAATAAATGTCATCTAGATAACCTCTGGTTACTCAATTAGGAAGCAGTCAGGACCACGTACTAAAGATGGTTTAGGCGCTGTCTGCAAATGTCCATGCTTAAGTAACACACGGAAGAACTGATTGAGTGTCCAGTCTTGAACTAAAACCCCAGGCCTAGTCAGCTCTTCAGATCCTCGCCAATCATATTTATACAACAAGCTCACGAAGGCCCTCATCAGCAGACACTCCACCAAGCCACTTTGCAGTCCCTTAGAGACTGTGAAGAAAATGGAGCTGTTTTACGTTGTCATATTTTAGTGATAATTTATTAGGCAGTAGTAGAAAATTGATTCACAGCCCCAAATATAGTGCCTACTAATTTTTTAGCCAACTACTCATGTGTGAGAAAGAAAATAATGTTCTTTAGTCTTCTATAATTCAATTTAATCTTGATTTTAAATTCTATTTAGTCTGATGATGGGGGAAAACACCTTAATCAATGCTGGGATGAGTCAGTAACTTCAGATTTTAAATCGCTTAGGATTTTTTTTCCTCACTCCTCGTTTGCATAAGCACAGCATATATAATTAGGGAGAGGTGGTAACTCACCTATCACCATGATGTGAGGAATGCATGAAAGTATCTGTAGCATTTTAATCCAACCTCAGCAGACTCCACTAAAACAGCATAGGAAAAACATGGCTGTGGGTATATTACTAATAAGGGAAATAAAGACCGACTTCCAATATTTTTTCTAGGTCAGTGCTTTTCACTGTTTTATCAGCTCTAAAATTTCATTAAAATCCAGGGGAATTGTACAGGGCATAGAACAAGCCAATAAAGTCCCACTTAAAATTCTATGGCTTCTTGTGGAGTTAGAAGGCCAATTTTAATTTAAATGTGTGGATCCTTTGAAAGCTCTTTCCTCTGCCATATGTGAATGGCTGCCCAGGAAGGTTTATTAACATCCAAAGCTAATTCAGAGGTGGGAAAGGCAAAGGAAGCTGTTCTAACATGAGTTGATTCTTTCAAAGGAAGGCATGTGTGGAGGAATTTACACTGAATGCCATTACTACTTAAATTTATTTTTTATAGTATTTTTTATCTTTTTGGAGTAACTGCCACTGACCTGTCCTAGAATCTGGCAGAAATGAGTGCGTTTTATAAGTGACAAAACCTGTCAGTAATAGAACTGTGGCTTGTTAGCTCCCAGGACGGGAGTTACCATGTAGCAAATCACAGTTTTAAATGGGTATAGCACAGGACTTGGGAATAGCTTCATCTATGGCTGACAGCCAGGGTGAGCCATAAAGTCTCACATCTCTTCCTATGGTGCAGCTCAGAAACAGAGAGCGCACACACCTCCGCTACACTGCCTTGGAAGGCGTTCTTTTCGATTCCTAGCCTTTGTCTCATGTCAGACTAGAATTTTAATGGCTTTCATCACGTCTTATGTTCAATTATATCTCCAGGTTTGGACCATTTTATCAAAAGTAACAGCCTGAGACGCTTCCCTGCTGCACAGTTCCCCTTTTATTTTTATCACAGCAAAGCAATTCACTTGTTAGCTTCTATAATTCTCATATAAGCTGAAGGATGAAATCAATACATCGAGAGGACAATAATGAGAGAAACCTGATCCTTTCCTCAGAGAGAAACTTTTATGGTTCATTTGCCCTACCTAGTCTTCTTGCTATTAATTTTAGGATTATAATTACCCCTTCATTCAGTTTGTAGATGCCTCTATATTTTTCTAAAATATATACACACATATACATACATACATGCACACAGAGTTATTTGCCTATTGTGAAGTTGTTTTATCATTTCATTTGATTGACTCTGGTGCACTTTTTAGGATGTGAAATCATGTAATAAGGGGATATCATAGCATATTACACAATCTAATGACAGCTGGAATGATAACATCAAGTCGCAAGATAATGATCGAACCAAGGAGAAGTAAAAAAGACCATGTTATAGAAAAGACTGTAACTAAGGTTTTAAAATAAGATGATGTCACACATAAAACCAGTTCAGAAAACAAATAGAAATTCTGATGTTCAAGGCAGGGTGAGAAGCTGAAATGACGAGGATAGAGTGTAATCACCCTCATAACAAGTGACAATTGTAAATTGCAGGGAGTGACAATTATCTTGTTTCTTTGAATTTCCACCGGAGTGTTGGGGGATCTCCATGAAATGTAATCTTAAGGTATTCTACTCAAAGTCAAGAAATTCAACTCTGAACAAGGACATCCTGTTCCCTAAAATAATCTCCCAAGGTCTCCCAGGATTGCAGAAATGTTTCCTGATTCGGGCATGTTCTTGTTGCTCACCAGTGGCACAGGGAGTGTCTAGAAGCAGGTAGGAGGACAACAGCTGTGCGGTGTGATAGACTCCAAGGTCACAAAAGCTTTGCACTTTTCTTCTGGACCATAGTCTTAGAGTGGAACTTCTCAGTAGAGAGGACGCCCAGCCTATCCTGTTTCTTCGCTGTCAGTATCAAAAGTATTGTGAATGTCTATGTACTATTGTCCCTATGAAAATACTATAGACAACAAACAGTATGAGCTATGAACAATAGATAGAACCTTGGGAAATCTAGACTCATGCATTATTTACAAGCATAATACTGTCTCCAAAGCATAGGTGCAAAGAGCCTAAGGAAAAGAATGATAAAATCAGAGGCAGTTGGGGCACAGACAGACACAGCTGATTTCTCCCTGGCATTCAAAGGGTGATGTAGCATAAGATATTATAAGTATAATTAACCACATCACTAAGTTAATGGAAAGGATAATCCAATTAATACAATACCTATTCACTCCAAAAATAAGTGATTTGTTAATAGAAGAAAATATCATGTATGGGGTGTTTTATTGACTTGTTCATTGTCAATTATACAAACTAAGGGTTTCACTAAGACATTCAGTACATGCATACAATACACTTCCATCATTTTCCTATTCTCTCTTCTCTTTTCACATCTTAAATAGTTCCTTTTATACTTTCTTCTCCATTTTTATTCCCTTAAATTCCACATATAAGAGAAAATATGCAATAGTTCTTTGTGAGACTAGCTGATTGCTCTTAAAATGATCTCAGCTGTATCCATTTTTTGCAAATGATATAATTCATTCTTTATAGCTGAATAAAACTCCACTGTGTATATGCCACATTTTCTTTATTCCTCCATTCCTGAGATATGTCTGAGCTGTTCCCCAAACTGTGGTTGTTATGAAGACTATACCAGTAAACATGGGCATATTGTCAACTCTTCTGTAACCTGACTGACATCTTTACTATTTTTACAGCCACCTTGGCTGTCAACTTGACATACCTGAGAAGAAGGAACCTTAAGTAAGGATTTGCCTCCATCAGATTGACTTATGGCAAGTGTAGGGACATTTTCTTGATTGTCAATTGATGTAGGAGGGCTCAGCCCATTGTGGGCAGCTGGACACATTAGACCAAGCAAGCCAGTAAGCAGCATCCTTTATCAGACTCTGCTTTGTTTCCTGACTCTAGGCTCTTGTTTTGAGTTCCAGCCTCAGCATCCCTTGATGATAGACTATAACCTGTAAGATGTAATAATCCTTTTCCTCCCCAAGTTGCTTTTGCTCAGTGTTTTATCACAGTAACAGAAACTAAACCAGAACAAGTATGTACCTACGGATAACACAGATGGATCAGATGGTAGGTTTATTTTAAAATGTTCAGGGAACTCCTGTACAGATTGCCATAGCAGCTTGACTAGTTTATGTCCCTACAACAGAACCTAGGTTTTCCTTTTCTTTGCACATCTTCACTGGCATTTGATGTCTTGGGATTTCTTGTTGGCAGCCTTTCTGATTAGGGTAAGGCGAAATCTCAATGTCCTTCCTAATTTTGCAATTACATTTTAATTATTTTAGTTTGTATACAAAATAATGATTTCATTATAACATTTTATCCATATATGTCATTGTATTGGTCATATTCACTCCTCCATTACTCTCCCTCATCCCTCTCCCTCCTCACTGCCTTCTTCCCTATGGATCATTCCTCAGTCGCTGGCCTGTCTGCATCCATGTCACATGCATTTACATATGCACATGTGCATGCACAAGCTCTCATTTACCATGTCACACTTGTACACATACACACGTTCATGTGTGTACTCTCACCATTTCACATGTGTATACATACACACATTCATGCATATGCTGTCGCTCACTATGTCACATGAGTATGCAAACACACACATGCATACACATGTTATCACACACATATACACTTTAATACAGATTTCATATATGAGAGAAAACATGCTATTTGCTTTTCTGAGTCTAGATTGCTTCTCTTAACAAGATAATCAACAGAGGACATTGCTTTCACATACTTCTCGACCCTGGAAAATTAAAAATCAAAGTGGTGAGACCTTGTTTCCCAGTCCTTTTTCTGTATCCTCTCATGGTCAAGGGTTTTGTGTCTGCCTCATTTATAAGAAAACAATCTCACTCATGAGGACTCAATCCCAAAGTTCTCACGACTTCCCAAAGACTTCAGCTCTTAATATTCTACCCTTGTGGATAAGGATTCTATTTCAACATATAAATTTGGAGGGTCATATAAACAATCAGAATACAACTGAACTATTTAGACATAGAAGAAAAAGCTGATATATTTGCATATATTAAAGGCAAAAACTTTTCATCCTTCAAACATCAAAATATAAAAATGAAAAGCCAAGCAAGAAAAAGGTGAGAAAGTATTTTCAACCAATACAACTAATGCATAAGAAAAGGAACACATAAGAGGGGAGAAGATCTGGAGACAGTTCAGCAGACAAGAATACTGGTTGTTCTACCCAGAGGACCCAGGTTCAAGTCCTAGCATCCATTTGATAGCTCACAACAATCTGTAACTCCAGTCCTAAGGTTCTGACTTTCTCTCATAGCTCCTGGCAACACTACACACATGCCATGCACAGACATACATATAGGCAAAATACCCATAAGCATGAAATAAAATGATTTTTGAAATTTTAGAAAAGGAAAGAAAGTCATGTAAACAAAGAGGTTAGTGAACAATTTAACAAAGTATTTCCTATAAGAGGAAAGGCGCAAGCAACAGACCTACAAGGTGGCTGATTTTAAGCAGAAAAAAATCAAAGAAAACAATATTTTTCATCTACTAAATTGGGAAAATCTGAAAAATCAAGTGCTGTCAAAACTGAATTAACATTATATGTATATACCCATTGTCTAGAGGAATTTAAACTAATGTGAACCCTGCATCAGTTTGTCATCCCTGTCCCCTGAAGAAATTCATGAACGTATGTGCCCTGCCTTAAGTAGAAGAGTGCTCAGAGTGAGGAGATTAAATCACCCAAGTCTTTACATAGGGAGGAAGGAACAGAACTGGACATATTCTTACAGTGGAATGTTATACTATGAGATGATTCGTGACTCTTAAAAACATAATGGTAAGTGGAGAAAAGCAATTTCCTGACTACTACATACATTATGAATCTGTGTTATAATCAACCAACCCAAACAAAAGGATGAAGACTTTGAAAAGGGCACACCTCATACAATTCCATCTATGCAATATTCAGTCAAAGACAAAAGTAAAGGGTCAAAAGATCAGTGACTTCCAGGGTATGGGGCAGAAAGGGATAAATACACAGAATCTGGCCAGTTTGATTTTAGGACAATCAAACTGCTCTGTAGATTGCACTGGTGGGTGGGTGTGTCATAAAAATCCATAGCATGTGCAAGGAGAAAGCCCGATGTGAACTCCGCACTTGGTGATAAAGTGTGTTAAAGCCGTTGCTGCCTGTGGATTGTAAGGATGCCTATGCACAGTCAGCTCAGGCGCACACAGGAAGTCCCAGTACCTTTCGATTCTTTGCAACAAACCTAAATCCAATCAAAAGGGAGAGCAGGAAGAGTAAGGGGAGGAGGAGGCTGAGGAGGAAGAAGGGAAGACGTTGTTGTTTTTGTAAATGAGAGAAAATGAAGAAAGATTTAAAAGGAAAACAAAAGAAGCCAATATTGGGTTCTACTCTGCTTGCCCCGGCAGAATTTAGAATAGTAATACCGCAGTAGCACACAGTTCTTTGATAAAGGAAGGCTTGGCCAGTCCAGTCACTTCTCAAATTTAAAAGGCACTCTCATATGTGGTTCTGAAAAGATTGCACTGATGAGCCTTTCTTAGGGGAAAAATATCTACTCAATATCAAAACCCATTCAACTGGAGATAAAGCAAAGAATCCAGATATTGGGAAGTCATTGTAATACAAACAGAAACCAACAACAGAGGCGATTGCAGTCACAAAACAGGAGGTAATTGCTCTAAACCCTGACCCTCCCCACATATAAAAAAAGGACTAAAAAGAAAATCAACAATGATGGGTGTTAGAGAAGAGGGTAGCTTTCTATTATTCTTTGTGTTTTATTTTTATTTTTTTTAAATTTTTTAATTTATTTATTTATTAAAGATTTCTGTCTCTTCCCCGCCACCGCCTCCCATTTCCCTCCCCCTCCCCCAATTAAGTCCCCCCCCCCGCCTCAGCCCGAAAAGCAATCAGGGTTCTCTGTCCTGTGGGAAGTCCAAGGAACCCCCACCTCCATCCAGGTCTAGTAAGTTGAGCATCCAAACTGCCTAGGCTCCCACAAAGCCAGTGCGTGCAGTAGGATCAGAAACCCATTGCCATTGTTCTTGAGTTCTCAGTAGTCGGAAATAGAAAACACTATCCTGAGTGAGGTAAGCCAGACCCAAAATGAGGAACATGGGATGTACTCACTCATATTTGGTCTCTAGCCATAAACCAAGGACATTGAGCCTATAATTAGTGATCCTAGAGAAGCTAAATAAGGAGAACCCAAAGAAAAACATATAGGCATCCTCCTGAATATTAACCTTCAGCAAGCGATGAAAGGAGACAGAGACAGAGACCCATATTCTTTGTGTTTTAAAGGAGAGCAACCTATGTCAAAAATGAAACGACTACGAAGATGAGTTATACACACATACACGCCCATAAACGTTCACACATGCACATAAAACATACTTGAGTCATGGTGGTTTTGATGCTGCAATTTCTTATTTAAGAGACTTTTGTAAATCAATACCTTGGATGGTCAAGAAATATTTTTGTGAAAAATCAACAAGTCTCTTTTTTACTCCTTTTTTCTTTGTCTATCAAAGAAATCTAATCACTTTCCATCCATTATCCCATTTTTACAATCAGTGTTCCTCTTTCCCTTTTAATGTCTGTAATTCTCTGTCTGTGTAGCTGATCACTGGGCAAACTGGCAACACCCGCTAGAGGCTTTTGAGATGGTTTGTTGCTTTATTTAGATCTTTCACTGGTCTTTGAATTATTTATAATGTACTTCATTCTTAAAATGAAAAAAAACCAAGACCCTCATAATAACATTATTTTTGTTAAGGGGAGAAATGAGATGTTTGAAGGATCTTCAATCCAGTAAATGGATTTAATGTCATCCATGGCATGACATCCTTGAGCAGAAGAATTCTATCTATACTGTATTTATGTCCTCATGTGCTCAGACACATGGCCGATGCTAAGTAAATGCTTCATAAGTAAAATTCCACACTAAGCTTCTATTTTTCCTTTAGATTTAAAAAAATTTGAAAAAAAAATCTAAGAAATTATCATCAATTACTTCTCTAAGATTCCATTTGGACTGCACTGGCTGTGTCTTCAAAGAATGCCTTCAACACCGAGTGCTGGAGAATTTATATGGGATCTTCTCTCAGGTAACTTCATGAATTTTTGCTAATTCATTTGATTTATATTTTTAGAGCAACTTCAAATGGCAGATGTATTTCTTTGTGTCTGTGGTGGCCAAAAAGAGTATCCCTAACCTGACACCGTTTACATTTCAATAGGAGCACACCTACAGGAAGAAAATACATATGCCCTTTCAGATGACAGTAAAGTATGAAAAGATAACATATGTAAGAGGAGAAAATGACAAGATAGGTGGCTTCTGGTGTTCTTGGGAGATGCCCCTTTGGTAGCGTGGCATTAGAGCTGAAGCCATGAGTGACCTTTAAGAGTAAGGTAGGTGGGTATCTTGGGGAGGAACCTGCAGAAGAAATATTCACTTAGTGGAAAGTGCAGAGATGAAGCAAAGACCCTAGCCTGAATAGATGAGTGGAATGGCCATTTAATGAGATGAGAACAAAAGCAGGGTGAGAGGGGTAGGTAGGCATGTATGGGAAATCAAGGCATTGGTTTCAGATGTGTTTAGTTTGAGACGCCCATTAGGCGGCATAAGTTAAGGGCTGGGTGAACAATTCCCAGAGAGTCTGGAGGCCAAGGTCTGTGTGAAATGAAAGGTTGGGTGTATGAGGGTGCACGCTTGACTAAATTTAACAATGTATAAGTTAAATAGGATGCTTCCTGTTAGCAGAGCAGTACAAATCCCTCCACATCAAATAGTCCATTGCTTTGAAATATAAAATATATCTCAAAAACCAGTTTTCTTTCAAAGCAACTTGTCTGTCCAATCTGTGTGCAGGAAGCCAAACTTGTGGGTTGTCTTTGTGAGTAGCCATGACAAAGAGCAAAGCAGGGCTTCTTGGGGATTTTGCAGAATGGAGGTGTAGCGCTTGCCTTGCCGAGCCTTGTGTTCGCTGGCCCGACTGTGCACAGTATCCCTCCCAGAACTTCAGGATAATTTCTTTTCAGTGAAAAGGCACTGCGGGTTAAGAGTCATTCTGTGCCTGGGCCTGGGGCTTTGACGGGAAGCCTTGCTCCTGCAGTGGGTTTTCAATGAAGTTAACAGGATGTTCTTCCAATTAGGAAATGGCAGCCGAGTGCAGGGCAAACTGTGCCCAGGCTCAACAGCTATTGTACCAGGAGACCACTCTGTGGCCTCTCTCCTGTGATCTTATCATTCTCAAATGCCAGTGTTCCCTGTTGATGATCCACGAAGCCATCTCACAGCCTGGACCCAGCCTTCCTATGGCTCTGACTCCTGCTCCTGGCCAATGCTGGGATTGTGGGATCAATGGGTTTCAGTTTCACTGTGGTGCATCATGACACAGTTAATTTTGAGTGAAAGCTGCTTTGAGTCTTGATGAAGAGAATGAGTATGCCTCACAAAAGTGTAGGGATGTGCATGGCAGAAAATTTCACCACGGGGCCGCCTGTTGTCTCCCGGTGCTAAGCTGACATAATCAAGAAGTTATACAATTAACTAACGAGGAGAATTTATAAGCAAAATCCAAGCAAAAACAAGTCTCACATTTGACTCAGTTGTAATTCCAGTCTCATTTTTTATGACCAGGGGCAAACAAAAATCTTCCCTCTATGGCTTTGATTAACTCTTAAAACATAACTTTTCATAATTCTCTTTGTTGCTGGTACCGGCACACACTCAGCCACCCACTTTGCTCCACATCATCCCATACTTCAAAACTGAAACCTTTCATTAGTTTTCAGAAAGAAAAGAGTCATTTCAGAAATAGCTGGTGGGTTTCATCAACTTACTGAAGATTTAAAAGAAAACAAGAAAGGACCCAGTGTGTGTCCCACCAGCTTTACCCCAAAGACTGGCTTCCCTATAGATCTGGGCAACCACCATCCTCTGTGCAAACTCACCCCCAAAAATCTTATCAACATTTAAACCCCAAGAGGAGGTAACTTTGTCCTTAATTGAAAAGCTAAAACCAGATGCCAAAAAATATAATTTTCCCCATCATTACATCAGATTAGAATTAAATTTCTATTTTTTTGAAAATCTTACTTCCATGAGAGGAAGATTTATATAAAAATTGTTTTCATGGTTTTGTGCTGTATCCAAAGTTTAAAATCATGGATTCTATAGTGTGCTCATGAGCATAGGTGTCACGTATCTACTGGATTGTAGACTGGGTCTGCTCCTTTGTTTTCCCAGAAGCCCTGACCTGAATAATCAAACAGAAACTATATTAATTACAACACTGTTTGGTCTATTAGCTCAGGATTCTTATTAACTAACTCTTACCTCTTAAAGTAACCAATTTCTATTTATCTGTGTATTGCCACGAGGTTTTGGCCTACCAGTAAGGTTATGGTGGTGGTAGTGTCTTTCTCCTTTGGCAGTTACATGGTGTCTCTCTAACTCTGCCCACTCTCTCTCTTTTTCTCTGTTTGAATTTCCCTCCTGGTTTTACTCTGCTAAGCCATTGGCCCAAACAGCTTTATTCATTAACCAATAAAGCAACACATATACAGAAAGAGATCCTACATCACTGGACTGGGTCTCAATCTGGGAAGGACTCTATAGGATAACTGGATGTGCTTTCAAAAATCTTAGTGACCAGGCTCAAGTTTAAATAGAAATAAAATTTTGGAGAATGTGACTCAGTCAGTAGCATTCTTTGTAGCTCCCCAGGTGATTCTTATGTCCAGTCAAAGAAATGATCCATTGTATTGGTTCTTTATAAGTTATCTGAACAGAAGCAAGAAAAAGAAACTAAATGGGAATTTCGTATTTGTCCATATGACCTTTGAATATGAGGGAGAATGTGTGGAATCAGGGCAGACCCAATACAAAAATATGTTGGTAAGAAATATGCATATATAATTAGGGCCAAGAAGCTCTTCTGTCCAGTGTGGACATTACAGCACTTTCGTTGAAGTATTTTTATCTCCTAAACTTCAGACTGACAAGGACTTCTTAGTGTTTCAGTATTAAGAGAAACAGCCTTCAAGAAGTGACTGAGTCATGAGATGCCACCCTTAGAAATGTTACAGACTTAAGGAGACATTTGCCACCTTCCCTCCCTCCATCCCTTCTGTAACATGAGGCAAAGGACTTCCCTTGGGACAACCTGACAACAAGACATCATCTTGACAGCAGAGGGTCTGAATGACTTAACCTTGGAGTACCCAGATGCCAGAACTGTGAGAAATAAGGTTATGTTATTTGCCAGTTATCTAGTTTGTGGTATTGATCACTGTTGCAAAGAAAGACTAAAGTAGGGCTCTGGCTAAAATTAAAATCACTCAGTTTTATAAACCTGTAGGGTAGAAGGGGCAGGCACAATTTTTTGGCCAAACCATGTGATCATCACAGTTAGAATTTGGCTAGGCTAGGTAATCCGCACCTTTACTTTGTTAGCTTCTTTCCTTCTCCCTTCATTCCTTCCTTCTTTCATTTCTTCCTTCTTTTCTCTGTCCCTCCTTCTCTCTCTGTCTGTTTCTTTTTTTTCTCTATTTCTCTTTCTTTTATCTGTCATCAAATTCTTCAAACCTGATGGAATCTCTTCTGTCCTCCCAAGCAAATCATCATATATGTTAACAAGTGAATAATTACCACAACAAATACATTTATTCTTTTAATTCATCTTAATCTGTTCAGCATATCTATGGGCATTTTGATAGCTATTCATGTATTTTCTGTCTGAGAACCCTCTCTCTACCTCACAGAGCAACATAAAGGAATAATTTCTCGTTATATCATGAGCCTGTTAAATAAAACCCCAACAACACAAATTTAGAAGGAAAATAATAACTATAACAGGCTATTGTTGCCCCTCCCATGCAAGCACTGTAAAAGTCCAAAAAATGTTTAGTTTTTAAGGTGCAGGGAAAAGCGTCAATGCTGAAGTGCATAGGCAGAGGCTGCTCGTTTGTTTCCTGGCTGCCCAGATGCAAAATAATCACACAGAAACTGTATTAATTAAAACACTGCTTGGCCAATCATTTAGGCATATTGCTAACTAGTTCTTATATCTTAAATTAACCCATCTCTATTAGTCTATACATCATCATGAGGTCATGGCCTACCAGCAAGGGTCTGACAGGTTCCCGTTGGCGTCTTTCTCCTTCAGCGGCTACTTAGCATCTTTCTGTTTCTGCCTACTCTCTCCTCTTCTATCTGCTTGGAATTCCCACCTTGCCCTACTCTGCGCTGCAATAGGCCCAAAACAGATTTTTTATTAACCAATGGTATTCACAGCATACAGAGGGGAATCCCACAACAGAAATGATGGGTTTGTATCGTCTATTGATATGAATTAATGACAGCTAGTATTTATCTCCCCAATTCAAACTAACCTCATGCTACTTCAACTAACTTCATGCTACTTCCTCCAGATTCTGTACTCATTCCAGGTGTGTGTGATAGTTACCACAATCACCCTAGCCTCATTAGACTTGATCTTTAAGAGCACTCTGGAAGCATTTTAGATGCTTTTCCTAGGTATCTTGCTGTACTTGTAAGAAACCTGTGACACAGTCACCCACCATCAGGATCTTATCAGAACCCTGTGTAAATCTCCACATTTTGTGACTTGCACATTTAGGCAGCCATGCTTTCAGAAACCTTCCCTTGCTCTACAGTGCTACAGGTTCTCATATTGCAGCCTACACATGACTGAGATGTGCCTGAGGGATCCTGCTTTGAAGGCTGAGCATTTAATTTTCCCTGGCAATCAGGAAGGCCAGCTGTCCTCGGTTGGTGGGAGTAACTTCACCCAAGCTTAGACTACAATCTCAGAGGCAGCCCACATCCAGTTATTGTAATAGGTGTGGCCACAGAGGTCTAGACAGCTATCTCTCACCTCAGAACAACTACAAAGAACGATTCCAGCATAAGAATTTCCCATGGTGTAGCTGAGGTAACCTTGACAACTATCATGCCCATTAGGTTCTCAACCCAAACTGATCCCTTTACTGTTTAGGAGGTCTCTCAGGTAAATCCATAGAGCCAGGATAGACAGTTTGGTCCTAGGAATGATTGCTAAAATGAGGAGTTGAAGCTAACTGCTGGGTGGACATTTGAAACCTCAAAGCCCACCTCAGTGAGACACCTCCTACAACAAGGTCATGATTCTTAACAGTTACATCCATTGGAGTCAAAGCATTCAAATATACAAGCCTACACACACAGGAGTTTGGCCATTCTCATTCAAACCAGTACAATAAGGAGTTCATTGATCATTTATGTTTCTTAGACTACCACTGGCTTTTCTCTTGCTTCCCAGAAAACTCTACATTCAACAGGAGGTGTATGTGGTAAGTATGGCTCTTCAACACCTTCATCTACTCAGTCACAACCGGAACAAATATATCCTTCTATTTTCTCTGAGATGCATTGAGTTCCATACATGGTCAGTCAGAATCCCATGGCGTATCACAATCACTATGCACAGCGATCTGCCAGGAAGAGCAGACACATACACAAACTGCACATGTGTTCTCTGTTCAACTCTTGAACTACATTTACAAAGCACAAATTCAAACACAGAAAGCTATAAAGAATCCACAATGGAAACAACAGAACATTAAACCAAGGCCATAACCTTTGTGAACTTGATGCATTGCGTGATTCTACCTACTACATGAAGCAGATGCCAGATCTATCCATGTTCAAGTCCTGGCTAAGCCTGAACATGAGTGAACCAGAGAGCAAGCCAGGAAGCAACTGTTTTCCATTGTTTCTTTAGGTTACTACTTGAGTTCCTGTCTTGACTTTCCTCAGTAGTGAACTGTGACCTGTGTAAGCCAAATAAATCCTTTCCTTCTCTAAGTTGTTTTTGGTTAGATTTTATTATAACACCAGAAAGGAAACTTGGTAAAATGCAGACCCAGAGATTCTAAGTGAGGATCAGGCCATAACCAGAATGTTTATTTTATCAATAGCTCCAACCAAAAATAAATAAAATATCCTGGATCAAAAAGAAAAAGAAATAAAAATAATTCCAACCATCAAAAAAAAAAACCTATAAACTGAAGCAGTGAAATGCCTCTATAAACCCCCTAAGTTAGTTAAAACACAAAACTCAAACCATACATGTAGGATGCACAGTTTGGTAAGAATATCAATGTGAAATCAGAATCCATATTCTTGTGGCAGGAATGTGACATTGTATACTCAGTTTGGAAACATTCTTAAATTCCTTAAACTATCAAACCTGGACTTGAAGAATTGAAAACAAATGCCCACTACTTATAGGTAAATGCCCTCAGTAGTGTTCTTCATACTAGTCCAAAGGTGACTGTGACTGTCAACTGACAGAAAGATAAATACAATGTGATATAAAGTTACAATGAAATATTACTCAGTGATAAAAGCAAATAAGTACTGATCCATGTTTCAACATAAACAAACCCTGGAGCAGTGCTCGCTAAGTGGAACAGCTAGTCACAGAGCTTTACGTATTTTATACTTCAATTCATATAAATGTCCTTAATAAATAGGAAAGGACAGAAAGTAGATGAGTGGTCACTTCAAGGGAGTGGGAAGGAAACTGGGTGACAGGCTTCTCTTGAGGAGAGTGAAAGTGTCCTGCGGTAGACTGTGTTGGTCACCCCGTGGGCACACTGTGCTGGTGAGTGGGCACACTGTGCTGGTGAGTGGGCACACTGTCTGATATTAGCCCCATGAGTACACTGTGAGGTGCTAACCCTGCAAACACATGGTGTTAACCCTGTGTGTATACTGTTACCTTTTTGGAAAATATGAGCTATGATTGCACTATCAAAAGTTTCCATTATTCACGGAATGCTATGCTCTAAGTTCCCCATATACCATCATCTATAACTTACGTGTTATAATAAAATAATCCCCAACAATATGAATACCAACCGTCCGATTATCACACACGAAAAATGCCACTGCAGTCTTTTGAAATTGAAATAATTTCAAAACAAACATCAGAAGCGAAACAATTCTAATGACTTTCTTATTACGGTCATCACGTGAAGGCAAACTCAGAAGACAGTCTTTTGTCAGAAATGACTTTGGAAACAAGCAGCTTTCTTGGCTAAGGACTGAAGAGCGGCATCGGCAGACTGAAATGGACTCTCAAGAAGAGAACAAGTGGGTCAGGAGGAGGAAGCATTCATTACCAGCTCCTCTTCAGAGGAGGTAAGATGAGCTTTAATTTCACTAAGATGTAGCTCTCTCTATTCCTTTTTACCTGAGACACTTCTCGGCCTAACCCCCGGTGCATGGCATCCCTTTGCTAAGCTTGAGTGAAATCTCTCCTTTCAGCTAACGACAAGGTGACAAGAAACAGGAAGATCTGACTCTGATTTGGGGTGTGCTGACCTAGAATTTCACCCTTACCTTGTAGAGCCTGGGGACAGGACCCTGGAACTGTTTAGTTGTTCCCACTCTGTGTCACATGCTATGTAGATCCTGCGGTGGGAAGTTCCACGTACAAAGACATGCTTAGCCCCCAAAGCCTTCATGTTCCTTCCACCATCTGCGGAAGATGGGCAGCTCTACTTTCACCAAAAACTATAAAAATTGTTACAGTCTTTTAAAGATTTTAACATGAGGTCTGGGGAGAAAATCTAATGGGTAAAATCCTTGCTATACAAGTATGATGCCCAGAGTTCAAAGCTCTGGAATCCAGGTAAAGCCAGACACAGACACAGCAGTGATTCTATATGTCCAGGCCTCCTGCAGTGAGATGGGAGGTCTAATAGAAGGATCTCCAGAAGCTTGTGGGGCAGCTCACTTGGCATACACATCAGCAAAACAACAGGGGGTCCTGTTTCAAAAAGATGGAAAGCACTGAGACAATGGGGATGTTCTATCGGGAACTCACCAAGGCCAGCTGGCCTAGGTCTGAAAAAGCATGGGATAAATCCGGACTAGCTGATCATAGCGGACAATGAGGAATACTGAGAACTCAAGAACAATCTCAGTGGGTTTTTGATCCTACTGCACGTACTGGCTTTGGGGGAGCCTAGGCAGTTTGGATGCTCACCTTACAAGACCTGGATAGAGGTGGGCGGTCCTTGGGCTTCCCACAGGTCAGGGAACCCTGATTGCTCTTCGAGCAGATGAGGGAGGGGGACTTGATTGGGGGAGGGGGGGAGGGAAATGGGAAGCGGTTGCAGGGAGGAGGCAGAAATCCTTAATAAATAAATAAATTTAAAAAAAAAAGATGGAAAACAAGGAAGTCTCAACTAAAAAAAAAAAAAAAAAAAAAAAAAAAGCTCCGATGAGATTAGCCTCTAGGAAAGCCAGTGAGGCATTTTCTTAACTACAACTGATGAAGGACGCTCCAAATCACTGTGGGCAGTGTCACCTGGGACAGGCAGATCTGGGTTGAACAAGATGGCAGACTGAGCAAGCTCAGAGGAGCAAGCCAGCATCCTTCCATCTCATTGACAAGTGCTAAAAAGACAGGATTTTTATTAAAGACTGGAGTTCATCAGCTTTGCAGATGCTTCTACCAGAAGAGGGTTCATGTCCATCCTCACAAATCTGTCAGGTTCATTTAACTATGGAGCCACTGATGGGAGGAAAATCTAAGGTCCTTCCTGGGGTTGCTCTCAGATGCCCACCCACTTTAGGGCTCCTGGGAGATCCCTAGAGTGGAAAGCAGTAAAGAATAAAAATAGAAAAAGTCAGCACAACAATCCATTGAGGTAGCCTGTGAATCAGTGGTGCCTGCTGATGCAGTCCAGAAGAAGCTCTGAGTGACCACAGTGCCCAGGATATGGAACCCTAATCAGATCATTCAATTACAGTACATGTGGCTTAGCTTCATGTGGAGGACATTATGTATGGGTTTTTTATAGCCGAGGAGTGTACCAAGTCAATGAAAAGCAGTCTATAATCACAGGCAGAGTATGACAGCAGCCACCATTTCTCTCCGCACCAGTTAACAAATCTGGAGGCCTAATCGAATAAGAGATGCTTGTCCAGAGGGCCTTAAGTCTCTAGTAATGGGAGGTTCATTCCTGGTAGGAGGACTAAGTGTCTGCCTTTGAAGTTTTATGTGTATATGCGTGTGTACATGTTCATGTCTGTGTGGCTGAGCGAGGAGACCAGAAGTCAACACCAGGAGTCATCCTCAATTACTTCCCACATTGCTTTTCCAGATAGCTTCTCTCGCTGAACTTGGATCTCACAGATCCAGCTAGACAGACTGCCAGAAGAGCCCAGGCATTCTCCTGTGTCTGCCTCCAGAGAACTGAAATTACAGACGTGTGCCACTATGCCTTCTTGTCAGGCACATTCTAGGGGTCAGGCTCAACACTTGGAAGGCAAACCCCTTACACACTGAGCCTCTCCCCAAAGCCTGCCTTGAAATCATTTCACCTCTCTTTGTTCAGGAAAACACACTAAAACCACTTCAATCACAGTGAAGTTGCATATAAATTAGTAGGAGAAAAAAGCAGAAATTAATGAGAAAAGGATCATATTTGGTTTTAGACATCTATGGAAACAAGCAGCAACAGCAATGCATATGCTCCTGCAGCCATAGGAAGAAGGGTTCTCTAGGTGACAGGCAGACTTGCACGGGTTTCCACTGGGGACAGAGTCCAGCATATGGCTGGCCTCAGCATGCTCTGCTTTTTCTTCTCAGTTAGAGTTTAAGTGTTCAAGTCATTTTCTTGATTGAGAACAAGAGAGTAATTAATAGAAAATAGAACTTGAGTGGTTAAGATACAAAATGAGATTTTAAGCCAACCTCCCTTCTTCCTGGATTCAGTACCCTTCTCTATATGACAAGGAGCTCTCAGGAAGAGTCTGAGTCACTATTCTACTGCTGCAAAGAGACACCATTGATGGAGGTGGGTCTTGTATCTATCTGTTGCTTTCATTGGTTAATTAATAAAGAAACTGCTTGGCCTTTGATAGGACAGAAAATTAGGTAGGTGGAGTAGACAGAACAGAATTCTGGGAAGAAGGCAGTAAGGCAGATGCCATGCCTTTTCTCTCCAGGCAGTCGCCATAGCTCTCCTCTCCAAGATGGATGCAGGTTAAGATCTTACCAGTAAGCCACCACCTTGTGGTGCTACACAGATTATTAGATATGGGTTAATCAAGATGTGAGAATTAGCCCGTAAGAGGATAGAGCTAATGGGCCAAGCAGTGTTTAAAAGAATACAGTTTCTGTGTAATTATTTCGGGTAAAGCTAGCCAGGTGGCAGGACGCAGCCCACCGCTCCCCCTCACTACACACCATGACCACAGCAACTCATATTAAAGAAACCATTTAACTTGGGCTTGCTTACAGTGTTAGAGATTTAGTCTGTTTTCACAATGGCAGCGAGCATAGCAGCACACAGGCAGACAAGGCCCTGGAGAAATAGTTGAGAGTTTTACATTCAGATAAGCAGGAAGACTGGCATAGACTTTTGGAACCCCAAAGCCTATCCCCAGTGACACACTTCCTCTAGCAAGGTCACACCTACTCCAACAAGGTCACACCTTCTAATCCCTTTCAAGTAGTGCCAGTCCCTATTGACCAAGCATTCAAATATATGAGCCTAGGTGCACATGGTAGGTTCCAAGTCTATCAACTTGACTTTACCTGTTCATTTTCCAGTAACTTTTATTGTATTAGTTCATTGGAGTGTGTTGTTATATAAAGCAACAAAAACAAAAACAAGCACACTGCTCAAACTCTAAATTGGAATTCCTGTTTGGATCAAAACATTCGTTTAAATGGTTGTAGTGGCTAGGCGGTGGTGGCACGTGCCTTTAATTTTAGCACTTGGGAGGCAGGGGCAGGTGGATCTCTGTGAGTTCGAGTCTACAGAGTGAGTGCCAATACAAGCTCCAAAGCTACAGAGAAACCCTGTCTCGAAAAACCAAAATAAAATAAAATAAAATAAATGGTTGTAGTGGTTCACAAAGCCAATCCCTTTCCAAAGAGGACCCTAGTCTACTGGGGAGATAAAGATGCACTAACTATTAACATAGTATTTTATAATTTATGGGATGATTATGATCTCTATTGATTTTTCCACATTTCCTTTTCTTAACGTAAAATACCAACTTGTTTGTAATTGTTCTTTTTGTCAGTTTTCCTTTTACTATTGCAAGCATCAAGGTTGGAGTTTGTTTATTTTTGGCTCTCACATGGGACTGCCTCTATTCAAATATCCTTACTTTTACATTCACATATCTTCCTTGTTCCTAATTCTTGCTCTCATCACCAGCTCAGTTTTGGTTCCTCGGAGTGACCAGCTGACACCACCTCCATTGTCCTACATAGCAGCTGCACCTTTCCATGAGGCATAGCTAAGCAATGGCTCTCTGTGTTTCTTGATTGCAACAAGTTTCCATGACAACATGCGAACCACTGATAGTTTTACCTCTGTGGTGCTAAATTCTAACGTGTGTTCTCTCCTCCATTACTGTATTTTAGTCCTGTAATTTTATTTTGTGTTGATCTATAATTTTCTCTGTGAGGCTTTAAGTTCAAGATGTTTGAATATATACATGAAAACCTTTTAAACATAAGACTAATTCCGTGTACTTTGGGGTCATTTTTGATTCTTGACAAGTTCAGGCAGATATGCGGGAATGGGCTGACTGAAATTACCCTCTCTTCAGCTTTTGCCAACTCACATGATCACATTCATATCCAAGGATAATTGATGGGTGTGTTGCAGTGTTCATTAAAATGATGACCTGGCTTGTCACTTAGCCTCTGTCACATCCCCAGCAACAAACCTTTATTTTCAGCGCTCTATGGCTTTTCTTTAAAAGAGTTAGTGTGGCATAAAAAGTTGAAAGCGTTTCTCAACCCGGAAACAATTTTTCCTTACTCTCTTTCTGAACTGTTTCTGATTCTAGGATATTGAATTTCATTGTATCTTTAATGTTTTTCCCAAATGTCCCACATGCGTTTGGAGGATTTCATCGGGGCATGGTGTCTTTTTTAATTGTCTTATGCACACACCATTTTATTAATGCAAGTGAGGAGATGAGTTTATTTCAACAACAACACAAAATGATGCATGAAAAGCTTTGCTAGAATGAGGTAGGGCCAGTCAAGATGTTTGGTTAATAAGAGACATCCAAGTGAAGATGGCAGACTAGAATTCTGTCTTCGTGTGACCTGGTAAAGGAGAAGAATAAGAAATAATAGAGTCTATTCCAAAGAGAGAACGAGATTTGGAATTCACAAGGGTAAAAGTATCTGGAAAGGGCTGAGAAAAAGACAGGCAGCTCACCAAAAAGAAGAGTGCTAGCCAGACAGGAGTCTAGCCATTGAGCTTCCCAACAGGGAAGAGGAAGAAGAGGCCTCATTCAAGAGGTAAATATGGTCACCCTACTGAACAGAGACCAGCAGGTCTTCCCTCGTGACAAACCTATACCTCGCATGTGCCATAAACCCAGTTGTGGGTTTGGCTCACATGGTGGTTCCTCTGACTATAAGTCAGCAGTGTAGAGGAATCCCATTTTGTCACTCTACATGACTTGGAGAGCAGTGGGCTCATGACATCTTTAGAGAGAACCTATTGTTTAAAGATAGGCTACTCTGGAAGCCCAGAACAGGTGTTAAGATTATGATTTGGGAGCCCGAGTCTAACCTGCCATAGCCCCGGGTGAGACACTAGCCCAGCAGATAGTTATGGAGATTGGGAGGGTTGGGATCTCAAAAGCCAAAATACAGTAGCTGCAGGAGGCTTGGCTCGGGCAGGAAAAGGTGGCTCCCATCTTGGTGGCTAAGAGCAGACCTCACCCATTGAGTCGAAGTATGGACTTTGATCGTCCTGAGCCTGATTTGGACAGATGGGCCAACCGTTGGAGCCACCTTGGAGCTCTGAAGTTACAACAGAATATTTGTCATCTGCAGCCACACTTGCTCTTTTATTACTTCTGCATTTAGTGGGTCTGGGACATCTGAAGACAAGTCCTCATAAGCAGATTGTCTTGTTGTGGTGACTTCTTCCCTCCCAATACACTCAGGAAACACATGCCAGCTATACTAACCACTGCAGAGGGTGGTGTTTGGGGAGTTTGGGCAAGTGAGAGGACTTGTCCAAACCGCATATGACAAAGTGTGGTCGGCAAAGGATGCTGATATGCAAAGGTAAGTTAGCTGAGCGTAAGCAATAAGCGAGGAACCCAGCAGGCATTCATTAGTTCCTCTCCAGTCGTCTTGACCATCAGTGTAGTGTGACTAAGGGCTTGATTCCCTGCGTTGACTCCCCCTCAGTGATGGCCTGTAACCTGGAACTGTAAGCTGAATAAGCCCTTTCCTCCACTACATTGCTTTTTCTCAGGATGTTTCACCACATCCACAGAAATTAAACTAGGTCATGGGGACAGGAGAGATGGCTTAGTGCACAAGGGCATTTGCTGCACGAGGAGCTGAGTTCAGATTCTTGAACCTACATGAAAAGACATTCGACAAAGCTGGCCTTACCCTAATAGCAAAATTAGATAAGAAAACAAAAACCTATAGACCAATTTACTCATGAATATATATGTATAAAAGATGAAGATATATCTGTATAAAAGTTCTAAAACAATCTTGAAAATTCAGTTTAAGATCTTATTAAGATTATGTTCTTGTCTCAAGAAAACAAAACAAAACAAAAGAATATTTTGACAATAGTAAAAAATAAAAAGACAGTTGGCCAATTCCCATGGGGCTGAGGCATTGAGGGCTTTGGTCCTTCACATGTCCATGTTCTTGTCATGAATATACATCCACTAGTACATCACTGCTTCCCACACCTCCACACTGAATTCTACAGTGGCTTCATCAGTTTATATTATGGCCAACAGCGTACAAGTGTTGCAGGAAAAAAAACAAGGTATCTACATATAGAAGGATGAAAACATTCATCTCTTTAACTCTGCGTAAAAAAATCAATTCAGAATGGATCAAAGACCTTCTTCCTGTAAGACCTGCAACACTAACACTGCTAGGGAAAAGCACTTCAACGTTCAGAAGCAAGTAAGAGCTTTCTGGAAAAAAACTCCAGGAGCACAGAAAATAATGCCAAGAATTGACAAATGAAACTTAAAAGCTGCTTCTGAACAGCAAAGGAAACTGTAGTGAAGAGACAGCTTCCAGGGTGGGAAAAAATGCTTATCAACTCCCTGTCAGACAGGAAATTAATATCTTCCAGATATTCTTCCAGATATTAATTTACATAAAGAACTGTGAAAAAGAAGACACATGAAAAAAAATCATTTACTCAATACATGAATTCATGAATTAGATAGATCTCAAAAGAAGTATTAAAAATAGCCAATAAGTGCTTGAAAATGTGTTCATCATTCTTAGCTATCAGAGAAATGAAAATTAAAACTGCCTTGAGATTGCTGCATCACAAGTCACAATGACTACATTAAAAAAAAAAAAACAAGTATCCACAGATGTCGATCAGGATGTAAGAGGAATCCTTATACACTGCTGACCATTATATAAGTGGATGAAGTCACTGTGTAAATCAGTGTGAGGGTGTGGAAGCAGATGATGTACTTAGTGGTATTATTAAAGACATGAGCAGGGACATGTCAAGGTTCCCAAGGAAATTGGTGAAGCCATTCTCTGGTCCCAGTATTTAGGAATGGTTGACAAGTGTGTGCAAAAACTAGAAACCACAGCTTCGTTTTACCAGATAACTGAGACTACTCTCCTGCAGAGTCCTCCCACTGACACTAGCTAACCTGACTCCTTCTGCTGTCGTTTCCAAGTTATGGTTAATAGGTGCCCTCCACCAGAGTGAACTCAATCTATCCGATCCCATTATTTCTGTATGTGTACATATTGTGTCTTCCATAGCTGACATTTCTTCATTTCCTCAGCAGCCCATTTAGGTTTCTAGGACCAAACCATACAGGAGAGACACATTACGGCAGTTCTTAAAACAAACAAACAAAACCCTAAGAATAACTGTGCAATGCTACGTACAACCAAAGGCGTCTAAGTCAACACATCCGTATCACAGTGGTAATTTGCACATGTATATATGTTTATCATTACACTACTCAACAATAGAGGAAAAGATCCAGACTGGATGTCTATTGACAGAGAAATAGTTAAAGAAAATGTGGCCATACATACAAGTGAAGCTAATTTATAAAGAAGGAGGAGAAGAGAAGGAAGAGGAAAAAGAGGAAAGAAAGGAAAGAAGGATGAAAGAAGGAAAAAAGAAAGAAAATAAAATGAAATGACTAAATATGCAGAAAAATAGGTGGAAATCATTGTGGCACTAAACAAAATAAACCAGATTCAGAATTCAGAATTCTGTGAGTGTGTATGTGTGTGTGTGTGCACGTGTGTGTGTGTGTGCATGTGTGTAAGTCATGAAAATAAAGAGGGTACTTTGAGACAGGAGAATGATCTTAAGGGATGGGCAAATGGAAAAAGAGAGGATAATGGAAAATGGGGCATGAAAACAGAAGAAGAGGGGCATCAGCAAGAAATGAGCTTCTCAGAAATTAGACCCAGATCTGTCCAATTAAAAAGCTCATATAGGTCAGCAGGACTCCCTTTTCTCTTTGCATTTTCTCTTTGCATATGATTCTGTCTTGTACCTTCTTTAAGGCTTCACAACTCAGTCACATCTGTTCTTCGATGCCTCTTGGATGAAGCTCCAGGATCCCAGGTTTTTCTCTAATAGCCCTTAAAAACAAGAGTCTCAAGCTTCAAATGTTCTCTCTTATTCAAAGCTCTTAGCTCCAATTCTTCATCTGTGAATATACAGGCTGTGGACACTACAGAAACCAGAAAAATAAAACTGGACCATTACCGGGATAGGATATGCGGTGAGAAGCAATAGAAAGGGAATATCAGAATACAAGAAATCTGATCAGGGAAAATGCAAAGGGGAAAAAATTAAGGAGGGAGAGGTGGCAATTGCAGAGGAAAATAGTCAGGGGTGAAGGGGAATAGCAGGACGCTGTGGAGCTGATAAGAGAAGTGGGGAAAGGGGCAAAGGTAAAATATCAATATAGGTAGCAGAAACAGCTTCAGGAAATCATACTATTAACTCTTTGCCAAGAAAGTAACCTTATAATGCACATAATTCAGTATATAAATATACATACATGGTTTTAATAAATTTTTTTTCATCTTGGATGATAAATTTCCCTTTAAGAACCTAAGGCCACCTAACAAAATCTCAATACCAGACATGAGAAGCCCTCTTTTGACTTGTTAGCCAGGGCTATATAAGAGACTCCAAAACATATGGCCTAATTCTGTTGCCCTTGGTTACCTAGATGTGGAAGTTAAGTCCCTATTGCTGAGGATACCATGCACTTTAGAAACAACACACAGAGGTCTCTGAGCAGAAACTTATCTGCACATCATGGCACCAGAAGGCACTATGCAAGCTTCCGAGGGAGAGAAGCAACCAACAGCCCTACCCAACTATGATGCCTATGATCCACATCAATGACCAGCATGGTATCCTAACCCTACAGGTACAGTAGTGGTACATGTATTTTGTCAGTAACCAACTGCTATTTAAATGAACTTAACACTCAACAATAGGGAAACCATACATAGTCATTGAAAACCTAGCCAACTAATCAGAAATCATGGTTATTGGGGGAGAATCTATAACCATTAGTTTTGCTAAACCAGCATAATCCCCGACAATAATCAATAAACATTTGTCATTGTACCCATAGATAAATATAGTTATAACCCCTCATCAAGGAAACTACAAGTTGCCACAGACTTGAAACCACTACGGAAAACCTTAACCAATCAATATGTAGAGTTCTGAAATATAGTACCTTGGATACATCCACAAAACAACTCTCACACTTAAGGCTCAAGAAACATTGTCCACGCAGGAGGGGTGGAGTAAAAGCTAGAGGATAAGGGACTTTGCTACGAGATTGTATGTTCTAGTGACATCAGAAGCTATACCCATGAAGTCTCACCAACATAACCACCCAAGTGTGAGCTGAACAAGGAGGACACCAAGGAACATTCAAAAATGCACAAGGAAAAGTCCATGGGGCCTCAACCCACACAGAGAACTACAGACAACTGAGTGAAGCTTCCCGTGAGAGAGGAAGCCCTTCTCAAGGAAGAGCACACCAAATGGTTCTCCAGGGGCAAATGGTCAGTCCTGAAAGCATATAAGTAACATGGCCTTACATGAACTAAACAGGCTATATATTTTGGAATATATGTGTGTATATAAATATTTGTGTGAATGTAATAACAGTTAATGAAAAGAAGCCAAGAATCTGAAAAAGAGTGGGAAGGTGTATATGGGAAGGTTTGGAGGGAGGAAAAAGAAGGGAGAAATGTCTTTAAAATGCAATCACAGGGCTGGAGAGATAGCTCCGGAGTTAAGAGCATTGGTTGCTCTTCTAGAGGACTTGGGTTCAATTCCCAGCACCCACATAGCAACAACTGTTTGTGACTCCAGTTGCAAAGGTTTGAACACCATCACACAGATATACATGCAGGCAAAACACCAATGTACACAAAATAAAAATAAATCTTTTTTGCTTTTGGTTTTTCAAGATAGGATTTTTCTGAAAATAAATCACTTTTTAAGTCTCAAAAATAAACAAAATCTTAAAAAGGAGTCTCTTGTTGTCTTGACTTTTTCATTTTTTAAATGTTTTCTGTGAAATATTATTGTCTTATTGTTGCCTCTGAAATCATGTAATCACTTGGCTATGGTAGGGTTTAGTGTCTCTTTGATCACAGTAGGGTTCCGCTTAGCTCCTTGTAAAAAAGAAAAGAAAGAATGCTTGATTGGAGGCACTGGACTTTCAGCTGCTTCTCTTTTTCTCTGAACTCATTAGAAAGGAAAATCTAACCAAATGAGGGGACTAAGTGTGAAAAAAGAAATGTCAAAGCACTGAACCAAAACCTTTTAGATTCTTTGGGAATTCTGGCAGGAATCACCTGTCTTAGTTAAATATGCTACACAAAAACCAGCTCCCCAAATTGGAGAGCAGTATATGACCAAAAATATTGGAGACATGGTGTACAAGGTCTTCACTTCATGTTCCCAAGGCCATTTCATGGAAATCCTGCTAAGCATGAAAAGGACCTATTCAATAAACAGGAGCGTGAACTGCAATTATAGACTTCTGATGAGAATGGCAAAAAGAGGCTCATGAAATGGCAGCAAACTGGGGATTAAAAGGCAAACCAGGGCTAGGGAGGGAGATCAATGGATAAGTTGGTTGGTGCTGAAGTATGAGGGTCAGCACTCAGAGCCCCAGAACCATAAAAATGCTAGGTGTCCATGTAGTCTGCCTGCAATTCCGACATTTGAGAAAGAAGACATGGGATTTTTAGAGTAAGCTGGCTAGCTCTTTTATTCAAACCAGCAAACTTTGGGTTCTACTGAAAGGCCCTGCCTCAATGTATAAAGTGAATAAAAAGTTGGCAGTGATTGAGGCAGACCCCTGATGTCTGTCTCTGGCAACCACATGAACACACACGCACACACGCACACACACACACACACATGCACAGTGTGCATACATAAACATAGGAGAAAAGAACAAATCACTCTGCCTTCTGTGGGAACTGAATCTCTTTAAAAGTCTATTTCTTCTTAGAATAAACCCAAATATAACACCTGTGAGATAGGAGAGTCTATGAATTGCCATTGAAAGTTACTGCACTGTTAGAACCAGAAATCAAACTCCAAGTTGAAGTGTGAAGACAATGTATGTACTCGAGTTCATTGAGGAGATCATAGTTCCAGGCTGAAGGGGCTAAATTCACATCTTTCGTCCATGCCTGGATTTCTCATTTTTTGACTTTTTGTGTTGAATATGACTCCCGATACTCTATAGAAGGTAGGAAAGACCTGCAAACCGATGTAACTAAGACTCATTGTCTTCTGTTTCCTACCCTAAGGGTGTAGGCAGGGTCCCTACTGGCTTTCCAAGAATAAGCCTAGAAGAGTCTTTTAAAGAGAGAAGAAAGGAGGCCATGAGGAAGCAATAAATTGTATTGGATTATGTTCTAGGCTATCAAGTAAAATGAACTAGTTAGACAAGGAAAGAAAAATCAGATGGACCCATTTAAATATAATGCATAATTATATATAATATATTATATGTATAAATATAATGTATAATGTACAATTCTTAAAGTGTATTTCTTTGCTTTCTGATAATGTCACCCAGCTCCTCTGGAAGACAAAGGGGTTGCTTTAGTTAAACTACAGGAGTTCCAGTCCATGGAGAGTTAGTGTGTTTTTTCTTTGTGTTACACACCACTGAGAATAAGAATAAAGAAATCTATTTGACCTTTGCAGCTACAGATCAAGAAAATGATTTGACTGTGCATGTCATCAGCAAAGATCGTCAGCCTGCAATGTCTCCAGCTCTCAGCTTTAATGTTTATTTTTCTTTCTGTAGCTTCACACAAGATCCCTCGTGTCATTGGAATGTTTCTTTGTGTGCCTTATTTCTAAAGGACTCATAAGTAGAGTGCGGAGAGAAAATCAGATTGCTAACGCTACTCCATCTATTTTCATTCCCTCGGTTTTCCTTTGGGCTGAGCCTTTGTGTTTTTGTTCAGTTCCCCCCTTAGAGTCTGAGCTAAATCTATTAAACTCTTTTGTGCATAAAGAGAGCTCCCGTGGGAGACTCAGCTACCAACTGGAGAAGGACAGAAGCTTTAAGAGTTTCAGAGCAGCTTTGGAAACGCAGATAGTCCTTGGAGATGTGGCATATTCTAAGGAATTTTGTCCAATGAAATTGTTCAAATCAAAGGGTTGAGCTGAAAATGTATGCAGTAAGTTTATCTCAGTGACTTCAATTTACACTGTGAAAGCTTCATGGTAACCTGTTACAGTTGCGGAAGAGTTCTGAGGTACGGCTTTTGAGCTCATAAAATTGACATTTTCCATTCTTGTTTTCATATTCTTTGCCTTAGTATTCAAAAATAGTGTTTGTTTATTCTTTGTTTAAGAAGCACAGCAAAAAATTGAAATACCTTCCCAGTTTTCATCACTTTCTTCAACCAATTTTTTCAAGGACCTTTTTTTTTGTTTTGTTTTGTTTTGTTTTCTGTTGTGATTTGCTTTCTCTCTAACTTTGAACACTCCTGAATGGAAACCTAGGCGTTTCTAGGCTGTGCACCCATAACTCAGAGCTGGTTATACACATCTCAGAGTCAAGAGACAACTCTGCGAGAGATGAATGGCCCAGCAGAAGGACAATTACCACTGAACAAAGGAAAGGGAACTAAAGAGGTGCTATAATGGTGGCATTAGATATATCGAACAAGGCAAGCTGTCCTGGAGACATAGATCTTCCCTGACATTTCCCTTTGATGATTTATGATATGGTTACATTGAGTGTCCTTGTGGCCTCATATGCAGGAAACTTTGCTTTGATTTTCTTTTTTTAAAGCCTTATTTCATTCCACAAAGCACAATCAAAGAAAACTAGAGAGGCCCCTGCTTAATGCAGCACATCATCTGAGTACAGGTCCCTATGGTGGAGGAAGCAGGGAAGGAGGGCTGGCAAATTTATCAAAAGGAACAATGATAAACAGCACTAGACCATCCTGGCTTCTGCTGGAGCCCTGTCTTTTATCCCCTCACGTTATATGGCATCGTGTCTTCCGGCTAGATAAGGCAGAGTAGCAGTCTGCACTGAAATCATGAGAAGCAGAAACTTTTCTCAGTGGTCAGTGAACAGAAGATTGGATCACACGATCTGAAAGAGTCCTCTTCTGAGCAGGTTAGGGGTCTAGGTTGTCACCACGGGGTGACGTATATGGCATGCATACCATTAACAGAGCACTGGGAGGAGAAAAGAGATTCTAGGAGTCAGCACGCCATTTTTTTTTCTTCCTTAATTTTGGCATTATCAGATCTGTCATTCACAAATGAGTCTAAGTCAGTCATGGACTCTAGTTCCAGTCTGGGACTCCCCTTAGCAGGTGATACCTTGTTAGTTTGGAGTTGGAGGCAGATGGTTAGCTACATCTGGCTTCAACTTTCACAAGAATGTGGCCTCTGGAGGCAAGCAGAGCTGGTTGGTTAGCAGGTTTTCAGACTAGTGACAAATTCCTCTCGGTCTACTCCTCTTTCTGGAGGGCTCTTGAGGTATAGTGTCCCATCTTCTAAAGCTAATTACCACTACTGGGAGTCTTCAGTTAAAAGAGCAGTTTTTCCTGGGCTAATATGAGGCATGCCTGATGACTTCAAGGTTGTAGTTCAAGATAGGACTACATAACTGTGAGACATGGTCATCTGAAGTTAGGTGATCTTATCTTAGTCTTTTTATGCATAAAAAGGGCAGATGGTTAAGGATAATATAAAAGATAAAAGGACAAAAATAAAAGAGTCAACGTGGACACCAGGGGACACAAGAGAGACAGAAACCAGATAATGTTTTATAGTGTATCCTTTTAGCCGTGGTCCAAAGACTTTGAGCAGAAATAGTTGGAATCTAGTCTGAGGACCAGGGCACCTTTTCTAAAATTCATTGACTTCTGTAATTCTCCTCTCTTTAGGTAAAAAATAATAGGGCATGTTGGATGGGCATCATGGTGTCTTTGTAATTAGAACAGATTAAACATTACATTAAAAAGAATCAAGAAAGAATCAAGATGCTCGCTCAGTTGTAAATTGGAAGAATTGGAGTAAACAATGAAATAATTTTTGTCTTCATCTTCTCAAGTGAATTGGCTATTTTCTCCAATAGCAATACTTAGCAGCTCTAATGGATAGACATGGTCATTAAATCTTCAAAAAAAAAAAAAAAAAAAACAACCCAACTTTCTTAGAAGCAAGCAGAATGACAACAGTCAGTATTAAAACCCCAAAGTCATGTACTACCCATTACAAGATGTAAAAGTCTGAGCTTTCCAGTACAACACACAGCATTACTAAAAGAAAAAGAAAATAATAAGAGTTAAGAGTTACTTCCTAGCAGTTCATCCTGAAGATTCTTCCTCCATAAACCCCAGCCTAAACTAGACACATTCTTGCACTCTGGACTGTAGCCTCATTTAAAAAAAAATTTAAAAGATAATACTCAAGCAAAAGGCTAAAAAAGGACTTTTTATGACAAAAAGGATTGTGTTTGCTTTAACTGATGTAGAAACATCACGTCCAAATATAGTTCTCTAGTTAAACCAAACAAAGAAATAGTTTTGTCTTGAAGACCTAATGAAGCATTCTGAAAGAAATCACCACATCACATGACTTAAGAGAGAATGGCATCCTTCCTCCAGATGGAGAGAGGCAGCACAAAATCAGGATTCTTAGATCGCCACCCCCATCACTGTGGTATAAAATTGTCGGTCTGAATCATGTTTGTTTTTAATTTCTTCTTTCTTCCAAGTTCAAAGCTGCAGTCAGTGGTTTAACATCCAAAGTTTGTATTTCTTTTTGTTAATGAGTTAAAGAGATGTTTTAATTTGTTTATTGACTCAGTACTAACCCGTCCTATTAGTGTTCCATTTGATGCTTTAATCGGATTCTTCAGTGTCTTGGGTTAGATTCTTCTAGAGGTAGAGCAGAGGCAAGCATTTGAGGGGAAGTTGTTTACTTGGGAAGTACTCCCAGGAATCATCAGGAGGGGGTATAAAATGAAGCATAGAAGTAAATAAAGCCAATAATCGCCATCATCAAAACTTGAGCTGATACCAGAGCATGGGTTCCCATTCAGGGATGAAATAAATACAGTGAGATCAAGCATTAATAAGCATTTACAGAAAGTAGACATTGACATGATATACAAATAAAATTATACTGCATTTTATATATAAAAAAACATTGCTCAGAAACAAAACACCAGTATACTTCAAGAACTGATGGGTTGTGAAGGAATATAGAGAAGAGACTAACGCACTAACTTGCCCAGAGTGAGCAAGTTATGGTATTTGCTATTATTTGAGCTGCTACTGGGAAACATTAACAAGGAATTCCTCCCAGGCTTCTGTATGTATGTATGCAACAGATGAAGAAACACAGGTATTGGCTTCAGAATAAGAATAGGCCATCAACAACATCTACTTCTTGTTTGGTTGATTGAGTGTTAATTTACATTAGTCTAAAAATAATCTTATTCCAAGCATGAGGAGCAAAGGGAATCAGTAGGACTAAAATTCCTAGGAGGTCCTTTAAAAACTGTTTCTATCTCCTCCTTGAATTTAGCATTTTTAACCTCTTGCTTAGAGAATCATCCATTCTTGATATGTTTATGATATCAGTAATGTTGCTTCTCTACCACAGCTTTACTTCGTATTTCTAGGACTATCGGAATATTTAAAAAGAAAGCTAGCCGGGCGGTGGTGGCGCACGCCTTTAATCCCAGCACTCGGGAGGCAGAGGCAGGCGGATCTCTGTGAGTTTGAGACCAGCCTGGTCTTCAGAGCTAGTTCCAGGACAGGCTCCAAAGCTACAGAGAAACCCTGTCTCGAAAAACTTAAAAAAAAAAAAAAAAGAAAAGAAAGCTAGAGGAGTTCCTGCTTCCTGGGCTGGCAGAAGCCCCTGGCAACACTCCCACAAAAGAACATCTGTAACTTAAACAAAATGCTTTTAAGAACTCTAATTGAAGATTCCAGAAAATTAACAAGAACAGGCATGATTTCAGAGGCATCAAAACTTAGAAGATGGTATATGTTTAATATTCCTTACTTTGAAAGAATTAGACTGAGGGAAGACCATAGATGTGACACACAACAGGACATTTGTCACTAGTGGGAAACTTGTTGTCCCTTGACCTATCTTAGTTACTTTTCTATTGCTGTGATAAAAACAACATGTTCAAGGCAAGTTATAAAAGAAAATATTTAATTGGGGACCTGCTGACAGTGTCAGAAAGTTAGTCCATGATCATCATGTTTGGAATGGTGGTGCTGGAGCAGCAGCTGAGAGCTCACATCTGATCTGCAAGTTGCAGGTAGAGAATAAGGGTGGGGAGATGGGAGAGAGATGAGGGGAGAGGGAGAGAAAGAGAAAGGGAGAGAGAGAGAGAGAGAGAGAGAGAGAGAGAGAGAGAGAGAGACAGAGACAGAGAGTCTTTAAAACTCCAAAGCCTACCCCCGGTGGCACATCTCCCTCAGCAAAGCCATACCTACTCCAATAAGGAATACCCCTTCCTTTCCTTTCTAATATACCTCCTAAGCCTTTCCAAACATTTCCACTAACTGGAGACCAAGCAGACAGATTCATGTCCATGGAGGCCATTCTCATTCAAATCACCACATGGCCTAATGAACAAGAGCAGAAAGCGTGACAGGCACAGAGCTTAGAATGTAAGATAGAAATTCTCACCCAAAAGGCTTGCAGGGAAGTGGGACTCCAAGTGTTAAACGCAGAAAGACTACAGAGTTACAGTCTGTGCTAAAGGGACTATCTTAAAATTTGACCTCCCTCCCATCACAGAAAATACAAAGATTCTGATTTAAATATAGTGGAACACACACTAAAGCCAAAGACTTGACATCATTCAAAGAGATATTATAAAATCTAGATTCTCTAAAATAGCATATTCATAAGGTCTAGGATATGATCCAAAATGATTCAACACCCGCTAAAAACAGCGCAGAAGGAGGCATTACTCATGAAAGGTGATAGATGGATGCAAGCTGCAAGACAGCCCAGATGTTGAGTTGATCAGGAAGGACCTTTAAGTAAGCTCTCATGACTGTCCAATGAGGCACAAGAAAACAATTTGAGGCAAATGAAAAGTTTACTTCTCAGAAAATAGGCACGAGTATCCTGTCCCATCTATTGGAAGAAAGAAACCACACAGTTCAAGCTTTCTCTACCAATCCAGACCCAGCTAAGAAGAGGGTAGAACCTACAAGAACATGTGAAGAACAATGTCGAGGTACAGGCTCATTGGAGAACTAAGACCTCATCATCAGACTACAGAATGCATTCCCTCCCTTCACAACCTGCTACCAAATTATTAACCCTCTAAGCAGTTCCTCTATCTAGAAAATCTTGTCTTGTCTGGCTATCAAAAATGATGATGAGGGCATACTACAAAGAACACAGCAACAAAAACAAAAAGAGCAAGCAAACAAAACAAAACTAAACCATGACCACCAACAATAACAACAAAACTCCCCAAAGAACACAACAAAAAAATCAGTTTTAATACTCAGCGCATGCATCAGATTTATCTATGTAGAAATGTTAGAATGATGCAATCTGGAAATTAAAACTGTTGTGGCAGCATGAATGAGAAGTGTCCCCTGCAGGCTAATGTATTGGAACCATTGGTCCCAGATTTGTGGTGCTGTTTGAGGTGGCTATGGAATTTTATGTTATGGAACCTTACTGGAGGAAGTGTGTCCCAAAGGTGGCCTTTGAAAGTCTTACCCCACTTCTATTTCACTCTCTACTTCCTACATGTGGGTGAAAATGAGATATCTCTCCATAAGTTGCTTCTGGCCATGATGTGTTATCTCAGCATCAAAAAGTAACTAGTGCACATGCTAACAGCTGTTGTGATGAGGTACACAGCATGCAAATATAAGTGATGGAAACTCTAACGAGCAAAACAGAAATGCAGAAAAAACCTATACCAGACATGAGGCATGTTTCTGAGGCCTCCTAGCAGTTGAAACCTGGCTGAGGGGAAAAGTCCAAGCTTTGGAACATCTCAAAAAAACCTTCGGAAATTGAAAAGAAACTTTAATAAGAACTAAGAGGAAGACTAAAATGAAAATCAGAATGGAATATTCAGAAACTGTGGAACCATGACACAAAGGCATTAATTCCATGGGAACTAGGTCATGAAAGACAGAAATGAATAGAAGAATCGTTTGAATCAATAAAACTAAGAATCTACCCACAAACATTGTCAAAGAAACATCAAACCACAGCAAGACCAAAAACACAGAAAAGGATCAATGCTAAAACAAGCTAAAGAAAACAAACCTTCACTGAGTCATCTCATCTCACACTTAAAAGTCAACAATAAAGAAAAAAATCCCAAGGGAAGACAGAGGAACAAAACACTTCATTTATGTGGGGAGGGGCAAGAATCACAATTACATTCAGAAAAAGGCGAGTGACGTATTCAGTGTTGAAGGGGAGAGGTATTGCTGCCACAGTCTGCACTTCATAAAGTCGATCCTTCAAAGTGGAAGACAAATAAGAGCTGACTTGGGCAAATGAGAATGGAGAAAATTTGTTCCTAGTAGGGCAGCCTTACCAGGAATATTCCAAGAAGTGTTTTTCAGGGAAATAAAGGATGTGCGGGGGAGAGGGGCACAAGCATCAAATAATGAGCCAATGAAGGTGTGCTGGTTAGTTTTATGCCAACTTGATACAAGATATAGTCATCAGAGAAGGGGAGTCACAATTGAGAAAATGCCTCCTCTATAAGATCAGGCTGTAGGCAAATTTATAGGGCATTTTCTTAACTAGCAATCGATGGGGGAGAGCCTAGTCCATCATGGGTAGTGCTACCCCTAAACTGGTGGTCCTAGGTTCTACAAGAAAAAATGACTTCCTTTGGTGCTGTACTGTGATGTGAGAGTGAACGCCAAATAAACCCTTTCTTCCCCACTTGCTTGTGGTCAGGGTGTTTCATCATAGAAATAAAAATCCTAATTAAAATGGAAGACAAAATTACTTTTCTCATTCTTAACTGGTATAATAATCTTTATTATAAATTTTGATAAGCACAATATATTCAATTATATATTCATATGTATAATTCTGATTATTTTGTTTGATTGTGCTTGCATATAGGTGCAATGGATGACAACAATGATTCATTAATTTGTGATATGACACTCACGGTACCTGTGGTAAGAGTTTGATGTGGAGATGGATGTGGACAGAAGCATGTGTAAGTAGAATAAAGAAAACACTTGGGGGACACATGTCAGTACATGTTTGTAACACCTAAATCAATCATAAAGTACGGACTTGGAGTGATAATGAGATGTCAAGGTAACTGATACAGACTTTTCTGGATTGGGGGTGTTGATAACTAGGGGGCAAGGGACACAGGAGAAAGCTGGTGCATGCTGAGTTTTGTGGTGTGTTCAAAACAGTTCTAAAAATAAAACCTAATGATGCCTAATCAATAAAAATAGGAAACCAACAGAAATAGGAAAATTTTCTTCAAAGCCAAAAAGCTTGTTTTGATAAAAGATCCATAAAACTAAAAAACATCAGCTAGACTAAGAATAGAAAAGGAAAGTACCATAAAGGACGAACACAGCATCAAAAGTGAACAATCTTCATTGCAAATCCTTACAATATTTAGGAAAAGACTATTACTAATCCTGTGCTAACAAATTCAACTACCTAGAAGGGAAAAGGAGCAGATTCTTTGAAAATTTTTGCTCACTTGTTGTGTGACCTTTTCCTAGGGAGAGATGGACAAACATTTTGACCTTCAAATAGTGTGCCAACAGGACACTAAAATATTATTTCTTCACATCCTAATTTTGGAAAACCAATGAGTTTATCAGGCTTACATAAAGGAACATGGGTGACCCCAAAGCAGCCGCACCATTTCAAGACTCCTCAGCATGGATAACAACTTCCCCATAGCTGTACAGATAGGTGGATACCACCACTGTCAGCTACCCTTCCACAGTCTTTACGCTCTAGTACCTCTAGAGAGAACTGGGAACATGCTATTAGGGCTGCATTGCATATAGCTGGGTAGGAGCTACAGGAAGAAACAGCTTAAATCTCAGATGAGGTTCTGATGACCCTCCTCATACCTTCCTTCTATGGGGAAATGTCAGCAGACCCCCATATTGAGGGTCACTTGCAGGTAATTATGGTTGTTTTGAAAATAATGTAACTTAGTATACTGAGAAGACAGTGATCTACCACATTACCCAAACTAATAGAAGATAAGACTAGAGACATGAAGAGACTTCTATATATTAAGTAAACTCAATTTGTTACCAAAAAAAAAGTGCACATATGGCTTCACCTCAAAATCTATAAATTACTTAGGAAAAAACTGCCAATCATATATAGGAAATAGAAGAGTAAAAAATCTGCCAAACTGCATTGAGAGCTCAGAAGAACCTTAACATTAAAATTTGACAAAGAAAAAATAAATAATTATTATTATAAAAGTGTATACACAAAAATCCTTAACAAAATATTAGCAAATCAATGCTCACAAAAACACATCCCAATTGGGTAAAATTCATTTCAGGAACACAAAAATGATTGATTAAGGGAAATCCATCAATTAATTTACCTTACTAACAGAATTGAAATGAGGAAAATATACCACCATCTTAATAGATACCAAAAGGTACTTGCCAAAATATAATACACATTTAGGACACTGTCAGAAAATTAGAAGCACTATGCAAATCCTTCAATTTAATAAAGGAATTTTACAGATAATCACGTGAAGCTTAGATATTTTATGAGGGAAATATGAATTCTCCTCTCATAAAATCTGAAACAGAGGCCACCTTTTGTCCTATGTTTTCAACATTATATTTGAGTTTTTGGTCAAGGAAGTGAATTAAAAGGTAGAGCAATCAGAGAACAAGTGAAATTGTCTCTATTAATAGAGGTCATGGTTGTTCATCTGGAAAATTCAAAAGAATGCGTCAACAATTGCTGTTTTAATGGTAATTAAAATTAGGAGAAAGTAAGCAGCAATTACCAATAAACACATACTGTGCTTTGTCACCAAAGTTAGGAAACAATTACCAAGGTGTTTATAGCTGAACCAGTTCCAAGTGAGGACTAATAGTTCTCTGAAAGGTACAAGGTAATAGTATAATGTTAATATACAGAAGACAATGCCTTTTATATTATCCCCAAAAGGCAAACTAAATTTGTAATTCTATTCATTTATAACAGAAAAACACCAAATGCTCCACAGTGAATGTAAGACTCTCTACTGGAAATAGCAGTTCTGAAGAAAACAAATACAAAGAAGAAAGATGTGTTGTGTTCACAGATTGAATGATTCAATATTGTTCCATGTCAAATTACCCTACATTCATCCACATGTTCCACATACTTCTCGTGGCTAAGATGACTCAACTTGACTAGGTTAGCAGATGCTCAAAGAGTTGGGGAAACATCTTTCTAGTGTGCTTGTGAAGGTATTTCTTGCCTACATTAGCATTTGAATCAGCGACTAATACCAGTCTGTCCTTACCACTGAAGGTAGGCACCATCCAGTCCACTAGAGCTTAGACTGGACTAGATGATGGACCAATGACCAGTTCTCTCTCCCTCTCTCCTTTTCTCTACCTCTCCCTCTCCATCCCAGTTCACAGGTGTGCTGAGTAGTTTTGTCAACCTGATATAAGCTAGGGTCATCTGAAAAGAGGAGAACCTATTGAGAAAATGCTTCCATCATTAGATTAGCCTGTAAGAAGCTCTATGGAAGCATTTTCTTGGTTAATGATTGATGTGGGAAAACCCAGGGCATGGTAGGCAGTGCCACCCTTAGGCAGGAAGGTCTGGGTTGAGTGAGACATGGGAAGCAAGATAGTAAACAGCATTCCTCCACGGTCTCTGCTTCAGTTCCTACCTCCAGGTTCCTACTCGAGGTCATACCCTTACTTCCCTTAATGATGAACTTTGTTGTAGAAGTGTAAGCCAAACAAACAAACAAACAAACAAAACATAATAAAAACAAAGCAAAACACCCTTCCACAACTACTTGTGGTCATAGTGCTTATCACATAAATACAAAGAAAACAAGAACACTAGGTTCCTGGATTTCAGGATTTATACCAACCACTCACTATACCAACCTTTGCACTCATCAGATTAGATAGATGATAGATAGATAGATAGATAGATAGATAGATAGATAGATAGACAGATGATGATAGATAGACAGACAGATATCTATAATATACAGAAAGGTAGAAAGATGATAGGTAGATAGATAGATAGATAGATAGATAGATAGATAGATAGATAGATGATAGATAGACAGACAGATATCTATAATATACAGAAAGGTAGATAGATGATAGATAGATAATAGATAGATGATAGATAGATAGATAGATAGATAGATAGATAGATGATAGATAGATGATAGATAGATGTTAGATAGATGATATAGACAGAAAAGTAGATATAAAGAGAAAGAGAGGGGGGATAGACAGGCACACAAATAGATGATAGACAGACAAACAGATAGACAGACAGACAGAGTTAGATACTGGATTTTGCTATTTCTCTGGGCAACAATAATACAATACCCCAATGAGCTCTTTGAAGGTACTGTCAAAACTACAGGAAAATACAAATGGATAAAACTATGCAAGCCAGGGCTAGGGCCATGTCTCAGTGAATAAAGTGCTTTTGTACAAGCATGAAAACCTCAGCTCAGATTCTTAGTACCCACATCAAATCCTCAACAGCCTCGAGATGCTGGCTCTCAATCCCACAGACATGCTGCTCTTCTAGTCTTGCCTACAGAGTTACCTTCTGGTTCAGTGAGAGACCCTTCTCAAAAAATAAGAGCAAGGAAAGCCAAGTAATGTCAACCTTTGGCCTCAACACAAATAAGCATAGGCAAGTACACATGTTCATATACCACAGAGAGAGAGAGAGAGAGAGAGAGAGAGAGAGAGAGGCACATATTTTTATTTTTCTTATTTTTATTGGTTCTTTCAGAATTTCATACACTGTATTTTAGTCATAGTCACACACATCCATGTTCTTCCCAAATCCATAACTGCTGTCCTACTTACCCAACTATGTTCCGGGGCCGGGCGGTGGTGGCACACGCCTTTAATCCCAGCACTCGGGAGGCAGAGGCAGGCGGATCTCTGGGAGTTTGAGGCCAGCCTGGTCTACAAGAGCTAGTTCCAGGACAGGCACCAATGCTACAGAGAAACCCTGTCTCAAAAAACAAAAAAAAATAAGTTCCATTCATGCTGACCATATGCTCTAGAACACGGAATCTTTGGGAAGAGAGAGTCAGTATTCTTTAATGGCACAACCCCTGAGGAGTTGATCACACAAGAATTTTAGGGAAGTATCAAAGGCAAGTTTATCTTTGAAGGATGTTGGAAGACCATAACTATCATAAACTGGTTGGAAGGTTTATGATAAACAGTAGTATGTGGAACAGTTTGATTTGGAAAAAATGAATGGACAAGAATATAAAGCTGAGGAAATGGAGCCCACACATTCATACTAAATTAAATTTTGACACAGTGTCAAGGCAATTCAATGTGAAAAGATGTTCCTTTCAACAAATGCTATCGGAATAGTTTGATTATGGGGAAAATGAATACCAGTTTTACTTTATGCTGCAAACAGTGATTAAGTGGAAAGGCAACTTCATTTCAAAGGTTAAGAGCAGTTGAAACCACAAAAAGTCTAGAAAAGAAAATAGCATAAAATACTTGTAGCTCCAGGGTAGGCAAATATTTTCAGCTAGAGTGAAAACAAACAAGAAATGTAACAGAAGAAATCAAGGAGTTAGATTCTCACAAACATAAGGACATTATCTCTTTGAAATACTATAAGAAAATGAAATGGGCCGGGCCATGGTGGTGCACGCCTTTAATCCCAGCACTTGGGAGGCAGAGGCAGGCGGATCTCTGTGAGTTCGAGACCAGCCTGGTCTACAAGAGCTAGTTCCAGGACAGGCTCCAAAACCACAGAGAAACCCTGTCTCGAAAAACCAAAAAAAAAAAAAAAAAAAAAAAAAAGAAAATGAAATGGTAAGGTATATCAGAGATAGAACACTAGCTCAGAATGCCTGAGTCTCTGGGTCCAACATCCAAAAAGAACGGGTCTGTGAGATGATGCAGTGGTGGAAAACACTGGAAACCTGAGTTTGATCCCTGGATCCCATGGAAGAAAGGGACTCCACACAACTACCCTCTGGCCTCCATATGCTCTGCATGGCACACATTTCCAGCCACAAACACTGTGCCCAAGACATATAACAATAATAATAAAAATGTTTTAAAGGAAGAAAATATTTTCAAACCTTGAATTTTATATCTCACTTTGGAGAGATGACTTGTAATCATTAAGAACCCCAGCAACTCATTAAGAATAGAAACACCCTAATAGAACATGGAGAAAAGATTTCAACAGACACAGAGAAGTGCTGTGAGTGGCTATGAATTTCAGAAGACAAGAAACAATCAATCACAGGGGAAATGAAAATTTCAATTACAACATGGCATTACTCCTCACCTGCCCATGATATAACCAGTAAACCACAAAGGACTGACAGATACCAGAAGTTGTCCAGTATGTGGATGACTGGACTTTGACTAGCTGCTGAGAAAGTGAAATCATTTGGTTGTTTGAGAGGTTGAGCCAGAGATGGACATCAACAGCAAAATCATGCCATTCATCTCTCCAGGAGAAAAGAGAGCGTTCTCAGAACAGCGTGGTGACATGTGTTCAGAGCATCCTATTTTTAACAAAAACAACTTGGGCATCTATTTAGAATACAGACTGCTGCAAACAACACCCCTTTTAACCTAGATGGAGAAAAATAGGAGCCCAGTTTTGTTGTCTGAGGTTTCTGTCCTGCCTGGTTCTCGCATCTGTTTAGCCCCAAAGAAAATCACAGAGGTGTCCATAAGTTATAAACTGATTAACCCATTAGCTCAGACTTCTTATTAACTCTTATATCTTATAATAACCCATTATTCTTATCTATGTTAGCCACATGGTTCAGTACCTTTTTCAGCGGGGCAGGTCATAGCCTGCTTTTTCGGTGTCTGGACAGGAATGGGGAGAGAGTCTCCTTCTTCTCAGAATACTCCTGCTCTCATTGCCCCTCCATTACTTTTTGTCTGGTTGTCCCACCTATACTTCCTGCCTGGCTACTGGACAATATGTGTTTATTTAAAACATAATTGTCAGAATACAGACTTGTCCCACACCACACTTTCAGCTCCTCAGAAAGATGAAGCTTCGAGGTGAGCAGCAAAGCGATTTCGGAGAAGGCAAACACCTCTAAGCCAAGATGGACACCTGGAACCCCTTACTTTCTGAGGAGAGGATAGCTCATACCCTCATTTTAAAATAATCATCTCAAAATCTGGCAAATTCTTACCTGTCACTGGCGGCCTGGAAAGGAGTTCATAGCACAGAGTGTAACCCAGTCCCATTCTTCTCAAGTAAAGAAATGATAGTGATCTGCTAGCTCCCTAGCCTACACAAATGGTTCTCTTTGTGCCTCTTTCTAGGTCTAATTCTGTAATTATTTTTCGTACCTGGAAAACTACTCCATGTTGTTTCTGAATCAGCTGGCACTCCACTCTTCCACTGCCAGCATGCTCATGGTTTCCCTATTTCTCTACCACCTTAAAAGGTTTTAGAAAGTGTTGTACCTTGATTGAAGTCCTACTTAGCATTCAGGTAGGAGGATGAAATAGCATAGGCAGTTCTGTGGAGCATACCATGGTCTCCATGTTGTCCCTCAAGATGTCAAGAGTCAATCCTGCCAGTCCTACTCCTCACTATTGTCCTTTTGAGCTAACACATTAAATAGGAGTTGTCATAAAAATCTTATGGGGATCAGATAAAGTTGATTAAAAAAAAAACATGGCTATGTCAAAGACACCAGTGTCTCAGACTCATGGGAACAGCACAGCCTTTCCCTGGCCCAAGTATAGATGTGAACAAATAATTGACTTTCAGTTAAAGTCAGTTATGTTTAGAAAATATCAACCACAGCTTCCTCATGGATGATTGCACCCTATGTCTGCTCCTGGACAGAGACCTTCTACTGAGGTTAGCTAACTGCCCTCCTGGTTCCTGCTGTATATAATAAACACGATGCTGCTGGTGCAAATCCATCCCAGAGCATGGCCCACCTTTATGTTACTTGTGTCCACCATTTCTTCATTCCCCATTGCCCTAGTCAGGTTATGTACCAAGCCATGTAGGTCACAACGAGGTCTGGATTACCTGGTCTAACTACCAATCACTAGCTGTTGATTTGAAGGAAAACTGTGTGTTAACATTTTCTTAAAATTGTGAGGGATATTAAATAACTGAAAATCTGAGATTGCTGTTTATTGATTAATAGTTCTGACTGAGATGGCCCTCAATAAAATAATGCCTTCAATTCAATTTTATTTGATGCTTGTCCAGAATCTATAAAGTGCAAGTTCACTACGTATGAATTTATTGTGCAGTATTGTATAAAGTAGAATTTATTCCAACAGAATATTGAAGGGCCCTTTTTCTGTTACTTATACACCTTCAGTTTTGCTCCAGGTGAGTTGAGCTGAATAAGTAACTGTATTTTGAACTGAAAGAGTTATTAGGAGAAGACAGAGTCTTCCTGGTTTTACATTCTGGGCTTTAAAGTTTCTAAATATAACCCTTAGAAACCCTTCTGGACATCCGCAAAAACAAGGTGACACGTTTCTTTTCTTAGTAACTGCAGCCACGTAGGTTGAGTTCAAGTAACATTCTGCAAGTGACCTTCTGGTGGGCTCTGGTTTATTTTTATACTATAGTATACTGATACTGGCAGATTTTAAGTTTGATATTAGGTGTAAATTTAAAGTCATCTATTACACTGCTTATTTTTATATGGTAGAAACAAAATAATGAGCTTTTTTATTTTCACTCATTTATGGTAGATACAGTGATACGTTTCTTTATGGCGCGTGCATGCATGCACTTAAATTTTCTTCTGATTCATCTCCTTCACCATTTTTGTCTTGTATTTGGTGTGACCCTCACTGGCTTGTCCCACAAATAGTTTCTCTCCCATTCCACTTCAACCCACAGGTATTCCACTCCCCTTCTCCAAGTCCATCCCTTAAAATCTCTGCCTCTCATGACTCTCCCTCTGATTTCCAAAGGTTGACAGGTTTGTGATTCCTTAGCTGCCAATGAAGGACCACTAGAGTTCTGTAAACCTGGGGACTCTTCTGACTTCACAAGGAAGATGAGTGTGAAGCCCCAGTTTGTTTGACTCATGTTAATGTTTCAGTACTGTGCTTAGTTCCGAACTTCAGTCTTCTTCACACAGAACACCTCTGTTTTTCTGTCTGTTTGTCCTTGTCCACTGGATCTATTGATCACCTGGCCTTTCCTCTCTTCTTCAGGTCTTCAAGCTTTTATTTTCCTGTTTTAGCATCAGGGTGAACAGACAAACCCAGAGATAACAGAAGTGGCAGGAAGTGAGGACCACGGGAGGTGAGCGGTAAATAAATATTGTTGCTTTCGCCTTCAAAGCACACTGTGCTAGAGAGAGGGACGGTGTGAGTGCTGCAAGTGGGGCTCCAGGAATGTGAAGCTATGTGTTTGATAAGGAGAGTCATTCGTCTCCTCCACGAAATTAGCATATGTTCCCCAGGACTTTGTCCCAAGATGTTGACCTTCTGCAATCTTACAGACACTTCCTGACATCATCTATTTCTTGATTGCTCAACTTCTATTTACTGATAAAACTTACATAGCTTTTTGCCCCATTTGATCAGAATACTTATTTTGATGTATCTACATCAACAAAAAAAGTAGGATGACCTATTGTTGCTGTCATCTTTAAGATTTTCGCATCACAGAAAAAAGTATTGGCCTAATCACTCCATTCTCATGAAGGCAAGCGATGGGGTGAGATGTTTGAAATCCCTCTGATGACTCTCACACACAACACATAGGAAGTGTGTCTACTAAGGTGTCCACTCATAGGTACCAGTTTGGGTATTGTACAGTTTCTCTGTCCTTCCTTCGTTCATAAGACAAATATGTGACTTGCCAAGAATGGCCTCACAATGGTACTGGGAGTAGGTGCAGAAGCAGAACCCAGTCATGAATGATATGTGAACCATAGCATGCTGTGTGGTACAAATTTAAAACTGACTACATTATAAATTATATAAATATCTATATAATTATAAATTATAGGCCAGCCAACGTTGCATAGTGCCCTGTCTCAAAACACACGTTCCTACTTGACTATCTCATAAGTAATATTTTAATCAGAGTGGCCTGAATTTAAATGTTCAAGTTCACTGTCGTATTTCAATATGACACTTTCTACTCCATATCTTTTTCTTTGGACTTGTGGAGTAACAGTTACTGTAACTCAAGAGTAAAGTAACTCAATACACCGGCATGGAAAAGGCTAGCCCTGTAGGGGAAAAGTAGCAGGCATTTGTCTTCTTGAACTCATCTCTTAAACTGTGGGACGTGAGTCCATCCCCATGTGGCACTGAATAACTAAATGCAGAATTTGGGTAAAAAATAATGCCAGAAATAAGAGGTCTAAAGTCCTAAAGGTCACACTACTTAAAGGATTAAAATGCAGGCCATTGAAACCCAGGGTCTGAATCCCAAAGAGACAGTTCATCTGACACCAAAGCTGTGTGGGAGGAGGAGAAAAGAGAGTTGTGTGGGAAGATGATCTGGTGGTGACGTAGTGCAACAATAAAAATGACATCAGTATAAAATGTGTTCTTGGCATTCCTTCCTGGTCATGAAATGCCAGGAACTGTTCGTGCCACACTGGCCTGAAGAAGACAGGGAAGTTACTGGCTGGTCTGAAAAAGACTACGCACACAGTAGGATAAGACAATGTGTAGGCCATAGTGTTGCTGGGCAGCCAATATTACTATTTTCACCAAATTTCTACTCTAAACTTGGATACAAACAGAATGGATAACAACTATTCCAAACTGCAAAGAGACATGGGCACATCTGACAGACAGCTGGAATCCTACAAGAATTTAAAAAGACAGTGCCACGTGATGAATATATCTTCTTCACAGAGTCACGCCTTGAGCAAACACCAGTGGTTATTCATTGTGACGCAAGCCTTCAGAATGAAGATCACGGAAGCACAAATCAGCCAGCTCTCCAGACTGCTCTGAGCATCTGGCTATAATCCAGCTCTGTATAATTCTGCACATGCCCAGTTTCCTTTTTTTTGGTTTATTTTCCCCCATTTAAAACTGTCTTTTTACTATTGAAAATCATCAATGTCGTTTTTTGATAATTCTTTACACTTGATATTTAATTTTTGCATTATCTTCAATATTGGAAGCATAAACTGTAAAAACATAGAGAGTGCCAACTCATTTAATGTCTTCCATTTTGCCACCAAGCTGTTTATCCTGTTACTGCTTCTAATTCCTGCGCTAAAGAAGTTGATTCTGATCTCAGTGCAGGAATCGAAAGGACCAATGGCTCTTCAGGATCCCTCCAGGTTTTCCAAGTCCCCAGCTGTGTAGACTAAGCAATTATTGTGTTCTCAACTTCTTCAGTGTGAAACAGAGACTATGGGACTATTCCAACATCTAAGGTACCCAGCCTCAAGAATCAAGCAACTACAGGATTCTCAGGCTCTTGGGTGTCAGAAAACCATTGTGTGTGTATTGTGTGTGTGTGTGTGTTCATTTTGTTCATACTTTTCCTCTATCATTGACTGATGTCTGTGTCCAATAAAATTTCATTCACAGGCTTAAAAGAAAAGCAAGGGTATGGAGGTGGTTTTTATAGTACCACCAAGGAAAAATGTGGAATATTACCTCATTTCTGCATAATTCTTAAGCTTCTTGGAAAAAGTCATATGCAAAATATTGTTTTATCAAATTGGGTAACCATTAGAGGTCCCATTATTAAATAAAGTGGTCAGAATGGGTCCCAAGAAGCAACTGTCAGTCTCTGCCTTGTAGACTGTTCCCTGATATGGAACTAGTGTGATCCAGAGAACATTATCCAGTCACTGTAGTCAACAAAATGGACATCTGTTGATCATAACTATTTACTGTTGTCTTCTTGTAAAGAGCCATGTGTGCTACTAGTTATTGGTTATGAAAAATCTGCCCCTAATTTAACCTCTGCTTTATGAGGTGGGGAAGAAGCAAAAGCAACCATCCCCAGCTGAGTAAAGAATAGACTTCACTATACCTGAAAGACACATCCCTAAATCTGGTGTCCAGGCATCAGAGCTGATTTTTAATAAGCCCAGAGGAATGATATCTCTATTACCCTCTGTCTTTATTCAGCTAGGATTTGCATGTGATTCAGTGTCTACAGAACATATGCCCACACCTTGTGAATTGTCTGAGTTCTACACTAGTGTTCCATTTGACTCCAGTTCAACTTAGACTATTTAAATGTAGTGTGCTTCACATGGTTTTCCTTTGCTACTGATACTCTTCACATGAGTATTAATGGTTGTGAACTGGGAGTCAGTTTTGATTCCTATTAAATGTAGAAGCCTTCCACAGGACATTTATGGGAAAATTTGATGAGTTGTGGGTGTACATTTTTCTAAGCAAACTTTGTTGCCTATAAATAAGGAGTAAGGACTAGGTTTTTCTGTATCCCCCTTTGTGAGAATGTTGGCTTTGGTGCATGACATCATATGCTTAGTTGCAACGGGAAAGGACTTGCTATGTTAGCCCCACAAGAAATTCCATGAAGAAGACATAATCGAACGAGATCTTAACAGACATGAAGAACATATTTAGCCATTTCATAAAATATTCTCCTAGGCTCTTTTAAAGATTCTGTCAGGAGAGAGGTCTAACAATATCCCGTTAAATTAAGGCTATAATGAACAAAAACAGGCCTTATCTTCAAAGAGTGTATATATGCATACAGATAGCAAAAAGGAAATGAAACACAGATGTAGCATAGAGCAGAAGGTTTACTTAATATGCAGCCTCAAAGTGCAGTTCAATGATAAAAAATGTCAGATGTCTACAAAATTGTACTGCAAATCTGTTTGATTTGCAAGCAGCATGGAAAACTTGAAAGTGAGAACTGGTCTTCTGTATCTCTGTTACTTGAGAAAGAACAAAGTGTGCAGCCAGGGGTCCCCTGGTCCCCTGTATGAGGGTGGTCAGAGCTGGGTTACAACCCATACTCGGCAAATCTACAAGCCTGAGATAAAACCTCCCTGGCATATCATGTCCACCAGGGTGAAAACACGGCTGCTGCTTTTTCGCTTCCCCCCAAGAAAGCTGGACAATAACCCATCATTTCCCCTTTACCCGTCACCCTAATTTCTATCCCCTCTTATTTTCATAAACTAACCGAGGAAAATATTGTTGGTGTCTAAAACTCATTTGGTCTTGAGACTGAAATAATAGAAATGTTAAATTATCAACCAATGAGAGGTATTAAAGTTCTCCCACCCTGTTTTTGTATTGTCTGATGAATTGTAAGACAAGATGCCACTAACAAAGGTCATTTTAAAGGCACAGCCTTCGTGTGGACACCAAAGCCAGAAGATTAGTGACAATCATCAGCCAGTATGATGGCATTTCCTAAAGGGAAACACGTTGCAAGCACACCTGCTTCTAATGGCTGCTAATTACATGTGACAGGCTGATATGATAGCTGGGTTCCAAGGAAGAAAGGTGAGTTCTTCTCCCTCCTTCTAATACCACACCACAACCAATTATAAAGGAATGCATTCAAACAGCACTCCTGTTTTTGTCAAGAGAAGGAAAGGAAAAATACAGAGTAATTGGGGAATGTGGTATAGCAGAACAGCAAATTATAAAATGTGATGAACTTTTGGATGAAGGGGAATTATAATGAAGCAGTGCCTCCCAGCCCCAGGGCCATCAAAAGTCAATAGAAAAAATTAGGGCAGCATTATCCTTTTAATATCAGCATCTATTTAATTAGAAAAATGAAAAGCATAAAATAACAGCAATTAGCTAATGACAAAGCACTGACCTCACCTGCTATCTTATAAAATACTTCCTTTTCAAAAAAAAAAAAAAGAAAGAAAAAAAGAAAAAAAAGCTCTGTGCTACTTCAGACATAATTAGCATGGAGATACTGGTGTTTAGTTCTGGGAAACCAATCCCAAGTGGAAGCATTTTAACATGATATTTTAAAACTCTCTGCTTAAACCAGCTGTGTGATGATTTTAGTTGTGAGCTAAGAAGAATTAGGTGAATTTTCTAAAAAAAAAAATGGTTTTATTAAGTATAAAACTAGGGGCTGGGATTGATGGCTCTGCTTTTACAGAGGACCCAACATCAGGAAGCTTACAACCACCATCTTGCTTCAACATCAGGAAGTTTACAACCACCTATATGTAATTCCAGCTCCAGGGAATCAAACACCCTCTTCTGGCCTCCAAGAGCATCTACCCATACCTTCACCCAATCCCACACAGACAACACAGGCATACACACAATTAAAAACAAAAATAAATCTTAAAATTATAGAATAAATAAAATCATTTGTTTTGTAGTCTCAGAAACCCCACTGAGATTTGACTGGACATATGGATGCTGAGTCACAAGCTAAGCACACTAGAAACTGGTGAACAAACTAATAGCAAATTAATAACTTGCTGTGGACAACACAACTCTTACAAAGAATGTGTTATTGTGTTCCTCCCAGAAGGCCTATTTTCTTTCTGTTGAAAAAAGAAATGACATTTGAAAGTGTTGGCATACAAAAGAGCTCCACAATAGCCTGGAATGGAGTATAACAAAGGTTTGTTTATCTGGGAATAAACTCACAGGAAGAATAGTGATCTGCAGTCCTCTGCAAGCATTGTGAACTGGAACCAAATCTAACAGCTAAGAGACCTGTGCATGCTTTTTGTCTGCATTTATAGTACATGGGACTCTGCCCAAAATGGGCTGGTATCTTAAAGGCTATTTGCTGAAGGAGTCCCACAGCACCTGCCACTTTTGTCTAAATAAGAGAGTTATAAGCCTAATAAAAAAACTATATACAATAAAAACAAATATAAAGTATTATCCAGGGAAAAGAAGATGAAAAACGATACATAGAAGTATACATACATAGGATTACAAACAATATAAACAATATCAATCAAGGAACATATGCTAAATATTCCAATAGCTAGCCTATCCTAAGGAGTCTAAGTCTTACATTAAAAATGGCTTGACTAAGCCATGAGAGGAAGGTAACTATGACTATTTAGTCTTCAACCCCATCAAAGACGTGAGATGAGAAATAATATTACTTGAGTAAACAGGAAGTGCAATCAAGCAACTTCCAAAAGGTTCAAGAAACGACAGATATAACTGGTTACCTGGGCTATCACCCAAAATCTCATTTCAACATTGGGGCAACCAACTTTGGCTAAGGCCTAGAGTATCTGTCAGATCATTTTTTGAAAAACCATCTTACCCTCTCTTGCCAAGGTTTGGCAATCTTTTTGCTTGTAATCTGTTTGTCTGTACACCATGCATTTTGTCAATGTTTGAGGCAGGGCAGTTCTTTGCCCTAACACCAGTTTTGCCAAGAAGAAAACAAGCACCAAGTGGAGTGTCTTTGGTGCCCAACATTCTCTAGGAAATAGATCGGTGCTTCCAGGAGCAATTGTGTCTCATGTCAACAGAATCCTACGTTATTTTAATGCCATATTCTTCAATTCTTTGAAGTGTTTGAAGAATACCTATCCACCTGAAATATATCTCTATACATCTAGAAAACCTACCTAATATAACTGCAAGTTTGACTATTATAAATGACTACCTATTAATCTGTATTTCTTAATTATACACTACCTTTTTAAATGAGCTTCACAAACACAATACCTTAACAAGAGCAGAAATGTATATACACAGTATAACAAAATCAACCTCAAATATGTATCAATAATTGAGATTCATACCAATACAAGGTATTCATCTCTATATCGTATTCCCGTTATTATTTTTTTAGAAATTGTGACCTTTTTATTTTATTGATTTTATTGAGCTCTACATTTTTCTCTACTCCCCTCCCTTCCTCTCTTCTCCTCTTCAACCCTCCCCCAAGGTTCCCATGCTTTTAATCACTTATAAACAACCCCCTTTAAATGAAAAGAAACATTTATAAACAATCATTTTGGGAATTTTGGAGTTGTTTTCTCCAAACTACTTCCTGCTGTTTGTTTGGTGAAGTATTTTTAGGTTTCACAAAGATTTTTTGGGGGGCTTGTTCCATCACAGCACATTGGCCTTGAAGAACTCCACAGGTTCTCAATTTCTGTGGAAACAAAAGCAGAACATTTTTTCCAAAGTAACATATCCTTGGACTCAAATTTTGAAGTCAAGACACCTTTATGTTGGTTTAACTTAATAGCCCTCAGAATTAAATGTCTCTCTGTAGTCAAAAAATTCAAAGAAAACAAAGTAATATACCTAATCCTCTCTGCGTATATTTCATCTTTACGTGGCTTATTTTTCTTTATTCCTTTTCTAAATTTATGACTGTTTGTATTCTTTTATATTACTTTTACAGTCTCTTTAAAGACTTTGTTTTATTTTTAAGACTATTTCTTTTTATATTTATCTATATATTTTTCTTCTTTCTCCCAAGCTTATGTACATTTATCCAACACTGTGACCCATTCAGAAGTTTTTCTCATCTGAATTTGTCTTTATTGAGTATCCATAATCATTTTCTGACCAGGTGCACATTTTTTTTAAAAATGCTAAGCGGGCATTGCTAGGGCAAGCTCCACTGCCATGCCTGCTTGCTCCATTCAGTCCAGCATAGCAGAGGTATATTCACTGTCTCTATGAGCCAGGCTTACTACCCCAACTCCAGGGACACAGTGGGTCTATGTCACCATCAATCAATTTACAACACACTGCTCACAGACCTCATTTAAATGGTCCATAACAGGACCTCCCAAAAAGGACATAGTCATTCTGTGATGCTAGGAAGCTGGCTTTTAAAGAAGTAGTACTGCTGCCCATGTGTTGTAGACTACTTCCCACTTTCTCTCCTATCAGATTCAGTGTGTTTAGATTGATATTGAGGTCTTTAATCCATTTGGACTTGAATTTTGTGCATGGTGATAGATATGGATCTATTTCCATTCTTCTACAGGTTGACAGGAGACCACTTCCTACGTATAACCCCAGTAGCACAGACAATAAGGGCAACATTGAATAAGGGACCTCCTAAAACTGAGAAGCTTTTGTAAAGCAAAGGACACTGTCATTAAGATAAAAAGACAAGCTAATGACTGGGAGAAGATCTTCACCAACCCCGCAACAGACAAAGGTCTGATTTCCAACATATATAAAGAACTCAAGAAACTACACTTTAAAATGCTAATTAACCCAATTAAAAAATGGGGCACTGATCTGAACAGAGAATTCTCAACAAAAGAAGTTCAAATGGCCAAAAGAAACTTAAGGTCATGTTCAACCTCCTTAGTGATCAGGGAAATGTAAATCAAAACAACTTTGAGATACCATCTTACACCTGTCAGAATGGCTAGAATCAAAAACATCAATGATAGCCTTTGCTGGAGAGGATGTGGAGTAAGAGAAACACTCACCCATTGCTGGTGGGAATGCAAACTTGTGCAACCACTTTGGAAATCAGTGTGGCGGTTTCTCAGGAAATTCAGATCAACCTACCCCAGGATCCAGCAATACCACTCTTGGGAATATACCCAAGAGATGCTCTATCACACTACAAAAGCATTTGTTCAACTATGTTCATAGCAGCATTATTTGTAATAGCCAGAACCTGGAAACAACCTAGATGCCCCTCAACGGAAGAATGGATAAAGAAAGTGTGGAATATGTACATATTGGAGTACTACTCAGCGGTAAAAAACAATGACATCTGAATTTTGCATGCAAATGGATGGAAATAGAAAACACTATCCTGAGTGAGGTAACCCAGGCCCAAAAAGATGAATATGGTATATACTCACTCATAAGTGGATTCTAACCATAAATAAAGGACATTGAGCCTATAATATGAGATCCTAGAAGCTAAATAAGAAGGTGAACCCAAAGATAAGCATATAGTTATCCTCCTGATATTGGAAGGAGACAAGATTGCCAGGCAAAAATTGGAAACTTGGGGGTGGGGATGGGGTGGGGATAAGGAGAAATGGGGAGAAAAAAAGTGAGAAGGGGAGGATGGGGAGAGCTTGGGGGAATGGGACGGTTGGGATGGAGACAGGGTGGATATGGGAGTGGGGAAGTATATATCTTAATTAAGGGAGCCATTTTAGGGTCGGTGAGAGACTTGACTCTAGAGGTGTTCCCAGGTGTCCATGGAGATGGTCCCAGCTAGATCCTTGGGCAGCTGAGGAGAGGGAGCCTGAAATGGCCCTATCCTATAGCCATACTGATGAATATCTTGCATATCACCATAGAAACTTCTTCTAGTGATGAATGAAGCTAGAGTCAGAGACCCACATTGGAACACTGGACTGAGCTCCTAAGGTCCAAATGAGGAGCAGAAGGAGGGAGAACATGAGCAAGGAAGTTAGGATCGCGAGGGGTGCACCCACCCACTGAGATGGTGGGGCTGATGTAATGGGAGCTCATCAAGGCCAGCTGGATGATGGAGCATGTGATCAAACTGGACTCTCTGAAGGTGGCTGACAAGGAGGGCTGACTGAGAAGCCAAAGACAATGGCACTGGGTTGTGATCCTACTGCATGTAATGACTTTGTGGGAGCCTAGTCTGTTTGGATGCTCACCTTCCTAGTCCTGGATGGGCAGGGGAGGACCTTGTACTTCCCACAGGGCAGGGAACCCAGACTGCTCTTTGGACTGGAGAGGGAGGGGAAGGGGGATGGGGGAGCGGGAGGGAAATGGAGGGGAGGAGGTGGAAATTTTTAATTAAATAACTAAAAAATAAAAATAAATAAAAAAGAAGTCATACTGCTGCTTGCAGCCATCAAACAGCCTTTCTGGGAAAAAAAATTCAGCTACCAAGAAGCTGTGCTTGGCTCCCATTTTTGTGGGTCTAGAAGCCCTCTTTTTTTTTTTTTAAGCTCTTTTAGGTCTTATATGAATCCATGCCCTAAACAATGGGCACCAATTTGTTGGAGTACAAAAGAGCTCCACAATAGCCCAGAATAGAGTATAACAAAGGTTTATTTATCTGGAGATTAAACTCACAGTAAGGGTAGCAATCTACAGTCCTTTACAAGCACTGGGAACTGGAACTGAATCCAGAGACCTGTGCACACTTTTCTTCTCCATTTATAGTACATGAGATCACGCCCAGAGTGGGCCAGTATCTTAAAAGCTATCGGCTGAAGAAGTTCCCACAGAATGGAAGTTTTTCCTGAATGCGGAAGTAAATATGAACACTAATATCTAGCTGCTTCAGAAATTGAAAGAGTGGTACAGACTTACAGCAGGAAAAAGCTGGAACCAGATTTCTTTTTGCCTTGCAGACTGGATTTTAGACACTGTTTTGCAACCATTTCTTTCCTTGCCAACTCTCTTTTGTTTACATTCCACTCCTTCCCTTTATCTTCTTAAAATGTGAATGCTTCCTTGGAGATAACACCATTGTAAGTATTGTTGTGCTGCCATTGATGGTATCTGTCATTTACACTATTTGTACTTCTGGGAAAGCAGTTAGTCCACCATGTTCTTGGCTTCTCTTTCTGGGCTGAGCATCACTTGGAAGCTGTTGGAGATATAGAATCTCAGGCTCCACCCCTCACACTTACTGAATCAAACTGCATTTTAATGAGGAAGCCAAAGATTAAATATTTAAAATGTACTTCCTTACCTCTTCCATGCCACCTTTGGACTTTTGTCATTACAACTAGATTAACACAGCTCAATACTGAAGGTGACCTCAAGTATAGCCCTCTTCAGGACCCTAGCTCAAAACTGTTGAATGTGTATCCTAGGACTCAAAGCAAAACACTGATTTCACATTTTCAGAGGCCACTTTGCTGTTTGGATGGACACATTCTCTCCTACTATTGGATCATAAATTGAACCACAAAGCCACGGTGGTGTGACTGAGACATGCAGGCATAGCTGAGATGCAGCTCTATATTTGAATGCATCATCCTAAATCTACCACTTAGGGGTTACAGAAAAGCAAAGGTGATAGCCAAGACCAAGTTAGAATAATTGCTGGTCCTCAGAACTTCCTCAAGTTGGATGGAGTCTGAACCACTGATGTCCCAGGAGCTGAAGCATCCTGTACCACCCTGTACTCACCAGTTCCACATCAGCTCTGTAATCTCCTCCTGAAAACAAATGTTCCCAGGGAGAATCATTGTAAGCTTTTAGAAATCTCCATTGTCTTACCTGGAGCCCTAGTATATTTTGGATTAAGTTAACTTACTCCGTGACTACTAAGGTCAACCACAGAAATATGAAGATATATTTATGAAGAGGGTCATAGAGAACAGAGAAAAGAGTTGTGTTGGGTACTCATCTTGCACTCATCTCTGCAAACCAGAGAACTCACTCAGGAATAAGTTAGTGATTGGTAGTCACCAAGATAGACTGTCTCTTTTCAATATTCATGACCTGTATTTATAATCCATTAATTATTTAAATTTCTTTTTCCAGTCACAATCTAGTCTGTCCTCTTTAAATTGTTTGCACTCTATTTGAGATTGAAAGCAAATCATTTTCTTTGAGATTGTTTTGGTTATCGCACATGGAATTTGCTGTTCTGGAGGTATTTGCATACTATTCCTATGCTGTAGGTTTTACACATGTATGAAACAAGAACAAGTTACTTGGGAGAAAAGGTTTGTCAAGTTTAGTCTTGGTGCATATTTGGAGTGATAGCTCATTCAGGATATATGAACTTATTTAACAGTGTTGTTTCTCAATTTAAAAAAAAATATTTAGGAGGAATCATGTAAGAATATCCCAAACTTTATGAAAAAAATTAAAGTCAATCATATTTGGAAGACAAAACTCAAGTTGTTTTCTAATCAAAACAAGTGTTGGAATAGATAATGTGGTGAATATTAATTTACTTTCTTTCTTCCAACTGAGTGTAGTGTGCTCTGAAAAGCTTTTGACCAAGCTTATGACATGAGTTTATGCTCTCTTGATAAGTAAAGAGCATTTATTTGGATATTTATACTATTTTTGCCTTTCCTACGTGATGCTATTGTCTTTTTTTTTTTAGAGGTGTGTTTCTTTTTCTTTTTTTGTTTTTGTTTGTTTGTTTTGTTTTGTTTTTTGAGACAGGGTTTCTCTGTAGCTTTGGAGTCTGTCCTGGAACTAGCTCTTGTAGACCAGGCTGGCCTCGAACTCACAGAGATCCACTTGCCTCTGCCTTCCAAGTGCTGGGATTAAAGGCGTGCGCCACCACTGCCCGGCACTATTGCCTTCTTGTTTCTCTTCTATAGGCACAGATTATTCAAGCTATATATTAGAAGAGAGGCAGATATGTTTCCCAAGATGTACTCACTTGATTGAGGCATGACTGAAGTTCATATATTTGAATAAAACTATTTGAAAATAGATGGACGCATGGCTATTCAGACAACACCATTCTTAAAAGACACTCTGCAGGGACCAATTACCCACCCCTTGTAAAATTGAAGATTAATTTCTGCTCACTTTAAATACACACGTAAATCCAAATAACAAATAGCACATTCTGGTTGAGTAATTGGGGCAGAATTTATTCAGTATCAATATTAAAATGAAAGTGTTAAGATGTCAAAGAAACAAGAAGGAGAGTTAATATATTTTGCTGCTTCTATGTATGGGAAGGTGAAGGGCTAGAGAAGGAGAGGTTTTCAGCATGGTGCACAAGCACTATTGTGGGGAAAAACTTAAGGAGATTCTCTTGGGGTTCCTTCTCTGACCCTTGATTTTTTTTTACCCCCCTATATCATCCCAGCAAACCTAGCATAAGTATATTGCATTGAAGACAAGAATAAACACATAACAATAGGGCACATTTGTATTTCCCCTTTTATTTTTAGTGGCTGAGATTTAAAGGCTCACTTTTTAAAGTTAGCGCCTCGGTTACAGTTTATAACTCTTATGGCCATCTCTCCTTTTCTCCAGGAGTTGTTTCTAGGGTCTTCAAGGTTGTTTAAATCATGGATGCTCAAACGTCTGATTTAAAATGACACAGTGCTTGTATAGTCTATGCTCATCTTGCCATATATTCAAATCATCTCTAGATCAATTTTACTACCTAATACAAATGTGATATACAAATCGTTGGTCTGTATTGGTTATCAAATAGCAAGAAAAATCTGTATTATGTTCAGTAAAAGTGCAATTTTTTAAAAGTATTCTTTAACCATATTAATTGAGTCTTCAAATATGGAGTCACTTCAATGTAACTAATTACAGCAACAGATACCTCTCATTTGAAATTAAGGTTACATTTAAGATAGGCTGGGGAGGTGCAACTGAGCCCAGGATATGGTGCAGTGCCACACTCCAAGTGTTTCTTTCCCCTTCATCCAGGCGCACTGTAATAGCACAAGGCTGCCCATTCCACCAAGTCTGTGGATGGAAATACAAGGCATTTAGATCTGCATGCTGGGCCTGAGGCCCTGGGGTCCTGACATTAGAGTGTACGGCTTGCTCTGACACACCATCTATATTATCCAGAGAGGCATTTACCCTCCTCGCTATGGGGATACTGTGGAACTGGGCTGCAACAGCTTTTGCAATATACTGCAGCAATTGCTACAGTACCAGCCTTGAAACCCCACTGAGCAGTCGGCTCTGCAGACAGATGAGGTCCATCAACTCTAAGGCCTAATCCACTTTATCCTTTCATAAGGCACCCCCGAGAGCTTGCACAGGTCTCCATAACGACGGTTTAAACACTTTTGTACTACTCATAAAGGATGGGACAAGTTCGCAGAAGTCAGTTTGACTTCTTGGTCTCTTTCTGTGTAGATAGATGTCCTGCCTTGCGAGGCAAATTCGTGAATCTAGATTGAACGTCAAGGCAAAGCCAGCCAATGGCAGAGGGAATGATATCTTATTGTGTGAACTCCTGAACTGAAAAGGGCAACTGAATCAAAACTTTTTAAACTTACATAGCACCGAAATAAGAAAGCAAAGTTCTTAGCACACATTTACACATCTCCTTCCACTGCAGTGTGTCTGCAACTGTGCTCAGAGAAACCTAGCTTCAGCCCTGAGTGTCACTGTAGTCTGGAGTGGCAATTGCATTGCCAGTATTTTGTGTTGGTGCCTGCCCTCACAATTCACTTACAGACAGAATGCCCAGAAGAATCTCGGTGGGCTCATAACTAAAACCAGTCATTAAGGAATAATCCCACCATTTTATGCCATGGATTGCAAACAGAATATCTGGTAGAGGCCACATAGATCCTAAAGCAGAAAAGGTGGACTTTCTAGGGATGGAGAGCTGGGATCCGGGTGCTCTCAGAAACCAGCACTTATGTTCAGTGGGTGTCCATCCATCTGAATGTGAAAGTCACTACCAGGGGCCTTTAAAATTCCTTAAAGAAAAGAAATCCTGACTTTTACATAAAATCCTTCCATTTGAAAGTGGAGATAAGTAATGGACATTCTTTTAAAGCACAGATCAAGGAAGAGATGAATAATCTGCAAAGCTGATCTTCTAAGGAGATTTTCTATTTGTAAGTCTAGGTTTCAAAATTTCCCACTTGCACACCTTAACTGGTGTGAGGGGAGGGGAAAGGGAGGGAGCACACTTACTTCGGGTCGCTCTCCTATCCTGATCCCAATGGCTTTCTCCAGACAGAACAGCTGGAGGAGTGGGGCTCACTTTGCCCACTTTGTCTAGTGCAGAGAGTATAGCACAGGGTTTTTAAAATCTAACATCAGCAAATGTTTCTTTCATACAGTTTCCAGTTATTTGGTCTTTTGAGTGGGGGTGGGGTGAGCAGAGAACATAAGTCAGGTCTTCTTCCACGGGGGCAGGAGGCAGGCTGTGGATCACTCTGCTCTTCCCAGCCTCTCACTCTGTCATCCTTAGGTAGCTCTTGCAATATTTTTGCTCCTGTCTCCTAAATACCTAATTCCTGCATCTTTCCTTGTCACATTATCACTAGTTCTGAAATAAATCGTAAACGGAGGCAACTTTATTATATTATGTCTCGTCGATGACTACAGGTGATTCACCTTTTCGATTGATCAGTTACTTACACACTGCAGTATCAGCGACTGCTTGAGCTGATTATTGATCCTGGCGCCAACGTGCAGCTCCCTAAGGGCTGCCTCCATGGTGTTTGCATCCACTTCTTAACCCTGCGTCTAGCATCTCCGCTCTCCTATTCATTTCAAGATCATTATTTTGTTCACGTACATTTGTACACTTCCCAAAACTCCTGTGGAACATCCATACGTTCAGCTTCTGCAGTGGGTCCTGGGAGCTGAGTTGTGAGCAAAGAAACCATGGCTGCCGTCATCATGAACTTGGCCTTATTGCATAGGCTATGTATTACAGTCAACTCTCAGTTTCCAGATCTGTGGCAATACAATTTTGAATGCTTTTATCTCTCAGAGTGTGACAGGCTACCTGTGCTGAAGTATTCTCCTACCAAAGGTGGAAAATGCAGCTTAAAATTCAAGGGCTAGAGAGATGGCTCAGCATTTACAATAGCATACTGGTTTGCAGAAGACCTGAATTAAATTCCCACCGCCCATAACAGGTGGCTCACAACTACCTATAACACCTCTGGTTTCTGAAGTCACTGCACTCATGTGCACAACCCCCATGCACACAATTAAAACTAAAAATAAACCTTTAAAAAAAATCTTGTTCAGATACCTTATTTACATTATAGTCAAACAGCAATACAGGAGAATGGGAAATGCATTGCTGTTCTGCAATAAATTAAAAGATGCCCTGCACGATAGTGTCTCTGCCATTCTAGAGATTTGCTTTCAGCAGTCCACACATATGAGCTGGACAAAAGGCAAACGTGGAGTTCACAGAGAAGTTGCATTAAGCTTAACTTGAGACAGGATCCCAGAGTGACACTACAAGCCATCTCCTCCATCCCACTGCGAGATCTGCCAGAGCAGAAAAAGGTATCTGAAGTCATTACTACAGCCTTCACTCATCTGATAACGGGTCTTGAATTAAAACGTGAAGTCCAACGATTCCCAAACTATAAATTGGATTTCAAGTGTTACTGACAGATCACAGAAAAAATAATCGCACATAGTTGAACATACCCCAGGGTGATAAATCAATCATTTAGTAAAGTGGAGGTGAGACTTGAGCTGCTACTGCAGTACCTCTTCTTCACTGTTGGGGGCGCCAGAGAAGCAGGCAAGTGCCTGCCCCACTATTGAACATTCTTGAGCCAAGAGAAATAGCAAGGGGCATTACAGATAAGTACTTATTATATTTTTACATATCAAACCCACATCTAAGACTCTGTCCTCAAGTGATATCAGAAGAAAATACAAATTGCTAGCAGGATATGACTAAAGCTTGTATCTTCGTTTGTAATATCACCCAAATAGGAAAGAATATACCTTCTTCTCTGCAGCTCATGGAACCTTCTCAAAAATCGACCACATAGTCGGTAACAAAGCAAACATCCACAGTTACAAAAAAATATTAGTAACCACCTGTGTCTTATCAGATCACCATGGATTAACGTTAGAATTCAACAACAATGCTACTCCCAGAAAGCCTACAAATTCATGGAAACTGAACAGTCAACTACTGAACCATACCTGGATTAAGGAAGAAATTAAGAAAGAAATTAAAGTCTTCCTGGAATTCAATGAAAATAAAGAAACAACATACTCAAACTTATGGGACACTATGAAAGCAGTCCTAAGAGGAAAGTTCATAGCACTAAGTGCCCACTTAAAGAAAACAGAGAAAGCTCACATTGGAGACTTAACAGCCCACCTGAAAGCTCTAGAAAAAAAAGAAGCAGACTCACCTAGGAAGAGTAGAAGACTGGAAATAATCAAACTGAGGGCTGAAATCAACAAAATAGAAACACAGAAAACAATACAAAGAATCAATGAAACAAAAAGCTGGTTCTTGGAGAAAATCAACAAGATTGACAAGCCCCTATCCAAACTAATCAAACGGCAGAAAGAGAATTTGCAAATTAATAAGATCAGAAATGAAAAGGGGGACATAACCACAGACACAGAGGAAATTCAGAGAATCATTAGATCTTACTACAAAAGCCTATATGCCACAAAACTGGAAAATGTAAAGGAAATGGACACTTTTTTAGATAAATACCATATACCAAAGTTAAACCAGGACCAGGTGAACAATCTAAATAGACCTGTTAGTCACGAAGAATTAGAAGAGTTTATCAAAAACCTCCCTACCAAAAAAAGCCCAGGACCAGATGGTTTCAATGCAGAATTCTACTAGAACTTCCAAGAAGACCTAATACCTATACTCCTTAATGTATTTCACAATATAGAAACAGAAGAGGCATTACCAAATTCCTTTTATGAAGCTACAATTACTCTGATACCAAAACCGCACAAAGACTCAACCAAGAAAGAGAATTATAGACCAATCTCACTCATGAACATCGATGCAAAAATCCTCAACAAAATACTGGCAAACCAAATCCAAGAACACATTAGAAAAATTATCCATTATGATCAAGTAGGCTTCATCCCAGGGATGCAGGGCTGGTTCAACATACGAAAATCTATCAATGTAATCCAGCATATAAATAAACTGAAAGAAAAAAACCATATGATCATTTCATTAGATGCTGAAAAAGCATTTGACAAAATTCAACATCCCTTTATGATAAAAGTATTGGAGCAAGACACACAGAGGCGCAGCGGCAGCGGCCAGACGCACAGAGGCGCAGCGGCGGTGGCCAGAGGAGGCGCAGCGGCGGCAGTGCAACACCGCATACAGGAAGAGGCTTGCGGGGACCGGCGGGGACAGGCGTGCAATAAGGAGAGCAGATCGCCCTACTACAAGTGAATCAAAGAGGTAGGCCTTTGGTTGGCCAGGTCACTGGCACAAGGGGAGCCTGGTCCTGTCCTGAAGATCCTTCGGAGGGGTGAGAGGGTTCTTGGCCTGCAGCAGGAACCACGAAAGAGAGTGAGGGCATTCTGTAAGTGGAGCCCTTGGCCAGCAGGGAAACCTGATCCGGTTTTTAAAAGACCCATTGGATAGGATCAATAGGAGGAGATGGCCAGGCGCCAAGGCAAGAATTCACCCAATAATCTGAAAAACAACATGAAAACACCAGAACCCAATGATCTTACAACAGAAGTATTTGAACAACCTAACACAGAAGTGGAAAAAATCGACTTTATGAAGACAATAGAGTCCCTTAAACAACATGTAAAAAATGCCCTTATAGAAATGGATGAGAAGTATAACAAAAAGTTTGAAGAAATGAGTAAATACGTACATGATACCCTGGGAAACCAAGAAAAAACGATCAAACAGGTAATGGAAACAGTTCAAGAATTGAAAACTGAAATGAAGGCAAGGGAGAAAATACAAACTGAGGACCAGCTGGATATGGAAAATCTAGGCCAATGAGCAGAGTCTACAGAAACATGCATAATCAATAGAATACAAGAGCTAGAAGAAAGAATCTCAGATGCTGAGGACACCATAGAGAAAATAAACGAACAGATCAAAGAAAACAGCAAAGCCAACAAATTCTCAACACAAAACATTCAGGAACTATGGGACACAATAAAAAAACCAAACCTAAGAATAATAGGAATAGAAGAAGGAGAAGAGTCACAGCTCAAAGGCCCAGAAAATATTTTCAACAAAATTTTGGAAGAAAACTTTCCCAACTTAAAGAAAGATATTCATTTAAATATTCAAGAAGCATACAGAACACCAAACAGACTGGATCAAAGAAAAATATCTCCTCGCCATATAATAATCAAAACACAAAATATACAGGTTAAAGAAAGAATATTAAGAGCTGCAAAGGAAAAAGGGCAAGTAACTTATAAAGGTAAACTGATCAGATTTACACCAGACTTCTCTATGGAAACTATGAAAGCCAGAAGGTCCTGGATAGAGGTTCTGCAGAAGCTAAGAGACCATGGATGCAAACCCAAACTACTATACCTAGCCAAGCTATCATTCATTATCAATGGAGAAAACAAGACATTCCAGGATAAGAACAAATTTAAACAATACATAGCCACAAATCCAGCCCTACAGAAAGTAATAGAAGGAAAATCGCAACCCAAGGAATCCAACACTGCCAACACTGCCTACAATAACCCAGGCATCTAATGACCCTTCACCAGCACATCTCAAATAAGGGAGACACACAATCTCTACTACCAAAAGCAATAAGAATAACCGGAGTAAACAACCACTGGTCATTAATATCACTTAATATTAATGGGCTCAATTCACCTATAAAAAGGCATAGGCTAAAAGATTGGATAAGAAAACAGGATCCAACATTCTGCTGTTTGCAAGAAACATACCTCAACCACAAAGACAGGCACCTACTCAGAGTAAAGGGTTGGGAAAAGGTGTTTCAAGCAAATGGTCCTAAGAAAAAAGCAGGTGTGGCCATACTAATTTCTAACAAAACTGACTTCAAACTAAAATCAATCAGAAGAGACCGAGACAGTCACTTTATACTCATAACAGGAACAATTCATCAGGATGATGTCTCAATCCTGAATATATACGCCCCCAATATAAAAGCACCTACTTATGTAAAAGAAATATTACTAGAACTCAAGGCAGACATCAAACCACACACGCTAGTAGTAGGAGACTTCAACACACCTCTCTCTCCAAGGGACAGGTCAATCAGACAGAAACCTAATAGAGAATTAAGAGAATTATTGGAGGTAATGAAGCAAATGGACTTAACAGACATCTATAGAACATACCACCCAAATAGGAAAGAATATACCTTCTTCTCTGCAGCTCATGGAACCTTCTCAAAAATTGACCACATACTCAGAAACAAAGGAAACCTCCACAGATACAAAAAAATATCAGTATCCACCTGTGTCTTATCAGATCATCACGGATTAAAGTTAGAAGGCAACAACCACGCTGCCCCCAAAAACCCGACAAACTCATGGAAACTGAACAGTCAACTACTGAACCACACCTAGGTCAAGGAAGAAATCAAGAAAGAAATTAAAGTCTTCCTTGAATTTAATGAAAATAAAGGGACAACATACTCAAACCTATGGGACACAATGAAAGCAGTGCTAAGAGGAAAGTTCATAGCACTAAGTGCCCACTTAAAGAAAACGGAGAATGCATACATTGGGGACTTAAAAACACACCTGAAAGCTCTAGAAAAAAAAGAAGCAGACGCGCCCAGGAGAAGTAGAAGACTGGAAATAATAAAACTGAGGGCTGAAATCAACAAAATAGAAACCCAGAAAACAGTCCAAAGAATCAATGAAACAAAAAGCTGGTTCTTGGAGAAAATCAACAAGATCGACAAACCCCTATCCAAACTAATTAAACGACAGAGAGAGAACACGCAAATAAATAAGATCAGAAATGAAAAGGGGGACATAACCACAGACACAGAGGAAATTCAGAGAATCATTAGATCTTACTACAAAAGCCTGTATGCCACAAAACTGGAAAATACAAAAGAAATGGACATTTTTTTAAATAAGTACCATATACCAAAGCTAAACCAAGACCAGGTGAATGATCTAAATAGACAGGTTACTCGCGAAGAATTAGAAATGGTTATCAAAAATCTCCCTTCGAAAAAAAGCCCAGGACTAGATGGTTTCAATGCAGAATTCTACCAGAACTTCCAAGAAGAACTAATACCTATACTCCTTAATGTATTTCACAATATAGAAACAGAAGAGTCATTGCCAAATTCCTTTTATGAAGCTACAGTTACTCTGATACCAAAACCGCACAAAGACTCAACCAAGAAAGAAAATTATAGACCAATCTCACTCATGAACATCGATGCAAAAATTCTCAATAAAATACTGGCAAACCGAATCCAAGAACACATAAGAAAAATTATCCATTATGATCAAGTAGGCTTCATCCCAGAGATGCAGGGCTGGTTCAACATACGCAAATATATCAATGTAATCCACCATATAAATAAACTGAAAGAAAAAAACCATATGATCATTTCATTAGATGCTGAAAAAGCATTCGACAAAATTCAACACCCCTTTATGATAAAGGTCTTGGAGAGAATAGGGATACAAGGGTCCTACCTAAATATAATAAAAGCTATTTACAGCAAGCCAACAGCTAACATTAAATTAAACGGAGAAAAACTCAAAGCCATCCCACTAAAATCAGGAACACAACAAGGATGTCCACTCTCTCCATTCCTCTTCAACATAGTGCTTGAAGTACTAGCAATAGCAATAAGACAACATAAGGAGATCAAGGGGATTCGTATTGGAAAGGAAGAAGTTAAGCTTTCGTTTTTTGGAGATGATATGATAGTGTACATAAGCGACCCCAAAAATTCTACCAAAGAACTCCTACAGCTGATAAACACCTTTAGTAATGTGGCAGGATACAAGATCAACTCCAAAAAATCAGTTGCCTTCCTATACACTAAGGATATGGAAGCAGAGAGGGAAATCAGAGAAGCATCACCTTTTACGATAGCCACAAATAGCATAAAATATCTTGGGGTAACTCTGACCAAGGAAGTGAAAGATCTACTTGACAAGAACTATAAGTCTTTGAAGAAAGAAATTGAAGAAGACACCAGAAAATGGAAAGACCTCCCTTGCTCTTGGATTGGGAGGATCAACATAGTAAAAATGGCAATTCTACCAAAAGCAATCTATAGATTCAATGCAATCCCCATCAAAATCCCATTAAAATTCTTCACAGATCTGGAGAAGACAATAATCAACTTTATATGGAAAAACAAAAAACCCAGGATAGCCAAAACAATCTTATACAATAAAGGATTGTCTGGAGGCATTACCATCCCTGACTTCAAACTCCATTACAGAGCTACAGTATTGAAAACAGCTTGGTATTGGCATAAAAACAGAGAAGTCGACCAATGGAATCGAATAGAAGACCCTGACATTAACCCACAAACCTATGAACACCTGATTTTCGATAAAGGAGCTAAAAGTATACAATGGAAAAAAGAGAGCATCCTCAACAAATTGTGCTGGCAAAACTGGATGTCAATCTGTAGAAGAATGAAAATAGATCCATATCTATCACCATGCACAAAACTCAAGTCCAAATGGATTAAAGACCTCAATATCAGTCCGAACACACTGAACCTAATAGAAGAGAAAGTGGGAAGTACTCTACAGCACATGGGCACAGGAGACCACTTCCTACGGATAACCCCAGCAGCACAGACACTAAAGGCATCATTGAATAAATGGGACCTCCTGAGGCTGAGAAGCTTCTGTAAAGCAAAGGACACTGTCACTAAGACAAAAAGGCAACCCACTGACTGGGAGAAGATCTTCACCAACCCCGCAACTGACAAAGATTTGATCTCCAAAATATATAAAGAACTCAAGAAACTAGACTGCAAAAGGCTAATCAACCCAATTATAAAATGGGGCACTGAGCTGAACAGAGAATTCTCAACAGAAGAACTTCAAATGGCCAAAAGACACTTAAGGTCATGCTCAACTTCCTTAACGATCAGGGAAATGCAAATCAAGACAACTTTAAGATACCACCTTACACCTGTCAGAATGGCTAAAATAAAAAACACCAATGATAGCCTTTGCTGGAGAGGTTGTGGAGAAAGGGGTACACTCACCCATTGCTGGTGGGAATGCAAACTTCTGCAACCACTCTGGAAAGCAGTGTTTCGGTTTCTCAGGAAATTCAGGATCAACCTACCCCAGGATCCAGCAATACCACTCTTGGGAATATACCCAAGAGAGGCCCTATCATACAACAAAAGTATATGCTCAACTATGTTCATGGCAGCATTGTTTGTAATAGCCAGAACCTGGAAACAACCTAGATGCCCTTCAATGGAAGAATGGATGAAGAAAGTATGGAATATATACATATTAGATTATTACTCAGCAGTAAAAAACAAGGACTTCTTGAATTTTGCATACAAATGGATGGAAATAGAAAACACTATCCTGAGTGAGGTAAGCCAGACCCAAAAAGAGGAACATGGGATGTACTCACTCATATTTGGTTTCTTGCCATAAATAAAGGACATTGAGCTTATAATTCATGTTCCTAGAGAAGCTAAATAAGAAGGTGAATCCAAAGACAAACACATAGGCATCCTCATGAATATTAACCTTCTTCAGGCGATGAAAGGAGACAGAGACAGAGACCCACATGGGAGCACCGGACAGAAATCTCAAGGTCCAAATCAGGAGCAGAAGGAGACGGAGCACGAGCAAGGAACTCAGGACCACGAGGGGTGCACCCACACCCTAAGACAATGGGGATGTTGTATTGGGAACTCACCAAGGCCAGCTGGCCTAGGTCTGAAAAAGCATGGGATAAATCCGGACTAGCTGAACATAGCGGACAATGAAGAATACGGAGAATTCAAGAACAATTGCAGTGGGTTTTTTTTTTTTTTTTTTGGTTTTTCGAGACAGGGTTTCTCTGTGGTTTTGGAGCCTCTCCTGGAACTAGCTCTTGTAGACCAGGCTGGTCTCGAACTCACAGAGATCCGCCTGCCTCTGCCTCCCGAGTGCTGGGATTAAAGGCGTGCGCCACCACCGCCCGGCTGCAGTGGGTTTTTGATCCTACTGCACGTACTGGCTTTGTGGGAGCCTAGGCAGTTTGGATGCTCACCTTAGGAGACCTGGATAGAGGTGGGCAGTCCTTGGGCTTCCCACAGGTTAGGGAACCCTGATTGCTCTTCGAGCAGATGAGGGAGGGGGACTTGATTGGGGGAGGGGGGGAAATGGGAAGCGATTGCGGGGAGGAGGCAGAAATCCTTAATAAATAAATAAATTTTAAAAAAAAGATTATACAGTTTACAACCATAAAAAAAAAGTATTGGAGCAATTAGGGATACAAGGGTCATACCTAAATATAATAAAAGCTATATACAGCAAGCCGACAGCTAACATCAAATTAAATGGAGAGAAACTCAAAGCCATCCCACTAAACTCAGGAACACGACAAGGCTGTCCACTCTCGCCATACCTCTTCAATATAGTGCTTGAAGTTCGTTTGTAATATCAAAGGCTTTAATATAAATTCTATTTTTCTATGTGTGGTTTGTAAGAAATAATATATCAGAAATATGAGTGTAAAATGAGTGAAATTAAAACAATGAGAAAAGATACATTGAGCAAATACAGACCAGAGAAAGGCTTGGGTTGGTTAGTCTTAATTCACAGCCCTCCAGGGAATTAACTAGAAGACAAGACTCCAAGCATACCTGTGAGGGACTATTGAACCTTATGCCATGCCTGTGAGAGGTTGTGTTGGATGGTTCGCTGAGGAAGGAAGACTCATTCTGAAAGTGGGCAGCACTGTTTTCTCTTTCTAAGTAAAAAGAAAAAAAATGAGGTGGACGCACTAAGTGCTCTCTGCTTAGTGGTTGTCGATACAATGTGAGCAACTCCTTAAATCCTTTGAGTTGCCTTGGCCAGGTCATCTTAATACAGCAAGCAGAAAAGAAACAGATGGCGGTGAAATGCATGGAGTTCAGGGAAACCAGAATTTCATATGAATACTATGAGGAAAAAAAAGAAATCAGATTATCAGTTAAGTGGCTAATTTTAATAAAACTAAAGAGGTATAAGAAATCAGATTATCAGTTAAGTGGCTAATTTTAATAAAACTAAAGAGGCATAAGAATTCCTAGGGAAATCATCTACTGTCTAATGTATTAAAAAAAAAGAGTTTTTTAAAAAAAAAAGAAGAGCGTGAGCACAGGTGTCCTGCATGGAAACTGCTTCCCCAAGAAGACATGAACTATTAAATGAGAATCTCAGAGCTGCTGTTGGATATCTTCCTATGAGTTATTGGCCAGAGAGGCCCCAGAGGCCCTCAAAATAACGTAAGATATTGCCATTGCTCCTGGTTGCTCACAATAACTAGATAGCATGATTTATTGCTGAAGACACAATGTGCTTTGGTTGCAGGGAATGGAGAAATAAATATTGGACTGACCTGAAAACATGCCCCCTGACGAGTGGCTTTCCTAGACCCAGAAGGTGCTGCTTGGGCTGCTGGGGAAAAGAGGCATCCGTGGTGTGACCCAGAAGTGGGGACAAAATGCTACACTCTTGACTTGCCAGGCAAGATGCATCTGTTAATACAATAATGGCATGGAGGTTTTGAGGGTAACCAACTGCTTTCAGATTGGACTTGACACCTGCTCCACAGACCTGATATTGTAAACATTGTCAAAAATTCATTTCTGGACATGTCTTTGACTCTAGTATGGAATCTTCTACTGCTGTTTTGTTAAACTGACATGTTTGTCAAGCTGCCCTTTACACATTTATGTTCATACCCATAGATTAGTGGTGCATGGAAAATATGATCTTTTATCCAATTGGCTGTGCATCAGAAGTTCCATTGTCAAAGACAGTCAGAACAGATCCAGAGAGGCAACTGTCAGTCACTGTAGTGTCTCTTCAAGGCTGAGTGCTCCACCATCCTTGGCTAATCTGCTCTGCTTTGCCATGTTGCCTCCTCCTTATCCCTGTGCTTGGTCCACATCTTTAACAGAAGAACAAAGGAAAGCGTGAAGTGAAAGGAGGTGAACTCTTAAAGCCTGGTCCAGTGATGTACTACCCCTAGCAAAGCCACTTCTAGACTATCCCAAACAGCACCACCACGCAGGGGTGCAGTGTTCAAATGGCTGAGCCTTTAGGGGACATTTCTCAATTAAATTGCCACAGATGTCTATTGCACAAAAGAATAATAATTACAACTTTTGAATTCAGTCCCCAGGAATGGCCTGAGTGATGAGGTCTTTCCTCCTTCCTGTGTTTTATTCTTCAGGAAGCATATGAAAGCCCCTTCAATGACTAATCCCAGTCACTTACATGACTCATGTACCATAAATGTTTATTACAATGTCATCCCATTTGCTTATGTTAATTCTGCTATAGGATGCTCGAGGAAAAGTTTGACATGCCTTCTGGTCATGCTCTAGAAAGAAAGATAAGTATCTCTTTTCTGTAACTCTTTCAGAATGCTATTTAGATTCTTCTGAATGTCTTGTTTAGGAGGCCAGGGTCTATATAGGGGTAGGTAAAAGTGGTTGCTAGAAAAGGAAAAAAAAAAGAGGAGAGGGAGAGAGATGGTGACCAGACTACTTGAGAGAGATAATCATCTCTTATTTCCCGTGTTGCTGGGGATACAGAAGAGCTTAAGTGGGCTTCACTTTTATTCAAGGCCATAGGAGATGCTGAGGTTCAAGATGCACAGTCTCTGGGAGATTTTGTCCTGATCTTTGTGTCTGAGACAATGTTTCTGCCTGGGTGATCGTCCTTGTGGCGGGAGGCATACTGCTACTCACATGCAGAGTGCAATCCAGAGTGGAAGAGCCTGACAAGAACTGAGGAGAGAGACTAAGGAGCAGGATGCTCTGCAATGATAAATACTCCGGAATCCATAGGCAAAGAGAGTGCAAAGATCACAAAACTGCCACTCACAATAGACAGCCCTCCCGGCATGGCAGATAAGTTTTTTTTTCTTCAAAAATTAAGTAACATTATTTTCTTCATATTACCAGAGTTCTGTTGAAAATCTCCACCCCAGCTCCACTCTGTTCACTGATCACTTTCTGTTTTCCCTTGCTCCACTCTGATAAAGATTTGACGGTTATCAAACAGCACTACAGTCTCTTTGATTCAAATGCAATAGCATTCTTAGCCGGACAGAATAGGAATAGAGTCCGGGGTTGGTGGTGAACCTTCCCGTTTTGCTTCAGATGTTTGGCTGACTAGGGACTTTTGCCTGTTTAATTTGGCCACTATTAAGTACACACAAAAATGTAAAATTTGTTCTTAGTATTGATTTTGAAAGCAACAGAAGCGCTGGTAGAGTTAAAAAGAGTCTTACAAAAATATGTCTGTACTCAAAGCTGAGAAATACTGTGAACCAAAAGACTGTCGCTTGTCTTTGACTGTAAATCTGATGCACTAGAAAGGGCATCAACGTGTTCAGCTGAGGTTTCACATCCATAACACCATCCTCTCTGAGGAGCTGTTTCAAACTCTTTTATATAATGCTCATTATGAGTTAATGCTCTCTGACAACTAACTAGGGAAAGATTTTAATCTGGGAAGACAGACTCTCTGTCTTCGAAGAAGCAGCCTGAGTTCTCCTGAGCGTTTATAGGAATGATTTCACTAAGGCTCAGGAGTGATCTGTAAGCTGATGTGTTTATTTGTTCTTGACACACTGCACGGTTGTCCCCTTTATCTACCAAAACAGCACCCTCGAGTAATCATTACAGAGGGAACAATTGTGGGGGACAGTGAAACGGAACTTGTTTTGTGTTTTGATTACCTATATTATTATTACCTTTCCCAGGAAAGGCCTTGAAATTGTAAATTTTTCTCAGGAATAGAATGAGAGTAAATGTTATCCATCTGTACAGATCTACAAACACAAAAGTAACAAATGTTTCAAAGAAACCAAAGACAACTTTGCCCATGGGAAGTCTGTCTTCTTGTCAGAGATCTATGCATTAGGTTTGCTACATTAAAATCAAATAATAGACATTTCAGCTGAGGAGTTACTGAAAGTGGAATTATATTTCTACAGCCCTTGTATAAAACATCAGCGAACAGGTTGGTGGTTGCTGAACAGTGGTTCTTTCCATGCAGACTTTGCAAGTATGTTTTGTTACTTTGTAGTTCTCTGGGGAGGAGCAGTAAACATGATGAGTGTCTACACTGAGCCAACTCCTGTTGCAGCCATCTGTCAGTCTTCTCCAGCCCTTTCCCTCGTGATCTTTGAGGCTCATCTGAGCATCCCCCATTTGAAATACTACAACCAGCAGAAGCACACCTTCCTGAAGATAAAAACATAGAGAGGAATCGTTGAAATGATTTGAAATGTCATTGTCAGATTTTCCTGGACAGTCTTCAAACAGCTGGTCTCAGCCTACCCTCTTCGTTCTCAACACTAGTTCCACCCAAGGCCAAGTCTTCAGAATGGACAAAATGGAAAGACATAGATTTTTTTTAATGTCTCATTAAATCTATTTGTGAAATAGCCTTGACTGTTTGAAAACCTGAATATAAATACTGTTTCAGGATAGATATTCAGTGATAACGTGTCTAAGAGTTAGAAGGGACCTGAAATAACAGTTTTGCCCTAAAGAAATTGAACAAAAGACTTTTAATTGCTTATTATCAAAAGAAGAGGACTAGAGTTCAAATTCCCAGAACTTATATAAATGCCAGCTGGGCATGGCAGTCTACCTGTAGTCCCAGCCTTGGAAAGTGGAGACAGGAGACCTCCAAACCAAACCAGCTGGTGAAGTGAGATTAATCATATCAGCAAGCTGCAGTTTGACTGAAAGATATGCCTAAAAATTAATAGTAATAACAACATGGAAGGGATCAAGGAAGATCAACCTTTGACTTTCACATGTACATACACATAGGTGTACTCATACACACACACTGACACCTGTACACGCATGTATGCACACCACATACTACTCATTATGAAAAGAAGAAGATAAATTGGTCATAAAAACTACATAGTTGGTAAAGAAGTCTCTCTCTCTCTCTCTCTCTCTCTCTCTGTGTGTGTGTGTGTGTGTGTGTGTATCATGAGTCAGACTACATAGCACATAAATAAATAAATTTATTTTCATCATGAAAGTTCCATTACCAGGACCTAATTACCTCCCAGCACATTGCAGATTTGGGTTTCAATATGATTTGGGAGGATAAGTCAAATATCTAGTCAATTGTGATATAGTATCAAATGTTGTAGTATGTTATACAGTTTAATATACAGAGTGTTGTCATATTATGATATGCTATAAAGTGTTCTGATGTGACATAGAGTGTATTGATGTGAGATAGTGTAGTGTTGTAATATGGCATGCAGCGTTACAATGTGGTAATGGTGATGTGATATGGTATAGTATGCTGTGGTATAGTAAGGAGTGTTGTGATATGGTGTATAGTGTTTTAATGTGTAGAGTGTTAGGATATGTATAGAGTGTTGTGGTGTGGCATAGAGTGTTCTGATACGGTGTAGAGAGTTGTGATGTGGAGGTTGTAATATGGTGCAGAGTGTTGTGGTATAGAGCATTAAAATACAGTGTAGAGTGTTGGTATGTGCCGATGTGGGATTCTCCTCTGCATGCTGTGAATACGATTGGTTAATTAATAAAGAAAACTGGCTTTGGCCGGATAGGGTAGAATAGAGCTAGGTGGGGAAAACTAAGCTGAATGCTGGGAGAAAGAAGGGCAGAATCAGAGAGAAACCAGGGAGTTGCTCGGGACAGACGGTGCTAGAAATTTGCTGGTAGGCCACGACCTCATGGTGATGCACATATTAATGGAGATTGGTTAAATTAAGATGTAAGAGTTAGCCAATAAGAAGTTAGAGCTAATGGACCAAGCAGTGTTTTAATTAATACAGTTTCTGTGTGATTATTTGGGGGCTAAGCAGCCGGGAACAAATAAACAGTCCTTTATACTACAATGTGCTGTATATGTTGTGATGTAGTATAGAGTGTTACACTATTGTATAGAGTGTTGGGATATGGTATGGAGTATTGTGATACAATATAGAGGGTTGGGATATGGTGTAGAGTATTGGGATACAGTGTAACATATTGTGACATATTGTACTATAACTGCTAAATCAGTTTCCATTTATCTGTGTTTAGAGAAGAGGAAAACACTTAACTTCTTACTATGTGCCAAACATTTTACAAAGTTAATGACACTCATATTTTACAAACACAGATAAAGTGTGTATTGTGTTCTTTTTAGAGTTTTTTCTTTTCTTTCTTTTCTCTTTTTCTTCCATGAGTAGGCCAAGGTTCAGGAGGACTGTAATCTGATCAAAATTACCCTAGGCAAAACTTCCAAGCCAATAATCAAAGTACTGTACTCTGAATGTTGGATTGTTTTGATCTACTTTGTTTCACACAGACAATTGGGTCTCTGTTCTTATAACCAGAAATTTTCACTGACCAAGCTAAAGAATTGAAATATCAACAAAACGCCTTCAATAAATGCCTGTCACAAAATGTAAGTTTATTAATACTAAAAAAAAAAGGCAGGAGTAAATAATTCAAACATATTCCCAAAATAATTTAAATTATTCATTCCCAAATCTGACATCTTGGCAAACTAAACTAAATCAGAAACTTTCATAAGTTGCTTGGAGGACTTGGGCAATTTATTCTTCATGTAAAATCCCAGAGGCACTGAACACAGATCATACATACACATACAGTAACACACACAAGAGGAACCATTACAGAGATGAGGAGCACTTATTCAAAACAAGCCTTGTGGGAGACTGTCACCCAAAACTAACAAAATACATTTTAAAATCTTCTGAGTAAGTCATCAGGCATTGCATTCTGGGACCAGTGCTTTCCTAAATCTCAGTATCCCTATCAGTGTGAGCCAGGAAGAGAAAGCTAAATAGAAGGAGTGGCAGAAGGCAGGAATTCCTCTGTCAGGTATAACCTTGATCATTTATCTAATTTTTGTCATGCAAGATCATTTGTGACCTAGAATCATTTGAGCTCAAGAGTCTTAGAAAATAAATAAGAGGCCACAAGTGAGAAGCTAGAAACGCATAGCTGGATCCAGAAGTGAATAGTTACGCTCATGGGTGTCTTATTCACTTGCTTATGCTTTAATCTGCCTGATATGCATCAAGATCTCAAGTTTCAAAGGAAAGAGGGAAAAATTCATCTTTTTCAGATGTCTCTAGAAAAGTAATATCAAATGGCAGGCTGCTTGTCAGCGGAATCTGTGAGTCCTGTCTGACTGGGTCTCATCCTCAATAGTGCCCTAGGGTAGTAAGTTCTGGAGGTAAAGTCGTAAGGTCCCAATCCTGTATCAGCAATTGATTGTTCACGTCTCCCTAAAATGTGACTCAGTCTCCACACCGAAAGTCTCCTGCTTTAAAGAAAAAAAGTGGAACAAAGGAATAAATAGAGAAACTACTTCTTGGACTTGGGCTAAGTGTTGTTAGTGCGTGTTTCATGCCTTATTAAAGTCTGAGTGGTAGTGGTACAGAATTGCGAGACCCACTGTCCCAGTTGCCCCTAGAATCGATACAACCCCAGCGTGTTCGTTAACACAGCAGACTGAGTTAATAGGGAAGAAAATGCTAGCTAGCTTTCTTTGCTCACTGCTGCTGATAGGGATTCTTTCTGAAATTCTTTCTCAGGAGAGACCCTCAAGGAGTTGTGTCCCTATCAGAGGGAAAAGATGACAGTGGTGTGAGGCCCCCTATTTGATCCCCTCTCCAGCGGGTAGTGTATGTCCCCGTTCATCAAGAGCAAGCATGGTCTTGGGATATATTTGCACAGGAAGCTGTGAAACAAAGCCATCTTTACATTAACAAACAGCAACTTGAATGCTTGAATGGCTATTTCATGGTTACAGGATTCTCTCTCTCTCTCTCTCTCTCTCTCTCTCTCTCTCTCTCTCCTCTCTCCTCTCTCTCACAGGCAATTAGGGGCAACCTGGACAACCCAGACCCCTGATGAAGACTGCACAGACTAGAGGAACGTCTAGTGTGCAGAACTGACATGAAACAGGAAACATGGGCAAGGAATAAACCTTTGTGCAGTCAACCCGCCAAGAGTCTGAAGTTGTCGGTTCACTGAGCATTAATTTCCCTAATTAGTTGATACAAGGAGGATAGAGGGGCGTGCTAATGGGGGCACAGGCAAATATTGACTATTGGAGAGAAGGAAGACATCATCTCAGACCGGGGAAAGCTATGCTTTTTAGAGGCTCTCTACCTCTTTGCCTTACCGCTGACGTTGTTCTGCCTAAAACAAAGACGATAAGAAAATCAGCAGATTTATTTAAATAGGAAGCTAAGGTGGTCGTTTGCTTTTCTCTCTGTAGATGTGCTTTTGGTTGCTAACCCTGAAGGCCCTACCACATTGGCATACCTAGAACCACCCAAGAAGAGAGTCTCAATGTGCAATTCTCTACACTGGGCTTGTTTGTACGCATGTCTATAGGGGCTGTTTTAGCCAAGTCAATTGATGCGGGAAGACCCAGACCACAGTGAGTCATGGACTCACCTGAGAAACAGAACTGAGTATGATCAAGCCAGAGAACCTGGGTACATTCCTTTTGCCCTTGTTTGGATTGTGGAGATGATGTGACCAGTTGTCTGCACTTCCTGCCCCGACTTCTTCACAGTGGTAGACTGTCACCTGGAGCTGAAAACTGAAACGGGTAAGAGTCGGTTCCCACCAAAGTACAAACATGCTGTGATTTTTTTCTTCCTTTATTTCCCTGATTCTATGTTTAAAATACCTTCTTGACGCTAATTTCACCTAAGAGCCAGTATGCTGTTCCTCTAATGTTCCTGAGTATGAAACTTCTTGAGAGGATGGCAAAATGGCTCAGCGGGGAAAAGCACTTGCTATCAAACATGACGATGTGAGTTTATCACACATGACGATGTGAGTTTATCAAACATGACGATGTGAGTTTATCTCACATGACGATGTGAGTTTATCACACATGACGATGTGAGTTTATCAAACATGACGATGTGAGTTTATCAAACATGACGATGTGAGTTTATCAAACATGACGATGTGAGTTTACCAAACATGACGATGTGAGTTTATCACACATGACGATGTGAGTTTATCAAACATGACGATGTGAGTTTATCACACATGACGATGTGAGTTTATCAAACATGACGATGTGAGTTTATCACACATGACGATGTGAGTTTATCAAACATGACGATGTGAGTTTATCAAACATGACGATGTGAGTTTATCAAACATGACGATGTGAGTTTATCCTAGGACCCACAACAAGGAAGGAGAAATCAGTCCTGCAGGTTGTGCTTTAACTTCCATATGCATGTAGTGGCATGTACACACGGGCACACATGGGCACACACACACACATACAGAGAGAGAGAGAATAGATGATGGATGATAGATAGATAGATAGATAGATAGATAGATAGATAGATAGATAGATGACACATAGGTAAAGATTAAGTTTTAAAAAGAAAGGCCATTCCACCTAATCTTACTGTGTTCAGTTCTCACTTCTATCTTGGTCCTATTGCTTCACTCAACTCCATCTGTCCTCCCCCTAAAGTCCCTGATGGTCTCCACATCTCACTCCTGAAATTCCATGCCTCATCTTTCAGGATCACTAACAACAGTTACATAATCCTCAGTGACTTAGCCTTCTGGAAGCCCCTCGCTCTGTGCCCCTCACACTTCTGCTAGCCCCCTCTTCTTCCCCTGTCCCTTAGCCACTGGAGAACTCCAGAGCTCAGTCCTTGGATCACCACTGCGTTTTTTTCTCTTCCTCCATTTAGTGATGTCACTGTGTTTCTTAGTTTCAGAACGCTGCCTTACGCTGATGGTTCCAAATATGTTTCTTCAGCTTCGCCCTGGCTCACACACATACCTGATCTCTCGCTATCTCCAGCCAATGCCTTACTACTATGCCAGACGCTACTCAGGCATTTGCTGTCCTATTTTCACAGTTCTGGAAGATTCCTCCTCCTGGTCACTGCACCCAACACCTTAGGATACCATCAACTCCTTCCCACTCTCTTCCTCTTATCCTAATCTACCAGGGAGTTTTGGTGGTTTTATCTAAAAACCCAGGTGCCTCTCCCTGCTGGTCCAGTCTACTACCATCTCCAGCTTAAGTCACTGCAGCTTTCTAGCTGGTGTCCTTACTTTCATTTTACCCTTTTCTGTGTGAGCAAGTTATTAGCAAAAGAAAAAGCCAGATTCACCCTGCTAACTTGAGAATGTCTGCTCAAAACCTGGTGGAGGCTCATCTTTCAGAATCTACTTCACAATCTGTTCAGTGCACAGCAAGTGCCACCTACACCCCCGTATCTCTCCAGCTCCACGCCTCATTCTGTTCCCCCTTCCCTTTAACCACCCTTCCCCCATCACCACATCATTGGGCACATTCCTTTCCATTGCCTCGTCAGTCCCTTTGCCTCAGATTCTATCCCAACTATTATCTGTGTGTTTCATGTTAACCTAAATAGATTAGTCTAATATTTCCTTGCTGGGACCCACTGATCCGCATAGAGTTCAGATGCTTCCACCCAAAGTTAAAACTCTTTCTGGCACTCCCAGAGTCCTGTAGGTTTTCCCCAACAAATCCAGAAGGTTTACCCCATTCTCATAAATCCATCAGCTCTAATTTAAAGTGACCCTTTTAAAAAAAACTATCTGGGTTGCTTTAGTAAAATTAAGGGGTGAAAATTCACCACCTGAGAAACAAAGCAGAGTATGATCAAGCAAAAGAGCCAGGGTACATTCATTTTGCACTTGTTTCGATTATAGATCAAAGTAAGTTTTATCCACGAACATGGAGTGGTAGCAAAGAAGATCGCAAATTCTCAATAAATACTAGCCGAGCTGATGAACAGGTGGGTGAATGAAAGGTAGTCTGAATGCTACGGTTCACAGGACCAGAGCCAAAACTGCTTCTCTCAGCTCTGCTGACCTGTGCTGTGGAGCACGGCCATGTTCAGCCGCCTCTGCTCTTCCCGAGACTGGATCAGATACTGGCTGACCTCATCACGTCCTGTGTCACAGGTGTCTCCGTGACCTCACCGCTCCAGCCCTGGCCAAGTGTGGTGATCTGTTGCTTCGCTGGGCACATCTAAAGAAAGAAAGTGGCAATGGAGGATAAGAAAAACACCTGAGTGAATTCTCAGTTATATCCCCCATGATCTAAACATACTCCCCCACCATCTTGTAGGGAGGTCTAACTTTTAGAACAGAGTTAGAGGTGGGTCAGTTCATTTTCTTCTGCAGCACAAGGGCACCTTGGAGAAAACCATTGTGGTTCCCATATATTTCAAAGGTTATTTGAATGCATAGCAAAAGTAGTTTTTAAATTGCACCTTAGTTTTATAAAACATTACAATGTAATTATTTACTTGGTACTGTTAGACTTAATATTGGATTGGGTTCTGTTCTTTTCAGGTCAATTATTAACACTTCGCTTCTCAAAAATGCAAAGGTCTTTCAGTTGTCTAGGAAACTCTTTCTGGGCTTTCTGAGTTAATATTCACAGGTTGCTGGGTGCCAGCAGGCTGTAGGCATGTCCTTCTCACGTGCAGAAGCTCAGCACTGCTGGAGGCTGGCTGGCATCACCTCCTAGATCCAGATTATAACAATGCAGTTTGCTTAGGTTTGAACACAGAGTTCACTAAAAAAAAAAGCATCTCCAGAAAAATCAATTTTGTGATCTACTATCTCAGCTGTATAAAAATGTTACTCTCTTCTTGGTATAAAGGCTTCCATAGAGAAAAGTCAACCTTCAGGTACTAATTTATTCATCTGCTTGCTAGTTTTCTTCTTTTGTAGCAACTGTAGGAATATTGAAGTTCAATAAAGAAAGCTCTTTTGCCAAATTAAAAGTCCTTCTGATTGCTGTGATGTATATGCTTTCATCTGAGGTGGGACCGAAATTGACATTTAAAGAACCACAGCGCTATAATCAGTCCTAATAATAATGGCAATAACCCAAAAACAGGACTTGGTGCAACAATAAGGACAGTAGTTTCTCTTCAGGGCCCTCTCCTCAGCTGCACCCTGTCACTGTCTCTTGTGAGAAAGAACTCAGTTCAGGTCATCATTGGACAGAACGGGTGCCTCTGATGTGCACAGTCCTTGTCTCGTCCTGTCCATCGTTCAAACATATCCTGGGATGTGAGAGAAGAAAAGGCTGACTTTCCTGACATCGTCTTCCACTTCATAGAGTATGTCTAGTGTTTGTAGTTGATGAACCAGAGATGCTCAGAAAGATTGGCGGCTGTTGTTCTCTCAGGGTGCCACGAAGAAGCACTCAGCGGGAGCTGATGTTTATAGATGCTTTTTTTATACCCAAAAGTAGAAAAGGGAGGCGGGCACGGTGGGGTTATGATTTACATTTGTATTATTTATTTATACATTAAATGCAGAATCCTGGAGAAGAGTGTTGCTTCCAGCTCACACAGCAGGCTTGAACAGTCAACTGTTGCCAGCACATCTCTCCCTGCAGTCTTGGCAGCTCTGTCACCCCAACTGTCAAGAAAATGAGTTCACCTTCTACATGATCCCAGGTATGTGAATCTTTTAAATGGATGTTCACCATAGCCCTGTGCCCACAGCACAGCATCTGAGCACACCTGCTGCATATTGATCTGCTCGGCCTCTTACTAAGTTTATGGCTTTAGCACATGGCTTGATGACTAGGAATCTCAGCGTTGACATATGTACCATAGGGGCAATGAAAGTACTGCTCTTGTTTGCTTTGTGTTTGGACCTAGTGTATGTACATGTGGCTCACTACTTGGCAGGGTAGATATGGCAGTCCTTTAGTGGGAGATTGGTTCCAGCACCCACTCAGATACCAAATGTGCAGATATCCAAGTCCTTTCTCTAAAATGGCATGGTATTTGCACTGAGCCCACTCACATCCTCCAGTATACTTTAAATCATTCCCACATTACTTATAATATTGAATACAATGCAAAAGCTAGCACGCCGTTCTATACTATATAGTTTAGGGAATAATGACAAGAAAAGTCTGTTAAGTCCAGATACAATTAGACTTTTTTTTTCTTTCTAGTATTTCCACCCCACCATTGGTTGAACCTATAGACGCGAATCCTGGGATATAGAGGGACAATTATTCGCACCAAAGACTATCTATTACCATTATTTCTTAGAGGTCCCATGGAATATCTGTTTCCCAATTAGTTTTCATGAATAAAATTTCAAAAATTTTAGAGAGTTCTAAAGATTTCTTGGCTTCTGGCCAATTTGGAGTTGAGGGAAGTAGTCACCTGAGGGAAGGATTTAGGTGCAAGTAGTTGGTCTATGATGTGATGCCAAGAAGCAGGACGAGAAAATGAAGAGAGACATGCCAGCCTCAGGTTCATAATTGCTACTACAGTCATGTGCAGTACTCTCACACCTACCATGGAAGTCAGTTGCGAAAGTTTCAGGAATCAGGTGAGCCAGTGTTCAACGCGGCCATCATTACAAGAGAAGCTACAGTAATGAAGGGGCTGTTGGCTGGGGAAGGAGCCGCTAGGCAGTTACATCAATGGATGGGCATTGCAGAGGTGCTCACTCAAACTTGGATGGTGCTACCTACTGCACACCAAAGTTTTCCCACTGCTGCTTCCAGACAGGTGGAACATTGACCGGTAGGCTCACCCATACTGCAGATCTGTCCTGGTGATGGTTTCCATCCACAGGCAGTTCTTCTAAAGGGTCCTAGAACTCCTTATTTGCCTCATCACTTTCCTCTCATTATATAACTCATTCTTGAACTAAGTAAGGTACTCAGAGCTCACAGTGAATTGCTCTAGCATAGCTCTCCTCTGCTAATTTTCGCTGGCTGTGGAGGGCATAGTGCTGAGGTACATGAGCATATATGGTCTCCTGTCCAAGTCGTTACAGGTTTCTACCCAGGAAGTCTTTCTTGAATATTTATGAGTCCCCTTTCCTTCAGTGAAGCATCCTTTAAGAGTCTCTGTCATTATGTTCTTCTTTCTCAAGGGTATATCCATGGTGGCAGGAGATACGCCTAGCCAGCAAGCAATAGCTATTGTTGACTTTCCATCTTCATGGTTCTTAATCACTTTTAATTTTATTTTCAATTCAGCCACTTGACACTAACTCTTAGTGGCACATTAGCTGTGAATTTTGTACACTCTGACCCATGATTAACAAGAAGATGAAGATCAAATCAAGCATGAGAAAATGGTACAGTGGAGAAACATGGTAGATGTAAGACAGAGAAGGCTGCTTTTTACATACATAGAGGTGCATTCCAAAATGATCAAAAGTACAGTACTGTGAACATGTAAGTAGTTACTTAGTCCTTTATTATCAGAATATTATTTTGCACTATATGTAGTTATAGCATGTAATAGATGGTGTTATAAGATCAGTAGTACTGCCACTGCTGATGGAATGGAAGTACTACACTGTGATGTCACAAGGACCATGACAGCCCTCCAGATCCATTATGATCTAATAGCACCACCATTGTATAGGAGGGCAACATTGTCTGAATCAATATTGTGTGAAGATGGCTATATGTCAATTTTCAATTAAATTAGCTTTTAAATTGCAAAGATACCAACCTGGAGATGCAGCCCAACAATATAATGCTTAGCCGGTATGTACGTGAGCCCCAGTACTCCCAAAAAAAGAATAAAAAGTGTTCATCATCCCTTCAATCAGTGATTTGATCAGCATCCATTGTAATCATTGTAATACATGCTTGGAGAATATCCTACAGACGCCTTCTAAACTCACATTCAGTAACATCACACTAAAGACTTCATGTCGGCAATGCTGGAGATTAGCAAATGTTAACTGGAGGCTTTTATTCAAGAAGATTTAAATATTTAGTAGCACTACACTTGCCATGGCTGCTATTACAACTGAGTTTCAAGCCCACTGAGAATCTTGATGGACTGTGGGGAACGTGACCGATCCACTGACTTCTGTTGAGGGAGAGGAAGCATGGATAAGTTGTCTCTCCTCAGATGAGGTTTTCTGCAGCACTAATAACAGCTTCCCTATCCACAGCTAGAAACCATCCTCAGCCAGAGATTGGGGGGCTCTAGAATGCCCCGCATTGTATACTATATACTTGTGAGCGTAACTGTGGTTTTTATTTTTCAAAGAAGGCTTATTTTAAACTTTGAAACATACAGGGAGCCTCTGCACATCCCTCACACACGTTTATTCCACATTAACATTTTACATAAACATAGCAAAATTGTCAAAATCTGGAGATTGGGACCAACAAAATGGCTCATCAGATGAAAGAGGTTGTCACACAGTGCAGTGAGAAAATGGACCCCTGAGGGCTGTCCTCTGGCTTCCACATGCATGTGCATGCATGCACACACACATACACACACAATGATAAGAATTTTAAAAATCTGTAACTTAAAATGATATAAGCTGTTAATTAAACCACATATCAACTTTACCAATCTTCTCTAAGTTTACTCTCCATCCCAGCCTTCTGTTGAGTAATTCCACCTGCATTGTTAGCTATTTCATTAACTTTCAGGAGCCCTTTGCTCTTTCCATGTCTTCATAATCTCAACATGTCTCTGTGTTAACACGGCTGCTTCTCATATCACAGAAGTTAATATCTTTACAGTGAAAAGCAAGTGGCTCTACTTTTATGTGTCAACTTGGCTAGACCAAAGAATACCTACCTATTTGGTCAAAGACTATTCTGAGTGTGTAAGAGTAATTCAAGATGAAGCTAATTATTGCGCTGGTAGAGAGAGTAAGGTAGATACCCACAAATCAACAGGAAGAATGAGTTTTGCCTGACTTGCTTCAAGCTCAGACATTGGTTTCCAGCTTTGAAGTCTAACCAAAGCATGGCCTTCGACTCACTACCCCAGAACAGTGCTGGTTTTCAGCTCATTGAATCTGAGTAGAAGCTGTATTCTGTCCTGGGCTTCGAGCTTGTTCAGCCTGTTATTCTTTGGATTTGAAAGCCTCTGCCAGTGTACAAACCTTCCTTCCTTCATTCCATCCTTCCTCCATCTCCTCCTTTCTTCCCACATGTTATTGACCTAGTTGTGTTTCTCTGGGTAACACTCACTACTACAAGTCCTAGTCAAATGACCAAGGCTAATTACTATCACTGGCCATAGAATGTGGGACATCACACAACTCTTGTGATGATATTCTAGCAAGAACATTTCATCTTTATGGTATTCTTCTCCAAAATGCATACCCTCATTTCAACCATGAGAAAGTATCAACCAAAATCAAATGAACTTTCATCTCATGCTCAGCTTTTGTCTGTGAACCATAAGAGCCAAGAGTCCTCCTGAAATTATTCATTTACCTCTGCAACATTCAGGGTTTCCTAACCTGGCCCAGGTACTAAGTCTTCTTTTGGGGTAAAATGGAGCAGATGATGGGGTATACTATTTAAAACACATCGTTACACCTACTGAACTCTAATCTGCTTCTCTCTTCACTGTTAATTTCAGTCTTCATGGGCCTTGGGCCAAAACAGCCCTGGGCTGTCCCCTCTGGACATACCAATGACCACTCATTCCATTTCAAACCCCATTGGGATCTTTCTTAAAAGTCATACTTGGAGTGCCACAGTTAATGCAACTGGAAGAGACCCAGATCTACATCCAGTGGGTCCTGCTGAGAATCTTGATAGTCAAACCAAACTCAATTCTGAACTGAGTTCAGTCTGAAAGAAGACTGGTTTATTGCTCCGCACCACCTGCTCTTAGGCAAGACCCTTCCATCAAACACCTCCTGATAAATGAATAGCTTTGACTTTTGGAAGATTGATATCCTGGTGTACTTTCCCTCCTCTTCACTTCCATTCATCAAAAAAAGGAAAATCAAATCTTCTTACACATAGATTCAGGCAGAGAGAAAACCACTTACAACAAAGGCATGCACCAGGTTCTCACCAAGCCAAAGAGTCCTGGAAGATTCCAGGAGCTATCAAGCAGTGCTTCAGATGAAAGGAATAAGATGTCTCCATGGTTAAGATCGTGTATTCTTCCAAAGGACCAGAGTTTGATTCCTGGGATCCACTGTGGGTGTCTCATAATCAATTTCAACTCCTCTGGCTATCAGGGGCACTGCACTCTCTTACACACACACACACAAAACACACACGCACACACACACACACAAATACACACCCTGGTCTTTAAAACTGTTCCATCACATAATGCTGTGTGGACCAGGATTCATCAACGGAAAGAGCTAGAAGTTATTGCCACCTTCCAACAAATAATATTTTGATTTTTTTCTCTTGCAATTCCACTGCCTTCTATAAAATGCTTGCCCACATTCAGCAAGCACATGGAGTTCAGTGATGAGTGTCTGCATGCAGGTTGACCATCAGTCCCGCCTCGTCTCAATTGCTTTGCCTCTATTTTCTTAATTTATATGTGGAATTTTCTTGTGCTATGCTGTGTGTATTTTTGGAACTAACTGAAATGGCCTTCCCGTAGTCTGGATTTCCTCGTCTTGCCCTAGTCCTCACCCTTTGGAGATGGTTTGCTCTCAGGAGGTTTCCCTGTATGACTTGTACTACTTTTCTCTGTTTCTGCCCCTCTTTACTAATTCTCAGAGTAATGAGTGACTTTCCAGACATCCCTTAAAAGTGGAGAAATAATTTTTATATGTCTTGATCTCATGATCTAAACACACTGTTGTGTTTCAGTGTTTGGGTTCATTTTGCTGGTGAGCAAGTTGTGTACTGGCCAATGGCTTTTCATATGGTCATCTCTGATCCTCTTGCCCTGTTATATTCCCTGCGCACTAGTGTGAAGTGTTCAAGGGTTGTCTTATAGGCCAAAGTTTGGAGTGAGCCTTTGTCTAAGGCATTTCTCTTTTTTTCCTTAGGAAATAGTATTTTAAAGGCTGATCTGTACTTTAGCAATGGGCATGGCCACATGAGAAGTCATTGCTTATAATTATTTCTAGTAGACAGAGCCAGGATTATTCCTTTTTTTTAATTGTTTTTATTGAGTTATATATTTTTCTCAGCTCCCCACCCTTCCTCCCCCAACCCCTTCTACTCTCTACCATTGAAAGACCCTCAGAGAGGACCTTCCCTCAGGAGGAGACCCCCCGAACTCAAGGAACAATCCAAGACCACTGGCTGCAAACTGCAAGAGGTTTTATATTGAGAGTACACAGGTACCTGCAGGCGTTAGAGTTTCTTTGGAAGACTTGCGCGCCCCCAGGCTGGGCAGGGGGTCTTTTATATGTAAACGGATGGCAGAAGCATGCATGGTTACAGGGATTCCATTGGTCAGTTCTGATGGGGCGATGGGTTCACTTGGGGACAAGCTTCTCGGGGACATGAAGATATGATAATAGCTGACTTGGCTCTATCTAGGGCACATGTAGTTTTTTCCCAGAACTTTTCATTCCCCTCCTAGGCCTGATATCTGACCATAGATATCCTGTTTTGACTGCCTAGGAGTACCGACTTTACCTTGAACTTACACTTGTTTGTGTGAAAGCCTTGCAAAACGGCATTACAGCAGCTAAGCTGGGGTCTTTCATTCCCCCATTTTTTTTTTAGCATTGAGTTAAATCTTTTACTCAAGATAATTATGGAATCTCAGTTTCCTGTTGTCTTAGCCTTTGGTATTGATGGGTCAAGACTAGGGCCTGGATGACGGATAGCCTGTCTTTTATAAATTGGACCAAGTGGTTTAGGATGTAAGGCCCAAACAGGAGTATCAAGAGGAAGATAATTAAAGGACCCATCAAGGAAGACAACAGGGTAGTAAACCATGGGGACTTATTAAACCATCCTTCGAACCATCCCTGTTGTGACTCAAACATCTTTTGTCTCTGTGCCAATCTGTCCCTGAGTTTTGCCATGTTGTCCCTCACCAACCCAGTAGGGTCTGCATAGAAATAGCATTCTTCTTTTAAGGCTACACATAACCCTCCTTTTTTTTTTTCTTTAAAAAACAACTGATCCAGGCCCCTCCTGTTATGGAGCATCATCTCTGAAAGATTTGCTCAGACAATAGCCATATGAAAACTAGTACAACTGAGGGGACAAAGTAATTTATACTTTACAGAGCACTGTTCACACAGCAGTATTGGGAGAAGATAGTAAAACACCTCTTGGGCGTGCAGAATAGCTCTTAGCAAACTTATCTGAATGAGGCTTGAAAGTAACTGCATGGTAGACATTGTGAACCATTGTAGACCTGGGAATAGCACCCATCATTGTGGCAATAATAATAGTCTATTGACTACAAGAGCTTAACTCAGCCCTAAGAAACACATGAATGCCTTCTCATTGTAAAACAATGCCTTATGCAAATTTCGTGAAATGTATTTTTCCCTTAAAAGGCAAGTTTAGTATTATGAAGACAAATCTCCTTTGCTATAGACACTGGGAGTGTTCATCCTCAACTCCAGAGAATGTGCCGGAGAGGTCAGTTTCAGCCCAGCTGGCACCACATGGCATTCACGGGCTTTTATTGCATCCTGTAGCATCAGCTTCATCCAAATGTACAGGGTTGTGTCCATTGCGAGAACTTTAACAAACAGTGAAAGAAAATACAATACAGGATGACAAATGTTCAAAACAAAACAAAAAGCCCTAAAGCCAGAGGACAGCCAATGAAGAAGCAGAAATCAAGAATTAGGTTTAGTTTGTAAGAGGTACAGAAAGACAAACATAATTAACCCAGTAAGCCCTAAAAGCTCAATATGGACCTAGGGATGACACTCAGAAATAAAATCAATGAGGGTGTTTTGAACCCAGAACAGGACAGGAGGGAGGGAGGTCTGTCCAGTCATTTTTGCTGGTCTCCAGGGCTAATTATGTCAATTTGTAAATTTTTTTTTTTTTTAGAATTTTATTTATCCTGTCTATCTGACCTGAGCTTTGGGGTTGGTATACACAATTTTCAATTGATCCCCAATGTCTTGGCCATACCCTAATTTACCTGGGCAACAAAGGCAGGTCTATTATGGGACATGATTACCTTGGGCATCTCAAACCTCGGGAAGATTTTTTTTTTTTTTTATGATCTTTTTAGCCATTACATTGGGTGTCTCAGTCCTGGTCAATGTATGATGGCTATCTTCTTTGGCAAATGTGTGGCCTCCTGGAGGCTCAAAATTTCCGCAGATGCCAACAGTCCTTTTTGTCTGTATATTGCTCCATGTATATGGGTGGTGGCAAAAGCATACCTGCTGTCAGTATAGATGTTCCCTCTACCATCTGTAGAGCTTGTATCAAAGTTCAGCGTTCTGGTCGGCCCGACGTCCCTGAAGGGAGGCTACTGGCCCAGATCATTTGCTTCCTGTCCACCAGTGTTGCCCCCCGCCTTCCGCTTACCTTCAGTCTTGTGTACCCGCTTGGCTCGGACCTCCAGCTTTGTGCCCCAGGCAAGCTTCGCCATCATTTCCGGCTCTGCCTGGCACAGCTCAGCCTGCCATTCTGCCAGCCGCCTGTCCTTTCTGCAGATGCTGCTAGGATCCATAGTCCATCGACGTCAGCCCAGCACAGGAGCAGTAGTCTGACACAGGAGGGCACCTGTGGTAGCATGGTGACTGCTATATCGCAGTCTGACATGGGTGAGGGGAGCGAGACTGTAGAGTGAGCAGTCAGGGCTCATGCAGGCTTTAGAGCAAGCATGGCGCCAAGGCAGTTGCTAGGAGGGGAGGATGTCTCCAGCGGTGATGGCGGGGGGGGGGGGGGGGGGGGGGGGCGGGGGGGGCGGGGGGGGGGGAGGTGGTCATCCTGGTGAGGAGGGCGTGGCAGAGGCAGAGACAGACAAGCCGCCTGCATCTCCTGCAGAGCTGAGAACAGCAGGGAAGGCAAAAGTCCCTTGTTTGGTCAATAAAAGGCTTTGATCATACATTCAGGGATGACCAGGGAGGGACGAGTAATTTATTTATTCTTTTCCCAAATTTATAGTTTGTAAGGTGTCCAGTTTGTATTTTTTAAATTTTTTTTCTTCAATGGTTGTTTTAGCACAGAGTACACAGTTCCAGTGTCCCTTAGAAAATCTATAGAGGTATCTAATGTCCTTTTTCTTGCCATAAGCACATTGGCCTTTGTCCAAGGAGTGCCTCTGTCCCTCTTTATTTGTCTTTGATCTTCTGTTGCCCAGGCTCCTTATCTGTCTGAGTCCTATCTTTTTTTTTCTTTTTCTAGTCAAATATCTTTCTGGTTTTCTCTTTCCTCTGCCTCCCTCCTTTCTCTCTCTCTCTCTCTCTCTTTTTTTTTTTTGCTTTCCGCCTCTCTCTCTTTCATTTTATTTTCCCTGTCTCTTGTTTAACATTTTCTCTGTCTCTCCAAATTTTACAAGGTATAATCTTGCAACCTATCTACTTGCTGTAACTTTTTTCTTATATCTGATGCTGACTGTCCTATGAAGGCCATGACTATCGCTGCCTGCTGACCTTCAGAGGTTGGGTAAAATGCCTGTAATCTCCATTAAACGTTTAAGGAACACAGATTTTAACTGGCCCCTGGAGAACCTCTTTTACCTTGGCCGAATTAGTGGAGTGCCTTGCCCCTGAGATTTGCCATGAGCCCGGCATTTTGACTATCAGTTTCTCCCTTTAAGACTTAATTACCACAGAGAAACCCTGTCTCAAAAAAACCAAAAAAAAAAAAAAAGAATTAATTAGACATAGAAGAATGAAAATAGATCCATATTTATCTCTATGCATAAAACTGAAATCCAAACAAATCAAAGACAACATAAAACCAACAATATTGAACCTCATAAAAGAAAAAGTTTTAAATACATTTTCACCATAATCCCCATGCTTCCAATTTATTCAGGAGATTTTGTCTTTTTCTACTTCCCATGTACATTAGATAATTATATGTCTCTCTTAGAATCCTCTTTGTTGTCTAGGTTCTCTGAGATTATAAATTGTGGGCTGCTTTTTTTGCTTTATGTTTAAAAGCCACTTATGAGTGAGTACATATGATCTATGTCTTTCTGGGTCTGGGTTAGACCACTCAATATGATGTTTTCTAGATCCATCCATTTACCTGCAAATTTCAAGATGTCATTTTTTTTTTCTTTCTTTTTTTTTTTGCTGTGTAGTACCCCATTAGGTAAATGTAGCACATCCTCTTTATCCATTCTTCAGTCAAGAGGCATTTGTCTCAAATGTATATTAGACTTTTAGCATCCTTCTATGTAAGTGAATTCAAATTTCTCTCTTCTCCTCTCACTATTTTGCGAAATGATATACAATTGTTCCTCACTATGGCACCCTACTGTGCCACAGAACTCCAGGATGTAGTATCGAGCAATAATGTTGCACATTGGTCACCCTCTCCCTTCCTCCCTTCCCCCTGTCTCCCCAGCCCCTGGTAACCAAAACTGCGCTCTCAACTTCTGTGAGATTAACTCCTTCCAGATTCCCCTTATGAGTAAAATCAAGCAGGGTTTGTGTTCTGTACCTGGCTTACTTCATTTGGCATAATGACCTCCTGGTCCATGCATGTTGTTCAAATAGCAGGATTTAATGCCCCTCATTGCTGAATAGTACGCCACTGCTTACCATATCATTTCCCACTATCACCATTCTTGGTAGAATTCCTCCTTTAATTTAGCTTATTATTCCTTTATTCTTTCCATTGCATATTGATTCCTGAGTACAGACTTCTCTTGCCTTCCCCAGCCCATCTAAATAATATTCCTGTCTGAAATCTCCTCACCTGTTCCAAATCCACATGGCCATGCCTTTCTTTGCATGGCTTGAGTGCAATGGACAAACAATTTTGTCACTTAGGATTCTTGGGAAGATGCACTATTATAATGCATGTCACTTAGCACAGTGCCATGAGGTTCAAGAACATAACTTTCATGTTATTAACAGACTACAATCACTGTTTTTCCTTGCTGTTATTATGACTACTACATGTAACACTTTGCTCATGTTTCCAGTTAGTATATGCTATGTTCTGTCTGACAGTAGAGAAAATTGCTCACAACTTTCCTGTACGGCAGTATGCCCTTCTTGTCACCCTAGAGCATATGTCTCTCTTGCAGTAACCACAGTCTTGCTTAGTGCTTTCTGTTGACGAATGGTTACATTTTTACTGGCAAAAAAAAAAAAAAAAATTAGAAAGTAATTTTAACACAGTCTGCCTGCGGTTGAGATTTAAAACTGCTCACTCTGAGTGGTATCTTGAGCATGCAATGTGATTAAAGAGGATTTTCTTGGTTGCTTCTTCTTTATTAAGTCTTTTATAGTAAATTAACTTTTGCATTTACAAGGTAGTCCCTAGATATCCCTAGGATTTGTGTGCTGTACAAACTTGGAAATCCTAGCCTGTCTTCAACCAGGCCCGAGTCTCATGTCCAAAATTAGTAAGGCATCCTAGGAGGCCCACCCCATCCTCTCAGCATTTCAAGGACCAGGCAGTCTAGGGTATCAAACTCAGAACTTTGTTTGGTGCCCAACAAGTTTTAAGAAAACAGCTTGGCTATATTCATTTTGTTAAAGCATGCTGATCTGTTGAGTTTATTGTTCAAGAACTAGTGTCACAGATGGAGAGACAGTTCATGCCGTGGATGGCATTGCTTTTGTACTTCTATTATCCAAGGCTGGAATTACAGCTTATTAGGAAGATGCCAGTTTATCCTATGGTTACTTTGTGTATAGAGGGAGTCAGAAAAAATTGGCTTTGACAGGAAGAGATATTACTTCCATTCTGGTGACCAGTGGAAGAGTGTGTCTCCTGGGGTTTTCTATGGAAGTAGAGATTGGCCTGCTGCCTGAATCTTTGGGCTCAGCGTGCTTACATTTGGTCAAATTCTTTCTTCTAGAAATTGTTGAGGAGAAACACATAGGTTCATCCCTAAGTCACCTCTCTACTTTTGAATCAGGATCTCTCCTCTAAAGCTACAGGCTTTCCTGGCAACCCAAAGAAAAGTAGGGACCATCTGTGCAGAGAACAGCTGCACAGTGAACTGCCAGTCCTAAGAGGGGTCCCAGGAGAAAGCCCTTGACTGGGGTGATCTAGAGCTTGACCTAGAGCTGGAAGATCTCAATATAAATCTTACCAGACTGAACCTGATAGAAGAGAAAGTAGGAAGTAGTCTTCAATGCATGGGCACAGGAAACCACTTCCTAAATATAACCCCAATAGCACAGACACTGAGAGCAACAATAAATAATTGGAACCTCCAGAAACTGAGAACATTCTGTAAAGCAAAGGACGCACTCAATAAAACAAAAAGGCAGCCTACTGAATTTGAAAAGATCTTCACTGAACACACATCAGGCAGAGGACTTATCTCCAAAATATATAAAGAGCTCAATAAAATAGAAAGCAAAATTCTAAATAATCCAATTTTAAAATGGGGCAAAGAACTAAACAGAGAATTCTCAACAGAAGAATTTCTCAAATGGTTGAAAAACACTTTAAGGGGAGGGGACAGGCAGGAAAGGGAGCAGAGAAAAATATAGAGCTCAATAAAAATCAATAATAAATAAATAAAAATAAATCTTAAAATAAAAATAAAAACACTTAAGGAAATGTTCAACATCCTTAGCCATCAGGGAAATATAAATCAAAATGACTCTGAGACACCATCTTACATCAGCCAGAATGACTAAGATCAAAAACACCAATAATAGCTTATGTTGTAGAGAATGTGGAGTAAGGGGAACATTTCTCCATTGCTGGTGGGAATGCAAACTTTTACAACCACTCTGGAAATCAATGGCAGTTTCTCAGAAAATTGGGAATCAACCTATCTCAGGACCCAGCAATACTACTCTTGGGCATATACCTAAAGGGTGCTCAGTTATAATACAAAGACATCTGTTCAACTATGTTCATAGAAGCATTGTTTGTAATAACCAGAACCTGGAAACAATCTAGATGCTCCTCAACTGCAGACTGGATAAAGAAAATGTGGTACATTTATACAATGGAGTACTACTCAGAAGAAAAAAAAAAAAAACAATGACATCTTAAAATTGCATGCAAATGGATGGAACTAGAAAAAAGCATCCTGAGTGAAGTAACCCAGACCCAGAAAGATGAACATGGTATGCACTCACTCACTCACTCATAAGTGGATACTAGCTATAAAGCAAAGAGTAACAAGTCTATAGGCCATGATCATACAGAAGCTAAGTAACAAGGTGAACCCTAAGAGAAACATATATAGATCCACCTAGAAAGGGGAAATGGATAAGATCACCTGACAAAATTGGGAGCATGTGAGTGAGGGGAGGAGGGTGGGTGGAAGGAGAAGAGGAGGGAAGAAGGGAGGGGGAAGAGAACTTGAAGGAATGGGATAGTCGAGATGGAGGAAAGACAGAAATGAGAGCAAGGAAAGAGATATTTTGATTGAGGGAGCCATTATGGGGTGAGCAAGAGATCTGGCACTAGAGAAATTCCCCAAAATACACAAGGATGACCCCAGCAAAGACCCTAAGCAGCAGAGGAGAGGGTGACCAAAATGGCTTTGCCATGTAGTCGAATGGATGAATATCTTAAATGTCACTATAGAACCTTCACCCAGCAACTGATGGAAAAAGAGGCAAAGACCCACAGTGGAGCATTGGGCTAAGCTCCCAATGTCCCAATGTCCAGTTGGAGAGAATATGAACAAAGAGGTCAAGACCATGATGGGGATACCCACTGAAATAGTTTACCTGAGCTAATAAGAGCTCACCAACTCCAGTAGGACAGGGAAGGAACCAACATAGGTCCAAACTAGACCCTCTGAATGTGGGTGACAGTTGTATGGCTGAGGTAGACTGTGGGGCCACTGGAGTGGTACCAGGATTTATCCCTACTGCTTGTAGTGACTTTTTTGGAACCCATTCTCTTTGGATGGATACCTTGCTCAGCCTTGATAAAGTAGAGAGGGCCTTGGACCTTCCCCAAAGCAGTATGTATTATCCTCTCTGAGGAGTAGATGGGAGGGGGCAGAGGTGGAAGGGATGGGAATAGGGGAGGAAGTGGGAACTGGGATTGGTATGTAAGTGAAAAAAAAAGATAGTTTGTTTTCTTTGTTTAGAAAATAAAGCAAAAAAATCAAATAACAGCAGCAAAAAAAAAAAAGAAAGAAGGAAAGAAACAACAAAAAAAAACTCTAACAGGACCTGTAGGATGCAGAGAGGAGGAGGAGAATGGAAACAACCTAGATGCCCTTCAATGGAAGAATGGATGAAGAAAGAATGGAATATATACATATTAGAGTACTACTCAGCAGTAAAAAACAAGGACTTCTTGAATTTTGCATGCAAATGGATGGAAATAGAAAACACTATCCTGAGTGAGGTAAGCCAGACCCAAAAAGATGAACATGGGATGTACTCACTCATATTTGTTTTCTAGCCATAAATAAAGGACATTGAGCCTATAATTAGTGATCCTAGAGAAGCTAAATAAGGAGAACCCAAAGAAAAACATAATAGGCATCCTCCTGAATATTAACCTTCATCAGGCGAGGAAAGGAGACAGAGACCTACATTGGAGCACCGGACTGAAATCTCGAGGTCTAAATCAGGAGCAGAAGGAGAGAGAGCACAAGCAAGGAACTCAGGACCGTGAGGGGTGCACCCACACACTGAGACAATGGGGATGTTCTATCGGGAACTCACCAAGGCCAGCTGGCCTGGGTCTGAAAAAGCCTGGGATAAAACCGGACTCGCTGAACATAGCGGACAATGAGGACTACTGAGAACTCAAGAACAATGGTAATGGGTTTTTGATCCTACTGCATGTACTGATTTTGGGGGAGCCTAGGCAGTTTGGATGCTCACCTTACTAGACCTGGATGGAGGTGGGTGGTCCTTGGACTTCCCACAGGGCAAGGAACCATGATTGCTCTTTGGGCTGACGAGGGAGAGGGACTTGATTGGGGTAGGGGGAGGGAAATGGGAGGTGGTGATGGGGAAGAGACAGAAATCTTTAATAAATAAATAAATAAAGTAATTTAAAAAAACAAAACAAAACAAAAAAAAAGAATGGGAAAAGAAAAGGAAAATTAACCAGGCTGTTTGAGATGGCATGGGACTCAGCCACATGGCAGACTGGCAGTCACAGGACAGAAAGGGAACTTAAAAAAGGTAGTGAAGCTCAAAGTACCAGGAAAAGCATGCTTGGAACAGAGACACAAGAAAAGGAAAAGTTAGTAGTTTTTGAGGAAGTCAGAAAAGCAGGCTGACTCCCAAACCTGCCTGTCTGTAGCTCTGCAAGTAACTGCACAAAGGGTGGGAATTGGGGAAAGAAAAGTGTATTAATTCATTAAAGGGATAATCATTTCCCCCTCCTCTTTAACATGGCTTAAGGTGCTTCTGCATTCCTGGGGCATGATCCATCCATCTAGTGATTGGTCTACACAGCTGTCATATTGGATCTCCACCCAGGGCAGAGACTCCATTCTCTTGTTCTGCAGGAAATAATTTCCCTTTAATGTGCCTTTACTGCTACTGCTACAACACTATCATTACAGCCTAGTTAACTTGGACAGCAGGGGTTATTCCTGTAATCTAGTTGGCCTAGCCATCCATGGCTGTGGCAAGGCAGGAGACAAAACCTCCAAAGAGAGGGTTCTAAAGCTTTCTGAAGGAACTGCCTCTACTTGAAACAATGGGTGATGTGGGAGTGTCATATATCAATCTGTTGATTTCATTGGTTAAGCAATAAAGAAACTGCTTGGCCCTGTGGGTGGAGTAAACAGAACAAAATGCTGGGAGGAAGAGGAAGTGAGGTCAGACTCGACAGCTCTCCTCTCGGAAGCAGATGCCTCAGAGAGACACCATGCTCCTGGCTCCTGGGCAGACGCACGCTATGAAGCTCCGACCCAGGATGGACATAGGCTAGAATCTTCCTGGTAAGCGCACCTAGGGGTGCAACACAGATGATTAGAAATGGGCTAAATTAATATGTGAGAATTAGCCTAGAAGAGGCTAGATAGAAATGGGCCAAGCAGTAATTAAATGAATACAGTTTATGTGTTGTTATTTCGGGCATAAGCTAGCCGAGCAGGCGGCCCGGGGTGCTGGGAACGCAGCCCCGCCGCTCATATTACTACAAATGGGTGAGAAAGTGCAAGTCTAAGAACACTGAAAAACAATAGAGTTTTAGTGGTGGCGAGGAAGAGAAGGCTGAAACTCTGTGAAAGTGAAAAGCTACATCACAGGCTGAAGCCACAAAATAATCCCACACCAGTTAAGAATCAGGGATAATAAAAAGGGTTATTTCTTTGAGGGGGAAAACTTACAGATCACCATCCCAAACAACAGTCCTCTCATTGCAAACAAGAAACAGAGAGTCTAGCATCCTGAACAGGAGAAGCAAGAGAGAGAGAGCATGCACATGCAGGGTTCCACTGCTTTTTAAAGTATAAGAGACCACGCCCTGGTGGGCTGGTATCTTAAAGGCTATTGGCTGAAGGAGCAGAATGTGCACCTGCAGTGACAGGCCTTCTGATTTACCAGAGACAACCAAGCAAAACAACCTTCCAGGATCACAACAAGCCTCAGAGACTGGATTAATATTTGCACTGAAGAAGCTCTGACTGGAATTGGATAGGACTGTATGTAACTTATATCAAAGGCATTGTCAAAATAATGCAGTGATAAACTGTCAGTTGGTGAAGATTAACTCTATAATGATGAAATTAATTCATCAACATTTGGCTATTATGATCATAAATGCACCAAACACCAAAATGCATGAGACACACAGAACTAGGTGTAATGGCTCAAGCCTATAATCCCAGCACATGCGAAGCTGTAATAGAATGATCACTGAGTTCTAGGCATTTGTTCATGACTCTCCTAGAATGTCTCCCACAATGCATGTTTAAAAAATTGTATAAATTATATGAAATATATACATTTATAAGAAACATGACCCCAAAGCTGACTTAAAAAGGACTGTAAAATTGTAATACCTATGTAACAAATAGGAATATTGGTAAAACCTAGGCATTATGGCCAGCAGTCCAGTAGTCAAGGAATAGAGACAGGAGGATCATGAGTTCACTGAGGCAGGCAGATCTTCCTTCCTGCTTGCAGCCTGAGTCTTTTCCCCTTTTCTTCCCATCTCCCTCTTGAAGAGGCAGCTTCTCCCTCTCCCCACTTCTCCCCTTTCCCTCTTCTCTCTCTCTCTCTCTATTTCTCTCTCTCTTTCTCTTTTTCTCTCTCTCTCTTTCTACCTCTCTGCTCTTCTCTCCTCTTCTCTTCCACCTGCATAACCCACTAAATAAATATCCAACCTCACTCTGCATGGTGTGCCTATCTGTCTGCCTCTTGCCTGCCACAATGTGGCTTGCCACCAACACCAGCCGCTTTCAAAGACCTGGGGCGTGGTCTCGTGTGCCATCCCTGACTGGGACTGGCTGTTCTTGGGTCCCACTGCCCCTTGCCTGCCATCACATGGTCTGCTGCCGGCCACCATTCAGGGACCTGCAGCAGTTTTTATTAATCCATTTCAGTTGGGGGTCACCTCAACATGGGGAATTGTATTGAAGGGTCTCAGCATTAGGAAGGTTGGAAACCACCAGTTTAGGGGAAAAAGACTTAGCTTTCTTGACCAATAGGCAAAAGCTACTTAGATATTACACATGAAGTATAAGCAATAAAACAAAAATAAATTTATTGAACTTCATTGAAATTGAATCTTTTGTACTTAAGTGAAATAAAGGTAAGAGATAGCACAGAATGGGTGTGCTGGTTGGGTTTTGTCAACTAGATACAGTCAGGAAGAAGGAATCTTAATTTAGAAAATGCCTTCATCAGATTGGCCTGTAAACAAGTCTGTGGAGCATTTTCTTGATTAATGATTGATGTGGGAGGGAGCAGCCCAGTGTGGGTGTTGCCTTGGTGGTATAAAGATGCAGGCAGAACAAGCCATGGGATAAGATAGTCAGCAACATTCTTCCACAGGCTCTGCTTCAGTTCCTGCCTCTAGTTTCCTGTCTTCAGGGTCCTACGTTCAGGTTCCTACCAAGAGTTCCTTCTTTGGCTTTGCTCGGTGGACTGTGACTCCAAATATATAAGCTGAATAAACCCCTTCTTTCACAAGTTTGTGCCTTATGGTGTTGTATCACAGCAATAATGAGGAAACTATGCATCACATATCTGATAGGTGGCTTATATTAAAAGTACATAATGAACAATCCAACAGTAAAAAGAAATTAAACGATCTGGAAAGACATTTCTCCAGGGATGTATAAGTGGTTAATAAGAACACGAGAAAATGCTGCTCATCAGTGGACAATAATGAAACAGAAACCAGAACCACATGCCCGAACTTCATCCCTGCTGAGATGGCAGGAATGAGAATAACAATGATGAGGGCCGACAAGAATACCCCTGCAACTCTAGTGCATTGCTGGTGGGATTTGAAACAGTCCAGCTGTTTCAATCAAATCAAATTTATATAGTTAAGTGACATATAACCCTATGGTTTACTCCCAGGTACCAAGAGAGCTGAAAACATGCATTACTAATGCACACAAAAGCATAGTAAATAATGTCAGCCTTGTTTATAGTTGCAAAAATGGTCACAGTACAAATTTCCATCAGCTAATGAGTTGATAAGCTGTCGTGCTTCCATTGCTAAGGAATAGTTCTTGTCAATAAAAAGAAATCTAAGCAATATGCTGCAAGAAAACTTGCGTATGGTCTGTGAAGTGACGGAGGCAGACTACAAGCAGTAATTCCATTGGCATGTATTCAGGACAGGTAAATGAAGACACAAGCGGGACTGAGGGTTTGAGTGAATATTGGGTATGACAGAAATAATCTGAAGCCATTTGGGCCCGTCAGTGTCTCTTGGATATTACCAAATAACAGTGCTCTTCATTGTTCAGAAAAGAAGACGGAGTGAATGTTCAGCCTTGCTTCTCTCTGGCTTCCCGCCGCAGGTTTATCCTGACAACAGAGGACTTATAAAACCCACCTGAGCTGGTCACCTACTAATGGTCCCTCCCATAACTTACAGGTTGTGGGTTTGGAGTTGAAGGGGTGGGAATGGGATAAGAAGAAGTGAGACTTTGTTCCAAAGGTCCACATTGAAAGGCCTCTGTGACCAGCATCGAAAGCCAGTCATATCGGGTAAGCATTTATCTGGAATTCAAAATTCTTAAAACTGTAATAGTTAATTTTAAAAACCAAAGAAATAGCTATGTCTTTGAAATCCTTCTACCAGCCTAATGAGGAATTGCAAATAGATTTAAAACATATGCCCAAACAGGCTGATTATAATATCCCTTTATTTACCTTGAAAGAGACCCCTACTGTGATGAATAGTGACAGTGGCAGAAACATGTAAAGATGCATCCAAGACTAAGAAAGGAAGAGGGACATGTGAGATAAAGCCCCTTCCGAATGCAGCCACGACAAAAGACATCTCTGCAAGTCACTCCATAAAGTGGCTGTAATCATTCAGAGACATTATTTTAGCAGTCAAGAAAACATTGCTGAGGAATGATGGAAGGGTCTGGCAGGGGAAATTGTCAAAAGACTGGCATCAATCACAGTTAAGCGTGTGTCTCTACTGATTACATGCACCCTGCAGCGAGCCTGCCAAACAGATCTTGGATGCCACAGTGATGAGCTGACAGAGTCTGTAAGGATGAATGATAGAGTGGCCATCTGCATCTGGGACTAAGAGGAGAGGGGGTGTCATTGCTGAGGCTTGGGACATGTGATTCTCAAAGATCCAACACTAGCTCCTTGCAACTAAGTGTACACAAGAAGAAAGAGGTCGCCTGTGACCTGGATTTCTGTGTGTGGGTTTATATTCGTTAATTGTTTTAAAACCAAAGGTTTGGCATAGCTGAAGTATCCCAAAAGATGTACAGAAAAAGAACCTCTAGTTTTTCTGATCAAGGCTCTAATAACTGTTTGTTGTGTTTTCTTTTGACTTTGTGATGAAATTAGTAATCAAAGCAACTGTGACATGACAGCTGTTTCTGTGCTATACACTTATATATAATTTCAGACTAAACTTCTCAACTAGGGAGCTATCACCAAATCCATGATGTAGCTGTGAAAATTGGGACTAACAAAATGATGTCACTAGGATGAAGCCAGCAAGTAATAGACTCTGCTGGACCCTAGGCATGTTTGATTCCTATGACTGGCCTCTGCCCACTCTGTGACATCATCTTCTCCCAAAAGGTACTCAGAGTGGTCTGCACGCTGGGTTAGTAAGAGCTTATGCACCCCCAAATGAGAAAGGCTTCCTTGGCTTTGACCTCACTATTTTTGAACAGTACGCTTCCCCCTGGTTGTAAAAACTTAGAAATAACAGTTCTTTTTTTTCCCCCCCACTGGTCTAGAGAGTTTGCCCACAGTTTGGCTAAATCTAATCATGGTCTATTCAAGCCCTACACTAGCCAGAAGAGCAAGAACTCAATAACTCACACATTTATCAACTGCTTGTCCTACCCACAGGATTTATACCAATATGCTGACGAGTTAGAAAGTTCAATCACACATGATAGCCATATCATGTGATTTTAGTTGTCTTTAAATTGTATATATGTGTTGTTGGAGAATAATCCTTTTGTACTCTCTGAAGATATGTCACTGCTATTGCTTTAATAAATAGCTTACTGCTCAATAGCTAGGCAGGATTTCCAGGCACAGAGGACTCTGGGAAGAAGAAGAAGGTGGAGATACCAGGAATTGGCAGCAGGCAGAGAGGGAAGAGACATGCAGGAGGAGTGATAAAGTCATAAATCATGTGGCAGCACACGAAATAGTAGAAATGGGTTAATTTGTTATAAGAGCTAGTTAGAAACAAGCCTAAGCTATTGGTCAAGTTTTCATGATTAATAAGAAGTCTCTGTTACATTATTGGGAGCTAAAAGTCCTGACCAAAAAGTCTGACTAAGGTGTATGGGTGTGGTCGTGTGTTAGAGTGGGGATGTTCACCCCACAGTATACTTGTGGAAGTCTAAGGTTACCTCAGCTGTCAGTCTTCACCTTCCACCTTGTTTGAGACTATCAGTTTTTCTGGCCAGAAAGCTTTTGGGAATCTCTTGTCTCCACCCCCTCTCTCTGTAGGAGGGCTAGCATTACAGATACACACTAGCACATCTAGCTTTACGTTAGTTCTAGGGACTGGACTCAGTTTCTCCTACTTGAGCAACAAGATCTTCACCTACAGAGACACTTCCATAACTCCTAAGAGCCACATTTTGAAAAGAGATTTATGTATTTTATGTATATGTATTTTTGCCTGCATGCATGCACACGCACTATGTACATGTATTACTGGTACAAATCAGATAAGGGCATCAGATCCTTTGGATCTTGACTTTCAGATGGTTGTGACATGCTATGTAGGTGTTGGAAATTGAACTTGAACCTGGGTCCTATGAAAAAGCAGCAAGTGTTCTTAACTGCCAAGCCCTCTTTCAAGTCCCAATAACCATACTTTTCAAATTAAAAAAAGAAACAAAACTTTTTTTAAACATAGAATTTATTAATTTTGTATCTAATTTTCCCAGTGTATCCAACCATTTCCTTTCAATACAAAATCAACAAAAAACAAAACAAAACAAAAAAACAGAATTTTGTTGGTGGAAGTTTCTATGCTGCGAGCCATTTCCAAGTAACCACACAAAGGCTTAATATTAATTATAAATGCTTGGCCAGTAGCTCAGGCTTATTACTACCTAACTCTTACATTTTAATTAATCCATATTGCTTATCTACGCTTTGCCATGTGGCTTGGTACCTCTTCTCAGCATGGCATGCCCAACTTGCTTCCCTCTGTGTCTGCTTGAGACTCCTGACTTTGCCATTCTTCTTCCTACCATTCTCAGTTTGGTTCATTTGCCTAAACTTATCCCATCTTGTTATTGGCCAATTAGCTTCTTTATTAAACCAAGCACAGCGATTGGTTTAATTCCATAGTATTACTTTTTTACATTATGCTGAACATCTCAATTTGGACTGACCATTTATCAAGTGGTCAGCATCTATCTGTGGCTGAGTGTGGTGGCACATTTTGGTAATCCTAGCTACTAGGAAGACTACAGCAGAGTATATTGAGTTCAAAATCACCTTGAGCAGCATAGCAAGACTGTGTCTCAAAAATAAAATAAAACAAAATAAAGCATAGAGAAAGGAAGGGAAGAGAGAAAAAGGGAAAGTGGAGGAATGAATAAATTAAACAAGGAAGTAAGGAGTGAAAGAAGAGAGGAGAAGAGAAGGGAAGGAAAAAGTAGGGAACCGAAGAAAAGTGTAGGGAAGAGTGAGAAATGTTATTTGTGTTTATTGGCCAATATATCAGATTGCCTAATCTTTGGTAGGTCTTGATTTAACTGACCTAACTTCCTGCCTTATACCCCATCACAGCTTCAACTAATCATCTGTCTGCTCATTTACCTATCAAATAATTTATGTATTGATACATTTTTTTTAAAGAACTTAAGAGGATTTCTCCTACATAGATTTCCACTTCATCTCTTCTCTGTTAGGCACAGGTGACCTCACACTCCCAGAAACTGATTCTAACCTAAGAATATGACTTCATCTTCCGGCTCTAGTAGTCTGTCCACTCTATCCTGGTGATACTATCTAGTCCTGAGAAAATTTATCTTTCTTTCTTGGTTAATTACATTTTATTTGTTATGGACCAGGGTGCTCAATTAATTCTCACAATGTAAGTTTATCTAAGAAATCAAAACTTAAATCAGAAATTTAGACAGTACCCCAAATCCCTCGTTTGCCCTTTTCAGTCATAGACCTCAACCCCCAGAGAAACGATTGTCCTAATTTTACCAGACCACAGATTCACCGTGATTCTTTTTGTTATTCCATAAGTATTCTTAAGAGTTCACCCTTGACCTCAAACCAAGAACTTACTATGTCATAATGGTTTTCTTTCAGTCAGATATGTGAGATCCATTCAAGTTAATCGGTGTGTTGACGTAGGAACTGCATCAGAGGTTATTAATCCATTCTGTGGCTGATGGACTTACGGGGCTCCCTAGCTTCTTACTGTTGCAAAATATGCTTTGGTAAATTTATGACAAACATGTCTTGTGATAGATTAAAAGGTGTGTGTGTGTGTGTGTGGGTGTGTGTGTGTGTGTGTGTGTGTACTTAGTTAACTATAATTGTTAACAATGGCCCCAAAGATGTGAACTTTCCTAATTTGTGAAATGTGTATAGTTCACCACATAAGTGGAAGGGCCTAGCAGATGTAGTTAAGTTCAGGACCTTGAGAAGCAGAGAATTTTTTTTCCTACAAATCCTAAGTTCGTGTGTCCTAGGAAGAGAGCCAAGGGTGATTTTGCACAGAGAGACTTAAAGAGAGACAAAGATTAGTGTTCAAGGCCACAGACAAAGATTATCAATAGTCACCAGAAGCTGGAAGAAGCCAGTACCTGCTTCTACAAAGTGTCCCCAGAGGCAGCATAACCCTGCCACATTTCGATTTTAGCCCAGTGGCACTGACTTCACACTTCTGACCTTTAAAACTGCGAGAGAACAATTTCTTTTGAGCCACCACTTTGTGGGATTCATTACAGGGCACTATTCCTGTGTAAGTGGTTTCCCCAACAGACAATTATCTCTTTAAAAGGAAAAAAAAAAAAAAACCTCAGTTACCTAATTGCCAACGATATTGAAATGCAGGCCATAAGCTCTGAAGAGTAAGGCTTAAAAGGAAATTATCTGCAGAATAAAACTATTTGCCTGTTGGCATGTCCATTTTCCTTGTAAATAGTTATTATTATTATTATAAGAATTCAAGGGAAAGAATAAAAATGAAGGACCACTTAATCCGTAACTTGTGATTCACGTATATACATGCTAAACCTTTCACTCACACACCAGCCCAGAACCCATCCCACCTTCTGGTTTTGATTCAAAAGAAAACTAAACCAATAGCCAATATCCTCAGACTCCACGAAGTTCTCTTACCTCATATTTCCTTCCCAATACCGATGGTTTATTTATTTAATTTAGAGTGTGTGTGTGTGTGTGTGTGTGTGTGTGTGTGTGTGTGTGTGTGGCATATGTATGCAGGTGCTCATGGAGATCAGAAGAGAGCATTCGACTGGAGTTACAAACCATCTGTGAACCTCTCCTACCTGGGTGCTGGAAACTGATCCCTAGTCCTTTGTAAGAGCTTTGAACTGTTGAGCCATCCTCCAACCCCAATGTCCATTGTTTATAGAAATATAGGAAAACAAATAATACAAAATCGAATGGAAACAAGTGATAATATAGAACACTGAAAAAAAATGTGGTTGCTTTCTGTTCAGATGAAAATGGAAGACCAGAGCAGGAATAAACTCAGATAAGACACGCACTTGCAAAACCCGCAGTGCATGCAGAAGTTAGAAGTCATTGTGGAGACTGCAGTCAAGCTGGGCCTTCAAGGTTCACCTAAAGAACATTTAGGACCAAGTACAACCCACGTTGAAAATAAAAATATTCAAGGCAGATTGAAGAAAATAGAACATAAAAATGAGGCTAGAAATGTGTTACAGCCTTCCTTCCCAAAATAAAAAAGCTGAATCCCCAACCCTCGGAACCCATCAAAGTCATACTGGAGTAGGAGGGGTCCTTAGTTTAATATGACTGGAGTGACTGGATTGCTTGTAAGAGGAAGGAAATAGTTTCAGAAACACAGAGAAAAGAATGTCGTGCAAAGACTAGCACAGAGAGGAGATGGAGGCTTGGCCTGGGGATGTATCACAGGCCATAGAAGCGCCCAGCTTCTGTTAATCCTGAGATTTGCCAGAGAAAAGCCAGTTCCATCATTCTGGGCTAAATTAAAGAAAGTTTTATTAACATGTTAAATGCTAACCAAGATGTAATTTGGTCAGGAACACTCCTGGAAATATACCAGCTGAGTGGCCCTGAGACATGTGCTGTCAATTTATGGACAAAACTCATACTGTCCCATGAAGCTTTGTTATGTTTTTAAGAACTTCAACTCCCAGAATCCAGGAAGTTATCTAGTCTTTGGGCCCGTGGGGCTTATAGGTTAACTTAGAGTGTAACTTAGAGTACCTTAAGTTAAACAGCAGGGACTACATGGGTCAAAAGCCATTATAAAATTAAAAGGTTTATCTGTAAAAGAAAAAATCCAGAAAATAATAAACACAAATGTCAAGATCACACTAACTCTGCTAAGAAGTATGGAAGATGGGCCTGTGAACAAGCAAATAAGAATCTAAAATAACTGAAAGACACTTAGGAAATGCTCAGCACCATTATAGTCATCAGAGAAATGCAAATCAAAACAACTCTGAGATTCCATCTTTCACCTGTAAGAATGGCCAAGATCAAAAACACTAATGACAACTTATGCTGGAGAGGATGTGGGGTAAAGGGAACACTTCTGCATTGCTAGTGGGAGTGTAAATTGGTGCAGCCCTTTTGTATATCAGTATGGTGATTTCTCAGAAAATTAGGAAATAACCTTCCTCAAGACCCAGCAATACCACTTTTGGGTATATATCCAAAGGATGCTCAATCGTGCCACAAGGACATGTGTTCAACTATGTTCATAGCAGTATTGTTTGTCATAGACAGAACCTGGAAACCACCTAAATGCCCCTCAACCAAAGAATGGAGAAGGAAATCGTGGTACATTTACACAATGGAATACTACACAGCAGAAAAAATAACGACATCTTAAAATTTGCGGGCAAATGGATTGAGCTAGAAATTATCATATTGAGTAAAGTAACCCAGACCCAGAAAGACAATTATCATATGTACTCACTCATAAGTGGCTTTTAGACATAAAGCAAAGAAAACTAGCCTACAATTCATAATCCCAGAGAACCTAGACAACAAAGAGGACCCTACTAGAGATATACATGGATCTAATCAACTTGAGAAGTAGAAAAAGACAAGATCTCTTGAGTAAATTAGGAACATGGGGACCATGGAAGAGGGTAGAAAGGGAGGGAGCAGGAAGGAAGGGAAGCAGAGAAACATGTATAGACCAATAAAAAAAAACTATTAGTATCCAGTTGTTCAGAATGAAAGTAGCTAGGCATGGTGGCACAGTCCTATAGTTCCAGCCCCTGAGACTGGTGGGGAACAAACTTTGACACTATTCTGGGATAGACTTTGTCTCACAAATCAAAAAAAATAGATCATCCTCACATAAATAATTTTGTCAAGCTCAATAATGAATGGACTTTATACAATATTTCATATGTTAAATATTCTACAACAAAAGGTTCAAAGTTTCAGAGTGAAAACTCGCTGTTGGTTGAGGAAGAATCAGACCCCATCCTGTAGAAGCTAAGCCTCTATGTGTTTCTGTAAAGAAATGAAAGCAGAAAGAAAGGAAAGGAAACTTGTGAAAAGAACTTACAGAAAACAGAAAGCTAGCATCTAGGATACACACAAGAACAAAACTTTTTTCTAGCTTGAGAAAATGTCCTAAACAAGCTTGCTACCCAAAAACTAATTAAGAGACTTATTTCGAGATACAGAATGGGAGAGTTTTTGAAAAAGAATAGAGACAAAAAGACCTAACTCATATTTAGGCAGAATAATAGAAAGGCAAGCATTTCTAGCAAAGAATGAATCGTCTATTTGTCAATGCCCCCTTTCCAACAACATTGCATTCCAAGAAATTAGCGGAACAGCACCTGCAGGAGAATATGAGGAAGGAAGTCAGGACCACAAGGGGTGTATCCACCCACTGAGACAGTGTGCCTGATCTGATGGGAGCTCACTAAAGCCAGCTGGACTGGGACTGAATGAGCATGTGATCAAACCAGACTCTCTGAATGTGGCGGACAATGAGAAGCCAATGCTAATGGCACTGGGATTTGTCTCTACTGCATGTACTGCCTTTTTGGAATCCTAGTCTATTTGGATGCACACCTTCCTAAGCCTGGATGGAGCGGGGAGGGCCTTGAACTTCCCACAGGGCAGGGCATCCTGTCCTCTCATAGGCCTGGAGCGGGAGGGTGTAGGGGAGAGCAGCAGGAAAATGGGAGGAGGGGAGGAAGTGGAGATTTTAAATGGTATTATTTATAAAGGAATAAAAATTAAAAAGAAAGAAAGAGAAAGAGAGAGGAAAGAGAGAGAGAGAGAGAGAGAGAGAGAGAGAGAAAGAAAGAAAGAATGAATGAATTAGCGAAACAGCACCTGCAGTTCAGGGAGAAATGCCTTGGCCCAACCATCCTATGACAGAAATGTTCTTCTTACATAGAAACAACAGAAAGATGTTCTGGGTATGAAAGAGGCCCAGAGGACACACTACTCACTTGCGTGCTCATCTTGGAATATGCCAAGATGTATTCCAGCGAAGCCAGGCAAAGCAGCACCAGGTGCAGCCCAACTGGAAATTACCAAAAAGGACTAGGAATGTCCAAAATTTAAATGTCTACACAGTATTCCAAAACCATTATTTTAGTGACTGGAGAGACGACTCCGTAGTTAAGAGCCCTAGCTGCTCTTTCAGACAACTTGGGTTTGATTGCCAGGGCCCACTTGACAGCTCACAGCATCTGTAACTCTAGTCTCAGAGGATCTGATGCCCTCTTCTGACCTCCATGGGCACTGTGAACATGAGGTGCACATTCATACATGCAGCAAAACACCTACACAGAGAATTAAAACTAAATACTTAATACTAAATACTTAAAACTAAATACTCGATAAAATAGTTTTTAATAATATAAGTGCAAAAACAAAGCATAATTGCTTCAAGAGAAGACACACTGCATACATTAATTTGGGGCTAGTTTCTGTAAATTGAAAAATATCTTGATCTTACATATAGACAGAAAAATGAGAGAGACGCCATGCCCAGCTCCCGGGCAGACACACGTCATGAAGCTCTGACCCAGGATGGACTAGGCTAGAATCTTCCCGGTAAGACTGGTTCTCACAGGCCAGACGCACAGAGGCGCAGCGGCAGCGGCGCCAGACGCACAGAGGCACAGCAGCTGCCAGACCCAAGCAGCTGGGACAGGCGTGCAATAAGGAGAGCAGATCGCCCTACTACAATTGAATCAAAGAGGTAGGCCTTTGGTTGGCCAGGTCACTGGCACAAGGGGAGCCTGGTCCTGTCCTGAAGATCCTTCGGAGGGGTGAGAGGGTTCTTGGCCTGCAGCAGGAACCACGAAAGAGAGTGAGGGCATTTTGTAAGCGGAGCCCTTGGCCAGCAGGGAAACCTGATCCGGTTTCTAAAGGATCCATTGGATAGGATCAATAGGAGGAGATGGGCAGGCGCCAAGGCAAGAACTCACCCAATAATCCGAAAAACAACATGAAAACATCAGAACCCAATGATCTTACAACAGAAGTATTTGAACAACCTAACACAGAAGAAGTGGAAAAAATCGACTTTATGAAGATAATAGAGTCCCTTAAACAACATGTAAAAAATGCCCTTATAGAAATGGATGAGAAGTATAACAAAAAGTTTGAAGAAATGAGTAAATACGTACATGATACCCTGGGAAACCAAGAAAAAACCATCAAAAAGGTAATGGAAACAGTTCAAGAATTGAAAACTGAAATGAAGGCAAAGAAGAAAATACAAACTGAGGACCAGCTGGATATGGAAAATCTAGGCCAACGAGCAGAGTCTACAGAAACAAGCATAATCAATAGAATACAAGAGCTAGAAGAAAGACTCTCAGATGCTGAGGACACCATAGAGAAAATAAACGAACAGATCAAAGAAAACAGCAAAGCCAACAAATTCTCAACACAAAACATTCAGGAACTATGGGACACAATAAAAAAACCAAACCTAAGAATAATAGGAATAGAAGAAGGAGAAGAGTCACAGCTCAAAGGCTCAGAAAATATTTTCAACAAAATTATGGAAGAAAACTTTCCCAACTTAAAGAAAGATATTCATTTAAATATTCAAGAAGCATACAGAACACCAAACAGACTGGATCAAAGAAAAACATCTCCTCGCCATATAATAATCAAAACACAAAATATACAGGTTAAAGAAAGAATATTAAGAGCTGCAAAAGAAAAAGGGCAAGTAACTTATAAAGGTAAACCGATCAGACTTACACCTGACTTCTCGATGGAAACTATGAAAGCCAGAAGGTCCTGGAGAGAGGTTCTGCAGAAGCTAAGAGACCATGGATGCAAACCCAAACTACTATACCCAGCCAAGCTATCGTTCACTATCAACGGAGAAAACAAGACATTCCAGGATAAGAACAAATTTAAACAATACGTAGCCACAAATCCAGCCCTACAGAAAGTAATAGAAGGAAAATCGCAACCCAAGGAATCCAACACTGCCAACACTGCCTACAATAACCCAGGCATCTAATGACCCTTCACGAGCACATCTCAAAGAAAGGAGACACACAATCTCTACTACCAAAAGCAATAAGAATAACCGGAGTAAACAACCACTGGTCATTAATATCATTTAATATTAATGGGCTCAATTCACCTATAAAAAGGCACAGGCTAAAAGATTGGATACGAAAACAGGATCCAACATTCTGCTGTTTGCAAGAAACATATCTCAACCACAAAGACAGGCACCTACTCAGAGTAAAGGGTTGGGAAAAGGTGTTTCAAGCAAATGGTCCTAAGAAAAAAGCAGGTGTGGCCATACTAATTTCTAACAAAACTGACTTCAAACTAAAATCAATCAGAAGAGACTGAGATGGTCACTTTATACTCATAACAGGAACAATTCATCAGGAGGACGTCTCAATCCTGAATATATACGCCCCCAATATAAAAGCACCTACTTATGTAAAAGAAATATTACTAGAACTCAAGGCAGACATCAAACCACACACGCTAGTAGTAGGAGACTTCAACACACCTCTCTCTCCAAGGGACAGGTCAATCAGACAGAAACCTAATAGAGAATTAAGAGAATTATTGGAGGTAATGAAGCAAATGGACTTAACAGACATCTATAGAACATTCCACCCAAATAGGAAAGAATATACCTTCTTCTCTGCAGCTCATGGAACCTTCTCAAAAATTGACCACATACTCAGAAACAAAGGAAACCTCCACAGATACAAAAAAATATCAGTGTCCACCTGTGTCTTATCAGATCATCACAGATTAAAGTTAGAAGGCAACAACCACGCTGCCCCCAAAAAACCGACAAACTCATGGAAACTGAACAGTCAACTACTGAACCACACCTGGGTCAAGGAAGAAATCAAGAAAGAAATTAAAGTCTTCCTTGAATTTAATGAAAATAAAGGGACAACATACTCAAACCTATGGGACACAATGAAAGCAGTGCTAAGAGGAAAGTTCATAGCACTAAGTGCCCACTTAAAGAAAATGGAGAATGCATACATTGGGGACTTAACAACACACCTGAAAGCTCTAGAAAAAAAAGAAGCAGACGCGCCCAGGAGAAGTAGAAGACTGGAAATAATAAAACTGAGGGCTGAAATCAACAAAATAGAAACCCAGAAAACAGTCCAAAGAATCAATGAAACAAAAAGCTGGTTCTTGGAGAAAATCAACAAGATCGACAAACCCCTATCCAAACTAATTAAACGACAGAGAGAGAACACGCAAATAAATAAGATCAGAAATGAAAAGGGGGACATAACCACAGACACAGAGGAAATTCAGAGAATCATTAGATCTTACTACAAAAGCCTGTATGCCACAAAACTGGAAAATACAAAAGAAATGGACATTTTTTTAAATAAGTATCATATACCAAAGCTAAACCAAGACCAGGTGAATGATCTAAATAGACCGGTTTCTCGCGAAGAATTAGAAATGGTTATCAAAAATCTCCCTTCGAAAAAAAGCCCAGGACCAGATGGTTTCAATGCAGAATTCTACCAGAACTTCCAAGAAGAACTAATACCTATACTCCTTAAGGTATTTCACAATATAGAATCAGAAGAGTCATTGCCAAATTCCTTTTATGAAGCTACAGTTACCCTGATACCAAAACCACAAAAAGACCCAACCAAGAAAGAGAATTACAGACCGATCTCACTCATGAACATCGACGCAAAAATCTTCAATAAAATACTGGCAAACCGAATCCAAGAACACATAAGAAAAATTATCCATTATGATCAAGTAGGCTTCATCCCAGAGATGCAGGGCTGGTTCAACATACGCAAATCTATCAATGTAATCCACCATATAAATAAACTGAAAGAAAAAAAACCTATGATCATTTCACTAGATGCGGAAAAAGCATTCGACAAAATTCAACACCCCTTTATGATAAAGGTCTTGGAGAGAATAGGGATACAAGGGTCCTACCTAAATATAATAAAAGCTATTTACAGCAAGCCAACAGCTAACATTAAATTAAACGGAGAAAAACTCAAAGCCATCCCACTAAAATCAGGAACACGACAAGGATGTCCACTCTCGCCATACCTCTTCAATATAGTGCTTGAAATTCTAGCAATAGCAATAAGACAACATAAGGAGATCAAGGGGATTCGTGTTGGAAAGGAAGAAGTTAAGCTTTCGTTATTTGCAGATGATATGATAGTGTACATAAGCGACCCCAAAAATTCTACCAAAGAACTCCTACAGCTGATAAACAGCTTTAGTAACGTGGCAGGATACAAGATCAACTCCAAAAAATCAGTTGCCTTCCTATACACCAAGGATAAGGAAGCAGAGAGGGAAATCAGAGAAGCATCACCTTTCACGATAGCCACAAATAGCATAAAATACCTTGGGGTAACCCTGACCAAGGAAGTGAAAGATCTACTTGACAAGAACTATAAGTCTTTGAAGAAAGAAATTGAAGAAGACACCAGAAAATGGAAAGACCTCCCTTGCTCTTGGATTGGGAAGACCAACATAGTAAAAATGGCAATTCTACCAAAAGCAATCTATAGATTCAATGCAATCCCCATCAAAATCCCATCAAAATTCTTCACAGATCTGGAGAAGACAATAATCAACTTTATATGGAAAAACAAAAAACCCAGGATAGCCAAAACAATCTTATACAATAAAGGTTTGTCTGGAGGCATTACCATCCCTGACTTCAAACTCTATTACAGAGCTACAGTATTGAAAACAGCTTGGTATTGGCATAAAAACAGAGAAGTCGACCAATGGAATCGAATAGAAGACCCTGACATTAACCCACAAACCTATGAACACCTGATCTTCGATAAAGGAGCTAAAAGTATACAATGGAAAAAAGAGAGCATCTTCAACAAATTGTGCTGGCAAAACTGGATGTCAATCTGTAGAAGAATGAAAATAGATCCATATCTATCACCATGCACAAAACTCAAATCCAAATGGATTAAAGACCTCAATATCAGTCCGAACACACTGAACCTGATAGAAGAGAAAGTGGGAAGTACGCTACAGCACATGGGCACAGGAGACCACTTCCTATGTATAACCCCAGCCGCACAGACACTAAGGGCATCATTGAATAAATGGGACTTCCTGAGGCTGAGAAGCTTCTGTAAAGCAAAGGACACTGTCACTAAGACAAAAAGACAACCCACTGACTGGGAGAAGATCTTCACCAACCCTGCAACTGACAAAGGTTTGATCTCCAAAATATATAAAGAACTCAAGAAACTAGACCGTAAAAGGCTAATCAACCCAATTATAAAATGTGGGGCACTGATCTGAACAGAGAATTCTCAACAGAAGAAGTTCAAATGGCCAAAAGATACTTAAGGTCATGCTCAACTTCCTTAGCGATCAGGGAAATGCAAATCAAGACAACTTTAAGATACCACCTTACACCTGTCAGAATGGCTAAAATAAAAAACACCAATGATAGCCTTTGCTGGAGAGGTTGTGGAGAAAGGGGTACACTCACCCATTGCTGGTGGGAATGCAAACTTGTGCAACCACTCTGGAAAGCAGTGTTTCGGTTTCTCAGGAAATTCAGGATCAACCTACCCCTGGATCCAGCAATACCACTCTTGGGAATATACCCAAGAGAGGCCCTATCATACAACAAAAGTATATGCTCAACTATGTTCATGGCAGCATTGTTTGTAATAGCCAGAACCTGGAAACAACCTAGATGCCCTTCAACGGAAGAATGGATGAAGAAAGTATGGAATATATACATATTAGAGTATTACTCAGCAGTGAAAAACAAGGACTTCTTGAATTTTGCATACAAATGGATGGAAATAGAAAACACTATCCTGAGTGAGGTAAGCCAGACCCAAAAAGAGGAACATGGGATGTACTCACTCATATTTGGTTTCTAGCCATAAATAAAGGACATTGAGCCTATAATTCATGTTCCTAGAGAAGCTAAATAAGGTGAATCCAAAGACAAACACATAGGCATCCTCAGGAATATTAACCTTCATCAGGCGATGAAAGGAGACAGAGACGGAGACCCACACGGGAGCACCGGACAGAAATCTCAAGGTCCAAATCAGGAGCAGAAGGAGACGGAGCACGAGCAAGGAACTCAGGACCACGAGGGGTGCACCCACACACTAAGACAATGGGGATGTTCTATTGGGATCTCACCAAGGCCAGCTGGCCTAGGTCTGAAAAAGCATGGGATAAATCCGGACTAGCTGAACATAGCGGACAATGAGGAATACTGAGAATTCAAGAACAATTGCAGTGGGTTTTTGATCCTACTGCACGTACTGGCTTTGTGGAAGCCTAGGCAGTTTGAATGCTCACCTTACGAGACCTGGATAGAGGTGGGCAGTCCTTGGGCTTCCCACAGGTCAGGGAACCCTGATTGCTCTTCGAGCAGATGAGGGGGGAGGGACTTGATTGGGGGAGGGGGAGGGAAATGGGAAGCGGTTGTGGGGACGAGGCAGAAATCCTTAATAAATAAATAAATTAAAAAAAAACTTTCAACACAAAAAATAAAAATAAAAAAAAAAGAAAAAAGAAAAATGACACAGCAGATAGAGATCTTGCTTGCATAACTATCTAAAACTCTATGTGGATATAGGTATCGCCTATATAATAGCAATGAAGGGGAAATGACATTTTCTTATTCAACTCTGACAATAAGATAATCAGCAGAAAAGAAAAAAACATTTTTATGATTTCTGATCCCCCAAAATGTGAGTGAAGATTTCTCACTGACAAAAGACATGCAAACCATGCTTTTCTGCACCAACAATAGCAGTGTGTTCTCCAGATCCACTTGGTGCTAGGATGAGCTACTGGAAGTGACATCAGATTCACCAGATTCCCATGAGACTGCCCCTCCGGTTAGCTAACTTTAATTAATACACGCCTCCTACTGAGGCTGTAAATCAGAATTCTCACAACGGTGTCCTTGGCTTTGAATAACTTGCTGAAGCAGCCCAGGGAAACATTTTACTTACATTTGCCAGTTTGTTAGAAAGGACATCCCAAACGCCCAGGGCAGGGACTTCTGGGTCAGTGATTTGGAAGCTCTCAAAAAGCTGTCTTTGGGGGTTTTAAGGAAGCTCAGTCACATAGGATAGAAGTACTGCATCACTGACTTAGTGAGGACCAACTTAGCCTTCTCTCCCAAAAGATGGGAAACAACCTAGGATCTGCCCTTCTTCAGCAGATCTTTAGCATGTGAAAAACAGCTTATCTACATTCCAAGACTTTTGGATTTGTATGCCAGGAAACAAAGAAAAAGATTGTATGCATATGTCAATAAACAACACTGAGACAGTCTATATATTATGTAGCTAGCTATATGAAAACATCTAGGTAACAATCTTCCCTCAATATATATCGATATGCTCTATAAATATGTTTATACCTTTATCTATTTGTATGGAAACGATCTATAAACATGTTTATACTGTTATCTGTACAAATCTGTAATTCTGAGTCTCCTTGTCAAAGTACCTTCTGACCTTCCGATAACTGCAGCTGAGAATCTTGCACAACCAGCCCTCTGGCCCTCCTAACCTCACCCAGCAGACCATATCACCCACTTCATGTTTCAGATTTTATCTATGTGGCTGCAGAAAGGCCAGCACTTGGAAGTCACATGTCTCCAATAGACTGTCAGGCCCCATGACTCCCTGTTTGTTCCTTGCTCTGAATCAATCCCTTCTATCAACTCTTCACTTTGATTGTACCCAATAAACCACTCCACCTTTTACCTATAAATTCCTAATAGTCACGTTTTGAATAATCCTTTGGGCTTTCAATATGTTAATAGAGAAAAACAGCATGAAATTAAAACAAAGACCCAAAAGCATCGCATGGAAAGGGAATAATTACAATAGCCATACAAAGTGGAAAACTCGGGACGGCAGAAATGGTTTAGCAGTTAAGAGCATACACTGCTCTCACAGAGGACGTGAATCTGGGACCCAGAATCAACCTCAAACACCTCACAACTGCCTGTAACTTCAGCTCTAGGGAATCCAAAGCCATCTTCTGGCCTCCATAGGCAAGTAAACACACACACAAAATAAATAAATAAATACATTTTTATCAATATATAAATAAATAAATAAAAATAAGAGACTCATTATTTGACAACAGACTTTTTAGTAAAAGTAGAAGCCAGGAAGAAAAGAAAGACCATCTTTGAACTCCTGTTCCTTCTGCATCTGTCTCCGAACTGTTAGGGCTACAAGCATGCACCATCACACCTAACCCTGGAGTCTTTTTCCTACTTCTTGTATATTTGGTCTTGCCAGAGCCTCCATTACAGCAACATTATTTATTTATTTATTTATTTATTTTATTTTATTTATTTATTTATTTATTTTTTTGCGACAGGGTTTCTCTGTGAAACTGCCCTAGCTGTCTTAGAACGAGCTCTTGGTAGACCAGGCTGGCCTGGAACTCACAGAGATCCGCCTGCCTCTGCCCCCCAAGTGCTCGGATTAAAGGCGTGTGCCACCACCGCCCGACCCCCAATACAGCAATTAAAATGGAAAAATGGGGACTGGAGAGATGGATCAGTGGTGAAGAGAACATGCTGCTCTTTTAGAAGGTATGACTTCAATTTTCAGCAGCCATGTCCGGTGACTCAGAGCAGCCTGTAACCTGGTTACAAGTGATCTGACACTCTCATACAATCTACATACGCATAAGCCACACAGACAAATGAATAAATAATAAACCAAACTCCCAGTGCCAGGCATGGGAAAGCTTTTGACATCTTGGTCTCCAGAAATTATATTGGCTATTAATTTTGTTTTAGGTGTCCTCCCAGAACTTGAAGGCAAGACCCTATTGCTGAGCACCCCACTTATTTTAGACATAGGACTTGAATTGATCCAACTAGAACTGACCTGAAAGCCCCCTCCCTGAGGACCAGAAAGTGCTATGCAAGATACCAAGGGAGAAAAGCAATCAGTGGTCTTACCCAATTGCAGAGCCCATGCATCACAACCGTGACCAATGAGGGAAGATCTGTTCAATGATGCAGCAGTGGCAATATTAAAGTGGAGATAACCAACAGCTGTCCAGCTGGAATTCAAGCTGCCTCATGAGAGAACTCACAACTCATGCCTGGTACTGTAAACCTGGCGAACGAAGCTTATAAACTTTATACCCTAGAGGACACACATGTAACTGCCACATCCCTAAATGAGTATAATTTCTAACTGCACGCTAAAGGCTCTTATACACACAGGTAAGTATTAATAAAGAAGGGGTTATTTTTGTAGCAGACTGAGAACCAGTATATCAAGTCACAACTGAATTTTATGTGGGTGCATATATATATATATATATATATATAATCTTAAATATTATATATGTACAGTTTCTGTAAAAATTTCAGTTTCTGCCAAAAAGCCTGCTAAGAAATAAGAGGAATCACACACACACACACACACACACACACACGCACATGCGTAGGGAGAAGACAAGCAGAGCTAAAGTGGAGAGAGAGGAGGATAGAAATAATATACTCACGTACATAACTCTCAAGAATATTGTAATAAAAAAGTAGAAATGGCCACCCTGATATTCTTGTTTCTAGGGAGGAAGGAGGCATTTTGGTTTAGCATTAAATACTGCATTAGTTGTTCAGTTTCCATACAAGCTCTGTATTAGATGATAACCTTCTCCAGCCAGCCTAGACCATCTCAAATGCTTGTCCTCTTGTATGGCTTTATCTTTTATCCTAATAATATGGTTTAGTATACTGATTTTCCTGTTGTTTTGTTTGTTGAGACAGGGTTTCCCTATGTAGCCCACACTAGCACTGTATTTGTGGCGATCCTCCTGCCTCACCCTTTAGGTGTAAGCTACCAAGATAGCTTTCCACAGGACTCCTGAACTTTCCATGGTCACCCTGTGGTTACACGTTGGGGGCTGAGGTTTGAGCAAGGCAGTTCCCTGCTTGTGTCTGCTTCTCCTTTCTGCTTCCTCGTGACTCTTTGCTGTCCTGGCACCTCTTCTTGTTTCCAAATGCTCTTCTCTCTCCTCTCCCTGGATTATGGGTTCTCCTTTGTAATTCTAAGTTGTCTTGTTCTTAGAGTTGCATAGAGGAAACTTCCAATTTGCCATCTTACCAGGGACAGTCTGTAAGTTTTGGTGATATTTAGGCACATTCAAAGAGAGCAAAGGGTGTGTCCACTCCCAGGTGTATCCCCAAAGAAATGAAAACACATGTTCACATGAAAACCTGCATGTAGTCAGCCTCACCTTCTTATCCCAGCACCCAGCAAGCAGAGGCAGGAGGATCACAGCAAGTTTGAGGCCAGCCTGGTCTGCATAGCATATTTTATGACAGCCAGGGTCACATAGTGAGATTCTGTTTCTAAAAGGGAAACAATAAAGATTATGTGCATGGGACACACCTTTAATCCCAGCACTTTAAATGCGAAGGCGGGCAGATCTCTGTGAGTTCAAAGCCATTTTGGTCTACATGGTGAGTTCCAGGCTAGCCAGGGCTACACAGTGGGATTCTGTCTCAAACAAAAACCAACTGTTTACAAATGCTCATAGGAGCTCCAAATCCCGTCAGTTACTGCTGACAAACCACACATAATCTAGGCATTCATTAGAATGTCATTCGATTAGTCCAGGCATACACTGGAATATCATGAAAAGCTGACACATGCTTCAGTGTTTATGAATCATGGAAACAAATTGAAAGAAGCCAGGTGGAGGCTGGGAATGTAACTCAGCAGTCCAGGACTTGTCTAGTATGCTCAAGACCCCGGTTTTCAGCATCAGCACTGACTAAATGAATAAAAATATAAGTCACAAAGACAACATGATACTGATTAAACAAATTCCAGAAAAGGAAAATCCATGACAGAAAAGACACTAATAATTGTCTGCATCTGTAGGAAGAAAAGATGGTGAGAAGTAACTGCTATCAAATATGTAATTTCTTCTGGCATGGTGAGAACGTTCTAGAATTTCATAGTGGTGATGGTTATAAGCTCTGTGAAGAACCAAAAATGGCATGGAATAGGCCTAAACATTCCTTAAATGTTTGTGCTGTAGGGTATGTGAATTTTGTGATAATAAATTTAAATATTTTCCAGAAAATTAAAAGACAGATATATATCCTCAAAATCATAGAGCAACTGGCAATAACTCCTTGATGTAAAATGTAGGATAAAATCAACCACGTGATCCCTTGGCGTCATAAAAAACCCTGACCTCTATTAATGTTTTCTAAACGATCAATAAATAAAATTTCCTTGGTTTCACATCCTCAAAATCAAATCATGTATCCCTTTCTTTTACTATTATTTAAAACCAGTAAATCACTCCAGAGAAGGAAGTCAGTAATAAAAAAATTATATCCACTATTTATCAATTATGCTTTATGTAAATAATTTGCAAACACTCACGTAGGACTTCTCTATATTCTTTTTTTCCCTTTGTTTCTACCTACCTAAAAAGGTACCACTTTGGTTTTGATATGAAGCAATGTGATGTATTCAAGAGGTACACGTTGTTAAATGAGGATTTAATGGGACTATTGTTGTGTGACTTTTTAAATTGCACATACACACACACACAAAATCAAAACCTATGATAATGTTACATTTAAGTTGCAAGTTAAAAATTCAAAAAATTGGAAAATGCAAAAGTTATGGTTGTCATAGTGATTGTACTTAAGATAGAAAGTTCAATGTACTTCCTGAGATTTTGAGTTTTACACAGCCTTTTATATGACACATTGTATCAAATATATCAATGCTACATGGCTCATAATGGTTACTAAATATACACTTAAAGGAGTTTTTTGCTAATATATTTTGCAACATTCTAGATACTAAAATCAGAACTGAAATAGTTGCCCTAAGTTCACATGATAATTTTGAATTCTGTTTATAGTTTTTTCACTGTCTTCCTTTCTTCTTATAGAACATAACTATTAGGGCTTCTTTTGTCTTAGTTAGGGTTTCTTTTGCTACAATGAAACACCATGACCAAAAAGAAAGTTGGGGCAGCAAGGGTTTAATTGACTTATACTTCCATTTCATGTTGATCATAGTAGGAAGTCAGGACAGGAATTCAATCAGAGCAACATCCGGTAGGAGCTGATGCAGAGGCCAAGGAGGGGTGCTGCTTATTGTCTTACTCCCCATGACTTGCTCAGCCTACTCTCTTGTGGAGCCTGTTATGCCAGTGTTACAGGACCCACAAACAAGACCACCATAGAGCCAGTATCCAATGCAAACACACTGGGATTTATTGATTACAGGTTAGCTAGTAATCTATCACTCCAACATAGAGGGTGAAGGAGAACAGCCCCAAGGCTTCAGGGTAAGGAAACTTTAAAGGGAAAAGCTGCAAGGCAGGGCAGCACAAGCCTTGGCATTTGGGGATTGGGTAAAAGTATACAACTTTTGAATTCATTGGTTGGGGTAAAGAGGAATTTTGAAACAGTGACTGTCAGCAGACAGGAATTTTAAAACAGTGGTTGATCAAATACCTACAAGGGCATTTAAAGCAAGCAGATATTGTTTGGACACCCTAGTGGGTCACTTTGATAAGGGAAGGCACAGTTTCTTGGGAATGTTTATGACTTTGCTTGGCTGCATTCACCACCACCATTACCCGCTTTAGTTAGGTCCTGTCTAAAATGGAGTTCTTTCTCAAAATGGAGTTTGTTTAGCTCCTTCAAACCCAGGAGCACCACCCCACGGGATGGCACCACCTACAATGGGCTAGGCTCTCCTCCAACATTCACTAATTAAGAAAATGCCCTACAGGTGAATCTTATGGAGGCATTTTCTCAATTGAGGCTCTCTCCTTTCAGAAAATTCTAGCTTGTGTCAAGATGACATTTGACTAGCCAGCACAGTTGTCCTGGTTAGTTTTTGACAAACTTGACACATTCGGAAGAGGAACTCCAGTTAAGAAAATGCATCCATCAGATTTCCTGGAGTCAAGCTTGTGAGACATTTTTTAAATTAAACTAAACCAATGTGGGAAGGCCCAGGCCATGGTAGGAAGTACCACCTTTGGGCTTGCGGTCCTGGATATTAAAAGAAAGCAGGCTGAGCCAACATAAAAAGCAAGCCAGTGAGCGGTGTCCCTCTGTGGTCTCTGGTTCAGTTCCTGCCCTGACTTCCCACAGTGATGAACAAGCCAGTGAACAGTGTCCCTCTGTCTTCTCTGCATCAGGTCCTGTCATGACTTCCGTCAGGGATGAATTTGTTAACTGGCAGGATAAGATGAAATAAATCTTCTCTTCCCCACGCCCCCAAAAAAGTTATGTTTATCACAGCAATAGAAACTGAACTAGAACAATGGTGTTTGAAGCGACTTATTCAAATACATATGAGATGAACCCATTAGCATTATCCAGGTTTACATAAACCCCCCTCCCCAACAAGTTGAAAACAGAATGTAAGAAACACAGAATGCTGGATTCTGCTCCCAGCTGACTTTTTGTCCCAGGATGTCAGTCAGGAAGGTTAAGAATTCTCCTAGTCTGAAAAGTGTAGAATTCTGTGTTTCTTTCAAGTTTCAAACTTCTACCTCGAAACTACCCCGCCAATTCTCGAATCATTATTCCACCATCTCCCTGATGAATACTTTTGAAATCTCATTTATTTTTGTAAGACAAGACAAAATTGAAGCATCCCTCAGGCAACAAATAGCAGCATGCATGGGATACATTTTTTTTCTTCACTAAAAAGTTGTTTTTCTTGGGGCAAAACTTGATAGGAAAGCTAAGATTTTTATGAGTAACTAGAAGGCAAATTATTATAACTTACACCTTTATAGCTGCAACACATCTCAGCCAAAAAAGTGTACAACCCTAAATATATACTTTTTGATATGTTGCATCAAACCCATTTAAGTGGAAGAAATTGTTTTTCAATTTCCTTGGTACTTTAAAGCATCATTCCAATTAACTATCCCTTCTTCTAAGGGGAACTAGCAGGGTTGAGCATTCTGGCTGGGCTCAAGGCAAACCCATCCAATCTGCTGTTGACCTGGCCTGTGTTCATCCCCATCATTTTACACAGGGCATTGTTATCTGGGTTGACTTGTCTCTGTCCCACAGAGAACTTGGGCTTTAGAACTTCCACCCTCCATTTATTTCACATGCAATTGTATCCTGGTCACAGGATTGTTATGTATTCACATATGGATACATAAGAATTATTATTCAGTAATACAATTAATTCCTGTGTGTCCACATAAGAAACACAGTGTACTTGTGAAATGAGTTAATTGATACATTACAGCTTGCCACACCTCCATTTCCCAGGTGCAGATGTTACTGCTAAATCTACAGTAAGCACTCAAGGAAAAAAGGTGTCTCCTCTCTAATCACTCTAAGGTGAATAGAAACCATCCTTATGCTGTGCAAGAAGGAATGATTCTACTTTTTTTTAGGAAACCACAAATATCGGCCATGTCAGCAGTACATACTGCAGGAATATAATATATTTGACACTGAGGTCTGAGATGCTAGGGCCTTCAACCAAAATGTTTACTTACGGGAGGACTAGGTCAATTGCTTTGCAGTGCTTTGTAAGTTTCAGCTCTTACTTTGCTCTCAAACTTTTGGCTCAGTCAAGAACATTTTGTTGTCATCTGGTTTTTTTTTAAATTTTGTTAACATTATTATTTAAAAGTTGCAAATAAATAATGACCCATTTCATGGACTGAAAGAGTATGCCAGGTCCAAAAATAATCACTGTTTAAAAATCCTTGATCCAAAAGCCACCATTCATACAAGGAGAAGTTTTCAAGTATTCACTAATTATGACACAAGAACATTCAAAAAGGGCTGGGATGTAGCTCAGTTGGTAGAGTACCCACCTAGCATGTGAAGAGCCCCAGGTTCAGGCTCCAGGACTAAACAGACTAGGTATAGTCACGTACACCTCTAATGGTAGGACTTGGGAGAGGAGGATGAGAAATTCCAGGCCGTCTTCAAATACATAGTGAGCTCAAGGCTAGCCTGGGATTCTTGCAACTCTGTTTTTCAGGAAAGAAGAGAGTGGGTTACTGAAGAGATGGGTAAGTCCCCTGGCTACTCTTCCAGAAGACCTGGGTTTGAGTCTTAACACTCACATGGCAGCTCACAATCATTTGTAGCTCCAGTGCCGAAGGATCCAGGGAGCTGGCTTCCACAGGTACTGCATGCATGTGGTGCATAGACACACAGGAAGGCAGAACACATTCGTAGCATATAAATAAATAAATATTTTTAAAAGCATATTTTAAGATATGACGGTAACAATTTCTATTTCTTTGGTAAGGATTGAAGAGTTGAGATTAAAATGAAGTTCAACGGATGTTATTTTCCTCTTCTCAAAGGTATCTCAACACAATCACTATAGGTTTATATGTACACATGCACATGTGATCATCAGATACTTTTTTCATGGTTTCAAGTTTTCATAGGCTTCAATAATCAGATTTATGAAATGTCATTACAAGTGTGTCACATGCTACCATTGGCTTAGTTAATATCCTTTCCTCCTTTCTCTTACATAAATAAATCTATGTTCTGCAGCATGGCCAGATAAATCAGCAAAATCCCATGATTCTCATTTGGTGACAAGATGCAGCTTTGTGACACAGAGACTGAAATTCTCATTTGCATGACAATTTGAATTGCAGGATCTTCCGAAATAATACTACAACCAGGGTAGGATTTCCATGGAGAAGCCCTTGCACAATACCTCTATGTTTTGGTATTCCTTTTGCCTGAATGAAATTTGTAGATGCAGAAACCATCATGAGACCAAAAGTCACATAACTGTTCTCCCTACTATGGGTGGGGCCACAAGCTATAAAAAATTCTGGAACATAAATGAATTCTTGAACCCATTGCACCATTTATAACTGTTATCTTTTATTCTCCCAGAGAAAATAATGAACATTCTTTGAAAAAGATACTGGAAACATGTATACTACGTACTGTTAAATTCAAATCTACAATTAAAGAGAGAGAGAGATTTCATGCCTTGAATTAGATGGGATTCGATCTGTCATTACTTGAGTGCTGTGTCTCCCAAAGGCCATGTGGTCATGAGCCTGCTTTGGGAAGATGGTGGAATTTTAAGAAGTGGGAGAAATTAACTAGCTGGGCATGTGCTCCTGAGGGAACATCAGGCCCCAGTCCCTTCCTGCCACTCTTTGTTTCCAGGCTGAGTCAGGAGAGCAGCTTTGCTTCTTGATGTGCTCCCGGCCATAATGCGTGGCCTCACCACGTGACCCGATGACAAAGCCTCTGGATCTGTGAGTCAAAATCTACCAGTCCTACCTCCAGGTGAGCGCTTTGTCACAGCATTGGGAAGCTAGTGGATACAGTGCCTTAGCCAAGAACATTAAGGGATATCTATAGGAGCCAGGCAGTGACTCCTAGAACTCTGCTTCTAATACCTTCACCTGATGTGTGTGCTCTCTCTCCTCTCCCTCTACCCCTCTTTCGACGTGTCCTCTAAAGGTCCTCATGGCTTGAATTCATTTTTCAAAACCTTCTAAAGTCATTCTCATTTCCTGCATATAACCCAGAGTAAGACAAGAGACCAGGGTCCAAAACTGATCTCAATCTTTAAAGTCTTAAGATACAGGACATGATTCTAAAAGGAAATATAATATTTCTATCTAAGAAAGACATGATTTTTTTTAACAACATCCCAAACTCATAAGCTGTAGTTCTTTCTTACACCAGGCTTGGGTAGACCAGGCTGAAAATGAGTGAAAGCCATCTTTCATCTCGAAGGTCACTGTTGGTTAAGATGCTGCCGCTCTATATGATACTGGAGCTATGGCACAGCTGTCAATCTTCAGACATCCAGTGTTCAGCCCTTCTGCCTCCAGCAGAATTTAAAGTTGAGATGCATATGTTCTACCTCTTGATATGAATTGCTTTAATTGCTTATTAAAGTGGGAAATGTCCAACTCTGAAAAGCAGCAAGAATGCAAATTTTCAGTGAACATTCTTCCTTCGAGGTGAGCTCCTGGCAATTACAGCACTCTTAGGAATTTAACTTCACATATGACACAGGAGACAATTAAGTCTAGGGGAAATAGGACTGGAAAGACACAGTCTACCATTGACCTGAAAAGCATCTTGGGAGAGTGGTCATTTGTCAGTGTTAATAACAGTGCTTACAATGCTTGACTTCCCTATTGGAGTGGAAATTTCTGAGCATTCGGATTCTGTTAGAGATGACTTTTATATTTTGTCTGTTTGTTTGCGGTTCCAGGAACATCTTAAAGCAATGCTCCCACATTATGTACTAATAAAATTTAAGAAATACTGTATTTTGGAAAAAAAACTCTCATCACCATAAAAAAAGGCTTTAAAGTCTCTGCCGAACATAAAGAGGTTTGATATTATTTTATATACTTGAATACAATTTTGGGAAGTATTAACCAACACATAAAATTTATCCCACAATGTGACTGCCTTTCTTTGTTTTCATATTTCCCTGACTCTCACTCTAACTTAAAAATAAAAGGCTAGCCATGGAGAAACGCTGAATGAACTATAAATAATTCTTTGACTTTTTTTCTATTCCTCAACTGTAAATTTGCCTGTTTACTAAACCTTCTTTAATGAAACAAAACTCGAGGTGTCACTGTAATTATTTACAGACATGCACAGAAGGTGATGCTTTGTGATCCAGAAGACACACCCTCAATTAAATTTGCATCAGAGGACACCCTGCCTTCTCACTGAGCCGACCCAACTGTAAAGAACCATTTTACTCAATATGTTTAGTATTATAATTTTTGTATTTTTGTGTTTTTTGTTGGTCTTTTAACTGTGGAAAATGCCCCCGCAACTGTAATGCCAAACATTCATCTTCTTTATCTAGGGACAAGGAAGTTCTGTATGCCTGATAGAGAAAAATACATATGAAAATATGTCTATGTGTGTCTGTCTGTATATGCCCATACCACTGTATCACACCCTAAAGGGAGTGTGAATTACATGTGCTTAATATTAATATGTCAGCAATGTGTAGTAGACAAAGTGCCTCTAAACAGAAATTTATCACACAAGACTGAATGCTGACTGGTTGACAAATATGTTGTGACCAGAAGCTCACAGAATCTAAACCCATATTTCCCAGAAGGATAGAAGCTTAAAATTCCCCGGTCACCACAACTATGTGGATAATAACTACCACAAGTAATGAGAATTGCCTGTACTTTTACTGAGACTAAACTCGGTTTGTCTAGCACACAATATATCAGTCCCTGAAACAAGGCATTTTGCAAGAGTGAGAAAGTTTTGCTCATACGGTGGCCAAAATTGAAGAGGGCTGGTCTAAGGATTAAAATCCACCGCTATAAGATCAGGTTTAGGGAATGTATAGGATGGAGAAACAGGGCGGCCTGAGGTGGGGAGATGGTGATGCAGGTAATGAGAGGTGACGTGATTGGTAGTTTAATGACCTCTGCAAATGCATTTGTCCCTAACTTTCTTCAGAGCAACCATTTTGAAAATGGCTAACTTAGCATGATCTGTTGGCCATGGTTTGAGCCCCCTAACATAGAAATATTATACAGTACCTACGTGCAGACCCACATGAAGGGTTACTGGCTTCAAATTGTTCAAGACAGACAGAGCAGCCTCTATAATCCTGAAACTTAAAAATTCATTATCATAGTGACCATACATTGCAGGTATTACTCATGGTAAAGTTGACAGGTGTGTACCTCTGAGGTAGGTGACTCTAAAATCAATGACAGAAGCTAACAAAAGAGGCCCACAAGATGGATCAGCAGGTAAAGATGTTTCCCAACAAATCTGGCAACCTGAGTTTGAGCCCCAACATATGTAAAGGTGAAGACTTTCTGTATATTGTCAACATTTGTACCCTACCAGGGAAAGGCTTTGCCATTTCTCTGAGCTGCACCTGGGGAAGGTTTCCCATTACCATGGGTCTGAGGCACTGGTGTCTGTGACATAGCTATGTCCTTGTCAACAGGACACATTCACTCAGGACTTTCTCCTCTCTTCATGTTCCTTATGCTTGATTTTTAAAGTTTAAGAGTTATAGTGTTTTGCTGAGTATGGTGGTAATCCCAGTAGCAGAAAAGTCAGAAGGAGGAAGATCATTTTGAGTTCAAGGCTAACCTGGGCTAAGTGATATATTTGATATCAGCCTGAATGACAGAACAAGACTGTTTCTTAAAAGGAAAATGAGGAGTTTAGAGGTTTCAGGGCAAAGGAGGTGGAAGAAGGAGGAGAAGATAGGAATAAAACTATAAAGAAAAAGAAGGAAGAGATAGAAATAAAACAATAGTAACAACACCCACTATGTGCCTGCCGTGCTTTGCATCTGATTAGAACTTATGAAACAAAGAAACCTGAATATTTTACCTGTGGAGAGCAAGACACAGAAAGGTGAGGTGACCTGGTCATATTCTCAAGCAGTGTTCCTGTATTAGTTAATTATTTATTGTTGTGACTAAGGCAACTTTTAGTAGAAAGAGATTGTTCGGGATTTATGGAGGCTTTGAGTCCATGAAGGCAGAGTAGAGGCAGCAGGCAGCAGGGGGGCTGGAACAGCAGCAGAGAGCTCTCATATTGACTTACAAACAGGAAACAGAGAGAATTACCTCAAAATGGCCTAAGTCTTTCGAATCTCAGAGTCTACCCCATGTGACATACTTTCTCCCCAACAGTCACCAACTGAGGACCAAGCATTCACATACGCAAGACATATGGGGGACATCTCATTCAAACCTCTACGTCTCCTTTAGCACAAGCTGAGGCATGTCTGATAAACATCTGTTAGATCATGTTTTATAGACAGTAGCTTACAGGCAGAAGCTACTTCTTACCGACTTTCTGACCTACATGTGGCAACTAAGAATTCAATGGTCTTCCTGCAGACTCTCCACATTGCCTCCTCCATGTTTACTCCCATCCACGACACCATTGGCTAATTAATTATTTAGAAAAATAGTTCTCAGTCTTCCTGTTGTTGCAACCCTTTAATTCAGTTCCTCATGTTGTGATCCTTAAATATAGAATCATTTTCATTGCTACTTTATAAATGCAAGTTTGCTACTGTTACAAACTGTAATTTAGGAGTTGGGCATGGTTGTGCACAAGTCCCAGCACTGGAGGCAGGGGTAGAGCTCTCTGAGTTTGAGGCTAGTGTGCTCAGGCCTGTTACCACAGAGAAACCTTGTCTTGAAAAAACAAAAACAAACAAACAAATAAATAAATAGAAAATCATAATTTAAATATTTTGGGGGATAGAGGTTTGTCAAAGAGGTCATGACCCACAGGCTAAGAACCACTGTTGCTTTAGGTCATTAACAACTCAAATGTCTTGAGTTGTTATGTATGGAACCCAAGCTTTGGAAATAATTTAAACATACTGAGCTAAACCTGACAACCCATGTCACCTACTCTTCCAAGACTCTCCAAAGAAATGATCTTAAACTTCCGGGGTCTGTACGTCAGCATCACACTGTGATTCATTTCTACCTTGCTCTCTTGCTCTTATATCTCCACTTCTTGGTCATCCTGAACCAGGGTAGCACTTTGTGCACAGAAAGTACCTAATATGTGATTGTTTTTCCTTTTAAAACTTGTTAGTTTATGTCTTTATTTATTATATGGACGTGAGTGTATTCCAGTGTGTGTGTGTGTGTGTGTGTGTGTGTGTGTGTATGTGTGTGTGTGTGCTCGTGTGTGTGTGTGTGTGTGTGTGTGTAAGTCAGAGAACAACTTGTGGGAGTCATCGTTCTTTCCATAAGTAGGACCCTCGTCTTGAACTCATGTCATCAGCCTTAGCAGCAAGCGCCATTACCTCCTCAGCATTCACCCCTGATTATTTCTTAGCATAAGTCACTATAGGAAGAGGCAAATAACATGAGTATATATGTAAACATATAATGCATACAAACCTACAAATGTAGCTTACTTCACAAAATACAGGAGTTCTGAAAGAAAAATGTATGCTCACTGAGTTTTAAGCAAATTGCTTAAATGAAAACAGAATTATAATTGTTGAATAGGATAAAATATTTTGGTGATGGCAAAACTTACCACCATGGCTGAAGTTTTTTTTGTATGTATAATTTTTTTGAGACATACTCTTGCCATGCTTCCCCAACTGGGGTTGGAACTTGAAATCAACCCCTGTCCTCAACACTCAGAGGCACCGGACCTATAAGCCTGCACCACTCTACCAGGCTAATGTGGTTTACATTTTAAGCACATCCAACAGTCTAGGTTTCAGATTGAAAAGAACTTAAGAGAAATTTTACAGCCTGGGGGATAATATCTATATGTTTAATATATACCTATATTTTGAGTTCCAGAAGAGAAGACAGAAAAGGTTATTTGAGGAAATAATGGTTGGTAATTTCTGAAATTGGATGAAAAATAAGTCTAACGATCCAAGAATCTCAAAGCCCTGGGCAGGAAAAGCAATAGAAAAACAGATTAAAGACTACTCAAATGCCACCAATTAAAATCAGTGGTAGAACGTCAATGTCCTACTTTTAGCTACTGGTCTTTAGTTTCTTTTTATCTACAGAATTGGCAAACTAGTCATCTTGTGTGGTATTTTAAAGTATTAGAGATGACGTATTAAAAATGAAGAGAAGTACCTAGGAAAGCCCATGGTGGCTCTTAACACCAAGTTAATATTCCAATTGACTGGCTTCAAAGCCCAGCTCCAGCTTCAGCAGGTTACGTGAGATTTCTATGTCTGATATACACTTGGAAAGTTGGATTATCATATTTTTACTGATTGTGACAGTTCAGCGGATGCTGATGACATGATATAATACAGTTCTTGAAAATAGGACTCAGGGGATGTCCGGCCCTTTTGTTCAATAAGAAGTTAGCATTGCAAATTAGTGGCTTCTCTACATGACAAGGTGTCTAAGTTAGGGCTACTATTGCTGTGATGAAATACCATGACCAAGACAACTTGAGAAGGAAAGGTTTTATTTCAGCTTACACTTCCCAGGTGATAATCCATTAGTGAGAGACATCAAGCCAGGAACTCAAACAGGGCAAACACCTGGAGGCAGGAGCTAATTCAGAGACCACAGAGGAGTACTGCTTACTAACTTGCTCCCCATGGCTTGCTCATCCTGCTTCTTATTGAACTTTAGATGACCAGACCAAGGAAGGCACTGCCCATAATAGGCTGGGCCCTCCCCCACCAATCAATAATTAAGGAGACATTTTCTCAATTGATGTTTTCTCCTTTCAAATAACTCTAGTAAGTGTCAAGTTGATATAAAATGAGTCTGCACAAGAGCACACACAAATTCACAGCAACAGTGGCTGCCTACATATGACCTATGCAAGATCCAGACAGTCAACATTCCAGCATGGATAGGGGACAGTTTATTATACTCTACCACAAGATAAAAGTCTTTGGCCATTGGGTCATTGATCACTGCTCAGAGGAGAAGAGTCAGTTTTCTTCAGGTACGTGGCTTCTTGAAGATTGTCCATGTTCCAGCAGACAATCCTACCCATGTTTACATGGACATCTTTAATTGGAATAAGTAAGTAAGAAAGGAAGGACTGAAGGAAAGGAGGGAGGGAGGAAATAAAGAAGAAAGAATATAAGTTGGAGGAGGGTATGGGTGAAAGGTCTAAGAGAAATTAGAGGGGGAAGAAAGGGAAGATAAAGTCAAAATACACTGTATATATGTGCAAAATTCTCAAAGAACAAATGAAACTAATTTAAAAATAAATTAACAGTGCCATTTTAGCATTGTTGTAATGTCCCTGTCCCCATGTTGGGCCTCCTGCATTCCAAACCATCAGAGAGCACAAGATCCTCTGGTAAAGGTTGGTTCTGCTTTGGAATAGGAAGAAACAAGCTTTACTTTGGGAACGAACTTGCACAAGCAGGCTGCATTCAATTTCTCCTTGGAGTTCCTAAAGGAGAATCTCCTGTAGCTAAAGCTTTCTCTCTGGACTGCCAGTTCCTAAATAACCACTCTGAGGCTTAATATTAATGGCAATTTGTTTGGCTCAGGCTTATTATTAACTTGATCTTACAACTAAATCCATTTCTGTCTATATTTTATCATGAGGCTTGTAGCTTGTTAACTCACAGTGTGCTTCTAAGGCCACTGCTGGCTTTCTCCCCTGTCTCTGCCTTCTTTTTCCCTGTACTGTATGGCTTTCCTGCCCCACCATAGACCAAAACAACTTCATTCATCAATCAATAAAAGCAACACAGATTCACAGTGTACAGAAGTGTATCCCACATCAGTCTACTGCTCAAATCAACTAACTTTTTAATGAATATGTTTGCTGACTAAGTTTATGTCAACTTGACACAGGCTACAGTCATCTGACAAGAGGGGGTTTCAATTGAGAAAATGCCTTCATAAGATTGGGAAAGCCTGTAGAGTATATGTTCTTAATTAGTGATTGATATAGAGGGCCCAGTCCATTTTAGGTCCTAGGTTCTATAAGGAAGTAGGTTGAGCAAGCCAGTAATCAGTATCCTCTATGGCTTCTACATCAGCTCCTGCCTCCAGGTTCCTGTGCTGAGTTCTTGTCCTGACTTTCTTCAGTGATGGGTTATGAATATCGCAGCATGATCCCCAAATAAACACTTTTTTCTCCAACTTGTTTTTGGAGCAATAAATAACCCATTATAAGACAAAAACTGGTATCGGGAATATGGGGTGTTGCTATGACAGGCCTGATCATGTTTTGGGAAAGATTGTGGGAAGGAAGACTTTGGAACTTTTGGCTAGGGAAGTCACTGAGTGTTGAGAGCTCAGTGGACTGTTCTTTAGGACCGTAGAAGATAAGTATGTTGAAAGCAATGTAGATGATGGAGGCCTGGCTTGTGAAGTTTCAGAGGGGAGCAAAGATTTTTACCAGGCCATTTATGTGAAGAATCTGTAGTGGTTGGGCAGCTGGAGCAGAATTAACTGTGATTAACAAGAGACCAGAAACACTTAGGTACAATTTACTGGGATAACAGATGATGGCCACCAGGGTCTGAGAAATCAACTAGCTGTGACTGAAGCCAGATCATGGAAGTGAAATCTTCTGGGAAGTATTTCCTCAAAGTCAGTACATGCAAGCTGTGTTCAGAGGTGCCCAAGATTGTGCCTTGTTCTGGCATCCAAACTTGGTCATGTGTATGATTCTCCCAGATGGTCCTGGTTTTGAAGTCATGCAAGGGTCATGGAGAGCAGTTGAGGCTTGTCAACTATATATATATTAAACACAAATTCAGATGGGTAACTAAAAACCTCTAAAAGGTTTATAGTGTGTTTAAAAATATGCATAGGCTTGGGAGAGAAAGGATAAAGTATAGATAAAGTCCTTTTAAAAAGAAATAGAATAGCTAGGAATGGTGGCATACACCTTTAATCCCGGCACTTGGGAGGCAGAGGCAGGCAGATCTCTGTGAGTTCAAGGACAGCCTGGACTACAGAGTGAGATCCAGGATAGGCAAAGATACACAGAGAAACCCTGTCTCAAAAAAACAAAAATTAAAAAAAAACTAGAGGTTTTTTTTTTTTTAAAAAAAAGCTATATAAAGATGGAAAATGCACAAAGAATCTGGATACTGTATGTTATTATGTTGTCTTTGAATTGTTTGGCCATTGAGAAATGAACAATAGCTGTTAAAAAGCATTTAATTATAAATGCTGTGGAATTAATTCAACATATATTTTTTAAAAATGCCTTGACTTCAAAATTTAAGTCAAAAGATACGCTAATTTGGAGAAAAGGTTTTGCATTTGTTTCCACAGGAAATGAGAGGCTGAGGGTTCATTCTCAGTTAAGAAAAATAAGATTTTATGGAGAAAGACCACCTGAAAAATCTCTAATAGCAATAAATGGCCCAGATGATCCAATGTTTCAGAACACCTCAGTTTCAGATTATTCTGAGTTCTACATCCAGAACAACTTCAAGGCTGCTGGCTGAGAGGATCAAGCCTCACAAAATACTCCAGTCAACAGTCAACACTTGACGATAATCCTAAATTTTCTTTAGATCCCCATAATATTATCAATGCTCCCAATCAGCAGGACGTATCTTAGAAAACTATGTCCACACCCCTCCCCCAAAAATGGATTTTGTATGTTTATCTTTGTTTAGCATGTTGGTTAAAAGCTAATTGTCAGGAAAAAAAGCTAGACAAAAGAGATTAGATTCAGAGTTCTCGCTTTGAAAAGAAAAAAAGGAGAAATGATGTGAGATGATACTCTTGTATACTGTAAAGATTTGTCACTTGTATTGGTTTAATAAAATTTTGATTGGCTAGTAGCCAGGCAGAAATTATAGGTGGGGCAACCAGACTAGGAGAATTCTGGGAAGAAGAAAGGCAGAGAGTCAGTCACCAGCCAGGTACAGAGGAAGAAAGATACGAATGCCTTACTGAGAAGGGGTACCAAGCCATATGGCTAAACATAGACAAGAATTATGAGTGAATTTAAGTCATAAGAGCTGGTTAGTAATAAGTATGAGCAACAGACCAACAGTTTATAATTAATATAAGCAAGCTTCTGTGTATTTCCTTGAGACTGAATAGCTGCAGAACTGGATGGGACAGAAACTTCTCTCTACATCTATGTCTTAGTAAAAATAAAAATAACTCCTCAAAACAGAAACTTTAAAGGTAATGTTACTACCCTGCACCTTATAGCAATTGATTTTGTACCTATCGGTTCTCAGAAGCTTCAGTGTTATAGGACTGGTTTGATATACTAGGTCATATTCATCCATTGAGACAAAATGTTCCCTTGCTTTTTTCTATTTAACAATCAAAATTTTTCTTTACATGAGGAAAAAATAAAGTAACAATTTATATATAGAGACATCTGCCCTTCATTCTGTCACCAAAACATCAAAATCCATCTTGCATTGTCAGATTTGACACTTTAATAAGACCCTATAATCTTAAAAGACCAGAGAGTCTAATTCAATATGATCCTGCTCCATATGTCATTTTTAATTCATACCATTTCATGTCTTCATGTAGAAAGGTTTGGATCAATGTCCTGCCTCCCATTGACTCTGCCAATAGCACTGAGAGTCTTGCTTTGGAGGAAAGGATGTAAGTGCAACATAACCTGCTGACCATACCTAGTAAGAGAAGACTGCTTGTTTTGCTGGTGAAATAAAACCTTGACTTCTAAAAAGCCTGTTGAAACTGACCCTTCATGAATGAAATACAACTGGTTCTTGGCATTGGCCCACCTTCCCTAAAATATAGGAAAACTGTCTTAGTCAAGATTTTTTTTTTTTTTTTTGGTCCCCAGAATTGATAGCAGATCAAGCTTGCTTGTGAGGGTAATGTGTTATTTGGAAAATTACTGAATTCTCTCACAGACCCTTGGAGTGACCAACCCTATTAAGCACCTGCATGAAGAGCTGGGAAGTCAGCAGGATGGAGGCTGCTTCTTTCTCTCTTCCTCATCCCTGTTTTTAGTGTGGCTCAGGGTGTCATTTTTTTTGTCTGTCTTTGTTGACCAGTTTCTGCCATCCCGCTGTTCATGGTAGGTCTGTGACCTGATTCTCCCCATTACATTCTCTGAGCCATTTCTACAGGCAGAAATGAGCAGGATGTCTCTGAGTTCCAGATCCTAGCCACTAGGCATGGAGCATCTTGGCTAAGCTCCGGGCAGAAGCTCTCTGATAACCTGATAAACACAGTCAGCACATGTCTAGAGAGTTTATAGGGAAGTATTGTGCTATATCAGCACGGATACTTAAGCCCCACTTCTGGAGGGAATTATAGGAAAATGATCAGAGAAAATAAATGTCCAGGATGTATCCCTGCAAACATTAAAACATAAAGCAAAGAGAACCAGCCCACAAATCACAATCCCAGAAAACCTAGATAACAATAAGGAATGTAAGAGAGACATACATGGATTTAATCTACATGGGTAGTAGAAAAAGACAAAATATCCTGAGCAAATTGGGAGCATGGGGAGCTTGGGGAGAGGTTGAAGGGGAGGGAGGAGGCAGAGAGGGAAGCAGAGAAAAATGTAGAGCTCAATAAAATCGATTAAAAATAATTATTTTATAGAATAATAGATATTAAAGGTGATTCTTATAGTCTTCGAAGAATCCAGTCCTGTTACTTTCCCCGAGACACTGATGGTGAGGAAAAGGTCCCACAGTCAACCCTGGCAGCGTGACAGGCATTCGTGGGTCAGCAGGAAGCTTAAGAGCCGCCAGGTCTGTGGTCTTTGGAAAAACACAGCTCCCGTCTCTGGGTCTCCTGACTCTCCTTTTTAATGGGCAGACAACAGTGTTTTGAGGAAATTCTTCCTGAAGTTAGTGGGAACTTGAGTCCAAACCTAAATATTAGCCAAAATAAAGTTTTATCTAGAACTTCGTACTGTTTGTTTTTTAAAGCATTAAAATTTATAGCTAAGCTGCAGTAGATTCAAAGTGTTGTACAGCATGTGCTAATTTTTGGAGATAATGCCTTGGGAATATGCAGAGGACCTGATAAAGCCTGAAGGCATTTCCATCTTGATGTGCTGACTTGATGGTGAGTTAAAACTTTCACCATGTTGTTCCAAATGTTGGTGAACATTCCTTGTATTTTTAGCTATCTGCCTCTTCCCCAGATTCTTGCTTAATTTATTCTCTTTCCTTATAACTTCCCACCTGTGATAAATTCCTAGTAACTTCTAAAAATCATTTATTTAAAAGGGAGTAAAGAACTGGGGGGACAGCTCATTCAATAAAACACTTACCTTGTAAATGTGAGGACCTGACTCCAGACCCCTGGAACCCACATAAAAAGGCAGGCATGGTATCATGCCTTTACAGTCTCAACAACGTTACACTGAGAAGCAGAGACAGGCAGATTCCTGACAGATCAATGGCTGCCTAGTGTAACCTACTTGCTGAAGTTCCAGGCTATGAAAGACCTTGTCTTGAACCAGCTGTGAAAGGTGCCTGAAATGGCATGTGAGATTGTCTTCTGGCCCCCACATGCATGTACATACACACATGTTCACCAGAGCGCACACATGTATTCACCAATACACAAACATCTTATACACAGGCACACATAAACACATACACACACACACACAACACATTTTATAAATATAGACAGAAATATGTGGAAGTAAAAATGCATGATGTCTGAGATTTGCCTTTAACTATAAATACTTCAGCAAAGGAAAAATGGAATTTATAAAACTGGCATGTTAAGTTATAAATAATAGCATGGATATTAAAACATTTAATAAAAATAACAGTTTAATATTCTAAATATATAAAAAAAAAGTTCATCTACACAGCAATTACTTAATATAAGAGCCCTTCCCTAAGTCCCTTCCCTTATGTCAGTGAGCATATTTGTTTTTGAAAATTGTCAGGTCTGGGAATTCCTTACCTTCTGTGACAGTCCCTTATCTAAAGGTACAACTGTAACTATTTCACAATGTATTCTTTCAAACCTCTGTTGAGAACAATGTCATAACAAGTACTGCTAATGTCTTAGAGGACATAATAAAATGATGATAGGTGTCTTTTGCTAATTTTTTTCTTTAGAAAAATATTTTTTATCTTTTTATCTATTTAGATGTGAAAGATATGACATCTGGAGTTTATACTTTAAAAAAATTAGAAAAAAAATTGTCTTCGGTGAAATAATTTTTAAGAAACTTAACAACTGTGGAAACGGAGTAAAAGTAACCTGGGTTTTATTATAGGGTTTTCATAAAGTTGTTTATGTTTTAGGGTTTTACAATTAGCCAGGTGTAGTGGCTCATGCCTATAGTCCCAGCATTTGAACAGCTGGGCCAAGAGAATAGCCTCGTTTAAATGCCATCCTGATCTACATAGTGAGTACCCAACCAGCATGGAGACCACGTGAAAACGAACAACCAAAAATTTCTCAGATAAATTTTGTTAATCAGTTTCTTAAAACTGATTAACAAGTAGCCAGCCAGGCAGGAAGTATAGGCTGGGCAACCAGGCAGGAAGTAGAGGTGGGGCAATAAGAATTCTGGGAAAAGGGAAGCTTCAGTCTGCAGTTGTGACCCAGTCACAGAGGAAGCAAGATATGACTGCCTCGCTGAAAAATGTACCAAGCCACAAGAATTATGGGCTTATATAAGTTATAAGAATTAGTTAATAAGAAGAGCCTGAGATACTGGGCCAATCCATTTATAATTGATGTAGACCTCTGTGTGATTCTTTGCACTGAATGACTGCAGGACTGGGCAGGACAGAAACCTCAGACAACATATGGTGACTTATTTCCCCATCATCCCTGAAGGTGCCTTGAGAGACTGACCCCTTTGCATAAATGGTGTCTGTCATCTCCAAATTTCCTTCCTATGGCAGACAGCAAATATGTTCCAATTATATTCGCTATGGAGTCCCAGAGAGAGGCTCTCACTCAGGAAGTATTGGAATGATGTCAGTGAGCAGGAAAATAAGCACCTCCTCCCACAATAGTAACAGGAGTAAAATGACTTGTAAAAAGCCCCGTATCTACCTTTCAGTGCTGAGCTCATGACCAATGGGTTGCAGTGAAGAGTCTGAGCTCAAACTTCTTGCGCTGTACATGGACTTGCATGAATTTACATGTGGTATGTGTGGGTACCTGCAAAGGCTAGACGGGGGCATCGGCTGGCCTAGACCTGGAGTTACAAGCAGTTGTGAACTTCTTGATATGAATGATGGGAACCAAACACAGGTCCTTCACAAAAGCAGGAAATGTTTTTGACTGTTGTGCCATCTTTCCAGATCAGACCTTGTGTTTTAACTAAGCAACTAGTCTGTGCTTTTAATTGGGAAGTTGAGTCCTCTAATGGTTAAGGTTAACATTGAGAGATTTTTTTTTTCCTGGTTAGTTCATCTACTGTTGGAGAACAAGTGTCTCCCTTGTTCACCTTAGGTGTTCGCTGACTTACATCACTACATAGATTTGATTCTTCCCTAGTCTTCATTAACTGATATGTCACTTCTCGTGGGGTTTATATTGCTGTGCTATGCTCTTCGCTATACTCTTAGGCTGTAGTTGTCTTTCTTCCTCCTCTGTGTGTAGAACGCCTTAAAGTATCTTCGTCACATTATGATGATCATGAAGTTTTAGTTTGTGCTTATGTGAGAATATTTTTTGGTTTCTCTACCAATGTTAAAAGCTATCTTCAGTGTATATGATAACCTTGCTTGGTAATTTATGTGCTAATGGGACATGAAACATTCAAATGTACCTTAACTTTCCAGATTTCTACAGAGGTCAGAGGTTCTGCTGCCGACTGCTGACAAGTTGGCTTTTCTCTTACTTCTTTTAGTAGTATTGTGGTTTTAACAGCTTGATGACAAGGTCTGTAAGATTCTTCTTTCGTGCCTGTTAGGAGTTTGAAAATGTCTCCGATGCTTGAATGTCTGTATCTTTCCCTAAACTTGGGAAACTTAGATCTATAATTTCTTTGAACAATTTTTAAGCCCTTAGTTTATAGCTCTGCTACTTCTAGCCTATGAATTTGGGGAGCTTTGATTTTTCACTGTCCCAGAGTTCCTAGGAGCTTTGGTTTGACCACTGTTTTCTTTATTACTCTTTATATGTAGCAGGCCCTCAGCCTTCTCCTCCATCCCTCATATGTTTCCCGGTTAATCTTGCCTCCTGGTGAGTCTTCCCACTGACTCTTTAATTTTCTGGCTCTTTGATTTCTAGCATTTTTGTTTGATTCTTTTTCAGAGTCTCAATTTCCTTGCTGAATTGCTGCTCCACATTGTTGAATTTATCATTCATCTTGGCTAATTTTCTGATCTATGGTATTGATTTTATCAGCAGAATTGATTACCATACTTCATTCCTCTGCTTCTTTGAACCACCTTTAAAGTCATGGGGCATTGTTACCACTGGGAGCTTGAATTCTTTCCCTTGCATTCCAATCATTTTATTGTCTTTGGTTTCAGGCATTGCAAAGTTGGGGATGGGTTGGAAGGTTACATAGCTTCTGCCTTTTTATAATTTTGTGTTTCTAAATTATGATTTGTGCATCTGTTGAGATGGTGTGTCTTTAAGTTTTCCCCTCCCCTGCTCTGTTTCATTTTATGTGTGCCTTGTTAGTGAATGATCTTCCTTGGGCTTAAGACCCTCTGAACTATTTAGAAGGGACAAGCAAAGAGCAACAAATAAGAATAATTTGTGAGGGAGCCCAGTATTAAGATGAAATGAGAAACATTGGGATACCCTGAGCATATCTCTAACAGATCTGGGAAACAAAGGAACTGGGGTGTTGTTGAAAGCTTTAAGATTAAAGCTACAGAAAATTATGGTTACAAAGTAAAAGAAGTAGAAAGAATGGGATAATAGAAACTTAAAATGAGAAAGTAAGACTATGGGTTGGAGGTCAAATAAATAGCAGACAGAATAAAGCAAACTATGTGCAAGAAAGGAACACTCATAAAATCTAATTAACAATCGACACAAAACAAGTGGTTATACAAAGTGAAGATTAACAAAAAGTAAAGCGTGAAGTGAGATAAAAACAAAATTGAAACATACAGCATCTGTCAATTTCTCTTCCTTGCTGGGGTTTTCTCCATTGTCACCCCAAACTCCAACCATTAGGTTACCATTCAAGTCAGCTTCCATGTTCTCGTGGTTTGAACGGTTCTCCAGACCTTCTGACCCTCCAGATACAATCAGTAGAGGGAGAATTAGGGCATTTGAAGGCATGCTGGTGCTGGGTTTTCTTCTCTCTCTGTAGAAGGAAAAGCGGGCTGCTTTCTTGCCACCTGGCTCTCGGCCGCCTGGCTAGCTTATGCCGCGAAATAACAACACACAAATTGTATTCTTTTAAACACTGCTTGGCCCATTAGCTCTAGCCTCTTATTGGCTAATTCTCACATCTTGATTGACCCATTTCTAATAATGTGTGTAGCACCACAAGGTGTTGGCTTACCAGGAAGGATTTTAACCCGCGTCCATCTTGGAGAGGAGAGCTATATCGTCTGCCTCACTTCCCTTCTTCCCAGCATTCTGTTCGGTCTACTCCGCCTATCTAAATTCTGCCCTATCAGGCCAAGCAGTTTTCTTTATTAATTAACCAATGAAAGCAACAAATAGATAGAAGACCCACCTACATCATCTCCCCAGCAGAGAAGGGAATTTGATTTCAGAGATTCCCTCTGGATCTGCCACCTCCTTTGCTCAGCATAATAAGAAGTACTGTCAGCACTTGCCAGTTTCTCACCCTCGGCATCATGCAGCCTGTTTCTTATAGATACACATGGCGCTTCTTGCCATGTCCTTACATCAACGAGCAGGGAGCTGTTATAGTTTGATTGTGAGACGTTTGCCATTAGCTTGTGTGTTTGATCACTGGGTCCCCAGCAAGTGATGTGCTTTGGAAGGTTGCAGAACCTGGAAGAATCAAAACCTTACTGAGAAATATGCCATGGAAGTAGACATTAAGGCATCAGAGGCTGTCCCCATTTCCTGTCTGTTCTCTGCCTCCATACTCCAGATGTAATGTGACCAACTGCCTCATGCTCCGGCTGCCACCCCTTCCTGCCACCATGGACCATGTCCACTCAAAGTCCAGCCCTTCCCCTCAAGTTATTTCTTGTCAGGATGTTGTCCCAAAAATGAAAAAAACTACGGAATATGGTAGCCCTCTGGGACCTCTTTTGTAAGAATGTTAATTCTATTCACAGCTCCGGGCCTGTGACCTCATCACCACTAATAATTAGCACATTGATGATGGGGTACAGCATGTATATTTGAGGCACACAAACATCATACTCCAACGCTTACAAACTCACATCCTTTATTTTGATAAATTAATCGCAAAAGACAATTAAAAAATTAATCTCCCACTACAGGAATAATAAACTTCTTCTACAATAAGAAATGAAGTAATTCTTCTCAGGCCTGATGGAGCAGCCCGGTCTTGCTAGCTTGCTGTAAGTCTGAGATAGCAGGACTGTAATCTCAGGAGCTGCCTGAACTACTGAATGAGTTCAAGACCAGCGGGGGCAATTTAGTGGGATCCTGTCGCAAAACAAAAAGTAAAAACAAGGTTAGGGCTACAGCGCAGTGGTAGCGTGAAATCTAGCGTGTGAAACCCCCGGTTCCATCTGCAGTGCAGCAAATGTAATTGCTATTGTTGTTATTTTCCTGACACAAATTTACAATATCATAGATAGAATTTTATTACATTTAGAAAGATAGATGGCATTTCTCCCCACTCAATAAATGCTAAAAACCCATTTTTCTTTCTGAATCCAACTTTGCCATTTAGATTGCATACTTTAATATCTGAAAGTTCTCACCTGCAAGTGTGAATATCTTTATCTGCAAGATAAAAATCCATATGAGCTAAAGAATAAAAGCTCACTTGGAAAGAGTGTTTATACAAAGATTAAGAAAGGTTCCCCCATGTTGCAAAGCCTGGGAGGATAGTCACAGAACTAGCTGCTAAAGGGATATATATGGCCCACAGTGGCCTGCATGATGATGCAGGCAGACATCCTTCATATTACTGGAGAATTCTCATTCCCATATACAGCAAGCCAGGGAAATAAACAGAGCTTTGATCGATGGTTCCAGGAAAAGAATGTGTGATGCGGTGTAAGCATGTTCTTTGTTTTGCTTCTCCTGTGAGGGAGGGCTCTGAGAGAGGCACCACGAGCTGGAGAGAATGCTGAGATTTGATTCTCAGTTTCCCTCTGGGAACCACAGAGCTCATTAGAATGGAGGAAGTCCTTGCAAACCCCACCTATGCTCTCAGAGAGCTAAGGTTTTTGTTTTGTGTTATTTTGTTTTTCGGTCTCTCCAATAATCACTTCTCCCACTAAACATTTAACAGATATGCCTTCTCCAGTGAATTGCCACGCAGCACACTGAGATTGAAACTGAAAACAACATTCACCTTGAATTTCATCGGGCCAAATCAGAATGACAGATTTCAAACCTGTCTAAAGGTGTTCCTCTCCTAGTCTTCTGCATCCTGGGAACTGGCTCCCCATACCACCTAACTGCTTAAGGTAAAGCCCGTAATTTCCCTTCTTTCCTGCAGTCAGCATCAATCTTATGAAACCATCTCAGGTCCAGTTTTAAAACATCGTTCCAACTCTCACCCACTTCTCTCTCACACATGGTTACTATCCTAAGTCCTGACTAATAGGTGTGAGGCTCTCTTACCTCACTGTAGTGCACTCTGCTGAGAAACTAGACAGATCTCCAGGGACCGTGTCATGTTCCCTATGTCAACCCCTTTTTCCCAAAGTGTCTCATTGTACAACTTAAAAGAACCAGGATTTTAAAGAACCTATTGAAATAGCCTACAGTAGGCAAGTATTTAATAGGCATCCACCTGAGTCAGTCATTCTATTGGGCATGGAAATGCAAAGAAAACAGAGACACAAAAACTCAAGGCTTGTACCTCTTAACCTTTCTTTGAAAACTAACTACAAGTCATTTAAAAATGATTAATGCTCACAGACCACTTAATATTTATATAAATGTTCATGAAGTGGTGATAGTCCTTGTTTTTGAGACTGTATCCCAAGCTGGACTAGAGTTTAATACATATTCCATGATGGTCTTGAACTAACTGATGGAATTCCTGCCTTAGTTTCTGCAATTCTGGGACTAGAAGCATGAGCTACCATACCCAGGTATTATTTTTAAATTTCAGGAAGAGGCTGGAGAGGTGACTCAACAGTTAAGAGCACTAGCTGCTTTTTGCAGAGGACCTGGCTTCAGGTCCCAACATCCACAAGGTAGCTCCAGGGAATCTGACAGCCTCTCCTGACCTCTATAGGCATCAAGAACACACATGGTGCACATACATACATTCAGGCAAAATACTTAATATACATGAAAGAAAATCTAAGAAAGAAAATCTTCAGGAAGCTACAGAGCTTGAGATGAAGTAGCAAGTCTGTAATGGTGAGCCTCGTGACTGCAGGAGCCGTGATCAGTACCACTAGCAAACCCCACAACTGGATGACTCTGCTGTAAGCACCCAAGTTCTGCACCCCAACCTCATCTTGTCTTGCCGCTTGCTCTCCTTAAAGTTGACCCATTTAGTCTGCTTTCCACCCAACTTTTTTCCTACTCAGAAAAAGCTCTCTCCCTCCCTCCCCCCACCTCTCTCTCGTCTCTCTCAGTGTTTTGTGTATAATAACTCTCCTGCCCACTCCAGGTTTTATTAACAGTCACTGTCCATGGGCTGTGAAGACTGTCCAAATAGGCTGGTTATTTTGGTTGGACTCCTTCATTCAACAGAAAACTAGGACACTTTTCTCACACAGATATCTTGGAAAATCCACTCTTATAGGACAACAAAGCAGTCTGGCAGCCACTGAAGTATGCCAAATCAGGAGAAATAAGTTACAATGTAAATGCAAGACCATTATCTTTCCCAATAATCTAATTTGTCAAAAGGGCTCTACTCCTGAACAACAAAGAAGAGTTATGGCCACGGTGCAGCCAACAGCTCACTCCACAAGATGAGCCACTGCGTTGGGGGGGGGGGGATTATAATTGCCATTTGCAATGTTTCTACCTCTTCTGCTCTCTTCCCCCACCCCTCGACATTCTTTTAGGGGAGACATGGCTATGTGCATGCTTAAGTGTGTGTGTTCTTTCTTTACATTAGAAGGAAATGACTACACGCCTGCACTTACTGCAGATAAGAAAGTCAATTGGCTGATGGTTAAAAGTGCCACAATGGGCTGTAAATATTCCATTTCTCTTGAGTCACTTGGCACACTTCAACATTGTTCCCTAGACAATGTGTTTGTAACTAGAGTACTTGCCAGCTTTAGAGCCACATGTTATAAGTAAAACGCTGGACTCTCCCTGGTCCTCCTGGAATAGAATCCACTTCCTGCTGGAAGTGGAGGAAGCCATGATTGAATGTGCATTGTTGACATGGGCACAGCCAGGTCAAGGACCCCTAGAAATAGCAAGTACTTTCCTGATGAGACTCAGAGGGATCTCAAAACGACCCATTGGTCCAGATGCGACAGTGTGTGACAGTGTGTGCAAAAGCTAGCAACTGCACATCCTCCTCCCAGATGTGAAGAGCCTGAGACTGCTGCCTCCAGCAACTATTAACCTCCCCCCTGCACTGTATACAATAAACACATTTAGATTCCAGGTTACTGTGTAGCTGGGGCCACTCTATCAGAATGCACACAGCCCACCCAACCTGAGCTTTGCTCTTCCTTTCTCTGGAGATCTGTCCTTTCTTCCTTCCCTTACTGCCCTAGTTAGGTTTCTGGGTCCAAGCTACACCAATCACATTAACTTCCAAACAAAACTTGCTCAAACAAGCCCTTTTTCTTCTTCTCCGTGTTTAGGCAAAGGGGGCATGAGAAGTCTCATGGTGTGCTCCCTTCCCAGTTGTATTGCTGTTGTGTTCCCTCTGTGTACCAACTCTTATGACCATCCTCCTTACTATTTCCAGGTATTTGGCTTGGAGTTTATGAGGCCTAAGCATTACTGCTAGGCTATTGAGTTGTCTCATCTTGCTGCTCTTGCCACCTGGGATTCTGTGATTGTCTGGCTATGAATGCCCACCATCAAATGTCACCTGCAGTGCACTCTGCGCTACAGACCACTCTGTCAGGTGATCTATGTGCTGTTGATTTGCTTTTTACCTCCGCTGTGCAGGGCTCCAGCTCATAGAGGAAAATACTAGCCCATATTCCTCTATTTGTAAGGGACAGGCAGTCCATTCTCTACTGTTTGAAGAGAGTGTTGTTGTGGTCTTAGCAGTTTGCCACTCCCTTGCCCATTCAGGACACTTGGGCAGCCTTGGGAGCTGGGTTACAGTGGTTCTGTACCATCATTCTGTACACTGAACCAGTGCCCTCCTTATTTCACACTGGACTTGTCTGGCTGGCCTGTAGTCAGGCTGCAGTCCCTTTCCCCAACATATCCAGCATGTCTGCCTAGCTCTGATCCCACTTGCCCAGGCCTCAGGAAGGCATTACAACATTTGGCAGTATGTCACTTCTTCTTCTAACTTATGAGTATGAGAATTGGCTAGCAATGGGTTGGATAGCCTAAGCGAGGCTGGATTTGGGTGAGGGTTGCTGCATGGTAGGCTGGAGATAATAGGAACCCCACGCTTTCTTCATCAAGCCAGTTGAGATATTGAAAGCTTCTGACTAGAGAAAAGGAAATGTGAACCACCAGACCGTGAGTTCACAGTTGATCAAATTGGGAAAGCAATGTTGCAGTTTAAAGGCAGAGCAAAACAGAAGCCAAGGCTGCTCACTTGGCTCTCATGGAGGGGAGACCACAGACAGGAAGGAAATCTATAGAAAAACAAAAGCAGCCACCATGTTAGCAAATAACCAATAGCAAGGGAGAGAGCCAAAGGCCTAGATATGCAACTCTTTCAGAGGAGCTGCCTCAGTTTTCCTCCTGCGGGGGCAAGCTAATCTCAGTGGGGCCTGGAGCCCTCCTTGGAAGGATAGAGAGTAGGTTGTATAGGTCTGCTTTCTGTTGCCATGATAAAACACCAGGGACAAAAACAGCCCGTGGAGGAAATGCTTTATTTCAGCTCACGGCTCGTGGAAGGTGGACATCTGAATGCAAAAACTGTAGCAGAGGCTCTGGCGGAACACTATTTACTGGCTGTTCCCCATGGCTTGCTCAACCTGCTTTCTTATTCTACCACTCCAATGGGCTAGACCCTCCCCGCCACTTTGATCATTAACAAAGACAATGTTCTGCATACTTCCCTCCAGACAATCCAAAGGAGTTTCTCATTTCAGGTCATCTCCTCGGATGACTCCAGTTTGTGTCAAGTTGACAAAATCAACCCAGGACATAGCTCAACTGGAGACCACAAAGAGGAGAAAAGCAGTGCTGTGTGCCTTAAGAGGCATTCCCTTTAGAATGACAGGATACTGTTACAGATAGATAGCTATGTGCATGTGTTTATAAAACTACACTGCCTAGGAGAAGACTGGGAATGTTAAACTCTTCTAGAACCAAAGGTCATAGATCCAAAACAAGACTTATCCATGACCTTTGTCACACCTACTGTGAATAGACACATTAGTTAGGACTTTCATTGGTATGAACCCTGTTTTCCTTCATAAATTCTTTAAATTGAAAGTCCTTCAGTGAACAGCAAATCGGGAATAAAAATAAAAACAGCTTGTGCAGAAAGAGTGATTTGGGCACTTGAGTCCAACTTCTAGGTCCCTCATATTCCTAGATAGTGCCATAAAATCTGAGGAATATTGCTTGCAGCCAAGAAATCTCTCCATAGCTGTCCTAGCGATTGAGGATGAGGGTGAAAGATGGTATTTCATATTCAGAAAGGCTTGTCATATCTACATCATCTTGTAGCAGGAATCTGATTACATCTGTAGAAAAGGGAGACTTCTGAGAAAGTCATAAAAGGAAAAATGAAGAAAACAAATATATTGAAGAGCTACAAAGAAAGGAAGGTCCTCAGATTGAAGCAGCCAAGACACTGGGAAAGCATTCTCTAAGCTAAAACTGATGGAATAACCAGTATGTTCAGGGTCTTGGAAGGGCTATTCAATGACTCCAGGAGAGTTTGGAATGGAGTAAAGAAACACAGTTTAAAAGCTGAGGAACAAGGAAACAACATAGGTTCTTCTAGACCTTGCCCCTCAGTCCATCACAAAGTGTGATGAGTAGGTTAAACATAAGAAAGACTGTTCGTAAAATATCGACTGTTGTAGATGGGCATGTGTGTGCCTACAAGTTAGCTATACTACTGTGAATATTTACTCTATTTTTAATAAAAAAAATGTGCTCAGGAATGGAAACAGATTCCTATGCATTTCATCGCTTGGCAGGAAAATGTTTTTCCATCAGCACAGAGGCCATGCTTCAGTCTATTGTTGTTTCAGTCAGCAACTGTGGCTCCACAGTGGCCAGATTGCTCCTCTAGCAGTGGCCTAGCCACTCAGGCCACTGTCTGGCGGAATTCTGTTCCCACAGGCACTGGCTATGTTGCTGCTGCAGAATAACAGCTTTTCAAAAATACTCAGGAGTCAAAGGCTGGGGTGAAAAGCTACTAGAAAGAGAAGATGATTAGCAACTAGTTGATTTTCTCTTTGCCAGCATCTCCGAAAGAGAGCATCATTTTGCTCTGCCAAACCAGAAAACAAACAAAAACAGTGCCACACAAGGCTCCTCCCTATCTCTGTCATCTCACAGACTCCCTCTGACTCTCTACGATTACTTTCTGCCAACTGGTTGCTCACTCAGCCTCCTGACCCAAGGTTGATTTTATTTAATTAAGGCAAGTGCCAACATGGAATCACAGTGTAATTGAATATCTTGCAACAGAAAAACACTTACTAAATTTGCTAATGTCAAAATTCTCAGTTGGCAGGGCCATGAGTACATGGTCACCATTTCAGTGAAGGAGCTGATAAGAAGTATGGGAGCTGAGTGAGTTTCTCCATCTTCCATGATGGCAGGTTTGACTGACTAAATGGGAGCCAAATACTTTAGCTTCTGTCATATCATTTGCCTGTGGTCTCTTCGTTCATTCTAGGATTTCCCCCTGCAAAGCATATTTCTCAAGCTTCTTTGCCATCTAGCTTCAGACTAGATTGATTCACTAAAGTCACCAGGGGGAAGGTAGTACCTAGGGCACCCCTTTATTTGCTTTGCAGTTGACAGTGGCTGCTCTTCTCCCTGTGTAGGCGAAAATTGCTCATTCATTTCCCAGATGCACCAACCCAAAAATCACACAGAAACTATATTAATTACGACACTGTTTGGCCAGTGACTCTAGTGTATTCCTAGCTATCTTTTACATCTTAAATTAACCCATTTCTATCAATCTGTGTATCACTACGAGGTGGTGGCCTACTGGTAAGGTCCTCAGGTTTGGACATGTCCTTCTTCAGCAGCTAAATGGCATCTCCCTGATTCCACTAACTCTCTCTTTCTCTCTTATGCTGTTCAGATTTCCTGCCTGGCTTTACTCTGCTAAACCATTGGCCCAAACAGCTTTATTCACCAACCAATAAAAGCAAACACATATACAGAAGGATATCCCATATCATCTTCCCTTTTCTAATAATTAAAAAGAAAAGTTTTAACTTTAACATAGTAAAATTATATAAAACAAAATGGGTATTAAGCACGAATTACAGTTATAATATTTAGTCAATTTGTATCTGGCAAAATTAAAGAAAACAGCCAGGTGGTGGTGGCACACACCTTTAATCCCAGCACTCGGGAGGCAGGGGCAGGTGAATCTCTGTGAGGTCAAGGCCAGCTGGTCTACAGAGTGAGTGCCAGAACAGGCTCCAAAGCTACAGAGAAACCCTCTCTCAAAAAATCAAAAAAAAAATTAAAGAAAATATTTTATCATCTGTTTTATTTTGTAAGTCTAAAGTTTTATATCTAATTTATCATTTTTCATAACTAAGGAAAACTATAACTATCAGTTTTCAACTCTTCAAAGACCCCAGTAGGATATAGTATTACCTAAGTAAACAGGAAGCACTCATTGTAAGCAACTTCCAAAGTTCTAGAATTGACAGAGACATCTCACTGCCTGAAGAGTCACCCAAAGTTCTTTTGTAATGTTGGAACATCCATCTTCAGCCTATAGGCCCATAATATCTGGCAGACTTTTCATTGAAGCAGAAAATTTGAAAGTTTATCAGTTGCTTTCTTCTGTGTCCTACAGAATGTCGGGCAGTTTCTTCTGTGAGGCAGGAACCCTAAAGGAGCATTCCATCTTTTGGAAGGTTCGGAAGTTACTTTTCTGTGGGTTCTGCATGTCTAGTTCATACAGCATACCATCAAGCAGTCCAGGAAAGATCCATTTCTTTTTTTTTTTATTTTTTTATTGAGAAAAGGAGAAAAAAAAAGTTTCCACCTCCTCCCAGCCTCCCATTTCCCTCCCCCTCCTCCCACCCTATGCCCCCTCCTCCCACCCGTCTCCCCCTCCCCCCACTCCTTTCCCCCTCCCTCTCCAGTCCAAGAGCAGTCAGGGTTTTCTGCCCTGTGGTAAGACCTAGGACCTCCCACCTCCGTCCATATCTAGGAAGGTGAACATCCTAACTGGCTGGGCTCCCACAAAGCCATCACATTACGTTGGATCAAACCCCCGTGCCATTGTCCTTTGCGTCTCATCAGCCCTCATTGTTCGCCATGTTCAGAGAGTCCAGTTTTATCCCATGCTTTTTCAGTCACAGTCCAACTGGTCTTGGTGAGCTCTCAATAGATCAGCTCCACTGTCTCAGTGGGTGGGTGCATCCCTCGTGGTCCCCACTTCTTTGCTCATGTTCTCCCTGGGGAGCACGAAACCACAATTCTTAGTTAAGGGAACCACTTTAGGGTTGGCAAGAGACCTGACCCTAGAGGGGCTCCCAGGTGCCTAAGCTGAGGTCCCCAGTTAGCTCCTTGGGCAGTTGAGAATAGGGAACCTGAAATGACCCTATCCTTGAGCAATACTGACGAATATCTTGCATATCATCATAGAACCTTCATCTGGTGATGGATGGAGATAGAGACAGAGACCCACACCGGAGCACTGGACTGAGCTCCCAAAGTCCCAATGAGGAGCAGAAAGATCCATTTCTTGCCCAGATGGCTAGACTTGTCACATTGGAAGGCAAATTCCATAACGAGTTTTTTCAATGTTCATCAACCTCTCTGAAGTAATTGGTGCTGCCAGAAGCAGACATATCTCACTGTTGAAAAAAAGTTGAAGTTCTTAAAACCTTTTAAATGCCATATTCTGTGTCTTTGAAATATTTGAAAAATATCTATCCATCTGAAATACATCTCTGTATGTATAGAAAACCTAACTAACCCCAAAGTCCAGCTGAAGAGTGAGAAGGGTTAGAATATGAGCAAAGAGGTCAAGACTGTGATGGGGACACCCACTGAAACAGTCTACCTGAGCTAATGGGAGCTCACCAACTCCAGTGGGACTGGGAAGGAGCAAGCATAAGACCAAACTAGATCTTCTGAATGTGGTTGACAATTGCATCGCTGGAGCAGACTGAGGGGCCACTGTCAGTGGCACTAGGATTTATCCCTACTCCTTGTACTGTCTTTTTGGAAACCCATTCTCTTTGGATGGATACCTTGCTCAGCCTAGGTATAGTAAAAAGGGACTAGGACTGTCCCCAAAGCAATGTGCCTTATCCTCTCTGAGGAGTGGATAGGGGTGGGGTAAGGAATAAGTGGAGGGAATGGGAGGAGAAGAAGGAATGGGAACTTAGATTGGTATGTATAATGAAAAAAGATAGTTTGTTTTCTTTTGAAAAAAATAAAAATTAAATCTAACCAACATGACTACATTATAGATGACTATCCATTAATCTGTAACTTTTAATTATATATTACATTTTTGTTTGGTTGGTTTTGGTTTTTTGACACATGGTTTCTCTGTAGCTTTAGAGCCTATTCTGGAACTAGTTCTTGTAGACCAGGCTTGCCTCAAACTCGCAGAGATCTGCCTGCCTTTGCCTCCTGAGTGCTGGGATTAAAGGATTATGCTACCACCCAGCTCTAATTACACATTATGTTTTTATTTTTATTTTTTTAATATTTATTTATTTATTATGTATACAATATTCTGTCTGTGTGTATGCCTGCAGGTCAGAAGAGGGCACCAGACCTCATTACAGATGGTTGTGAGCCACCATGTGGTTGCTGGGAATTGAACTCAGGACCTTTGGAAGAGCAGGCAATGCTCTTACCCTCTGAGCCATCTCTCCAGCCCCCACATTATGTTTTTAAATGAACTATAAAAACATAATACCTTTAATAAAAGTAGAAATATATATACACAAATGTAACAAAATCAATATTAAATTTGTATCAGTAGACCAAGATCCATACCAATGCAAAGTATTCATCTCTATATCATGTCCTCACTTTTTAAAGAAATTGACTGTGACCTTTTTAAAATGAAAATAAACATCTATAAACAATCATTTGGGGAACTTGGACATAGTTTTTTCCAAACTGCTTCTTGCTGGTTGTTGGATGAAGTATTTTTAGAGGTTCAAGGAGACCTTTTGCTGGGATCTTGTTCCATTAAACCACATTAGCCTTGAAGGACTCCACAGGTTCTCATCTTTTGTGAAAACAAAAGCAGCACCTCTTTTCAAATGTAACATAGCCTTAGACTCAAAGTTTGAAGTCAAGATACCTTTAAAATATATATGTTGGTTTAGTTTAGCAGTCTGTACAATGAAATGTCTCTCTGTTGTTAGCTCATACACAGTCAAAAATTCAAATAAAACACAATAATATGCATAATCCAGAATCTTTATGTATTTTCCATCTTTATCACCCTATTTCTTTATTCTTTTAACCTGTAACTGTCTGTACTCCTTTATATTACTTTTACTGTCTCATTAAAGACTTTACTTTTTATAATTGTTTATACTCTTTTTCTTCTCTCTCCCAAGCCTAATACATTTATCCAACACTGTGACCCATTTAGAGGTCTTTTTCATCTGACTCTGTCTTTATTACAAATCGGTAGTCATTTTCTGACCAGGAGAGCTTTTTTTTCAAAATGCTAAGTGGGTGTGAATAGAACCAACTCCACAGTCCTATTTGTTGGCTCTTCCTAGTCCAACATAGTGGAGGCATGTTCACCTCCAACTCTGAAAGCCATCCTTTCCACCCCAATTCCAGGGATGCTACCATGCTCACCACTCCATCCCTGGTTCCAGCTCCTCACAGACCAGCATCCTTCATGACTCAGTTCCATCTAATGGCCATATCACATACTTGCAATGACTCACTGCTGTAATCACCCTTATATAGTGCCGTGGGACAAATGTCTTTTATCCTGTCACTTATATTATCTTTAATAAAATAGTGATTGGCCAGTAACCAGGCAGGAAGTATAGGTAGGATGACCAGGCAGGAGAGACAGGGCAATGAGAATGCTGGGAAGAGGGAAGCACAGTCTTCAGTTGTGATCCAGATGCAGAGGAAGCAAGATGTGACTGCCTCGCCAAATAAGGCACCAAGGATGTGGCTAACTCAAACAAGAGTTATGGGATAAGTTATAAGAATTAGTTAATAAGAAGCCTGAGCTAATGGGTCAATCAGTTTATGACTAATGTAGACCTCTGTGTGATTTTTTGGAACTTAATGGCTGCAGGACTGGGAGGGACAGAAAATCTTGGTCAACAAAACAGATATAAGAACAAGCTTGACATAGACAGCTGGAATTCTCAGTGGCATTATCCATATCCTCACTGGGTTTTTCAAAATTCTCAAGTGTCTTTCATTCATCATTCTGTCAAACAGCTGTGATAAAATAGGTACATGTGTGTCTCTTTGTTTAGATAGGGTTTCATTAGCTTGTTGCTAAGTGAGAAATGGGTCAGCATTTTTCTATTTCTACTTTTTCTTTTTGTAAATCTAAGTCTTAAGAAACTATGCTTGATGTGGGAGTGTCATATATCAATCTATTGATTTCATTGGTTAAGTAATAAACAAACTGCTTGGGTTCATAGCTTAGAACATAGGTGGGTGGAGTAAACAGAACAGAATGCTGGGAGGAAGAGGAAGTGAGGTAAGACGCCTCAGGCAGAGATGCCATGCCCCGCTGCCAGGCAGACACACGCTATGAAGCTCCAACCTAGGATGGACATAGGCTAGAATCTTCCTGGTAAGACTGGTGCTCACAGATTATTAGATATGGGTTGATTGGGATATCAGAATTAGCCAGTAAGGGCTAGAGCTAAAGGGCCAAGCAGTGTTTAAATGAATACAGTTTGTGTGTTTTATTTCAGGGCATAAGCTAGCCAGGCAGCCGGGGTGCCGGGGATGCAGCCCCGCCGCTCCTATTACTACATATGCTCACAAATAAGTATAGGATGAACATGATTTTTTTTCTTTTAAAAAGCATCATTCTTTTGAACTCCTTATGATTGTATTCAAAGGACACAATACTCCACCGTCAAAAGGGATTTTCTTAGACTTATTTTTATTTTTCATTATGTGTCTGTGTATATATGCTGCATGCATACAGGTCACCATGGAAACAGAAGATATTGTTGGCTCTCCTGGAGTTATCTAGTTACAGGAGGTTGTGAGCCACTCATTGTAGGTTCTAGAAACAGAGCATAGTTCCTTTGGAATAGTAGCAAGCATTCTTAACATATGAGCCACTTCTCTAGCCCACAAAAGTATAACATATCACGGATGGTTACATTGGATCCTGGCTTGATATTGTGTAGCATTTTTTAAAAATTGAATTAAAAGAAATTGTTATAACCTAGGCATTTTGTTCATTAACTTGCCATAGATTTTTTGCTTATTTGTTTTTATGTGTATGGATGTTTATCTACATGTATGTCTGTATACCATGTGTGCAATTGATATACAAGAGCACTTGCAACTAGAGCTACAAATTGTTTACCATTGAACCACTTGAGAGTGGAACTCATGCCTTGTGGAAGACTAACCACTGCTCATAAGCACTGAGTCATCTCCGCAACTCTATTTGAGGAAAGATAATATTTATAAACACAGTTTGCATATTCTTATTGAGTATATCATTACACTTCAACTTATAAGACTTATTTAACTTGAGAAGGAAAAGAGAAATAATACAATATTTTGAACTATAGCTTGTGTGTTAAGACAAATCTCACTAGATAGCCCTAGCTTCCTTAGAATGTAAACCAAGTTGGCCTCAATATGTAGATCAGGACTACTTTTACTTAAAGTAGTTCTCCTACTTCCCATGTACTGAGGCTGCAGATGTGAGTCAGCAAATTCAGTATGCTTCTGCAATGGTGTTATGGTTCTTAAAAATACTCTTATTCAATCACAAGCTTTACGTAGACCTTCACTATCTGGAAAGGCGGGGCTGACAGAGTCAGTCTATCCACTAACTTAGATCAAGGCTCACTTCCCAGCAGTCACAAATTCTCAGAAGAAATCTGACTCTATTTGTATTGTAACAATTGTAGTAGTGTGTTCTTAACAAAGTACTTTTTTTAAGACAGAAAAAAATGATAGAGCATATTTTGTAAAAATATAGAACTAAAATTTCTTAGGATTAAACCACTATAGAGCTAATCAAAATCAACCCAGAAATGGTCTTAAGATAAGTTAGTATAAATATTGTTGATTTTCTACCTAGTAAAAATATAACATTTTCCCAGTTTGTGTTATTTATGAAGCAAGAAGCATAGTATAAAGACATGGCATTTGGCAAATATATTCTGGTACTTCACTTTGGGACATAACTAAATAAGAATCAGATTTTTAAAAGTAGAAGTAAATCCATTTATTAATTATCATCAAACTATACTTTTATACCTTATGAAAAAGCATCTACTATTGAAAATTAATCAGACTATTTGCCAACTAGCATGTTTTGTTATGAATGGGAAAAAGAAATATTTATGGGATGAACTAAAATACAGATTTACTGTGTTTGAAATAAACATTTTATAAATATTTTGGTAAAATGGTTATTTCTAAAAAAGTAATATTTCTCATATCCCAAAGAAATCATGGAAGTTTTATTCAATTGATCTTGAATTTTTTGATAGTACTGTGAAATATTCCAGTTATATCTTTTAAATAAATAACAGCAACATCTACCGCCCTGGATTTGGAAAGTATTCTCTGTTCTCAGTGGTATGTGTCATAAGGATAATTATGGAACATTGCTGCAACGAACTTGCATTTTGGTATTGTAAAAGGTGCTTCGATGTCCAATCGTTTTTACTGTTTTGCTGTGTTCTTAAGGCAACTTCCCTCATATGTAACAGATGGAGAACTAAGGAAATTGGTCACCACTACTACTGTCCTATTCTGTCAACTATATGAATTCTGACTATGCCAAGGATAATGAAAATATCAAATTTTGAAGAACATGCTTTACTTTTAAAGAACTATTTTATCCTTTGAGATTATAGTATAACTACGTCATTTCCTCTTCCCCTTTCTGCCGCTAAACCCTCCCATATACTACTACTCATTGCTCTTTAAAATTCACAGCCTCTTTATCATTAATTTTTGTTATATACATACATACACATACATATATACTTGTATTCCTAAGTACATAGTTACACCCAGCTCAGTCTGTATGATGTTGCTTGTATGTATGTGTTAAGGGATGACCATTTGTATTGGATAACCAATCAGTGTGCTCTTCTCTAGGAAACACTTTTTCTCCCACTCTCAGCATTCCTGATTTGCTAGTAGCTCTCTGTATAGGGTTGGGTCCTCATGGCTTTCCCACATCCACCCTAGCATGTCTATTGCTCTGTCTTTGTTTGGCTCATGTTTGGGCAATCCTGTAACTGAGACTTTATGGGCGTGGTTTCTGACTTTACTGTGTGACACAGTCTCGCAGCAAATTCCCTGATCCTCTGGCTCTTACAATTTTTCCTCTCTTCTGGAATCATCTTCAAGCCTTAGATGCAAGAGTTGGTTTGTAGATGTAGCCTTCGGAACTACTTTGCATTTTGATTGATTTTCTGTAGTGATCTCTACCTGTTGAAAAGACAAGTATCCTTGATGAGAGTTGAGAACTACACTTCTCATCTGTGGATATCAGAAAATCTACTTAGAAGGTAGTTAGGCAGTGTGCTGACCTTGTACAGTGGCAGTTGTAGGTTCTTCTTCAAGATCCATGAGCTCACTAGCCATAAATTTCTCTCCTGTTGTGCAGGTCTTAAGTCCAAGTTCAGAGCTATTAGTACCACCAGAGTATGCGCACTACAACTCCACTTCAGTGTTAACTTGTGCCATGCTGTTTGTTGTTGTTGTTCTGTGACCATGGCAGGATCTCTGCTATATCCTCCCCCATCACCCACTGAGCTGCTTTTATAGGCATTGCCCACCCCATGATAGACTGAAACTGTGAACCAAAATAAAACTGTCCTCCAGTCTTGGCATCATTCTGTGGCTGAGATTGAAAACACCGACCAAGAGCAACTTAGGGAATGAATGAACATTTTTCAGCTAACAGATTTCGTTGAGGGAAGTCTGGGAAGAAAAGGTATGGAGGAAAGAGCTGCCTGTTAGCTCCCTCATTGACCCATGTTTAGCTGGTTTCCTTATACAGCCCAGGACACGGGCTCATGGAATGGTGCCATCAACAGTGTGCTGGACCCTCCTATATCAGTTAATAGTCAAGATAATATCTCAGACAAGCCCATAGGCCAAGCTGATCTGGGGAAGCCTCTATTGAGAATCCTTTCTAAGGTGCCTTCAGGCTGTGCCAAGCTGACAATTAAGGCTAAGACACTTCTCCTAAGCTTCTCCCATGAAATATTTTGTCACAACAATAAGAAAAGTCACCAAGATGCATGCTCTTCTTTCAGAGAGCACTTTTGACATTTTTTAGTCCAGAAAACATTTTTACATGGATGAAAAGAAATGTTAACGTTTCTTCAGGTCAAAGTATGAACTCAAACTCCATTTCAGTTATGCAGTTTTAGGCGAGAATACATGTAGACATTGGGGGCCTAGAACTGAATTACTAAGTCCATGCATAAGCCTAGGAAAGTCAGTATGGTCCAAGTTGAAGGTTTGGGGCTTTGTTTACTTCATACATGCCATGTCTGAGTCCAGTGGATGGCCCTGCATGTAGATGATGTTATCTGTGTGTGTATAACATATGTCTATCCTCAGCACTCTTGGCCACATTGTCCTCTGTGTCGTTGGTAGGCATGGTGGTTCGTACCTGTAATCTCAGCACTTTGGGAGCCTGAAGCATGTGGTTCGCTGTGACTCTGAGACCAATCTGGGGTATAAAGTAAGACCCTCAGCAAAATAAAATAAAACAGAAGTAATGGAGTTTGGGGGGAAGCTGGTTTCAGGCATGACTTGCAAGTTTGACCCCAGAAATGACAGTGAGTAGTTCTATCCCCATATTGTTCCTAATTTGCCTTTAAAGACCTCTGCAACCATCCTTGCTGTGGTCTAGTAGACTGCTTTAAAGACCTCTGCAACCATCCCTGCTGTGGTCCAGTGGACTTCTTTAAAGACCTGCTGCAACCATCCTTGCTGTCATCCAGTGGACTGCGTTAAATGCCTTGGTCACAGCCACTTCCTGACTTGGGTGTGAGCTAAAAACTGCCCATTGTAAGGTGCCAGGGCACTTCCTTTGCAATACAATTAATGACCCCTTCTAGAGGTCATTACCTACATCATATTCACTATTCTGGAGGTTCAATTTATACACTGAGAAAAGAATATCTGTCAGATGTTAACCCAACTCATTTTTAATGATTTTTGCCATCTTAGTCTAATTTTCAACCCATCAGAATTGTGTTAATGGCCGAGGTAATCCAATATATCAAACGTTCCTTTGAAATGGAAGTTTCAACACCACTTCTGTTTCTTCATTCACACATCAAATAGTAACTTCATAATTGTGTGTCCGGCTCTCATGATGTCAAAACAAAAACAAGTTAAAGGACTGTGAACGACAGACATGAGAGCAGATGAGTGGCTGCCAGGGCTGGCAGGGCAGGGGTGCCAGTAACACAGGGTAGCACAAGGCATTAGTGGTCCGAGAACAGTCTCGAGCCCAGAGGCAAACTCTTCCTGCAAAGGGTAAAAGATCACTATTTTAAGAATGCTGCACAGGGAGAATCAACCATTAGCAAAAGGGGGGTTGTCTTTGAGTTGGTTCACTCTAAATACCTGGAAGACTTTAACAGCCGTAGACAAACCCGCTCCCCATCCCACCCCCACTTTGAAATTGCCCTTCCAGCAGGAAGCTGAATGCCCTGGTGATGGAGAAAAGAGGGATAGAAGTCTGCAAAAGGAATAGCGGAGGGGAGGTTAAGAAAAAGTGTAGAAAGTGAGGTGCTTCCTCCGTTTTGGACTGACAGATAAAAATAAGAATTCTATTAATGCTGGGTTATATTAAAGATTTATATTAATTGCCCATGGAGAAAATCTGGCCTACTGATTACTTTTACAAATGAAGCTTTATTGGCACGCAGCCATGTCCATTCATTCCTGCATTAGCACCACAAAAGCTGAGTTAAGGAATCATAACAGAGACCATCTGGTCATAAGACCTGACAGGCTACTGTCTGCCCCCTGCTCTTTTCTAAAGTTTTCTGCTGTTTGTGGTGGCAAACATTTACAATCCCAGAACTCAGAAGGCTAAAGTAGGAAGACTACCATGAGTTCTGGGTCCGTGTGGTTAGATAACTTGCTGATGTCTGGTTTAGTATGCCCTGCATGCACACTCCATGGAGCTAGGGAAGAAACAACCCCGGGTAAAGTTCTCCACTATATGGGGTGGCTGGAAACGGTTTCTGAGCCCTCACACATCTGGGGAAGGATGAAGAATTCATCTTTTAGCTATTTTCAAATAGGGACAGAGAAATCCGGAGAGTTGCTTCCCTAAGGTTATGCAAGCAAAAGGCATTCTAATTTCTTGGTCAATTAGTTTTCACATCCCCTTTGTATCTTCATGGATTGTATGGAACATTTCACCCAGCTTTTCCTTAAGGTAGGGGACAGTCTAAGTGATTGACATGTACAAACTCAGCTATAGGCTTCTGATGTTCACCACTTACCCATGTTAAAACCACACCTCATGCCACTGTCTCTTATCCAACAAACTCATATTCATCCAGCAGATTCAAACCAAATGCCAGTGAACCATGAAGTCTTCTTGAAGACTCTGATGTAATCATGTTCTTTCTGTTCTTTTTTTTCTGTTTATTTTTTTTAGAATAAAATTGTTTTATGGGTTTGAGGCGGGGGCTGTCCTTGAACTCAGTATATATTTGACAATGACCTTGAACCACGGATTCTCTTGCCTCCTCCACCTGCGGAGTGTTGGGATTGCAGGTTTGTGCCACCATGTTCAGTTTATGTGAGGCTGGGATTGTGAAGCTTGGTAGCAAGGTATCAGCTGAGTTACATTCCCAGTCCAAAGCACTGCTTTGAGTCAGGCATGGTAGGTGGCTTGTGCCTGTAATCTCAGACTGAACCCAGACTGAAGAGAGAGGCAGGTGGAAGGATCACCAGTTTCAGCGGAGCTTCAGCTGCATAGTGAATTCCGGATCAGGCTGGGCCACACATGACTGCCTCAAAATCAGTCAAACTGTTAAATGAATAAATAAGGAAATTTGGTAATTGTTGCTTATACCTACTCTAACTGAGATCATTTTGTATAAGACCCTGAAATGCAAAATTGGATAGCTCTCCTGTGTTTGTTTTTACAAACACATTTTGGAGGTGTAAGGGGGGGCCCTAAATAGGATAGCTATGTCTATAGCATTTCTCAAACTGGCATTCCATACAAAATATCCAGATAAATGCTGAATATAGTATTTCCCTTTTCATTCCTCACTAAATAATTTGAGACATACTAACCAAAATCTGCAGGTGGCCTTTCTGCTGAACATTCCAAATAGACTTCATTGACTACAAGTCCAAAATAGGTGTTTTAGGAGTTGCAATGTAGCTTGATGGTAGAGCCCTTGCCTAACATGTACAGGACACTGGGTTCAATCATCAAGACAAGAAGGAAAAACGAAGGTTCATACTGATGCCCTTCATAAGTTTCTACGGGCATATAAATGCCCCCTATTCTGAGTCAAAATGGCTGCTCCCATCACTTGCTGTCTCTACCCCGAGAGAGGGGAGAAATTGGAACTCGCATTATGTCCCTAAATCCTACTTAATCTCTGCTTTGACAGGTCCACAGTTAGTCACCTCCTAGGAGTCTAAGGGCATTAACTATTCTGTAAAAAGTGTTGAGCATAGTTTGCGGAATGGAACACATTTTCCATAAGAGGAAGCTATTATCCTGACTGATTGTTTTAATCTCCCTCATTACCTTAAAGACCATAAAGACAGGGACCGAGTCATGTTTCTTTGTACCCTCCTAGCAATTAGAGCATTGTCTGGCTCATAGTTGGCTTAATAAATGTTTATTGAAGAAACGAAGTTGTTTATTCCACATTTTTCTTTTTCCTATGCCCTGTGGACCCCATTTGGTTAGAGTAATAATTGCCATTTGAAGCAAGCACTTATATCTTCAATCTAAATCCCACTAAAAATGCAAGCTAGTATACATAGGAGAAACAGAGTTTGAAAATCCCTCTTTCTTGTGTCTAGTACTTTAGAGTTCCCATTCCAAATCTGATCAGACCATTGGCCAAGGCATGATCTCTGTCTACATTGTCACATAGATATGAAGTTAGATTAGCGATACTTCTGTGAACCCTGTTAAGTCTCCTGTGCAACTTCAGGTTCTTCCAAGCAGGGCTGGAGTTAAGCAGCCATTGCTCTCATCAAGGTGGTACTGGAAATTAGAAATTCTTCAGTGCCCCCTGGGAGTAGGAAATAGCACAACCCATGCTTGAAATTAAGCCCACAAGAGCAGTGCCCATAGCAAATGCCTCCCCTCACCCTTGTATCCCTGGGTGCTGTCCAAGAGAAATGTTTCAGTAATTAATATCCTCTCATTTTAGGAGCTGCTAAGTAGACATGTGGCTACTTAGCACTTGAGATATGACTCTTGCCAGGAAGAACTTAGTATCAATGGATTTAAGTAGTCTTACGAGGTCAGGGCTTAGCCATAGGAGAGGATTTTGAAGGCAAAGCTAAACAAGTGAGACCCATTGTCCTGTGCAAGTGCCTCAGTTTCTTAATTAGAGACATATTAGTAATATGAATTGGTTATGTTCTCATGAAGATTTTTTGTAATCTGTGACAAATTATTACAAACATTGGATAGTAAAACAGTACAAATGCATTCTCTTAGAGTTCTTAAGTCAGAAGTTAGTTTTTATAGGTCTAAAATCAGGTTTGAATCATTCTCGGGGTTCTAGGAAAGGCTCTCTCAGTTTCTAGAGGAGGCTATACCCTTGGCATTGTTCATCATTCCTGGTCAGATGCACAGCTACATAGTCCAGAAAATTTTTCCCATGTAAAGCATCCAGAATAGGAAGATGGAGAAGAGTGTCATGAAACACTGCCATCGGTATTTGACATTATTGTTGCAAACATGAACACGTGGCAGCTACAGATACCTGCAGAACACTGAACCTTCTGTTCTCCATCACCGATCAAGAAGCTGCCCATAAGGCCACATCCCTCTCTGAAGAGTCAATGATTTATAATAGTTGCTGGAGGAAGAGGTTATCACATGGCATTGCTATTGAGAGATTAGGTAGGATGAAAAAATGCTTCGAGGGAAAGGTAAGTGGGTATAAGTTATAGGATGTGCATTAATTAAAATACACTCGTGTGAAACAGTCAATAATGAAACAAGCAAGGAGCAAGTTTCTTAATTAAGTCACTTCTACAAAATTGCTTTTGTCCAACAAATTAACATTCACTAATAGGCATTAGGACCTGGATATTTCTGGAAGGTATTATTTATGCCATTGCAAATAAATACTGCCACAGAAATGTCATTTTATTGATGCTATGAAAATCCCTAACTTCCCACTGGAGGTCACAATATTTGGTCCATTTCTATATAAGCAATTGGAAAAGTGGTGATGTGACAAATTTTGAACTTATGGAAGATAGTTTTTGGAGCAAATGGTGTCTTCCCAGAAATAAATTGATATAGAGTTCAATTCTCTTTACGGTTCAGTTTTCATCAGCAAGGGGAGGTGGAAATCTCTCTCCTCCTCCTGGGAAATGCATCCAATTGTCCTCATTTGTGGAGCGATTTCTGCTTACTGAAACGCCCAAATTACTTTACTAATTCAAATAGTTGGGAAAGATAAAGAAAATGTCACACCATTGAATTTTCAGGTATGTGTAAGAGAAACAAACAAAAAACAAAGCATCACTAACTCAAAGCAAATGTGTCCGGAGGACCAGGACAGGATGCTGAAAACAGTATGTGAGGGGTGAGCAGAAACTCACGTGGAATAAGTGAATAGCATGTGTGCTTCACATGAAATTGAAAGTCATTTGTAAGTTTTCTTTTAAGTCTGAGCCTCATTTCTAAGTTTTCTTCTACATCTGAGCCTCATTTTTAAAGGCAAAGAAACCAAGGCTTGGAAACTAATCTAAAAATCACAAAACTATGGAAACTTTTTAGGTATTTTGGGATCTGCAGAGAGGGTGCCAGAAGGTTGGTGTGAAGGTAAGCACCTGTAATCCTAGCTACTAGGGAGACAGAGGCACCGCCTGGGCTATGTTTAGCAAAGCCTTATGTCTAAAGATGGAGAGAAAGGAAGGGGAAAGGAAGTTGAGGAAATGGAAGACAGAAGAGAACAGGACTGCACGGTGAGGAGCAGATGGTAGTGCCCTGTGCACTGCTGTTTTCTCTCTGGCTCCCCCGTGCAGAGCACCGGAAGTGTAGGCTCTGCACCCCATTGTAGAGTCACTGTGGTCTTCAGGTGCACCCCGACTCCTGTAAGAGGAAGACGTGCTGCAGATATGTTACGAGAAGTAGTAGAAAAGGCAGCTTGGCCAAGACCAAACAAACATGGCTATCGTATGTATCAGCCTTTCAAAGCAAGTCCAGAAAAGTAGGTCTCTGGTGGACCCCAGCCACAAGGAGAGTTCCTGGCAGAGTACCTGGTTTATAATAAATGAAGATTCCCCAAAAGCAAAATCATAGACTTGTGAGAAACAATAAGTCATGATTTTGTAAAATAATGACATTCTTCTGATTAAAAGATAATTATTGGATTTGTGAGTGATACGTTATAAAGGTTAAAAATTGGGTATACTTGTCTGAAATGCTTGGAACCAAAAGTGCTAGTTGCCCTAATTTTTTTTGAGACAATGCAGGGTCACACAAATTCAAAATTATTTTATGATTGTCTAGCAGTATTCTCACTGCATCTCTTTTCTGATAGAAAAAAAATAACCTTGAATATTGTCAAAACTATGTGCCATAATAGGTTACAACTATGAGCCTATACAATTTTGGAAAAGAACTATTTATATACACACATATATACAAAATGACTTCTAGAGAAACATATCTGGCTCTTATGATTGACTGACCTCTGAGAATTGAAATTGGCAAACAAGATTATGGGAATTTGTGTTGGAGCCCGTCTCCATATTTCTCACATTGTGTTTTTGCAATGAGTATAACAGTATTACATGTATTTGTGTATATATAGTATATTAATTGTTTTTCTTCTGGCTGCACAAAACACCTGACAAAAACAATTTAAGGGAGGGAGGAGTTATGCAGGCTCACCAAGAGTATAGGTCAATATGGCTGGGAAATCGGGGAGACAGACTTGAAGTGTCTGGTCATGTTGCCTCTACAGTCCCTAAGCAGAGATTGATGGATGTTCACGCTCAGCTAGATTTCTCCTTTTTATTCAGTCTGTGATCCAAACCCATAGAACAGTGCTACCCAAATTTAAGATGGGTCTTTCTGCCTTCATTAACCTAATAGAGATAATTCTTCAGAGGCACACTGTCTTAGTCAGGGTTTCTATTGTTAAAAGACACCATGACCACAACAACTCTTATAAGAAAAACATTTAATTGGAGGACGGTGACTAACTCACAGTTTCAGAGGTTCTGTTCATGATCATCATGGTGGGGAGCATGGCAGCATGCAAGCAGATGAGCTGCTGGAAGATTATCTGAGAGACCTGCTACATCTTGCAGGCAACAGAAAAATGGTCTGAGGGTTACACTGAGCAAATCTTGAGAAAAAGAGACCTCAAAACCCACCCCCAGAGTGACACACTTCCTCCAACAAGGAAATGCCTACTCTATCAATGTCACACCTCCTAATAGTGCCATTTCTAATGAATTTATGGGAGTCAGTTACATTCAAACTACAACACATACCCAGAGGCTTGTGGTGGGTTTAGATTCAAGTTCACAGTCAATATACAAATTTCTTCACCAGAAACAATCATATCCAGTGTTCTCAAAAGCACCAAAGCTTGACAGAGTTAGGATCTCCCCAGGTCAGAATCATTGAGGAGAAAGTAGTTCTGAATTCACTAAGGAAAGAAATGGTCTATGTTGACATGCATGGAATCAAATACAGTGCATCAAGCTGGACACAGTGGTGCACATTTGTAATTCCAGCCGCAGGAGGCATAGGCAGCATAATTAACAAAAGTTTCAGGCCAGCGAGGTCTATGTAGACTGTTCCAGGTCAGTGACAGTTAGACAGTGTAAACTCATCTTTTAAAAACCACATCGTATCAAGCACTCCCTATTGTAAAGATTCAATGTACAAACCTAAGTTAATCTTGTCCATGTTTTACTTCTACTAAATCCTATTTTAGTTAGGGTTTCTATAGCTGTGAAGAGGAAAGATGACCACAGCAACTTTTATAAATGAAAACATTTAATTGGGGTGGCTTACAATATCAGAGATGTAGTCATGTGGGGGAACATGGTGGAACGCAGATAGACATGGTGCTGGAGAAGGAGCTGACAGTTCTAAATCTTGATCCACAGGCAACAGGAAGCAAACTGTGTCACTGGCTGTAGCTTGAGCATAGAAGACCTCAAAGCCTGCCCCACTGAGTGACATACTTCCTCAATAAGGCCACACCTACTCCAAAAAGCCATACCTCCTAGTAGTGCCCCTCCCTTTCAGGGCCATTTTCTTTCAAACCACCACCTTCTACTCCCTGGCCCTCACAAAGCATCCAATAAGAAGTGGAAACTCAGAAAAGTTTAGTGATAGCATGACACAGTGAGCCCAGGCTTTGGCAGGCTTTGGAGGCTCTATGACTCTGTAGTCACTAACATGAATCAACGGGGGCAATGCTCCTGTAGGCTTTGGGAGTGTCTCACTAGTCACAGGGTCAAAACAAGTCACTGCACTCTGCTAGCTGGTAAGCGAGAAAAAATATCACAACCCAATTATGAACCATATAAATTTACCTTTAAAAATCTCCACCACCACAAGTGTCTTTCATTCATTTGTGATTCTTCTGTTGAGAATTGTCTGTTTAGATTTGTACCCCATTTTTTAATTGGATTATTTGTTATTTTCATATCCCGTTGCTTGAGTTCATTTATATTTTGGAGATCAGTCCTCTGTCTGATTTGGAGTTGGTGAAGATATTTTCCCATCCACTAGACTGCCCTTTTGTCTTATTGACTGTGTTTTTTTTTTTCCTTACAGAAGCTTCTCAGTTTCAGAAGGTCCCATTTATTTATTGTTGTTCTCAGTGTCTATGATACTGATGTCGTATTTAAGAAGTGGTCTCCTGTGTCCATGAATTTAAGACTACTTCCCATTTTTTCTTCTATGAGGTTCAGTGTGACTGGACTTACTTAGACAGCTAAATTCACTTAAAACGTGAGAGAGTTTGGGAAGTAATTCTAGACACAAAAGACCAGGGTTAAGCATGGCTTCTTGGTAGCAGCATTTTCTTGGGTAGGCTCTGTTTGCTAGAGGCAAGCACATCTCATTTAAGGGAAGCTTCCTGACTCAGCTTTAGCTGCAAAAAAAAATTGCAGCTCTTTTAAGAGGCCCTGCTACAAAACACTTAAATGGTCATTGTGAATAGCTGACAGCATTTGTTGAAGGTGCTTTCTTTTTTGCATTGTATAATTTTAGCTTCTTTGTCAAATCTCAGGTGTTTATGAGTATACTGATTAATACCAAAGTCTCCTATTTGATTCCATTGGTTCTCCTGTCTGTTTTAAAGTCATACCTAGCTGTTTTTATTACCGTGGCTCTATAAAAGAGCTTGATGTCAGGTATGGTGATGCCTCCAGAATTTCCTTTATTGTACAGGATTGTTTTGGCTATCCTGGGTTTTTGTTTTTCCAGATGAAGCTAAGTATTGTTCTTTTGAGGTTTGTTAAGAATTGTGCTTGGATTTTGATGGGAATTGCATTGAATCTGTACATTGCTTTTGGTTAGATAGCCATTTTTTTTTAATGTGGATCCTACCTTTCCAAGAGCATGGGAGATTTTTCTATTATCTGATATCTTCTTTAATTTATTTCTTCAAAGATATAAAATTTTTGTTGTACAGGTCTTTCACTTCATTGGGTGTTATCCCAAGATATTTTAAGTTATTTGTGGCTACTGTAATTGGCAATGCTTCTCTGATTTCTTTCTCAGTCCCTTTATCATTTGTATATAAGAGGGCTACTGATTTTTTTTTTAGTTGATCTTGTATTCTGCCACATTACTAAAGGTGTTTATCAGCTCTTGGAGTTCCCTCATAGAAGTTTTGGGGTCACCTATGTTACTATTATAACATTTGCAAAAAGCAAAAATTTGAATTCTTCCTTTATAATTTGTATCTTTTTGATCTCCTTTTGTTGTCTTATTCTAGCTAGAATTTCAAGTACTCTGAGAGAGTGGACAGCCTTGTCTTGTTCCTATTTTAGTGAATTCACTTTGAGTTTCTTTCCATTTAATTAATGTTGACTGTCTGCTTGCTGTATATTGCTTTTATTATGTTTAGACACGTTTCTTGTATCCCTTCTCTCCAAGACCTTTACCGTGAAGTTGTGTTGGATTTTCCTGAATGCTGCTTTTTCAGCATCTAATGAAATAATCTGTAAAGCAGAGGACAACCAACCTATAGTCCACAACCCCAAGAAATTAGATACCAAGGAGACCCCCTAAGAGAAACACACAGATTCTTCCTGGAATGGAGAAATGGACAGGATCTCCTGAGAAAATTGGGAGCTTGGGGGTAGGGGGAGAAGGAAGGGCAGAAGGGGGAAAGAAGGAGAGAACGGGAGTGGGGAGAACGTGAAAGAACAACAGGATGGTCCAAATGGGGGAAGGACAGAGAGCGAGAGCAAGGAAAGAGATATCTTCATTGAGGGAGCCATTATGGGACTAGTAAGAAATTTGGCCCTAGGGAAATTCCCAGGAAACCACAAGGATGACCCCAGCAAAGACCCTAAGCAATAGTGAACGGGGTGCATGAACTGGCCTTCTCCTGTAATCAGATTGATCACTACCTTAATTGTCATCATAGAACTTTCATCTAGCAACTGCTGGAAGCAGGTGCAGAGATCCACAGTGAAGCACTGGGCTGAGCTCCTGGAGTCCAGTCAAAGAGAGGGGTCAAGGTCATGATGGGGATTCCCACAGAAAGAGATGACCCGAGCTACTGGGAGCTCACTGACAGTACGGGGCTGGGAACCAGCATAGAACCAAACTAGGCCCTCTGAATGTGGGTGACAGTTGTATGGCTGGGGCAGTCTCTAGGGTCACTGGCAGTGGGAGAGGATTTATTCCCCACTGCTTGAACTGGGTGTTTGGAGCACATTCTCTTTGGAAGGATGCCTTGCATAGTCCTGCCTCAAAGCTATGTGCTAGACTTTGTTGACTCCCCATGAGAAGCCTTATCTTCTCTGAGGAGTAGATGGAGATGGGGTGGGGAGAAGGCAGGGGGAGGGGAGGGGAGGAAAGTGGGAACTGGGATTGGTATGTAAAATGAGAAAAGATTGGTTTTTTTTTTTTCAAAAAATAAGTTGATTAATTAAAAAAAATCACCACCTTAAATTCAGACTGTACATTATCCAGGTCAAAACAATCTAATGAAAAGGAGAAAGATTAGGATGAAAGAGTTAGAAGCCTAGAAGAGTGAGCTAGAAATGAGGATTGAGTTGGGCTCAGCTGAAGTTCATCAATTTAGGCAGACTCACAGCTCCTCCAGCACCTTTCTTACTGCATTTAAGGAAAATGGACAAGAACAAATCAATAAGGTTCACTGTGAATTCTAATGCCATCTACAAATATGTACCAAATGTTCATTTCTGAAAACACGCATGCAAGGAACATTATGCAGCCTGAACAGTTATTCTTAGGAATATGTATGTATCTAAGTATACATACAGGAATGTGGTAATACTTAATGAAAAAAAAAAAGAAATCATGAATTTGAACAATACCAAGGAAGGATATTTGGGAGATTTTGGAGGGAGAAAGGGGAATTCTAGATAGAGCTAACCTAGTGAAACGCTTTCTTGGAATGAAATAAGATAAAAGTCAAAGACTTTTTGAAAACGTTATCTTATACATCAAATCCATTTGCTGATTTTTGTAACTCTTACAAGAAACAAAATGAAAGTAGGGTGCTCTAAGAAGAAGTTTCTATAGAGTTAAGATTGCAGCTTTGGAACGACGAGTCTCGAATTCAAAACTTAGTGTCAGCAGTTTAGGCTACTCTATGCAGCTTACCATAAAAGCACAGAACCTGTGCTGAAGTGATACCATAAAAGCTTTTACTTAGGTGAAGCTAGAGAGATAGCTCAGCTATTAAAAGCATGTCCTCCTCTTCTAAGACAAGAGTTCAGTTTCTAGAACTCAAACTAGGTGGCTCACATCCACCTGTAACTCCATCTCCAGGCACCTGACACTGTCTTCCTGCCTCCAAAAAGGGCACTCATTCACGTGTGGCATACACACATAAACATAAATAAAAACAAATCTTTAAAATAAGATTAATTAGATGAGTGTAAAATGCAATCAGCACCTAGAAAACGTTTTCTTCCCTCAAGAGTTTGAAAACACACACACACACACACACACACAGAGAGAGAGAGAGAGAGAGAGAGAGAGAGAGAGAGAGAGAGAGAGGAATACCTTAGGATGCTTCATAAACACAAAGCAAAACATGTGTCCTGGCAATGCCTCCAAAGCTGTGTTTCTTGGTGGCATAAGCTGTGCTCAACGATGGCGAGGAATGGGAACTCCTATAAGCCCAGCCCATTGCACATTCCAGCAAAGCACCACATCCTATTGAGTTTAATTATACATTACTGTGACTCCCCTCTAAAACACAATGAACAAACTTTAGCTTCACTCTTACAGAAGAATAGGGTTATCTGTCTCCAGTGTGGGAACGAAGAAAGACAAAGAGGTAATAGAATGTTTTTATTATTATTATTATTATTTCTTAAGAATGGATGGGAGCCTTGCCTTCTTCGGACACTAAATGCATTAGGCAAGGTTGGGAAATGAGGACTGAAAATCTTAGCCAGCACCACTGTTTGGAGACTTGCCATATCCCCCACCCCCAAATCTCTCCTTATCTTTCAGAGGATCTAAGTGGCCTAGAAGCTGTGAGAACCAGAAAATGGGGTCAGGAGACCTGCATTCTGAGAATAGCATGTTATATGACCTTGAGCGACCATTTTCTCATCCAGCTACAATAGTCAGGAGCTAGTTTGTAGATTTAAGGATAAGTTCCTGCTTCCCATGATCCACTTATTTTTTTCTGTTTAGCTATGTTTTTCTTATGTATTCCCTCGATCGCACCTTAAGCACTCTGGTGCTTTGCTTTAAGCTCTGACTTCAAAAGGACTTATCATCTAGCAGACTTTGGAAACTCCCATAAACTCTTTAACCTCAATCTCATCACCCCTGAATGATACCAAATGGTCCATGGAGGTATTGCAGAAGCTCACAGGCAGTGCTTAGCAAAACTGTTGTTATTATCTCTCCAAAATGTCTGTGCAGTCACTCCTTTCTAATGACTCTGCTTCAACTCTTACAGCCTTGACCTAAATATCTAAGAATGCATTTTTTTATATTCAATACGTGTTGCTTATGTGTGTGTGTGTGTGTGCGCGCGCGCGCATGGCCACATGCCACGTATGTGAGTGGAAGCCATAGGTCAAGACATGGATGTTAGTTTTCTTAATCTACCATGTGTGTTTCAGAGATCAAACGCATGCCACCAGGCTTCGCAGCAACCTAAGCTACCTTGTCAGTAGTCCCCAAATGGATTTTCTTTGTTGTCACCAAATGAAAATGAAATGTTTTAAGTATTTATGTGGTTGTACTTGAACAAGCATGCTGAGTACAAGCAAGGAACTCTTGCTGGTTGCTTCCTTTTGATGAGGGAAAGCAATGGATTATGAGCTATGGTGCCTAGACAGGGAGTCAGTTCTTTACTACTTCAAGGTTCTCATTTTAAGGTTGGTTTTCATTTAATATTATAGACAGCCAAACGGGGGGGGGGGGCGGGGGGCGAGGGGGCGGGGAGGTGTTTCATTCCATCCCCTACCATGGAGTCACCTGGCATAATCTCCATGATATTTAATTTCCAGCTATGAGAAAACTGCCCATATACAAGCTCTATTGGTAAAAGCTTCTAATCCCACCTACTCCTCAAGTAGGCTGAGGCAGGAGGATTACAAGTTTTAAGGCTTACCTGACCTCTAGGGCAAGTTCAAGGTCACTCAGACATTCTGCAGCATAGGAGAATAAAGGGTACGGTTGAGAGCAGCTTGTGAAGTAGCTCAATAGAAATGCAATGCCCAGTACAGGCCTGGGGATTTAGAAACAAAGTCTGACCACTCAATCGGTATTACCAGCTTCAGTTATGAAAGACACGCAGGGTGAGCTGACTTTAATCCATAAGACACGGGTTCTTTCTAGGACTCAAATGGTTGTATTGGGTTTCTCTTCCTCCAGAAGAAACAGTCAAACAAAGAAAGCAAACCACCCTTTTATCTTGTGAGAACTGGCAGGTTAAAGAGGAGGCTCATAGTCTCCCTGCCATTGTTTCCAAGGCTGAAGCCCAAGTAGAGAAAGCTGGGTCTTAATATTCATTCTGCCCCTAAACTACTCTGATTCCTGAACCTTCTCCGTGGGTCAATAGAGACCTCTGATCAATGCAGATGTTGTTTTTGTCTTCCATGTATGGTCTGGTTATGGCAGAGGCACAGTACCTGGTAAGCAATTTGGGTCAGAACTCCAGGCCTCTTTCCTGTGATCATCATAGTCCAAAACATACAGCAAGTGCTGTTCAACTTTTTGTCCCCAAAGATATTATTTCTTAGCCAATCCATATTTTCCCATCAACAGTGTCTCAGTCAGCAATCAAGCACAAACCCAGGAAAGACAGGAGCTGTTTTATTCAGTAGTTCGTCTCCAAAGTCATAGATGGCACTAGAAACTCTGTAGGAGGGCCAGAAAGTCTTGGATTTCACTAGAACTTTCAGGATGCCTGTGCTAGGAGCTCCCCTCCCCTCCTCCTCCATAGCACAGAAAGAAATATCTGTTCTTCTCTCAAAGACTACTGGACTCCTAAGTACTACAGGAATTTTATCAGAAGACGATGAACTGAAACCAATACTCTTGGTTGGGAATGAACATTCAGTTCAAACTCTGCCTATTGTCAGTTTTTGTACGTAAAAGATTTACAGAAACACAGCCTGCCTATTTGTTTACATGGGGTCGATAGCGGCTTTCCGACTGCCGTAACGGAGCTGAGTAGTTACAACCATCTGGCTTACAAGGCCAAAAAATGTTTACTTTCTGGCATTTCACAGAGGAAAACTTGCTGACCTCTCCTCCAGTTTAAACTGCAAGATTTCAAGTGCCTCTGTCTGAACAGAAAAAGGGAAAAATTCTCAAGCTCAGGAAAAATACTATTTCTTGATACTGTAATACTAAGAAACATTTTTGATACGTTCTGTATGAATATGTAAACGCACATGCACAACATTTTTCTACATTTAATTCTCTCAACAGCTGGGTGAAGTAAGCAGGCAATTTTAGCCTTGTTTCACAAATGGAGAAATAAAATAAAACATTAAGTACCATGTGCTAAGAGCTAAATTGTGTTAAGCTGGGTATTGTAGCGCATGCCTATAAGAGTATAAAGTCATCCTCAGCTACATATGAGTTCAAGGCTAGCCTGGGCAACATAAGACCATGTCATGAGAGAAAAAAAAAATGAGAGAAAGGAGGGAGGACGAGAGTGGAAGAGGGGCAGAAGGAAGGAAGGAAATTAATTTACAGCTGGAATCAAATCTAGTTCTTTCCATGACACTCAATAATTGAACAAAACCTATAACTTCTGCCCTGCATCCCTCTTCCTCCACTATGGTGCTGATTCCCAGAGTCTCCAATGGCTTTGCAGAGTTCTGCATCCTACATTTACCATCCTGGAGGCACGTAAGTTCACACTACCTAGCAGTTTACTTCATTTAAGCTTTTTCCAGTTCTGATATAGCATTGTATTGTCTCTGCTCCAAAGCCTGTTTGCAGAATGGACAGATTATGACAGCCAATGTTTCCCTCAGGAAGCTGTCGTTGTCGACACGCCCATGTGGGAAGACAAGCCACTGCTGTAGTGTTCCATGCCACCCTGTGAGCACACCCCAATTCAAGTTTTATTACAAAATCTTTATGGTGTTTTGTCACTTCCTAGGCTCCCAGGGGGTGTACAAAAGACCCACACATCCATCTGAGTTTGCAAAAACAGTGCAGGGGCCAGAACGTGTGATGGAAGATCCTGTCCTAGCCTCTTCCTTTCCAGTGCTCTCATCTTTCCTAACAAACAATGGTTCCTAGTGGAGCCATAACCAGCAGATCTTTTCTCTTTATCACACACACACACACACACAAACACACACACACACAAACACACACACACACAAACACACACACACACAAACACACACACACACACAAACACACACACACACACACAAACACACACACACACACGATGAAGTGAACAAATAAAAGCCAAGTGATTTGAGCACATCTGCTATGAACCCTTTAACCTAGCAGGATAGTAAGGAAACAATATCAGAGCTGGAAAACAATTCAAAGCCAATACAGTTGCCAGAGACACGGAATCTGGACACAAAGGAGTCAGCAAAAGCCAGAGCGGGGATTCTGGGCCTTTGGGGCCAGTGTGTCCCTGGGAGAGTCCACCACACAGGGACGGCCAGGCCTCAGCAGAGCTGATTCGGTTGCCAGGTCGTAGACCTGATTGACTGCATCTCTACCCCGTTCCCAGCTGATGTTGATGCCTTTGATTCGTGGCAGCACTAAGAGGGCCATGCTGTGTCTGGAGTCTAGACAACAGGGGAACATCTGTGATGTCAGGAAGCCCAGGATTCTCCCACTTGGAGTCTCAAAACACAAACTTGGACTTGGTAATTTTGGAAGAAAAAGGCTCCACATTTCTAATAAACTCCAGGCACTGTGGACTTGGCTAATCTGGCCCCAATCGATTGGCTATTGGCAAGTAAACTCTTGCAAGTGGAACCGTTTGGGAGTTTCTGTGCAGTTAAACATGCCGCAAGACACTAATTTTCTATCAAGGATTTTGTTGTTCTCCTGAAGGCAGTGCCTTTTCCTGTCTTCCTCGTTGCTCTTTTTCTTTTAAACTCAAGTGTACTCTTTCATCCACTCCTGTTAGCCATGACCATATCATCCGATGGAGAGTCAAGCAGCACAGACACAGGACGGAGTCTGTCTATCGGATTGGAGTTTGAACTGCGGTTCTAAAAGCTGTACAACAGTGGAGATTTTACAGAGCTTTTGAATCTCAGTTTCATTGGCTTCAAAGTGATGTGATTATCTGCCTTAAATGACCTTTAAAATACCTTAAGACACCCAAAGAGTCCATAATGCTAAAGGCAGTAACAAGCACAGCAAAAAGAAATAATACAAGTGCTGCCACCTTTGGGTGGACCATGTAACTTCATCTGTATCACAACCAACTTTCCCAACCTGACATCTTGCCAAACTTCCATCTCCTGTCACCCCAATGCCTACTTAATGCTTATTCCACAGGATTACAATTCATAGTGATTTTTCCACAACATGAAAGTTCAGAAATAAGCATAGTGAGATTGATTTTGATATCATTGTCCCTTTACATATATTGAAATTTTACAGCCTAATTAAATGATTTATGGACTCCCCCCTTCATTTTCATGACTTCCATGGTTTCAGAGAAATTGAAGAACACTGATTTATAGTGCATTTGAATTGAATTATTAGTTAATAACTGAACACTCTCAAGAATGCACCACTGAAGAAGAGAAGGAAAGCAATGGCTTTGGATTAAAATGAACCTCATTTTGGCCATTCTCCCTTCTCATTGTAGTCTTTGGCAAGTCTCTCAACTTCCCTGTGCCATGTATTTCTGATGGAGGAAGGTCATTGGCCAATAAAGAAACTGCTTGGCCCTGTGGGTGGAGTAAACAGAACAGAACGCTGGGAGGAAGAGGAAGTGAGGTCAGAATCTCGATAGCTTTCCTCTCGGGAGCAGACGCCTGAGAGAGACGCCATGCCCCGCTCCCGGGATGAAGCTCCGACCCAGGATGGACATAGGCTAGAATCTTCCCGGTAAGCGCACCTTGGGGTGCTACACACAGATGATTAGAAATGGGCTAAATTAATATGTGAGAATTAGCCTAGAAGAGAATGGGCCAAGCAGTGTTTAAATGAATACAGTTTCTGTGTTGTTATTTCGGGGCATAAGCTAGCCGAGCAGGCAGCCGGGGTGCTGGGGACACAGCCCCGCCGCCCCTATTACTACATATTTCCACATTTCTCTAGCTTAATTCCCTTTGTTGCTGAAGAGTCAAAAATAATAATAATGTCATCATGACCTTGACAAAGTTGGTAGAGAGATTTCCCAGCAGCCACTGCAAAGGAGGCTGTGACGTTGGAACACTTGTGTCAGTGTCTGCCTGCTCCCTTTTATGACCGATCATTGCTATGGGAATTTCTACTCATTATGTCTTCAGTGAACGTGAAAACTGTCTGAGATTTGTTGAGGATTAAATTGCTCTGGGTAGACTGTGTCACCCCAATATCCACATGCTAAAGCCCTGACATGACATGAGACTGTGTCTGGAGGAAGTTGTGAGGGGGTGATTAAAAATAACATGGCTGTAGGGGTGTGACTCTGATCCAATAAGATTAATGCTCTAATAAGAAGAGAAATTAGATGTTAATGCATGTTCTCTGTGGTGGCTTGGATGTAATTGGCCCCCATAGGCTCATAGAGAGCGGCACTGTTAGGAGGCGTGGCCTTGTTGGAGTAGGCGTGGCATTATTGGAGGAGGTATGTCTCAGTTCACTTCCTGTTACCTGTGGAGCAAGATGTAGAACTCTCAGCTACCTCTCCAGCATCGTGTCTCCCTGCATGCTGCCTTGCTTCCTGTCATGATGATAATGGACTAAACCTCTGAAACTGTAAGCCAGTCCCAATTAAATGTTTTCCTTTATAATAGTTGCTTTGGTCATGGTGTCTCTTCATAGCAACAGAAACCCGAAGACATTCTCCATCACCTCATCCATCTCTGAGGGCATGAAAAGCACATTAGAATGTGCTTGTCTACACTCCAAAAAGAATACTTACTGAGTATCAGCAATCACCATGTGGAAAACTAGATTTTTGACTTTCAGTCTCCAGAACTTTAAAACAAACAAACAAAAAAGGCCTTTCTATTGTTTAAGCCATCAGTTTGTAAAATTTTGGAACACCTTCCCAAACTGACACATATAACTGAACAGGACTTCTTTTGGGACACCAACCAGCTCCCAAATCATGACACAGAGATGAATTATTAGTTATGAATGCTTGACATTAGCTTTGGCTTGCTAGTCCTTATAACTTAACCAATTTCTCTTTATCTACACTTTTTGCCTTGGCTCTTTTTACCTTTCTTTTTTTTCTGTATATCTTACTTTCACTGGTTCTTGTTTCTGGCTTCTGGCTCCTCTTTCTCCCTCATTCTCTCCTTCTCCTCTTGTTCTTCTTGAACCTAGATTTTTTTTCTATTTATTCTCTCTGCATGCCAGCTCTGCCTAGCCTTTTCTCAGCCTAGATATTGACTGTTTAATTCTTACAAGACCAATCAGGTACTTTATGCAGGCAAGGTGCAACAAATGCAACACATCTTTACATAACTAAACAAATGCAAAATTAACAAAGGTAGCACAACTTTATATCATTAACAAAGGCATCAGAAATAAATGTAACACTATTCTGAAGCATAAACAAATATAACACATCTTTGCAAAGTTAAATATTCCACAACATAGAACTAAATGTATATAAATCCTGACTAGGGTTTGAAAAAAATATCATTTTTCTCCTCTCCTATTCATCCCTATCCTGATATAAAATGCTAAATTTATTGTAAATATGAGCTCAACTTCATCAGGATACCAAAATGAACACAGGGCAATTTCTTGCATCTTGCCAACAAGCTTGCACCTACACAGTTTCTTCCAAGTATACAATGACTTCAGATGTGGAAATAATTGCAAAGGAATAGAACTCACATGGAAGAAAAATGTAGCTGGGAATTTCCGCTGACATCTGCACATGGCATTCAGAAGGAAGACACCATGCAGACCCACTGTATTGGCAGCCATGGCAAAGCATAGAAACCAGCATGCTTGGGCTTATAACCCACAAGTGGATTACAGTTCTCCATAATCATTCTCTTATCAATGGAGATGGCTGCGGTGCAAATATTGATGTCATCAGCCATAAAATAAATGCTAAGATCAATATTTTAAAAGATGTTCTAACAGCATTCTTTGCTCCCAATTACTTTCCAACTCTGTTTTTGACCACTTCTTTTCTTGACCATTTCCCTCAATTCACTCAATTGTCTGCTCATGCTAATGGAGGTCTCTTGCCTCTGTTTGTTTTTTAATCTAGGAACCCCCACTCCCTACATCTGTTATTGGAAAACATTATTTCTCTGTGACTTTTTTCACGTTCTGGAATGCTCTATGTCACAAGACACTAACGACATTAACCACTCCTAGTTCTGGACTGGTCATTCCAAAGGTGTTTGGAAAGATGTCTCCTTCCAGAGTGAAGTCACACAAAGTTATGTTCCACAGACTTGGGGTCTTTCCCCTCTGATGTAGCCCAGGCATGCGCAATCATCTGACATCCCATACACTGCTATGGAAGCATTAGGAATAAGGCAGCCCTCATTTTAAATTGCCATCCTAGCACTCAGAGATAGAGGCAGGCAAATAGTGTATTCAAGACCAGCCTGGACTACATAGCAAGTTCTGGGCTAGCAGAGACTACATAGTGAGACTCTTTCTCAAAACATAAATAAAAACAAAATAATGTAAAATCCTAGTGCAGTGAAGAGTACATGGATCCTTAACAGAGAACCAGGGCCCTCATCCATCCATGGAACTGGAATGGTACTCTCAGCTTTCAAAGCTTACTTCTGGCCAGACATGGAAGTTCACACCTATAGCCCCAGTACACAGGAGGCTGAGAAAAGTAAGATCAGATCACTTTGAGGCCTGCCTAGGCAGCATAGTAAGCTCTGGGCTGTCCTGGACTACACCCTGGAGACCTTGTCTCCAAAGATTAATTTATTTAATTTAAATTAAAACTTAAAGTTTGTATCAAATACTTCTACACAAAGATGTCCTGCTTTTCTTCTCCCCCTCACTTTAAAATAAAGATGGTAATAATATAAGTTTCTACCCATTTGGATTATTTTTAAAGTTGATATACTCACCCCATAAGAGCTATCTATAATCATTAGCTGCTGATAGTCATTATTCTATACCTTCAGGGGAATTTATGAAAAGTAGTGAGGCATTGTTAGCAGATGACAGACCCAACTTAAGTCCCACGTCTACCGCTTCTACCTCTGGCTAGCTCTATGACTTTAGAGTAATATCATGCCTGTGAAGAAGACACAGTTAGTTACAGTGGCATATGCCTATGATCACAGCACCTGGAAACTTGTGAGGTAAGAGCTCAAAACTAGCCTGGGCTACTTAGTCAAGCCCTGTCACCAATAAAGGGGGGCATTATGATTCTTACCATTATGAGGAAGTTCTAGAAATGTATATGATGGACATAAAGCACATAATGTATAATAAGGGTTCAAATCAGCTTGAGGTGAATTTATTATACTACCTCCCGTCTGTATGATAATAAGATATACTACTTAAATCTTCTATCAGCTGGGAGTTTGTAGCACAATGCCTGTTCTACGCACGCTACGTAGTTGCGCAAGGACCTGGAGATCGAAACACACACACACACACACACACAGAGAGAGAGAGAGAGAGAGAGAGAGAGAGAAGAATGCCCTAAAAATGCCCTTTTTATTGACTTCCGGGGCAGCATATATAGGGTCTCCTTGACTAATGGCCATACCCTAACTCTCAGCTATAAGCACACCAGAAACCACTCCCTGCCATCAGGAACGTCTGAGGGTCTCATGCTCAGAGGAGCTGCAAGCATAGGAAAACAAGTTGTTTACTCCAGCAGGCAGGGGGTCACAGGAAATTCAGGGTCTGGGGCCCACAGTCCCCAACAGTAGTTACGCTGGGAAGAAAAGCTCTAGCGAGAAACCAGGCATAATGGTGTGTGTCTTTAACCCCCAAAGCAGGTAGATCTCTGTGAATTTGAGGCCAGCCTGTTCTTTTTTATTTTATTTTTTTATTCAATTTACATACCAACTATTGTTCCCCCTCCCTCCACTCTTCCCCCTCTCTCACACCTCCACCAACCCCCCCATCCACTCCTCAGAGAGGGTAAGGTCTCTCATGGGGAGTCAACTAAGCCTGGCATATTGAGTTGAGGCAAGACCAAGTCCCTCTTCACTACATTAAGACAGAGCGAGGTATCCCATTATAGTAAATGGCTCCAAAAAGTTAGTTCATGCACCAGGGATAAATCCTGGTCCCACTGCCAAGGACCCCACAAACAGGCCAAGCCACACAACTGTCACCCACATTCAGAGAGCCTATTCTAACCCATGCAGGCTCCCCAGCTGTCAGTCCAGAGTCCATGAGCTCCCACTAGCTCAGGTCAGCTGTCTCTGTGGCTTTCCCCATCATGCTCTTGCCCCACCTTGGTCATATAATCCCTCCTCCCCCTCTTCGATTGGATTCCAGGAGCTCAAGGCCAGCCTGTTCTACACAGTGAGTAATGGGCCATCCAGGGCTACAATAGTGAAAACTAGTCTTCAAAAAAAGAAGGAAGGAAGGAAGGAAAAAGGGAAGGAAGGAAGGGGAAAGAAGAAAGGAAGAAAAAGGAAAGAAAGAAGGAAGGAAAAGGAAAGAAAAAAGGAAGGAAAAGGAAAAAAGGAAGGAAGGAAGGAGAAAGAAAGAAAGAAAGAAAAGGAAGGAAGGAAGGAAAGAAGGAAAAGGAAGGAAGGAAGGAAGGAAAAGAAAAGAAGAAGGAAGGAAAAGGAAGGCAGGCAAAGAAAGAACTCCAGTGAATTCATCTTGATGGCCCTCAAACAATATAAAGTAGTCAATTTCTAAAAAATATATATTGAGATCAGGCGTGGAAGTACACGCCTGTAATCCCAGCATGCAGCAGGTAGAAGCAGAAGGATTAAGACCAAGTTTGAAGCCAGCCTAGTTTACACAAGTTCAGGCCATCCAGGACTATACAGGGAAACCCTCTGCACACACACACACACACACACACACACACACACACACACGGTGACCACTTACTGCATGTATGGCCAAACTCTGTTGTGTGTGTTGGGGATCCATCAGGGGTGAATCATGCAGATCACAGACAGAAAGCATCCAAATGCTTACATATAGATTTTTTTATTTGTTTGTTTTAAATTGACACATTAAAAGATAGTTTTGGAGATTATAATTGAGGAAATAAATTTGCTTACATAATCTGAACCAAAATGGAAAACTGCTATGTCAGGTAAGGTTAATGATTATTGTATTTAATTTTTTCTTTTGTAGTGTTTACTTTTTATGGGCACATGTTTGAGTATATGTATGTACACCATGAGCATTTAAGAGCCCAGAGAAGTCAGAAGAGGACACCATCGGATCCCCTGAAACTGCGTTGCAGGAGGTCATGAGCCTCCACGTGGGTGTTGGGAATGGAGTCTGGATCCTCTGCACAAGCAAGGAGCATTCTCAACCACGGAGGCATTTCTCCATCCCCAATACTTAACTTCTTTAAAACAGTGTTATTTTGTCTATTTTGAGTATTGGCTTAACAACGGCAAGAGAGTCATCGACAGCTTCTTAAAGACTTATTTTTTATGTGTATTTGTCTGTGCTAGTTGAAATGTAGGCGCACCATGTCACTGCAGAAGCCAGAAGAGGCCTCTGGGTACCCCTGCAAAAAAAAAAAAACAAACCAAAAACCGGAGTTACAGGAAGTTGTAAAGTTGTTTGAAATTGGTGATGGGAACTGAACCACGTCCTCTGTAAGAGCAGTAAGAACTCTAATTGCTGAGCCATTTCTTCTACCCTCAACCACAGACCATCTAAGGTTTTCTTTTCTTGTTACATGACTGAGTTGATTTGCATAACCTCTTACAGTCTCGTTATTCATCAACGCTGTGTAACTGCCCTTTTTCTTATGCAAGCAAACATCTCGCACACTTGTCTTCTGTTCCCTGTGCATAAGAGTCAAATCTCCCATTCCAGTATGGTTAGTGAACTCAACTCCTTGCCAGACTTTTGGCATCTAACACCGTCTAAAAGGTCTCAGCATTGTAAGTGTAGGAAGGGTGGGGTCATCCCAGTGATATCACACTTTCATGGAATGAATAGGTTTTTCTCAGATAACAGCTCATTTTGAAACACACCAGCCAGAAGGGAAGGGCCAATTTCAGAAAATCAACAGCCCAGTACCCACTCATTCAATCATAGGCCTTGGGGCCCTGAGAAAATCGTCTTGCTAAACGGTAGCTTCAAATGCTCTAACATTATGCAAAATGCATTGCTATCTCCCCGAGAGGTGTCTAGGAAGACAGAAACATAGTCATAATTGTAATTGTATTTGCAACCAAAAAAAAAATGAGTGCAGGGATATGCCAAAGGGGTTTTTCCTCTCCCTTAACACCACTCTGTACGAGAGACAGCAGCAGCCTCAGATACTGCCTGGACTTTTTTCTTGATAGGGCCCTATTGACAATAGAATGTCCTTTCTGTGTTTATTTTTTTGTTAGCTCAATCAACACAGAACATAAGCAAGAGTCGACCCAAACCTCATTTTATTTGTGCAAGAGAATGACAACAGCTGTCCAGAGAGTCAGCGTATTTCTAATATCTCATGACAGAAAGAAAAGCGAGAGCGGAACAAACGCCAGGCCCTGCAGTCTTCTCCAGCCTGCACGTAGTCCCCATCAAGTCTTGCAATAGGCTATTTCCAGACAAAAGAAATCACACAAGCATTACCTGAACCGAAATGAAACACTTCTACTAGATGTTAAGGACCGGTATCATCACATCCTGACAGATGGATCTTAAACAGATCTCAGAGTCGGAGGTAGGTTCTCCTGGGACAGACATGGTGGCACACTTCAGGAGTCCCAGGGAAAAGAACCACAGTTTTCTTTCAGGCGGCTTTGACAAAAAACAAAACCAAATTTCTAACCCTGATAGTTCTATTTAGGGTGCCATTCATTAGTAGGCAGCAACCAGCTTCCTGAAGTCACAAACCTTTTGTTTGTTTTCCAAACGTTGGAAAATCAAAATTGTAAACTTTCCTATTAACAAAGAATGCACTCTATGAAACTCCTTTGTGTCGACAAACCTCAGAAATGGATGCAGAAACATGGAAGCAGCAGGAAGAGAAAGAGAAACTTGAAATGATCTAGATTCATCCATCTTGCCAGTGAATGAATGTTTGTGGGTTCCTTGGGGCAGGAGGGAGGAAGCTGCCGCTGAGATGCAAGCTCTCCTTACCCTTTGTGGTCCTCCCTTCCTCCACTTCAGTTTGCCAAAGCACCAACAGGTTTCCTTGCTTCATCCAAACTAATTTTGTTTCTTTCTCTGAAGCAACTTTCCAGGGAACCTGATACACGGAGTTCCATTGTTTCAAATATTTCGGCTCCCTTGAGGTGGTTTTGTAATGACAATGCGGATAATTCCCTTCAGGCCTCTCTTTGAGAAGTCCTTCTGGGCAAAGATGTGAGGAGGATGTCTCTGCTCTGGCCTCGGAAGGGACCATGGTTCTGTGTCCTAGAACTTGTCACACTGTCCTGATTTGTTTCCCTCACAGGACTATGAGTTTCTTGGTAAAATGAACTGTGTTTTAGTTACTTTGAAAATTCTAGAGCCTGGTACAGTACTGGGGAAGGAACCGTTGTTAAACATCTGTGCAACCTGGGGGTACGGTTCACTAGCACGGCGTGTGCCTAGCCTGTGGAAGGTCCTATGCTTGGAAGCCAGCCCCACAGAAAGAAGGAAAACAAAATCTTTGATGTCCACTTCAGCAATACATGCACAAAAACTGTCATAACTGAGGGAAGGTTAGCGTGGCCTTTCTGCCAGAATGACACACAAATTCATGACCAGGAGCTGTTCTTCAGTGAAAAAAGCCAGACTCAGGAGGACAAATAACAGAGTCCCGTGAGATGACTCAACAGGCAAAGGCACCTAAAAAATCTGTGTTTGATCCCCAGGACCCACATGGTAGAATCAGGGAACTACTTTCTACAGGCTGTCCTCAGATCTCCACATATGTGCTATGGTAGGCTCATGCATATGTTCGTGTGTACACACACATACAAAACAAAGCAAACAAATACATAAGATAAACACTGTGTGTTCCCCCTCATATGCAGAACCTAAATGTAAAGTTACATGCATGTATGTGGATATATGTATCTTTATATGGGCGTGTTTGTAGGTCACAAAACTAGGAAGAGAGAAAGACAGCATAAGGGAGATAAGATATGAAAATAGCAGTGGAATACATGTAATAGGAAAGCTGAAGCAGGGGCTTCACTGAGAGTAGAAAGGGAGCCAGATGGAAAAGGACATGGGACATAAAGGCTGGCAGTGGAGGAGGGCAATGGATGAAGACACAGCATAACTGTAGATGCATGAAGATGTTATTATAAAGTTCACTACTTTGTATTCTAGGCTGAAAAATAATTTTAAAACTGAAAACTTTTCTTTCTAGAAAACAAAAATAAAAACAAACACAAACAACAACAACAAAGGTTATCAGGTCAGAAGCAAGTGAGATGGCAGAACAGGTAAACGTTGTTGCCACTTAGGCCTGATTATTTGAGTTCAAGTACCATAACCCATGGTGGAAGGAGAGAAATGGTTCCCTAAGATCATCCTCTAATACCCACAGATATCCACTGGTACACATCACCATCCCCAATACAAACACTAGTAAGAAACAAGTCATATTAAAAAATAATAAGCATAGTCTCATGTGTCTCAGACTGTCCTCTGCTTACCTGAGGATGACCTTGAACTTTAGAATCTTTGACATCTACCTCTAGAATGCTGGGATTATAGGCATGGGCCACTGGCTAGCTTAAGTGTGGAAACCAAATCAAGTACTTTGTGCATGCTAGGCGAGCACTCTACCAACTGAGCTAAACATCTAGCCTAAAGAAAAAAAAATAAAACATCATCAGATCCTCCCTCTAACCTCCCTTGCTCTCTCTCAAATTCATGGCCTCTTTGTCTTCATTGCTGTTGGTGGTGATGGTGGTGGGGGTCATGGTAGTGTGTATGTTCCTAAACATATAAACACACCCTGTTCTGTATGCATAATGTTGCCTGTATATACATGATTTCAGATTGACCACTTGATATTGGATAACCAATTTGGTGACTCTTCCTTGGGGTTTCTCCTGCTCTCAACGCTCCTTAATCGTCTGTAGTTCTTTGCCTGGTTGAGACCCTGCTAGAGAGATTTTCCTCTTCTGTGCTAGAGTGTCTGTTCTTGTTGTCCTGGCAATCTACAGCACAACGGCTGTATCTCAGACTCCAGGCAGCAGGGAGATTGCAAAAGAGAGACTGCTTGCTCTCCTTTTCTCTGCCATCATGTGCCCGACACCTGACTCACCTCCTCGCCATGTGACTTTTCTGAATCAAGTGATTCCTGACCAAGAAACAAAATCCCATCCTACTCCCCAACAAACTCAGATGAAAACAGGTGACAAAGATCAGGCCCAGCTCCAAGTAGACACGAGAGGAGAACAAAGCTGGGTGTGTGAGGGTTCACACCCAGTGGCAGGAGAGTTTACACTCAGTCGTGATCACCCACAGACCCCATCCGATGACTGTTAATCCCAAATGGTGGCCATTTATCCATCCTCCCCAATGGCACTGACCATGTTTAACCTCTGGAGATTTGGTCTTGTTTAAATTGGGGATCTGATTTGTTTTTTATCTGTTTCTCATGGGCAAATCATTTGGTTCCATAATAAAATATGAAAAACTATCCTAGGAGAGAAGAAAAAAAAGAAAGAATATTTATTTCTTGGAAAGTTAACTCATTAAACACTTAGGGAGACTGATTTTAGCATTGTGCTAGTACTGTACAAACATTGTTCTCTGGTAAACACTGAGTGAAGGACACACACACACACACACATATATATATATATATATATGTAGAAACCCTTTTTTCTACTTTGACAATTTCTGTGAACCTTAAATAATTTTGACAGAAAAATATTTTTAAATATGTCTAAATAAAATAACTTCATGTAACATTAATTTCCTATAAATTATTCAAAATATTAGCATAGTTTTAAAAATTAATCAGTTGAGCTGTTTTCTCTTAAAGGAGAGTGTATTATGTCTTTTGATAGTCTCCTAGGGAGATGTAGACGGTGGTTTATTCACCCTTCTGCCCGTTCTCCAAAGACATTTGTAGATTGGTTTTCCTTTTTGTATAAAGATAATCCACAAACTAGGTCTGATGGTACATGCCTGTAATTCTAGCACTAAGGAGTTAGAGACAGGATTAGGAGTTGTACACAAGCCTCAACTATATAGTAAGTTCAAGGCCAGCATGGGATACATGAGACCCTGTCTCAAGAAAAGAGAAGGAGAAAGAAAAAAAAAAAGCTTTTTATAAGAAAAAGGTTTGGTTTTTTTCTTTCCATTTGTTATCCGAAGAGAAGAACCAGGCTTTAGAAAACACACATTCTAAAAGCAACCTATTCATGGCAACATTAGCTTCCGAGCCGGCCATCCCAGCACTCAGGAGGAGGCCAAGGCAAGTGGATTTCTGTGTGTCCCAGGCCAGCATGGTCTACAGGGAGAGAGGGAGGAAGGAAGAGAAAGAGATACCAAACTAAATCCTCCCAGAGGTCCCTTACCCATGCTTCATTCAGGGTTCACAAACAGGTTTTCCTGGAATAATACTATCACTTTCTGAGTCTAGGACTCAGATTTGACATTGGGTCAAATCCCACTCTCATAGGGATAGGGGTTGGAGGTGACTATCTTCCCCCTCTTTCCTTGAAAGATGTGTCAAAGACTGTATGAGGAGAAACAAGGCATAGCGGCGTGAAGCCAGGCCTGAAGATGGGAACATGATGAGACTGAATAGCAGAGCCACCTTCCCCCTTCAAGCAACGTCTGACTGATCTTTACCTGGCTGAGTCCTACAAGGTCTTTTTGTTATTAACCTCTTCTCAGAGGCCCTTTCTCCCTCCTCCACCCTTAGCACGCACAGAAAAGCTGTATTACAATTCCTCCTCCACACTCCATTAGCGGCGTGACTGTCCTCTCTTACAGGATCTATGGCACATAAACTGTAGTTACTGGCTCACCTGCTTGCCTTCCTCTTTTGGCTGTGATTGCATCCTTGAGGGTAGGGAGGACGGGTTATTCTCCCCAACTCTCCGCAGGGAGAATGGTGAAGAAGACAAAGTATTGGAGTATAGGAAGGGCTCGAGGGACCAATCTCTCCTCAACCAAAAATTCTATCTGTGATTGTGAATTTTCCTGATGTTTTATTTCCCCCCCTTGGGTTGGTGTTGCAGCTTAGGTGCTAGAATGCTATGCACGAAGCTCTGTCTTCAATTCCCAGCACCCTGGGAACTGGGCGTGGTGACACATGCTTTCAATCCCAACGCTTAGGAGATGGAAGTAGGATAATCACATGTTCAAAGACCTTGGCTATGTAGTGAATTGGAGGTCAACCTGAAAGTGAATTGTTTTTTATCAATATAAAATGCAAACTTTGCATTAAACTAATTGAATGTTTAGTTTAAATATATAAACATCACACTAATCTCAGAAAGATTTGAAAGCTGTATTTCCTAAGAAGATTTATCTACAACCCATTCATAGTAGTTTGTTGCCAAACAATCCAAGTTTTTGATGATCATGAACTCTTTTGGGTGGCAGGGTGAGAAACAGAGAGCCTTGCTGTGTAGCTTTAGGTAGACTCGAACTGTGTAGCCAGGCTGATCTCGAACTCAGTCAACTTTTTGCCTTACCTTCCCTAGACTTTGGACATGACTGGGTGTTTTTCTACCCAGGATGGTTTCACCTTTGGCCACAGAGGAGACAACTTGTCTTCTCTGTGATTTTCCAAGCTGAGCAAAACTCCCATCCCTGGGATGCTCTTTATCTGCCACTTTGAAGACGAAAACTGCCTCCGCGGTGTTCACCTACACAGAACAGATGTTTCAGTTGGCTTTACATAAACAAGCAATTCTCTCCAATCAAGACTTGCTCCCACCAGTGTACTTAATTAATACGGCAGCTAATTAACAACTGTTTATTGAAGAGCAGGCCCGCCGCCAAGGCTTGAAGATACAACAGCAAAGAATGGGATCCCTGCCTTCAAGAGACTCAGGTAATTCGGGGAGTATGATCACGGTGATCGATGATAAACATCCCAGCATAGTTAAGTGATAGCCGAGGTAATAGAAAAAGGATTTCCTGCCTGGAGAAAATCACAGTTAGGTCTTTGCTTTATTGAGTGACTGGCGTGCAGCCAGGAAAAGCTCCAGTTGTAAGGCTTACTGTTGGAAAGACTGTCGTAATTAGGTAAACCAAGTGCTACTAACAGATCTCCAGGGCTATGGGACTAGCTACACTCTGAAACGGCACGGGCAGCTGCGAGATTTCACCTATAACCTACGAAAGAGCTGTATCATTTGGCATGAAAGGAGCCTCCTCCTCCCCTCGTTAATCTCTAAGGAGAAATAGATGTTAATATAGGTAATGAAACCAAAACAACTAGTTGAAAGGAGAGTAGGGCACATTTATTTTTCTGACAACCCAATAGGAGTAACTCATTAGCGGTCATGGCTATCTGAAGTGCACCACATGTGTGAGCGCTTACCACGCAGCTCACGCCGACTGTGAAGTCACTCCTTGCTTGCTTCAGCTTTTACTTATTCAAGCGTCAACCTGTACTGTTAGTTACATGTCTCCTTTAAGTCCCTTCACAGCTTTATTTAAGTTTGATGCCACTGTGAATGGAAAAAAAAAACCAAAATTATTCTTCTAACATCACAAAGATGGATACAGAAAATCAGACAATACTTACATTCTAGCTGGGCGTTATTGTCTGGTGAAGACTACCAAAAGTACATCTTTCATTTTTAAAAAGTATGAATTGTCATAGAGTGAGACCATGCACACACACACACACAAACACACACGCATGCGTGCACACACACATACACACATGCATGCACACACACAGAAAGAGAAAGAAAGAGAGAACCGTGAGGATAGGTAAAAGGAGTTAGAGGCTGTCTAGGGCTAGCAGAAAGCATTTTCTCTGAAGTTATTAGAGGAAATTAGAAGGAACGTGTTTCTCCCTTAGTGATGCCATGTTGTTTGTCCATCCAATCATCAGCTAATGTAAGGAAGAAGCCACCCTTCGTGGCATAACAAACTCGTGACCTTGAGAATGTCTCCCGCTCTTAAGTGTCCCCATTCCTTGGGGCAGACTCTATACGTCTGGGAAAGTGAGCAGAGAGACATGGTTTGAAGTGCACTGCTAAGTTGCTTAGTACAGGGCAGCCACTACTTCCCACTTCCTAAACCCTAGGCCGCATCCTCCCTCCCTGTTCTGTAACAGATACTTGTTAGCCTCCCCTTCTGTGGCCTAAAAATGCTCTCTCTTTTATTGAAAATAGATTCTTCTCTCATATAATACATCCCAACCACATTTTCCCCTCTCTCCATTCCTCACAGCCCTCCCCAACCTCCCTTCTCCCCCAGATCTGCTCCCCCTCCGTATCCCCTTTGGAAAGAAGCAAGTGTTTAAGAGATGACAGTCAAACCGGGCAAAACCAGATACATTAATACAAGGAAAAAACCCTCATGTCAAGGCTGGAAAAGCCATATAGGAGGCAAAGAGTCTCAAAAACAGAAAAAAAAGGTAAGAGATATACCTGTTCCCACTGTTAGGAGTCCCACAAAAAACACCAACCTGACAGTTAAAACATATGCACAGAGGACCTGGTGCCGATGCATGCAGGCCCTGTGCTTGCCGTTTCAGTCTCTGTGAGCCCATGGGAGGCCTGCTTAGTAGATTAGATGGACCATATTTCCCAGGTGTCCCCTGTCTCCTCTGACTCCTACAATCTCTCCTCCCCCTCTTCTGCAGGACTGTCAGATCTCTGAGGAGAGGGAACTGATGGAGACCTCCAATTAGGGTTCTCTTTCCACATGATGTCTGGCTGTGGATCTCTGAACATGTTCCCATCTGCTGCTGGAGGAAGCTTCCCTGGTGATGACTGAACAAGGTACCTATCTATGAGGATAGCAGAATATCATTAGGAGTCAATGATTCCTCGGGTGGCAGTGGTGCACACCTTTAAGCCCAGCACTCAGGAGGCAGAGGCAGGCAGATCTCTGTGAGTTCAGGGCCAGTCTGGTCTACAAGAGCTAGTTCCAGGACAGGCTCCAAAGCTACAGAGAAACCCAGTCTCAAAAATCCAAAAAAAAGAAAGAAAGAAAGAAAGAAAGAAAGAAAGAAAGAAAGAAAAAGAAGAACAAGGAAAAATGTAGAGGATGGAGAGATAACTGGCTTCATGGTGAAGAGTGTGCAGTGATTACAGAGGACCTGAGTTCCATTCTCTGCATCCACATTACACACCTTACGCTACCTCTATCTCCAACTCGGGGGGAACACCTTACACCATTGGCCTCTGTGAACACCTATATTCATGACTCTACATAGACATGCATATATGTATTTTAAAATATTAAAAATGTATCTTAAAGAAAATACCCATTGTAGAAGCAAATACTGATAAGATGCTACACTCTTTGGAATGCTTACAAATACAGTATATTATCACCTCATGTACCAGGTTAGTACCTGCTTCTATTATTTGATTCGATGTCCTTTAGATCCACTTCCAGTCCTATCCTAATACAAGACACATGAAGTGCTACCATGGGTCAAGACATTTCCAGGACATACGAGTTTGTGAAGAGCAAGAAAGCACTGAAGAGGCCCTGAGTTCTTGATGAAGCTGAGAGGAAAACTGGAAGCATCCTCTCTATGTTCCGAGGCTCTCTGCTTTTGTGGTAGGCTTGCTCAATTTTTCTCGGTAGTATCCTTTTTAGCTTTGTTCTGGCAAGGAATTAGTCATAATTTAATATAAGTAAAAGATAATGATCCCTTTAATCCATCTTAATTGTTTATGAAAGACCATTTAGTTCCGGATGTTCAAATGTTATTGTTTTCCTTAATCTGTGATTAAAACTATGCACAGAATGTCTATGATTTCAGAAAGAGCACTCCCTCTTGTGGAAGCAGCTGTTTCTGCAGTCAGTTCTCAGGCATTCAAGTTCCTGGATAATTAGAAACACATTTCATAAGCAAGTGACAGAAATTTAGAGAGGACACATGAACTTAGCTGTGTTTGTACCTGGCTATTTCCTCAGTCAGACCCAGTATGCAGGTCTGCTGTCTCCAACTGAGACCTTCCCTTCCACAAGGTAGAAGTTTGGGGAATGCACTCACTGATAGGATTCTTCCTCTTTCACTCACCCCACTTTCTGCTGCCATCCTTTGGCCATTTTTTCTCCAGGTGAAATCATCTTGGTGTATTTTCTCTATGATATTTAACTGTTTCCCAGAGAGGACTCCCTCATATCCTGCAGCAGGTCTGAGGTACGATAGGGACTCTCTTCATCCTTGTGGAAACAGCGTCTGTGTTACATCCCTAGGATGCTACCTGTTGTCTAATTCTCTTCCATTTGGCTTATTGTGAAAACAAATAAGGCCTTAATGCAGAGCACAAGCAGGTTCAGAAAGCACACATTGCAACCTGGCTTCCCAGAAAGGTAAAAATTGTAATTGCTACAGATGTGTTATAATGCTCTTGAGCCTGCCACTCAGAATGTTCTTTGTGGACTAGGATCACCAATACCACCTGGATGATGCCTAAAATACATTGACAACTTAAGATAGGCATTCCGGGATCTGAGGGTGGTACAGTGCTTGCTTAGACAGCACAGGACCCTGGCACTACGACCCACCCCCAATAAGAACATGTGCTCTGATTTAAGAAGTCTAGGTTGAGGCATTCTCACAAGCTTTTAGCTCATGTTGATGCTGTTGGGACATGAATCTCAAACAGTCTAACAAGAGAACATGACAAACTAAGTTTCCCAAGCAGAAGCCAAGGATGGTGATTCATGCCTGGAATTACAGTACTTGTGACTGGGAGGCAGAGTCAGAGGGATCAGGAGTTCAAGGTCATCTTCAGCTATGTAGTAAAGGGGAGTTGTTAAAAATGTTACAAACTCCAATTATAATATACAAGCTCCAATTGTTGGTTGCACAGACTGGATACAAATTGGAAGTTATTCATCAGGGCCTGAAGAGATGGCTTGTTGGTTAAAAACTCTTATTGCTCTTCCACAGAACCTGAGTTCTGTTCCCAGCACCCACATTAGGGAGCACACAACTGCCTGAAACTTTGTTCCAAGGGATCCAACACTCTCTCCTGGCCTCTATAGGCGCTGACACACATGTGGCATTCACTTACATACATGTCTAAACATAATAAAAATAAGTATTTCCTCCCCCCAAAAAAAAGTTTTCATCAAAACAAAGTCAATGATCAGCTCATAAACTCAAAGCAAAGCCACCACCAACCTCCCAAACCAGCCAATTAAACTGTATTCAGCTCTGTTTAGACTTTAGTCGGAAGTTAAATAGGGCCAACGATATTAATTCTTGGATCCCAAAATATACTCATCACATGTCGCATATCTTACCTCTGTGCCTATCTCTCTGCCAACAAAAAACAAGATGTTTCTTCATAGATTAAGATCAAATCCCAACAGCTTAACACATCCAACCCGCATTATTTTCTGCAGATAAATCCATAGCTTGCCATGATACGAAAGACCTTCCTCCAATAGTGGCCTCCATCAATCTATGCCTGAATTGGCTATAAGTCAAAGAAAATTCAGGAAGTAACATAGTTTACTAGAATAAACAGCATCATGGTACCTTACAGGATAACCAGGGTGGAAAAGAAAGTTGAACACTGCAAAAGGAATCAAGCACTGTACAATGATTCTGATGCCCTCTCAATAAAAACAATGCTTGTAATTGCTCTCAACTGTTTTAACTAATTTGAATGTGAAAAGATACTCGTCATAATTAAAATGTTTCAGATGTATTAGCGAATCATGAGCCATTGCCTATGTTTTAGTCTTCTGTGATGCCTAAAAATAGATGAGTTGACTTTGGAAACAACCAATCACTTCTTAATAATATGTATTAATTCTTTGATAATTTCACTGGGTGTATTGTGATCCTATTCACCCCCACCTCCTCCCTAACCCCACCATGTGTGTCCTCTTCCTCTTCTTATTTCCCAAGAGACTCTATCACAGCAGAGGTCCTTCTGGCTCCTAGAATTTTTCTGCCTCCTCTTCCTAAATGTTTCCTGAGCCTTAGTATAGGGGTTGGGTTGTAAACGTACTCACTAGGGAAAGGCATCTCACAGTCAGTTGATCTCTGCATTTTGACTGACTGTGGCTTTCTGGAATGGTCTGTATTTGTTGCAGAAAGGAAGCTTCTTTGATAAGGAATGAACTACACTTACCTATGGGCATAAGGATAAATATTTAGAATAAAGTTAGAGCTTACACTGGTTTGGGAAAGTGGCTGTAGTAGGTTCTTCACTAGATTCCAAGACCTTGTTAGCCATGGGTACTCTGCTGGGCTTACTTCTGTATGAGGCATGAGTTTCCTCACACTGAGCAGGCCTTACATACAATTAGGTAGTTGCTGGTTACACCCAAGCTATAAATACCACTATTGTGCCCTTCAGAATACGCTGGTCATTGTTGGAATTTGTAAGCACTGAAGCTGGGTAGAATCATTGATTTTCTCCCTTGGCAGCTTACATAGATCTCTGAGGTACAATGAGAGCTAGTCCTCAAGGAAGAGGCTTCCAGCTCCAATCTAGAGCAGTTCCACTAAGACTTGTGCCTAAAGCACATAGTGTCTTCTGCAACAGGGGGTCTCACCTTCTTTGTTGGAAGGTACCAAAGGACAACAGCCTGTATTATTTTGGTGGTCTCTTGGACTCCCCTGATGAGTAAATCCAAAGGTTTTCCAATATGGGCACTATGGCTTTTGTTAGATAAGTTTATATACAGTTTTGGAGTGAAGCACTGTTACCCCAAGTGGTGTGATTTCATTGAAACTGTGTGTGTGTGTGTGTGTGTGTGTGTGTGTGTGTGTGATCCCAGAATCCAAGCAAAGCCTCCGGGGTTGTGTTATAGCAAGTGCCCTGGAAATAGAGCACTATGAGAAGCTGTATCAACTCAGCAAGCTGGAAAGGACTGGACACAGGGAGATGTGACCAATGATACAGTTACGACAGGGATTCTGCTGATCTCATGGAAAGTTCTGAAACAGAAATGGCCATTCAGAAATGCCCCAAATAGAGGCAAAAGGTTAAGCATTTTTACCTCTGCAATCATGAGAAATGAACTTGAACAGCAGAGAAACCTTGATGAGGCAACTACCTTGGCTGAGGCAATTCCCAAGAGAGACTGCAGTGGGAATGGTACCTACAGTATCCAAACATGTTGTAAGGAAGCCAAGGGATTGAATGCCTTGGGCTTCTCATTGAAGGGGTGGAAGGCGTGCATCTGGGTTGCAAACCGTAGCATCCACTACAGAGATGCATTGCAAAAGGTCCTTGCTGCTTCCTCAACCCTGATGATATCTTTCTGTGGTTGAAGCTGCTGTCTTACAGCAACTGCAGAATCATCTGGAATGGATTTTAAAATGCTTCCACCAAATTCTTACCCTCTGATTGAACTGATTGTAAGTACAATCATGGTTAAGTCACCCATACCTACTTAAATACTCATTCTTAATCCGAAGGGCAGTAATGTTTCTTAACATGTGAGGTGCCTCGGGATTACACTTGGTTGGCCTGGAACAAGACTACAGTGAACAGCGCTTTCACCAGCTCCTGATCCAAAGAGATTAGTTATAGATGGAAATCTCTGTCCTGCTTGGTGCCTTAACTGTTCAGCCCCAAAGAAATACACAGAGGCTTATATTAATTATAAACTGTTTGGTCTATTAGCTCAGACTTATTAGTAACTATCTCTTACAACTCAAATAAACCCATAATTCCTGTCTATGTGTAGCCACATGGCATGGTGCCTTTTCTCAGTGCAGCATTCTCATCTTGCTTCCTCTGGGTCTGACTGGTGACTGCATCCTGCCTTTCCTCCTCCCAGAATTCTCCTCGTCTGCTTGCCTCACCTATACTTCCTGCCTGGCTACTGGCCAGTCAGCATTTTATTAAACCAATACGACTGACAAATCTTTACAGTGTACAAGAGCATTATCCCACAGCAGGTAGTCACAGATGGCTAAGTTGTGTGAGGGAGAAAGGAGCCAACGTATAAACACATGCACTCTGCCTCCCTCACACTGCCACCTCCTTGGACTTTGCTGAATAGTTTTATTGGCCAAGCTCTAAACCTTTGAAGCTTGTAGTTTGTTTCTTTTTCTTTCTTCTTATTTTTGGTTCAAGGTCTGCCTTGGGTCCTAGTACAAAAGATGCTTTTATTCATCTAGCTCTTATGATCCTAAAAGTGTTGGCTGAGGTATAGAGTAATGAGCACAGAATAAACATTTAGTGAGTTGCGTTCAAATGACCCCACCCAAACATGCCACCAGCCACAAAAATTAAAATTCCACCAATGTACACTCTCCTCTAGGATATTGCCACCATAGGATGTTCTTATATTGACTTCAGGCAAAGCAATTATATGTTTATGTGTTTACTAGAACTTGAGAAATTTCAAAATTTAGAAATTGAAAATATTACCCCTCACTTCTTAATCAACATAATGGTATGCTTTAACTCTGTCCCATTTGTTGCTTAGCTTCAACAATTACCAATATATATTCAACTGTTTCCACTAAAAACCACAATTTCTCTTCTCTCCCCCTGAGATCTACCTTCTTTTTGAATAACTCCCATATGCATCTTTTAATCCATTAATACTTCAGAAGAGGCTTACTTTTTAGTGCCTGTCAGTATCACTAATTTATTGGCACATCTGCAGAGTGATGTGGACTTTAAGTCACAAATGAAAGACTGCAGGATTATCATCCTATGGGTAATTTTAGGCACTTAGCATATACTTGCTGCTTAAGGAAGAAAATGAAACTTCTTGAGATGTTTTAATTCTGCATGTGCACACACACATACTTGGTAGATAAATAAAGGCAAGAAACAAAAGCACATCATTTGCTCTAGTACATCTTGAGTCTTTGAGGGAAGACGAGAGGCCTAAATTTTGGAAAATTCTTAATATTACTATGTGTATGCATGTTTGGCATACATGTGACTGTAAGTATGTCTGGTTCACCCTGTATGGGTCATATTAAAGATGTGCACTATCACATCCGACTTTGTGTGTGTGTGTGTGTTCTTGGTTCTGACTTTGGGTCAGGCTTGTGTGGCACGTGTTTTGAACTGTGGACCCATCTCACTGGCTCCTGGAAAAAAGTTTACTTCCTAGCGCAGGCATTTTGACCTAACTTTGCAGATCTATTGCCAAATCCTGCAGGAATTAAAGTTCTGGGTTGTAGCAAGAACTATGAAACTCCTATATCATATTGCATATTAATGTCCAGATGCTCGTCCTTAGAAATTATCTAGTCAGCTTTCCTAAGGGAGATGTTTAGCATCACATCAACGTGTGAGTACAGTCAGAATTTCCAAAATGAATCAGAGCAGGAAGGGCAGCTGGTTTACTCTTCTGTAAACCCTTTGGTAGCCTGCACCAGCACCTCTGCCTTGAATCCGTAGTTCATCTAGGGAAATTCTCAGTAAATACTGAATGGGGCGGGGGGAGACATATGTACCTGGAAATAAACTAGAAGGCAAAGCTTCAGAAGGTGGTTCAATACCACTGTCCCTACATAGCTGTGAGTGGTTGTGGTAGAACATGGAAAAGAAAGAAATTGATAGTACACTAACAAAACATATTAAATTATAGATTTTTTTCTTTTTTAAAACATGTGGTTCAATTACAAACTTAAAAAAAAAACTTGCAAAGGAAAAGTGAAATACCATCCCCACACAGGACCATGCTCAGGGGTAATGTGGCTGTTTAATGCTTCTAGTCGGTATTTTAATAAGAGTAAGGTTTATTCATTTTGTTGCAAAGCTACTAAATGATATACTATGTTAAAACACTTCTTATAAGTCAGCTTATTTTATCCTCCCAGTAAATTTGTGAAGTCTATTCTGGATTTAGTCTCCCTTTAGAGATAAAGATGCAGAGTGAAAACATTTAAAGAATGTAGCCAAGGCCACACAGACACCACCACGCAGGTCCGGAAGTTTAATCTGAGTGGTGTTATTTCAGAATCCATGGTGTCCTGCATTCTTCACCTAGCCAAGGTCACACAGACACCACCAAGCAGGTCTGGAAGTTTAATCTGAATGGTGTTATTTCAGAGTCCATGGTGTCCTGCATTCTTCACCTAACCAAGGCCACACAAACACCACCAAGCAGGTCTGGAAGTTTAATCTGAGTGGTGTTATTTCAGAGTCCATGGTGTCCTGCATTCTTCACCGGTGTAGATACTTGGGCCCCAACACAATTTCACGCAGAGTCAGATCCTCTCGGCAGCATGACAAGCACATCTGGGTGTGTTCCATCCTGTCATCCCAGCCCTTGGAGGTGGATTCAGCAAACTCAAGATTATCTTTAGCTATATAGCAACTTTGAGGTCAATTAGAGTATAGAAGACCCTGTCTTATAATGGAAAAAAGAAAGTAATATGATAACGTTTAGAAGATCTCTTAAGCTATTTCTGGACTATGTGAGGCTCACTCCTTCAACACTCATCTTAGATGAGGAGAACTCAGCTTCTCTACAGGTGTCCAAGTACCATTATCTGTCACATCCTCCCCAAATGACAGAGAGTAATAACTTTATATGTGTGTATTATGTGTGTATGTGTGCTTATATTACATATATACAACACCCTTTCGTGTCTGCGGAATAAATGAGGATTTCAAAATAACACATTTCAAATAGATAAGCAAAATTAACAAAAATATTAAAAAATACTGTAAAATGTATCTGTTTTATGTATCAATGTGTATGTATGCATATATGTGTAAATATATATATATTTGCACGTGTATACATAGATGTATAATTGACTGACAAGAGAGAAAAAAGAGAGTAGATATGGAAAAATAATTATTGGAGGCTGGAAGTATTAAGGAGGCTGTAAAATATGCTATATTGCTTTATATAATAAAATGTATACTTCTTTTAGAGGAAAAACATTTCATTTTTATGTACATCCATCTCTACCTTTAAAGTAATTAAAATTTGAAATAAAGGATGTGTCATAAACTTAAGGAAATCATGAATTTTCTATAAACTATGCTGTGTTCCAATGTAATTGCTATTCCATTTTATTTTTATCTTGGAAGATCGGGAGAAAATTCTATATTTAAATTCTGTGATAAGAATTTCTAGCCTTGTCTTTATTTTGTCCATTTATTTATAAATGCTTTAACAGTGAAAGATATGCCCTCACATCCATGGACTGTCTTCAAGTCCCAGAAGGTCTTTGCCTTCGTTGATATTACAGCTGAGATATTTGAACAAAACGGTTGTTTCGTCCATATTTGCAGTGGGATACATTAAGATAAAAGAAAATTGAAGGTCGCAAAGTAGTCTATGCTGAATTATATGCTGCAGCGCAGGCTTACACAGATTCCTTCAATTTTGCATAGGCTTGTACTTCCTCCGTGCATACTTGAGCCTCCAAACTGTCTTTTCTTTAAATAATGCAGGGAAGAAATTAAATAATTAAAGTTGCAGCTAAGAAGTATTAAAGACTTTCAGCTGGAGAAGGGGGGAAAGTGAAAGGAAAGAAATGGGTATTTGTAGAGGAAATGATGTGAACCCTTTCAGGGTGTCTCACTTTGAGGGGAAACCCTCAGAATTAGAACTGAACGGTTTGGGGAAACGGACTCCCTTCTTAGATGGAAGTTCGGGATCTTCACTGCTGATTATTTAGTTTTAATAAGACTCCAGGGATTAGAGCTTAGACTGTACTGTTTCAATTTAAAAAGCATTTTCTTTTTGAGTCAGGGCCTCACTACATAGTGCAATCTGACCTTGAACTCACAGCGATTCTCCTGACTCAACTTCTCAAGTGCTAAAATTGTAAGCACGCATCACCACACTTGGCTCAAGTAAATGTTAATTACTTGCTTTGCTTCATTACTTATTTTGAGACAAGGTAGTCCAGACCAGACCAGAACTGTGTAACCCAGACTGGCCTTAAGCATGTTGAAAGGTGCTCCCGCCTTACCCTCTGCAGTGCTGGGATTACATGTGTGAGCCACCAGTCTCAAGTTACTTTATAGACCCATTGTTCTGAATGCTTGAATTGACTGGAACTTGTTCCTAGGTTCTGATTATTACAGAATCCCCATTTGCATTTTACAGACTATTGGAAAACTGAACATCAGACGAAAACCCTTATGGGGAAGGTTCCAGGCATTCTGATTTGCTTCCCAAACCTAGTCTGCTGCATACACTTAAGACTGTTAGATAACAGATTTTAGATGTCTGAAGGAGCAAAGCATTCCTTAGCTTCCCTTCCACCTTGCTCTAATCTAATTATGAGCCCAGGCCTCACACTTTGCTCAGAGTTGACTGTTAAAGCTTAAAGGAAGTCCTGAAGTCTTACAGAATCCGATTGATTGAAGATAATATTCAGCCTAGATAACATTGATTAAAAGCAAAATAAATAAATAAGCCAACAAAGCAAGATGAAACTTCCTTAAATGCTCCAGATCACTTGTGAAAATCTCTGAGAAGTGTCCCAGAAATTTGAATCGTGCAATGATGTCACTCAAATCCAATCCCGAGAGTCTGGCTTTTCAAATGTATTTCAAGTTCTTTCTTCCTCAGCACAGAATTCCTCAACTGCTTCAGCAGTAGCTTCTTTGATGATCTTTCTGGGTGACTTCTCACTTAAAGTTAGCATTTGGCATTGACAATTTGAGAACCTGGTACTATACCAATTTAAGCATTAAATGTTAATAGCTTAAACCTTTTGAAAATGTGAATTCTTTTTTTTTCTTTTTTTTTTTATTGAGAAAAGGAAAAAAAAACAAGTTTCCACCTCCTCCCAGCCTCCCATTTCCCTCCCCGTCCTCCCACCCTTCTCCCAGTCCTCCCACCCTTCTCCCCCTCCCCTCAATCCTCTCCCCCTCCCTCTCCAGTCCAAAGAGCAGTCAGGGTTCCCTGCCCTGTGGTAAGTCCTAGGTCCTCCCCACTCCGTCCATATCTAGGAAGGTGAACATCCAAACTGGCTAGGCTCCCACAAAGCCAGCACATTAAGAAGGATCAAAACCCCGTGCCATTGTCCTTGGCTTCTCATCAGCCCTCATTGTTCGCCATGTTCAGAGAGTCCGGCCCTATCCCAAGCTTTTTCAGTCACAGTCCAGCTGGCTTTGGTGAGCTCCCAATAGATCAGCTCCACTGTCTCAGTGGGTGGGTGCACCACTCGTGGTCCCGACTTCTCTGCTCATGTCCTTCTGTTCCTCACTGGGACCTTGGGAGCTCAGTCCAGTGCTCCAGTGTGGGTCTCTGTCTCTATCTCCATCCATCACCAGATGAAGGTTCTATGGTGATATGCAAGATATTCGTCAGTATTGCTATAGGCTAGGGTCATTTCAGGTTCCCTATCCTCAGCTGCCCAAGGAACTAACTGGGGACCTTGGCTTGGGCACCTGGGAGCCACTCTAAGTTCAAGTCTCTTGCCAACCCCAGGGTGGCTCCCTTAACTAAGAATTGTGCTTCCATGCTCCCCTATCCAACCTTCCTTTATCCCAATCATCCTTTTTCCCCAAGTTCCCCCCATCCTCCCCTTCTCCCTTATCTCTCCCCTTCTCCCCTTACCCCCATCCCACCCCACCCCCAAGATCCCAATTTTCTCCCCGACAATTTTGTCTACTTCCCATAGCCAAGAGGATAACTATATGTTTTTCCTTGGGTTCACCTTCTTACTCAGCGTTTTTAGGTTCACCAATTGTAGACTCCGTGACCCTTATTTATGGCTAGAAACCAATTATGAGTGAGTACATCCCATGTTCATCTTTTTGGGTCTGGGTTACCTCACTCAGTATAGAGTTTTCTATTTCCATCCATTTGCATGCAAAATTCAAGAAGTCATTGTTTTTTACCGCCGCGTAGTACTCTAATGTGTATATATTCCACACTTTCTTCATCCATTCTTCCATTGAAGGGCATCTAGGTTGTTTCCAGGTTCTGGCTATTACAAATAATACTGCTATGAACATAGTTGAACAAATGCTCTTGTCATATGATAGGGCATCTCTTGGGTATATTCCCAGGAGTGGTATTACTGGGTCCAGGGGTAGGTTGATCCCGATGTTAGTCGTTGAGATAGCACTGGCTGACTGACTGGCTGGTAAGCTGCATAGCTGGATATGTGGATGGATGTATGGATGGGTGAATGGATGAGTGGACAGACAGATGAATGAATAAATAGACAATGTAAGTAACTAGATAATTAGTAAGCATGGTAGGTTTGGGAATTCTATGGCTACAGTGGGAATGATTCAATTCACCACATTTATTGGACCACTTAACTTGTTAAAGTTCCCTGTCTGGTCCCCTTAGGGTGTGCCTAATTTTGAGACCTAAAAGTCGTGAGTTAATTCTGAGGAAAATATCCAACACACACACAACCTTTATTTCTGATACTCTCCGAAGTATTTTTACAACAGTGAAAAATTATAAACAATTTAAATGCCTAATAGAAGAGCTTACTAAATTATTATGTATCAACCCAACTGAGTATGGTCATTAAAATGATAATTACAAAGGCTGTAGAGACATATTTATAACATGTATTATGTGAAAACACGCAGGATATAAAGTATATGTGTGCTGAGTTTACAAGGTTATAAAGACATGCTTTGTTCAGCTTGCTTCTAAAAAGGAATATCTAGACATGAAAAGAGCTGTGTTTTAGCAGGGGAAATGCTGTATTTCTCTTCTTTTTAAACTATTGTAAATATATTTCTAGTATTTCATTCTGATGAAAATGAGGGTAGCAAAAGTCAGAGTGGGGAAATATTTTAGAATAATGTGAAGTGAAAATTTAAATTTTCCATAAAAGGAAGAAGATGACATTAAACACACCCCATCACAAACATTTATGCATTATTATTATTGTTATTGTTGTTACTATTGTGGCTGGGTCTTCTATATTCTAGACTGGCCTCAAACTCTCCAGCATAGGATGACCCTGAACTTCTGAATTTCCTGATTCCACTTCATGAGTATTTGAATTACGGGCATCGTTTTGAGTCTTTTTGCTTTATTATCAAAGTTCTATTAATAGCTAGGTATATTAGGCATGTGCAAGTATGTTTGTGGTATGGAGGAGTCAGGGTTTAAAAAATGCCACAATGGGAAAACTGATCTGCCAACAGGAGCCACTACAGAATAAACATGTCCTTGAAATCTTCCAAAGGCTCTTTTTATAACAGCATCCACCATAATGAATGCCAGCAGACATCTCTGTTGTTTCTCTTAAACATGGGATTTCATCATGAGGAGTATTTCACAACCCAACTCATCAGCCCATCTGTAGGATGTGAGTAATTAGCAACTCAATTCCACTCTCAGCCTTGACATTTCTGGGCAGGGTTGATTGGATATCCATCTGGGAGGAGAGTGGAAGATTTACTGGACTCTGAGGTGGAGAGAGATGAGGGGAAGAGGTGGGAAGAAACTGCCGTCTAGTGACAGACATGGAGAGGCTAGGAGGGGAGTCTCCAGACCCTTCTTCTCAAATGACAACAGAACTTTCCCACTAAGTGAGTGGTGAGCACAGAGATGAAACAGAAGTTCCTTTCGGGAGTTTATCTTGGTAGAGGGATGGTGAATTAGGAGTTCACGATTCAGAAAGCATGAGTTACGGCCCAACCACCGTCACTCACTTGCTGTGTGTAGCTGGACAAGCAATTCCACTAAGCTGGTTTCCATTGCTCTAGAGAAACTGGTAGCTATGAGAGCGTTAAAATAATGACCATGTCTCTGTTAATCTCACGTGTCACTGTGAAGAGCAAATGTGATAGCAACTGGAAAGGAGTTTGAAAAGTTTATGTGAAAGCTGTCATTGTGCTCTGTGGGCATTAACCGTCAGAGTCAGGCAGGGTCATTCTTTATCCAAAGCCATTTGCCTTCACCCTTAACATGCGACTTAGTCAGCTTCCCCCTTTTTTCATCTAAATGTTTTTGGGGGAATTTTGCTTTGAGTTGGCATGGCGGAAAGAGCCTGTTCCTATGCGAACGCTACTTGGCAGGGAGTTTATCATTAAACACATAGAGAACAAATAACAGGAAAAACTGCCTAGAAAGCCCAGTGGAGGTAAAAGGGCTACAAGATAATAGAATATTGATTAGATAATTTGCCTCGGTGTCATTAGTTTCCACATATAACCTGAACCGCTTCTGAAAGAATTAATCTGCTAAACCCACAACTCCCCCAGAACACACTTGGGCAGAAAAATTGTTTTCTCAAGTGTGCAAGGTGTTAATGGCAACATCAATTCCATAAAGATCAAGGTCTTTTATGCAGCCAACACTGTGGCCCTGATTTGTTAAGGACCTTTGGTTAGCCACCGTCTTCACTGCCAATTTTACTTTCCTCTTCCACCTGATGTCGACTATGCCACTTCTTTGCATCCTGAAGTCTAAACTTCACCCATCCCTTAAGATCTTTCCCTAATACTGTTTGCCCCAGTTTTACAGAATGTCAGTGTTTTGCATTGCTGACATTTTCCACAAAATTCTTTTCATTTTTCATGTTGTTGCCAAAATGTCAACATGCAAATAGTCCACGAACTTGCCAACTTGTATCTGTGCGGATGCACACAAAAGGACCACGATGGCAGAGTCAGAAGTGACAACGGGTGACGAAGGGATTTCCTGCTTTCCTGCAGTGGTTTCAATCTTTGCTCACCCCTCACAGGTTAGTGTCTTTTTGGAACTTGAAACATGTTCTCACTTTTAAATAAATAAGCAAAGAGTCGTAGGATAGAGAGTTCTCCGTCCCCGAAGGCAAGCTGTGTCGTGGCGCAGTGTGATCCGGAAATTCAATCTCAGCTTCACTGACAGAGGCAATATTCAGCCTTTGTAGAAGCAATTTACACTCTAGCCTTATTTAACATATCTATGAAACAAGAGAACGTTGTTCATATTTGGAGAACAATTAAAGAAAAAAGCCTTTGTCTTTAATCACTCCTTAGACTCTTGGCTCATGAATTGCGAGGGAAGTCAAATAAGTCACTGGACTTAAAGGGTAGCACTTGCTGGGTTTCATATTAGAATATGATTTCCTCCCTGTCTTTATGCAGTATCTATTTTTGAGTAATGATAGGATCTTATAAATACCAATGAAGAATATCATGCACTTTAAGAAATCTGAAATCTGAGCTTTCTGCTGAAAGTATTCCACCGCTTTTTAGGAAAAACAACTTTATTGGTAAGTTATTCTCAAGTGTAAGATAACCATTTGAAAATAGAACTTTGCTGCCGTTCTTGGTGTATAAAGTGGTCGCCATAAGTCTTAGCCAAACGCCTCGTCCAGGAAACGGCTACTGAGAGGGTTGGCTCTTGAGGACAAATGGCTTTATTGTGAATCTAAAAGCTGTGGGAACAAAGAGGTTTACATTTTGCTTGTGTAGTACTAGAAGTCTGAGATGAGGGCCTGGAGCTTTGCAGGGTAAAAACAACAACAACAAGAAGAAGACTGTGCAGTGCCTTAGTAATAACTACAACCTGCATACCACAGAGGTGGATGGATTGTGCCCCCATACAATGATAGTGATCTATACACAGTTTTGAAAGTGATCAAACATAACAGAGTCACACGCCGTATGTTGTCATCTCAGCCCAGCTCCCCCAGATAACAGTATGCTCATAAGTTTAAAGGGAGCTGAAAAATGAACGTCACTGGTTAGGTGGTAGCCATTACCACACCATAGCACAATGCATTCCTCGTGTTTTGGATGCTGCTGGCCTAAGAAAGCACTACATTCCAGGTGTATAAAAGTAGAGCACATGCAGTTATATGCTGTCAGAGCTTTCCAATTTAGTAATAACTAGGTTACTTGCTTATGCACATACTATATTTTTATTGTTATTCAAATTATTTAATGAAAAGTTTATTGAAAAACAATGTCATATTATGCCAGCGTTAGCTTTACATATCTCTTGTTTACCTTATGTTGTGATTTGAATGTAAATTGTCTTCATTGGCTCATGAGTTTGAATATTTGAACCCCAGCTGGTCATGCTGTCCTGGAACATTGTGGAATCTTTAGGAGGTAGAGTTCTCACAGGAAGCAGTGAGCCATCAGGGGAAGGCTTTCAGGTTTGATAGCTGGGCACCCATTCCTGTCCATGCTCTGCTTCTTGCTTAGCTGAGATTTGAGGCTCCACACTCAAAGTGCTGATTTTTACCTCCACACTCCTGCAACCTGGAGCCATCCATCATGGGTACCTTGCCTCTGGGATGCACTGGGTTCTCTCAAACTGTGAGCCACAACAAAGCTTGCTTTCTCAGAGTTGCTTGTCATTTGCATTTGGTCAACAGGCATCGAGAAAAGGAATAAAGATGGCATGTCTTTTAATTGTGTCAAGAGGCTACAGCAAGTGAGCAACCTGGAGTGTGCACATTTGTGTCCGTTCCCTCTTCACAAATGCTTTAAGGCTGCAGGTGTGGGAAGGGATATGTTTGTACTTATAAAATGTATTTTCTCAGTCTATCTTGTTTCAGATTAGCATTTCGAAGTCACAGTGAGTGTGTATCATTTTAGAATTTCTCACTTGGGCACCGATGAATAAGAATATTCCCTTAGAATGTGTTCTAATTCCTAAGGCATTTTAGCTTCATCTTCCCAACAAGACCATGTTGTTGAATTGGTCGTTATTAAAGACCTGATTCTCTGGGAGGAACCAGAGAATAAAAAAGACAATTAAATATTTAAAATAACAGACTCCAGAGCCATTACAGGGAGAGCAAATCTTTAACCCAGAACTTTAGACTTGGAGAAGGAGGACTGCTGTGAGTTCCAGAGAAGCCTGGCTAAAGAGTGAAGCCATCTTTAAGAGAGAAAGAGAATGGGGTGGGGCTTACTCTTGTTGGAGCGTTCCTGCCATTGGCTTGTGGACTTCGTCTTTCTGATGGGTAAAATCTCAGGCTCTAAAGCTGTTCCTTTCATTTCCTCCATCCTTTCCCTGACCACTTTACCACCAATTAGAGACTCAAACAGGGTGAGAGCACAGTAACCCCATCCACCACTTCCATCATGAAGGGGACAATTGCTGTGGGACCAGCTAGATGGAAACTAGAAGCTAGGAAAAGACACTCAAGCTGTCTCATTTCTTTCCTGTTTGAGAAAAACAACTCATCCACAATCTTCACACTTTCTGTTCCAATTGGAAGGTTGTGTAGGTTAGCACATCAAAGATGACCTCAGAGGCACCAGAATGTGTTCGTGTCACATTAAGGAATGAAAACACAGACTTCCTTTTGGATTAATTTGACCAAGAGTGAGCCCAAATGAATCACTCTTTTTTCTCCTGTGTGTTCTATCTGTTTGTACTTTGTGATTACTGACCCATCTGTGTCTGTTTGTTTCTTTTGCTGTCCCCAACAAAGAGTTTTGTTCTGTATTTATTAAACATCACACACACACACACACACACACACGGCATGGAAAAAGAATGAAAGATTTTTACAGAAATCTTTAACAGACTTTTACTCAGGGAGAAGTCATTTTACTGACCCCAACCAACTCAAAGAGCAAACATAACCACAAACAGACATAACATGTTCTCTCTAATATGTATAGCGCATATCTGTTGTACAATGTGCTTCCAATATGTTGGCTGCTTTTAGCAAGCGATTACCACATCCATACATACTTATATTACTCTAGTTTGGGGACATGGAACAGTACATAGCTTAAATTAAAGCTATGCACTGGCTGAAGTTGTAAAAGCTCATTACATGGGCAATCCAAGGCATAGTAAGGCTGGTTACATTGTTCTCTTCAAGGAGCGTTAAACTTGAATAGGCTGGGTAGCCTAGCAGGTTAAGACAGAAGGACCCCAGGAGGTATCATTAACTTTACTGCCACATCTTCCTAAAGTACAATATTTTTTTTTGTGTGTGGGGGGGAATCTCTGTAGATATTGTCATGAAACCATATCACCACCGAAAGCTTCCTGAGGATCAGTTTGTCACTGCAGGCTTTAAATGCTTAGAGAAGGTAGTCAACAATGCCCTTTTAAGTCAACTCTGAACATGTTAAAGAAATAACTCAGGTTTCCTAAGGCTTGCAGGATGTGTCCCCTCTTACGATCACAGAATATATATTTCTGTAGTAAATGTGACAGCAAGCTTCGAGCTAACCTTTGTCTTGGGGATGTTATGCATCGTGGATCATATTTTTAAAGCGGCGTGGGTTCAACACCTGAGACGTCTGAGGGGAAGTCAAATGTCTATTTTCCTGATTGTGTTTGTTTGGCTAGCCTGAGTATATATGAGGCTAATGTTAATTCTAGTTCACAGCACACTACTGTGGTTGACTAATGTAGCCTTTTCTCTGTTTTATTTGTATTATTCTTCCATCTAACTCATTTTTCTCTGATTAGATTACTGTCTTTCAAAGTGGCTTTCTATTGAACTTTGTGATTTTATCTATTAAATAAAATTGGATAATGTGCTATCTAAGGTCCCCTTCAACTTTGATATTCTGTGAATGATCCTGGGACTTGAAATATATTTGGCTCAGCGCCTGGCATATGACAAATGCTTAATAAATGTGGCTTATTTGCATAACTTATTACTATTACCATTATTAAATCTGATGAATTTTTATTACTCTCCCTGAATTTCACATATTGGAAAGCTGTTTGGGATCACGTGACTGGGTGACTCTTCCACTGAGCTGTGAAATATACAGCTCCATTTTTTCCCCCTTGGTCAGCTCCAAAGTATCCATTATGAATTTATCATTGACTTACAAAATTTAAGCCTAGAAGAAATTTTAAAGGTTAATTTTCATCTGGGAAGACAGGAAGTATCCTATAATGCAGAGCCTTCCCAGAATAATTCCAGAGTGCAATGTCAAGATACTACGCCCTTATGGAGTTCTTGTTTACTTAGACACGACTGCTTAGAGTTCATGTAACGTTTATTTTAGGTCTTGGCGGAGAGGCTAAACACTAGTGGGGCCTCATTGTGAAGTCATATCTTATAGGTATTATAAGACAGAGTAACAGTGTTAAACTGTCTGACTTCACACCATATGGCAGTTATAGAGGGAACATCTATGGTCAGATTTTTTGGGGGGGATTTTTTTATTAATTAATTATGTATACAATATTCTGTATGTTTGCAGGCCAGAAGAGGGCACCAGACCTCATTACAGGTGAGTTGTGAGCCACCATGTGGTTGCCAGGAATTGAACTCAGGACCTTTGGAAGAGCAGGCAATGCTCTTAACCACTGAGCCATCTCTCCAGCCCTATGGTCAGATCTTAAGGTGATATTCTTTGCATACAAAAAAGGCAGTGTTCATCCACCTTGGACATGGACTGCCTGTCTCTAGTCAGGGATGGTGTACTAGCCACCATTATGCCATCAGCTCCCTTTCCCTTTAGTTTCTGAGTATCTGTGGTAAAGCAGACTGTCACAACTCGCATGTACCTAAAGGTAGAAAATAAACCAGTCCTCTTCTCTAGTTGTTGGTCCTTTTCTGAAAGCTACATTCCTGACCAAGGGAGACTCCGCTCAAGGATGTGAGAGGGCTAATGAAGACTTTAAATCAGGTGAAGGTGTCTTTATCAAAAGACAGGGATGTCATATAGATACATTTATTTGTTGTGTGTGTATGTGTATGTGGTGTGTGTGTGTGTGCATGGTGTCTGTGTGTCTGTGTGATTCTTGTGAGGGTTAGAGGATACCATGCTGGAGTGGAGATCTCTCCTTTCACCATGTGGGCCCTGGGGGTTGAACTCAGGTTTCCGGGTGTGGTGGTAAATACCATCTCATCAGCTGGACTTTTTTTTAAAAAAATATACTTATATCAAAAAGGAAAAATATGTCCTTGAAGAAACTAAACCTTGGTCCAAGAATTGACTAAGTGATTTCCCCCAATGTCTACCTTTGTCGTGTTTGGGTATGCCAGGCAGGACACACGTGTGGAACGCAAGAGTGTTAGTGAAGAAACGTAAACACAGCAAAAAAAAATTTATAGCGAGCAGTTTTGTCATGCTAGGGAAACAGTATTTAGCCCTCAGGAGACTCGGGCATTCCTCTTTATTTCATTCACAAGCTCAAACCCAGAGGCAACATGGATTCCAAGAGAAGTGTTTTGTGTTTGCTTGTTTGCTTGCTTGCTTGCTTGCTTGTTTTTTTGGTGTGTGTGTGCTGTTGAGAGACTTCTAGAGTCCTAGAGAGAAATCTCAAGGCCATGCTTCAACCTTGACTCTCAAAGTACTTTGGGCTGTGAGCCTCCTCCTGCTGAACAAGGTCAGACAAGTGCTTTTGCCCCACAGAGAGCGAATCCCCCCAATTCTGTCCCTTATGGACTTGCTGAGAATAGATCTTCAGTGAGCTCCTCTTGCTCTCTCTGGAGCTCAGCCACTTTGAGCTGCCTAGCTGCAGAAGCTCAGGATGGCAGTTAGCAGTTGACAGACCAATCTCTCTCCCTCTCTCCCTGCCCCTTACTCTGCAGCCCAGGGTGTGGGGGTTAAGAGCTGTGTCCAAAGGGACTGGCCAGTAGCCAGACTACACCAACACTCTAAAACCAAGCAGAGTGCCCATGTTTCTCCTTTTACAAAAACAATGGGAATAACAATGAGCCACATTTACTCTTGAAAATTCTGAGCCTAAATTCCACTAATATTTTATGTGTGTCTGCCCCCCCCCCCCCCCCCCCCGGTCACAATGTTCAGCACCATGTGAGAGGAACCATACCAGGTCCTCATACAGATGTGTTAAACCAGTCAATTGCACAATCAATAGAATACACATCCTTCTGAAAAGGGTATCTGTTTTCTCATCTACCTTTGACCTACAATATAGGGATAATGTTATTTTGAGTTTGTCAGATTCAAAATTATAGCATGTTTATACAATATGCAAAATGCCATAAAATTAAATTATGCTCCAAGGCACTTGTAGAATTAAGTTTGCAGGTATGCTTCACATAATAAAATCATCCTGCAATGGGTTAATCTCAGACACATTCAACTAGTGTTTAGGCAGAAAGATAAGGAATGGGAGAAGAGGGGAAAGGGCGGTGGGAATTCAGGACAGTAAGTCCTTTTAAGGCCAGGCGAACCATTTCATGAGGTCTAATTTTTCTTTTTTACAGTAAGCCACTCTTTGGCCCCTCACCTGCAGTAAGACAGTGTGGTTGGAGAAGCTTGAAGAGGCCCAGCATGGTTCCCTGCTTTGTCTGAAGTCATTGTGCTTTAACACAGACAAGGTATTTCATCCGACTTTCTCTGTGATCCTTTCTGTAGTATCATCCTTCACTGTTCCCAAGTCATATTTGGAAAGTTGGAAAACTCCCTTTGATGAGGAAGATGAAGCCCATTCGACGAACGGCCACTCCCTGGGAACAGACACTTGCCCATCCTCTACTACTCCAGATATCCCTAGAGCTATCTTTTCTCATTTCGAGCCTGGGATTTCACTCTCCTGTGACGCTGTTGCTGAGTATCAGAGTATCTCTAAAGTCAGCAGGCGACAGACTTGGCTTTGGCTTTTGTAAGAGTGGATAAGACTTCACTGTCCTGTGTGGCAGCTTCTCCCGGGAGCAGAACATGCAAAATAAACAGTTGCTGAAAAGCATAAAGAATCAGTCGAGTGGAAATCTCGAGTTATTTGTTCAGCAATTGAGACACCAGTGACCTTAAAATGCTTAGTTAGTACAAGATGTTTAGAGCCGGTATGAATGAATCTTTGGCATACTTCCGTCTTATCATCGTGTAAATCTTAGACTTTCCAGAGTAGTGGCAAATTAATTCAAATCCATACTGGTGGAGAGAGAAGAATAGAAACCAAGACCCTATGGGTGCTCTCTTCTCAGCTCTTTGGGGAGACTGTCCCCGACCCTAGAGGTTACAGTGGGAAGAACAGGGAGGCGCTAGGACCTGGGTGGCGCCTGGCTGAGCCAGGCTCGTGAGGGCGGAGGAGAGGAGAAGGGAGGGGAGGGAAAGGAGGGGTGCTCCGGGGGCGGGGGGAAGTCATTTATGCGGAGCGGGCGCCGCTACCGTCGCCACTCACAGTCGCCGCGCGCTGCTCAGAGCCTGAGGGAGCGCAGCGAGCGGGCGAGCGAGCAAGCGAGTAGCGGGGGCGCCTGGTCGTTGTCTGAGCTCGGGCCGGTCGTCTCCACCGCGCTCCAGGACCCCCCGAGAGGAACGAGAGGCAGCCGAAGAGTGCAGGAGCGGAGTCCGGAGAGCCCGCGGCTGAGGCGCCAGTCCCACTCCACCTCCTCCTGTGCCAGCCGGGGAGTGCTCGCCCACCGCCCCGCCGGCCCAGAGCCTGTAGCCCGGGTCCCCACTGTCACAGGGATGGTCTAGGAGCCTGCAAGGGGCTCGCAGCTCCGCTCCGCTCCTCTCCCGGACTCTCTGCCTCCTACCGACCGCTCCCGGTTGCGCGCCCCGCCGGCCCAGGCCGGAGAAGTTAGTTGTGCGCGCCGCTTAGCGCGCGAGCCAGCAGCCGGGCGAGCGAAGCTGCGAGGCGCCGGGACCATGGGCTGGGGTTGGAGGAGCCGCTGCTGCTGCCTTGGACGGCGGGACCTGCTGTGCGTGCTGGCGCTGCTCGCGGGCTGCCTGCTCCCAGTGTGCCGGACGCGCGTCTACACCAACCACTGGGCAGTGAAGATCGCTGGCGGTTTCGCGGAGGCCGACCGCATAGCCAGCAAGTACGGATTCATCAACGTAGGACAGGTAACCCAATCCCCGGTGACTCAGGCACTGCACCTAGAAACTAGCTGTTGGGGACTTCTTGTCCCTTTTCCTTGGACCCCTCCCCCTTTTCCAGATGTACTTCTGCAGCTGCGGCCCGAACTCCGGGGCGATGCTCGGTCCTTGCACCATCACACGCATGCCCCGAAGTTGCTGGGGTCCCTGTTTAATTTGTTTTTACAAGCTGTGCGGGACAGGTAGGGTCTTTGGAAAATCTGGGGTGCCTCTGCCCTGACTCAGACTCACCTTGGACCTTTGGACAGTCCGGGAGGGCTACTAACTTGAGGAAACACCCCTGCGAGTAATCGTGGCAGGGAAGGTAGAGACCTTTGCGAGGCCAAAGAGTGAGAACGCCTCTGGACCCAACTAGAAGGGGAAAGTCTGGATTAACCTCTTGGGCCACAGAACTGCTGGGCTCTGGTGAGCCTGGAGCGCTTCAACTGGAGCTGGGGTGGGAGGAGAGAGGAAGGGGGCGGGACGCCAGAAGGGAAGCACGAATTTAGAGGGGTCCTGGCTGCTGGTTCGCCTGGCTGGGATCCAAATGTGGGCCCCCGGAGCTGGGTGGGAAGGAACCTGGGAGACCTTGAAAGCCACTGGCTGGGTTCCGCTAGGGGAACTTCGGAATCTTCTATTGGGGTGGAACATGAGGTACCCTGTTGCAGCGTGTCGCAGGAATGTTTTGATGAGGTGCCTTTGGTGGGTTTTCGTTCCATTCGCTATCCTGAGGGAAATGCCAATACATTTTTATGGGACCCTAGCCAGCGCTACCGATTTGTATTCTGGCCTAAAAGCCCTGGATTTTGTCCTCTTTCCCTTGTCCCTACCAGAAACGGGACTGGAGAGTGCTCTGTAAGTGCCCCTCCTAAGGACCTCACAACTTTGAGACTGATTCAAGGAGGGAATCCTGTTGGAGCTCAAATGGGGTTGAGTGTAAAACCCAAGGGCCACAGGGACGTTTTGGAGTGTTCGCATGGTGCCACGGGGCTCCTAGGAAGGTAACCATTGGTGTTGATGAAGCGAGAGAGCACAGATGATTTCTGAGACCATTTCATTTGAACTCTGTGCATGCCTAGGATGCTGGGCCAGCCCCCTCCCCGCTCTGGCCACTGGGGAAAAATTCGACTGGGGGAATGAATTCCTTTGCCTGCTTCTAGAAATAAGCTGAGGAGGAGCTGTGCGCATACAGAGGACAGAGAGGGAGGTGTTGCTCTTTACCCTCCTGGAGGGAGGAGTATTCTAGAGAAGCCAGTGGAGGGCTGAGACCAGGGCAAGAAGCATGGTTTATGTCCCTGTCGCTTCTTTGGGGTCCCTGAAGAAGTTAGAGCACCCAGTCAGATTTTGTTGCCTGAGTGTCTGCCACCTGCAGGAGAATTACCTCTTGGGGTTCTATCGACCTCTTCCGTGAAAGAAACACGGAGTCCATTCAGGTCTTCAAACCAAACCTTACAATTTAGCACCGAATAAATCTCAGTAGTGCCTACAGGAAGGCTGACAGACAGAAAGAACACATCTGTCCAATCTTTCGGGAGACATTTTCAGTTCAGCCAACATTAAGCATCTGGAGCCAGCCGCATTGGAGGCTAAGTTCTCAAAGCCACACTAATTCAAAAACAACCGTGGTGCACAATGGGCATAAAACAGACCAGGACACTGGGACAGGAGACTGACCCCAACTGTACAGCCATGATTGGAATCTAAGACTCTGGTCCAGGATGGCTCCTTTGGGGATCTTGTTGCTTAAAGAATCCTTCTATCCAGTGTGCAGAAGGAAAGAGTAAAATCCCCCTTTCCCTGAATTCTAGTTGGTAGCTCAGTAGACTGGAAGCAAATATCCAGTCAGTGCTCACTAATACTTGCTTAGAAGGACCTGGACTTGTTGATAATGGGAGGTTTCTCAACTTGCAAGGGTAGAGAGACACTTCTGTCCTCCTGGACTCAGAATTGAGCTAAGATTGCAGAGTCCAGTCGCCTCTAGTGAGAGGGCAGCACTGTTCTCTCATCTGCTCGCTTTGAACAAGCAAACATGCCAGTGTCCTATAACCTCTTCTGACTTCTTACAAATGTCTTTATAGCGAAGAGCCACGGCTTTCCATGTCAAAAGTAAAACCAAGGAAGTTTATATACATACCACTAACTACTGTTTACTGTAGTTTTTACAATCCCATTGTGGAAATAAAGCTCTCCCAGGGGTTACAGAGGAGCCCTGAATTGCTGCAATAGCTAGTGTGAAAAGATCTGCTATTGTACAGAGTAAAACGTTTTCAGGCAAATGAAAGGAGCACAAAGCTGTTGGCTTAGGTGGGGTAAATTGAGTTCCTGCGTGCGCACCATCATGGCACTGTAAAGGGACAATGTATTTCGTATTCATCCTTTACTGCACTGACCTTTTAACACTTTGGCCATCCTTCTGTGATTCTTTCTTTCTAGCAATAAACCGGCCATGGTTCAGCTTAGGGCAGTAAATAATTTGCCAATGTTCCTGGAATGTTTTCATGTTTTGTGCTGGAGGTCCGGGGAGTTCGCTCATGTATCACAAATTCGATCAAGAACTTGCTTATTATTTCTGAAGTCATTTATGATGTATATGTATATATTTAGTATGATATCCTAGGCGAGGAAAGTAGTGAGTTTTTACCACGGTGAAGCTTACAGTGTTGGCTGCCTACTTAGACTATCAGTACAGTGTTTTGTGTAGCATGTTAGCATTTAAGGGTAAGATTTCTGGCCTGGAGATTTCTGCAGAAAAGTGGAGGTGGATCTCTTTTCTGTTCCGGGAAGATAAGACATACAGAGTAATGGGAGAAGCAATCAAACAAGCAAAAAGGCCCTCTAGAAGGGAGCAATAATGAGGGTAGTTCTTGCCTCTGGTTATGGAGATAGCATTATGTTTTCTTAGGTTTTATGAATGGTTTATGTTTAAAACTCTGAAGTGATGCCTAGCTATCGTCATTGCTAGTGGTTGTTCTTGTGTCAGAATATATCAAGTTTTGCTTGCTATGTTGGCTGTGGGATGCCTGGAGTTGGCAAACTGAGCTCTGAATAGGAGCCCCTGGAGTATCTAGAACTACCAACCCTTAATAGGGTGCCGCAGGGTAGGTGATATGCATGGCTGTTGGCATGCCTGGGGTAAGAAGAAGCAGCCTTTGTCCGCTGCCACTAATTGTATCCTCCGAGTCTTTGAGTTAACAGCCTACTGGTTAGGGAATGGAAATATAAAGGAATAAGGTCAGGTACATGTTATTAATTGTTGGTAGACGAGATCTGTATAGAGAGGAATGAATTTCTCGTTAATTGAATCTGGGAGAAGATCTCTTGTGAACAGATGGTTTGCAGGGCGCAGTTGCTGTATTTATCCTTCTATGAATTGCCTATAATCATTGATTCCAAGCCGGAGATTACCAGTAGCAGCCTTCCTCACCACCAGCCATGTCACGTTTTGTGCCGGTTTCCACAAGGCTAAAGCCAGCTGGAAGCTACCCTGGGATTTGCTTTACATGGGGCTCCCCCAGTGAGCATGTGGGTGTGAAGACTAGCAAGGCTGTGAGCGGGAAAGTCACTGAACTCTGTCTGTAAGATGATAAACCTTGAGATAACAAAGCAGGGGTCGCTATGCACTGCTCAGCACACAGGCCTGTGGTAAAACTTTCCTTGAATTCGAATCAGAGGGGACAGGTTGAAATAAGTGAGACCTAAATGTTATTTAGATATGGTGAAAGGAGGACTTTTTTTTTTTAATGGAAGATATGTAGATGTCAAATGGCTGAGTTAGGTGAGTTTTGTACACGAGGAGAGTGATTTTCTATTTCATTTAAAACTGTTTCAAAAACAGTTTTATGTTGCACTTAAACAATGCAAGCCGATGGCCCTGGATGGTACCATCTTCCCTCATTTACCTTTGCTTGAGATGGAAGGGAAGAAAGGGCAGTATGTAGAGAATGAGGGCTGGGGATAGAGCTTAGTTGATAGTATTGTACAAAGAGCTGAGTGCAGTTCCTAGTACCTCATAAAGTAGGCATGCTGGTGTGCGGATTGGGAGTTCAAGGTCATTCTCATCTATATACTGAATTTGAGGCCAGTCTGGGCTCAATTTTGAAACTGAAAATATCTGAAGGACAATTATATCATATTTATGTATATTATAAAGCATTTTGCATTAGCATATTGTGTTTAATCACATTTGAATTAAAATGTTAAGACTGAATGTCATCTGTACATGTAAACTCAGAATGATTTTCCAGGTAAGTAGAAAATGATCTTGAGCAGGAAGAACCTTGTTCAAAGATGCTGCTGCCTGGTTTCCTGGTTAATTTTGGTCTGTGAATAATAGGATTCTTAAATGCTGATGAGTGTCGGAGAGTGAGTTCTGGGTGTTCATGGCTAGCCCTCTAGGCTGTATGCAAATGGACTGAGTTTCCCTGGTAAATCTGTAGGCATGTTGTAAGCGGGAGAGTAGATGCATGGCTAATCCCATCTGATCCCTATGTGATACATCTGGCCTTGCACGGGATAGCTCTTCACAGCCAAGAACCTCAGCCCTGCCTTGGCTAGCTACTCTCACATGGCATGTTTCTCATGATGAGACTGAACCAGAACAGGGAAACCTGGACTAGAAAAATCCATCAAAGGCCGTAACCTGACGATGATGGAGTGTGTGGGGGGGTCTGTTGTATTAACCTCATAGACAAAGAATGGCTTCTATGAGGCCTTTGGGGTTCTGCTTAGCTTTAGAAAAACATTTCTGTGAGCCCCAAAGCCATTGAATTTGCCTTATCACAATCTCTCATGGGCTTCATTCCAGAGGTTTTAGCTTTAAAGGTCAGCCAAAGAAGCAGGATAGTATGCTGGGAAAATGTCCAGAGAAAGGGAGTCCTGACCCAGAAACACCCCTTGGGATGGGAGGGGTATTTGTGTTATTCGTTCAAGTCCTGTGAGGTAGAGTCTGGATTCTTCTCAAGGCTGAAGCGTCTCCAGGTATTGTTTTGCCTGGCGACCACATCACTCAACTCACGCAGGTTGGTCTGATGACAAGCTGCCTTTGGCTTCCCGTGTCATGAACATGAATGCCTCTGGACATTCATGCATGCTGGAAGATAGTTGGTGCTTATGTGTTTGTCCGTTTTGGGTTTTATAAAAATAAACACTGTACAGTTGAAAATGAAATTACTTGTGAAGTATTCTCGTTAGTTTCTGCAGAGCACAGCCCTACATCTGAGAGTACCAAAGACAGCAATTAATATCAATAAACGTGTTGATTGAATGAATCCTGAGAGAAAAATGAAAGCAGAAAGAAGACAAGAGTATAGGTGTGTGTGTGTGTGTGTGTGTGTGTGTGTGTGTTCGTTCCTTTGCCTAACTGACCTGGCCCTGGTCATGGTTTATAAAGTAGGGCATCGCTGTTCAGCTCATTTAGGGTGTTGCTGTTAAAATCAGGAGCACTGATAATGAAGATGGATATTTGGCTAAAACAGTGCACCAAGAGCATTTTCCTCTCTGGAAGGACCCTAGAGAATGACAAGAGCTGCTCACAGGAAAACGGATGAACATTGTGGTTACTGGGAGTCCTGTGGAGCGGAACAGTTGTGATTTTCTAAATTTCTGCGGTCTTCCTTCAGGATGTAATCAGGGACAAAAGGCAGAGGAGCCAGTATTGTGCCTGATTTCCCTACGAGGAGACTGCGGACTACCTAAGCTTTTGCCTGAGAGCCATGAATACCATCTCTTGAGAGCCATGAATACCATCTCTTGGTCGGACAGGCAGGCCTGGTGTTTTCCAATTATGTACAATATAGGGCCTAAAGACTTTTTGTTTCAATAATCAAACTAACAGCCTTTAAGTTTAACACCGCTGTGAATGTGTATGAAAGAATCGTGGGGAAGTAAAGCTTGGAACATTGGAGGCCTAAAAGAAGGCACAGGGAACCATTTCAGATACGGGTGTCCAGAACCCAACCACTATCACTTAAACACACGAACTGGCAAACAGATGAGTACACAAAGGGAATTTATTAGTTGAGATAGATCTATTATATGTCTTAGTTCACAGTTCTGAGAACATGAGGTGAAGTTCTTTGACAGAATTTTATTCATGTGCTCTGTACTTTTTTTTTCATAGCAAAGTCTATTCTGATGTAAACTAGCTTCATTAACTACAGCGTTATTTTATCTTATTACGGAAACAGTAGTGAGTTTGACCTTAGGCGCGTTCCCAGTCCAGACAGACAGGTATCTAAGGCAGTCCAGCACGTGTGCCCCAGGGTCAGTTCGTAGGCATTTGTGTACCTTCGTCATGTGGGGAACTGTCAGTTCTGGAATCTCCAGCCAAGTGATTTTGTTTTTAAAGAGCGATTGTGGGCTTGTCTAGCTCAGCAGCCAGAGGGGATGGGAATGGCTGTGATTTCTTCATTTCCCCATGTGCACTTCATTCTCAGGCAACTGTTGTCTACAAAACATCAGAACTCATGTGAGCCTTAGTAATTCTTCTACCCAGTGGTGGCATTGAAACCCCAGAAGGGATATAGTGTGCTCTGACCATGGAATGGGGTCACGTCCCCCACATTTGGGCCAGACGTTTGTCCAAGGGGACAGTGGTTCATGGGTGGGTCATCTTGGGCCACATGTCTAGCTTTGAAGTGCGGGAAATGTTGATCTCTGCGAGGCAGTCCAACACTTGGGGAGGGGCCGTTCCCTAAAGGAAAATGAAATTCTATTACTAGAATAAGAGAAAACAGATGTGGGACAGGGAATGACCCCACTACTGATATGATTATATAAGGCCATGAATGCCTAGGCTCTTTCCAACATTACCAGGGAGGATTCGTTATATGGATATTCTGTGAGGAGCAAATAAAGCACAGGTTGCTTCACAACCATGTAAGTCTCCCCAGACTGGGAGATTGGGAGAGATTTTCTGAGACTAAGGATTTTTACTTACAACTATCATTTGGTGGAGCAGTGGCGATCTGCCTGGTTAGTATGGCCCAGCAATGCCTGGGGAGTATTCATAATGGACTGGAGGAAGCAGAGAATAATAACGGTTATTATTAATAATGAAATTGGAAAGACTTGGAAGTTTCTATGGAAGTATACTCAGGTTTTGGTGACTAAACAGAAGCGAGGTTTGAGGGAGAAAGAAGGATGTCAGGGCAGCTGCAATTATCGCCTCGGGACCTGGAGAATGTGGACTCATTTGTGCCATTTGGACAGTCTCCGGGAGCATTTTCAAGGAGAGAAATATAGCTTAAGCCTTAGTTTTAAAGAATTTTGTTTAACGTATATTTTAGGATACACGGCATCATGTTTTGGCATATGAGTATGCATGTATGTATGTGCGTGTATGTGTATCTCTCTCTACATGTATAGATGTATACACACATAATGGTTACTAAAGAAAAGCAAGTAATTTTGTCATTTTTCACATCTTTTCGGAGCCCTTTAATTTGTTTATTAAAATTATTTTATTTAAAAAAAATGTGTTTGGATGTGCCTGTGTGGGTGTATTTGCATATGAGCACAGGTACCTGCAGAAGGCAGAGGCTTCAAGTTCATCTGGACCTGAAGTTACAGGTGGTTGACAGTTGCCCAACATGAATGCTGGGGACTGAACTTGGCTTATCCAAGAGCCGTACATACTATGACCCACGGAGTCATCTCTTCCAGCTTTTTTATTGTTTGACGAGTACCTAAAATCTAGTCGTTTAGCTGGTTTTCAGTGAACAATACCATATTATTTCTTTAGTGTTTATGTTGTGCATCAAATCCCTAAGTGTTTCTCATCTTATAGAACGCTGCTCTTTTTAACCTAGGCCTATCAGTTCCTCTTCCTTCTAATCTGTGGTACCTACCATTCTACTGTTTCTGAATAGCTGGCTTTCCTTCCTTCAGATTCTAGAATACAGCTGAGGTCCTCTGCAGTAGGTAGAGGGGCAAGTGTAGTGAACTTTCCAGTGGGTGGCAGAGTATTTAGCCCAGGCAAGAAGTAAGGATCCCTGCAGACAGACTTTACCCCTCATGCAGCCCCGCATGAACTATGGAAGTTTGTAGCAAGGGTGCTGTGGAAATGAATCGCCAAGGTATGACCTATGGCTAGAAAAGAGGGCCTGTGAATATAAGAAGGAGGAATGTTCTCATTCAGTCAGCAAAGGAGGAAAGCGATGGATGAAGGGGAGAGCAGAGCAGGAAGTGCAGGCTAAGAGAGGGTGTGTCCGCCCAGTTCCAGCTCTGCAGCAGTGAGGTGTGCTGTCAGGAGAATCCAGCGGGATGAGAATGAGCGGTAGTGGGGTCTCCAGAGTTCTTAGCAAGTGCTCTGTTGACAATGTAGGGAAGTTGGGTTGCAAGGGCTTGCAAAGCAAGGACAAAATCATTACCCGCATTCTGCCTCTACTGACTTTTCTATATGCCTGTCCTCTCCCTCCATCTTTTTCTCATCAAGATACTGTAGTTAGGACATAGATCCAGGACCAAGGATCTTTGAGACCTAATTCCATTACTTCTAAGCTGGAGGACTCTAGGCAATCACCTTAAGCATTGGGTGCCTCAGTTTCCTTGTGTGTGAAAGGAGATAAGGTTATTCCTCCTTACAGGATTGCTGCGAGGGTTAAAATAGAACCCAACACATTACATTATTGAGAAATAATGTCACTTCATTTTTTATTAAAAGTTGTTTTAACCCCCATTTACTCATTTTCCTCCACCAATTTCTTTTCATGGGTGCTCTTCCTCTCAAACATGCTAGAAAAGAAATGATGACCACCGTGTGTGTGTGTATGTGTGTGTGTGTGTGTGTGTGTGTACATGTGTGTATGTGCATGTGCATATTTATACTTTTATCCTTTCACTAGCCAGTGAGATCCTTGAATATAGTTTTGTGCTTCATTTACGCTACGTTTATGTCCCCAGCAGCCAGAACAATAAAAAGCATAGTGGATACGATAGATGGGAGGCACGAAGAGCTTAGGTAGAAGGATGCATTTAAGGAAGGGAGAGAGATGTTGGTGCCTGGCTTCTTGCAGGAATGGAAGGTGAGTGGCAAACAAGAGGTGCTTCTGTTGGTATGGAGAGGAAGTGATCCCATCAGCCCCTGAACAGGCGAAGCTCACCTACGGAGCAGTAGGGACTGTGTGGAGGTGATGTCTGGATGCTCCAGTGTTTAAACTATTTTTAGGAAAGTCATAAAAAAAAGGGCCACTGTAAAATGGATTTCCAAATAGGAACATGGTTTTTTGCTGCTTGCACTTATTGCTCAGTAGGTATCGATTAAACGGACGAGTAAAAGAAATGAACCATTGATTGGTTTTGCATCATTTTGTTCTTCATATCCCAGAGAGGTAGAACTTACCAGGTTAGAGGGAAGGCAAAAAAGAGTCTGTGGAACTAGGGAGTAGTAGTTCCTGGACACAGGAATAGTCTTGAAATGACTGAGCAGTGTCCGGATGGAGAGGTAGCTGATAGGGACAAAGGAATGGGGTGGATATAGGGCTGTAAATTCAAAAACACATGGATGGCTAGTTCAATAGGCTAATAATTAGAGCCATTTCAGAGGGGCTTTGATGTTGTTGTTTATTTGAAACAGGGTCTCTGTCTGTCCTCACTGGTTTGGAGCTTGGAGTAATCCTCCTGCTTCTGCTCTGCAGTGATGGAATTAGAAGCATGAGCCACTATGCCCCACCCCAGAGGGGTTTTAAGGTGCTACTTATTAGCACTTCTGCTTGACGATGAGATCCAAGGTGGGGTCCAAGTGGGTGGTGAGAGAGAGAGAGAGATGAGAGAGAGAGAGAGAGAGAGAGAACAGCGGAGAGCTGGTGAGTTGGGAGGTGTCAATAAATGGAGGCTGAGGAGCTGGAGAGAGTGATCGGCGTGGGTAAGATGAGGATTGAAGTGATTTGTGCTGCTATACCCACTGGGCTGGGGAACGCTACGGTTTCCTCGCATTTCGATTCTCCCTAGATAGCTGTAGGCATTATCTCTGCTTTTCACTACTGTGCGCTATTATTTCCACTGCAGGTCCTGTACCAACTTAAGGGACAAAGACAGACACACAGGTGATTGCTTTCAATTTCCAATGTGTTTTTTTTTTCTTATTTGACTTAAAAACTGAGGATTGCGTTGAGCACTCGATATAGAAGAAACAGGGTACGCAGAGATCGTAAAAGCAGAAATAATACTTAAAGCCGATTTCTTTATTCTTTCGGTGTTATGACTTCTCCTGGGAGACATGAACAAATGTCTCTTCACCCTAGGTAGGGCACACATGACAAACTAAAAAAGCTGGTCTATTTCAGTCTGTTTTATTGAGCCGGGAGTTTATTGGAGTCACTTAGAGGAACATGAGTGAGGGGTTATTTGCAGGAGTGTGGATGACTCCTGGATAGCTGCATCACCCACCAGAAAGCCCATCATAGCAGGGGTGACCACTAAAGAAAACTGCATCCCTGAAGCTCCCTGTTGCAAGGAGCCGCTGCTTGTTCATTCCAGCCACCCAGGCTAGCTTTGACCCGAAATAATCACACAGAAACTATATTAGCTAAAACATTGCTTGGCCCATTAGCTCTAGCTTCTTATTGGCTAACTCTTACACATTAATTTAGCCCATCTCTATTAATCTGTACATTACCACAAGGTCATGGCCTACCAGCAAAGTTTCAGCATGTCAATCTTTGGTGACGGATAGATGGAATCCCTCTGACTCCACCCTTCTTTCTCCCAGCATTCAGTTCTGTCTTCCCTGCCTACCTAAGTTCTGCCCTATCAACAGGCTGAGGCAGTTTCTTTATTCATTAATGGTAATCACAACACACAGAGGGGGACTCCCACACCAGCTCCCCGTACAATGTCCAGACAGGCCTTCTAGATAGCCCTCTCTCTGACTGCTTACTGCTTGGGGAAGGATTTTGTGAACCTTGTAACTCTTGTGGGTTTCATTAGCTTTTTGAGTGTCATGGGCCTGCTCTTCTTTTCAGAAAAGACCAGTTCAGCTTGGAGGCAATAGCTGTATAACGTTTGGTTTTGAGAGACAGGGACTCAGAGTGGAGTCCAAGATTGCCTGCTTTTCATTACCAAGCCCAGGCTGGCCTCAAATTCATAGTGATCCTCCTGTGTCTGCCTCCCAAGTGTTGGGGTTGCAGGTCAGGTGTATTCTACTGCACCTGCCTGAAAGAATGAATTTTTAAGTGATATGTACTAAGTTATATGTACTCTGCTCCAGCTTAGGAAGTTGTATAGTCTGCTTTCCATCACTGAATTATGGTAGATAATTATAATTCATTCACATGTCACAAGCCTGACCTTTATATACATATTTTATGTAGCACAGTGAAGCAGAATTCTGAACGTGTTGCTTTATGTATTCTTGTTCTGAGTTTTACTGCCTGTAGGATATGGGTTTTAAATTTATTTATAGAATGTTCTTTCTGTAATGTAGGAGCATTTTTCCATGTCAGATGGGTAATATGCTGACATCAAAACAAGGTGTGAGAGAGGAAAGTCACAAAACGGTGTGGGCATCTATCTAATCATTGTTCTTATGAGTCCGCAAAGATCTGTAGTAGATAACATTCTCAGACTGCTCTATATGGTAGACTAATCTGGTTTGCATTTGTGTGTTAATCTGTATGTTAATTTAGAGCTAGAATTGCAAAGGAAGCTTTAGGTTCCTAGTGTAATTTTCTGTGCGTTATCTGAGTGCTTAATTCTCTATTGGGAAAACTATATTTGAATGCCATGCCAGCACTGAAACTCAGATTTGTTAAAAGTAAGTCTTTCCGTGATGCTTTTTCACAGTGTTCTAGTATTTCTCTCTTTCTCTCTCTCCTTCTCTCATCCTCTCTCCCTCTCTCTCTCCCCTCCTCTCTCTCACTCACATACACACACACACACACACACACACACAGACACACACACGGGGAGTGTGTATCTATGTGTGTGTGTGTGTGTGTGTGTGTGTGTGTGTGTGTGTTAGGGATGAGGGTGGTCACAAACATGAGTTTCAAAGCCCTCTAAGGAAAAATGATGGGGCTGATTTTTTTGTAATAATATTCATACATAAAAGATTTGATATTTTTCTATAGAGACACTGGTACAGCTGTGAAAATGTAGCATTCTCTCCATATTGATGTTCCCAGGCTTGTGTCTTGTTTTCTCTAGTTAAAGTTTCTCAACTGAGATAAAACTTGGTCATGCACACTAGTTAGAGTGCAGGGATGTGAAGATAATCCCAGAGCCTTTAGGCAGATATCCATAAGTGCAAAATGAGAAGGGTACTGATTGCTTGTGCTGGTGTTCCTGGAAGGTTTAAGGGGGCCCTTCCTTGGGCACAATGCATTACTGCGGAAATTAAGGTCCCCTCTTTGGGTTTACTCGTTAATATAAGAATTTAAAAATGGACTCAGGGGAACTCAAGAATGATTTTTATTAGAGTTGGGAAGTAAACAGCAGGGCAGGCAAGCTGTAAACTGTGGCAGATGTAGATGTGTGTTGAGGGGGATTGGGAGAGGAATCTGCAGGGGGAGAAGGGAGGAGGCCAGTCATGGCTTCTGAGTTAGGTTAGCATGTTCAGCAGTGGAGGTCAGCAAGCAGCCATGTGGCAGCAAGCACCTCTGTAGTGGAAGGGAAAGAGAGCTTGAAGGGCTAGAGAAAACATGCTTCAGTGTTGGCCAGTGTCTGAAAGAAAGGTGGGAAAGAAAAAGTTACGCTCTTTTGAGTAAGGATGAAGAAAATTGGATGGAGTTAACAGAGGTTCATGGCCATTTCTTCCCAAGGTTTTGTAAGCGATTTTTGGTGTCTTCTTAATCCAAACTACCCAGCAATTTTTCACCTTTTATCCCTTATCACCAGGACTGTTGTAGCTGCACTAAACTCTCTTACACATGTGTGTGCTCACATGTGTGTGAGGGTGCGTGTGCATTTGCGTGTGTTGAGGATGGAAGTGACAGTAAGCCTAAATTTCAATGCTTTCTAAGAAAGAAATGGTAGACTACTTAGGATTTGCTACCGGAACCTTGAAAATGCTATGCTAAATGAGACAATCATACTATTCTGTTTATGCAAAATTCACATTTACAAATCTGTTGAAGCAGAAGGGAAAAGCTGATGAGGAATGCTAATAAAAATGCCTTCTAATTGATTGCTATGTCCTCCTTCTATTTTCTGAGAGAGGGTCACATATTCCAGTGACCTCAAACATTATCGCACAAGGATGATGCTGAACTTCAGATCCTCTGGACTCTACCTCCCAAGTGCTGGGATTTAGTCATTTGACACTATGTATAGCGTATTTTTTTTCAATATCTCTGGATCAAACCACTAGATAGTTAGGGTATCTATTGCTGAGATAAAAGCCAGTAGCCAGAAGCAGCGTGGGGAGGAAAGGGTTTAAATATGGCTCTCAGGTCACACTTTACTGCTGAGGTTAATCACTGCAGGAACCTGGAGGCAGAAGCTGAATTATATGCCATAGAGGAACACTGCTCACTGGCCTGCTTCTTATGGCTTCCTCAGTCCACTTTCTTGTAAAACTTAGGACTGCCTGCTGAGGGGCACACTGCCCACACTTCTACATCAACCATTAGCCAAGAAAATACCCTATAGACTTGCCTACAGGACAATCTGATGAAGGCAGTCTCTCAATTAAGATTCTGTCTTCTTGCCAGGTATGTCTAAGTTGACAACAACAACAAAAAAAACCAAACAATAACAACAGCAGCAACAACAACAAAGCCCAACAAGGACAGTATATTTATGTGAGTGTATTGTGTGACAGATGGCGTCTATCAGATTGTATCAGTACCTATTTGTCAGCCATTCTAGTAGGCATAACGCTGTTTCATTTACTTGTCCAAATTAAGTTTACTTTAGATTGGGGGGAGGCAAACTATAAACTACAGGGACATAAGGAAAATAACCTGTAAGTGCTGTTGGAAAGCAAAATGCATCAGTAGGTTTAAAAAGTGAGCATCTTGGGGAAGCTGGTCAGACAGGTTCATGCAGGAGGAAGGGGTGAATTGAGTACCTGAATGTTAGGAGGGAGCTATCCCTAAGGCTGTCTGCAGTGAGGTGGGGTCCATGCAGAGGAGATTGCACATGGAACCACCCCAAGGAGGAGGCCAGCTGGTGTAAGTGGACCACACCTAACGAGGAAGCTGTGGTGGAGCTTGAGATGGCTGTTAATGCTTCTTTGTTCTGAAGTCACCAGTAGCTGTGGTACCTGATATGTCAAGACAACTGTGTTCGGCTTTTCCTGATTTCTTCCCACTTGTCTTGAAATACTTGTATCATTTGTCCTTCCTACTCCACCTTATAAGAAAGCCAGACTGAGCATCGCTCCCTAGATGCGCCCCCCACTTTTCTGCCTCTGTACCTGTCTTTATATTCAGAATGTTCATCTGACCATTGCTTCTGGAAATTATATGTCATCTCAAAGTCACTTTTTTATCTACCCTGGAAGTATAGTTAAAAATAATGTATAGGCAAAATTGCTGTGAGCTTTCTAACTAATCTATCCCTATTGTGCTTCTCTTCGGGGATTTAGTACAGTGAGTTCTAATTCCTTGGTGTCGCTCTCATGGGGACCCAATTATGACTCTATAGTGTGCTGCATGGTGTCTCACTTCATAGAGACAGTCATATTGGTTGAATCCTAAAACATTTACAGATGTGCGATTTGTGCAAAATAAATCTGAACACTAGAAAAAATTTATAAAAAAATATCTATACCCCAGCCCATGAGGAACGCTAGTTAGGCCATAATATGTTTGATAAAGGCGTGAAGTAAGAATTAGTAATGTGGGACTTTAAAACTCAGGCTTCCTGGGAAATGCCCAACGCTTTTCTCTTACTGTTTCCGACCTTGGTGTCGTCCTCAGGGTCATTGTGTTTGATTTTTGACTCTTGGGAGTATTGTCTTAGTATGACAGTATCTGAATCCTGAGAGCCAGGTCCCAGTTCACCCTGGGAGCAGGCTTGCTTCTCCATGAATCTCAGTGAGTCCTAAGAGCCTGCTAGCTCTGATAATTGTCCTGAAAATGGCAGTGGAGTCTTGCATCTACTGGAGCCATACAAACTAGCACAGAATCTTCCTAGGAAAGAATGGGCTGGTGGTAAGAAATCAGTTTCAGGTCACAAGCAGACCCCTGTTTGTGCAGAAACAGCAGAACGGTGAAAATATGCAGATCCAGCGTATTCCGAGTTCCCTGAAGCTCACTGTAAGATAAGCGGGAGATCTTGTGAGGGTCCTAAACACAGGGCAGGGCCAACCGGGATTGGCCATTTTGAAGGCCAAAACTCTGAAGTTAAATCTGCATGAGAGGGAGGATTGGATTGCAGACTCCAGAACAAACAGACATAAATTTGCCCTGTAGCTTAGACCGTAAGGAGTGGCTTCTGAAATATCCTGGGAGATAGGAAACAAACTCAGGACAAACAGAACAAACATTCGTTGGGAGTTAACTCCCTTTAATTACAGAAAGAACATTCTCTTGGTTGAGTGACATGGCCAGACTCCAGCCCCTCGACTGAGATGGGTCTCCCCATTTGACCTACCCAGGGGTGTTAAGTTCCAAGGCCCCAAATGTCCAGGCCTTTGGGCTCAGGCAGAGAGAAGGAAAGATGAGTGGCTTTCCGGGTTCTCCAAAAGAGAGATAGGAGTGAGTTTTCTCATGGGATGTGTGACTTAAGAGTAGAACCATTTCTTCCTCTGATGTGCGAAGATTCTTTCAGTCTGGTCAGACTTTTGTCAGCCTTACCCTGGCCCAGTCTCCTCTCCCAGTGAGAGCTGATGCCTTCCACCTCTCCTGTCCATTCAGCGTTCACAATGTCATTCACCCTAGCTTTTCCTTCTTCGCACATGGACTGCCATGTCCATTTTCAGTGTCTGAACACTTTCAGGCTCAGATCCTGCCTCTTTGCAAGGACCACTTCCGTGGATTCAATTATCGGTGGCTAAAACCTCTTATTTTTAAACTATTACCAAACCTTGCATGGTTTTAATTGGCATCTGACAGTTTTATCATGAAGGCAAACTGTCTTTTTTGTTTTCTTTCTTTCTGTTATTTTTTCTTCCCCGTGTATGTGTGTGTGTGTGTGTGTGTGTGTGTGTGTGTGTGTGTATGTGTACAGTAGTATGGGTTATGAACCCAGGGCATTGTCTATCTGGGCGAGCATACTATCACTAAGCTATATCAGACGTTTTGCTGTTTTTTATTTTGAGACAAAATCTCACTAAGCAGTCCAAGCTGGCCTTGAATTCATTCTATACCCATGGAATATCTTGAACTTGTGAGCCTCCTGCCTCATCCTCCTGAGGTCTCGTCTAGCTGTTAATTTCTTTAAAGCCAGGGTTTCTGTCTGGTCTATCTTCAAATGCCATATGGAGCTCAGAAGTTAAAATGGCCTCAGCAATGTGTTCTGAAGTGGGTAGATGATAAATTAGGGAGTCAGAAAGACTACGGCAGTCATCGCTCCCCACAGTGTGAGAACTTACTGATTTCCCCAGAGTTACGTGTGCACGAGCGACTTCAGTTGGCACATGAAGTGTGAGCAGAAGTGACACCTGTCCCTTCATTAACCGTCAGTGGGTGACTCCTGGTGATGGTCGTCTGCCTGGGTGTCTGGCAGACCTCCAGGTGGTGGATGCTTCATTAGCCTGAGTCCTTGAGGGGGGTCTCACAAGGAGCAAGGGCACAGTGGACGTATGACCCAAGCTCGGGATAAACTTTGTGGTTTCAATTGTTTCGTTTCTTGGGTCATTTCTAGTTGCGGTGGAACCTGGTTCATCCAGATCAGCACAAAAGTCCAATCTTAATAGGTTTCTTCTTAGTCATATACACAGTATAGACGTGTCATAGAAGGACAAGAAAGGATTGAACCCTGTGATTTTAGAGCAAGTCCTAAGTGATCTACTTTAGTAACTATATGTTTTCCAAACCCAGAAAATCAGGAGACCGATGAGTAGGTCTTTGCACATATGTGGTCACATGATTCCCTTGTATAGAGGAGATTTGTACTCCCTCAAAGGAGCGTGGGAGACCCTGGAGCTCAGCTGCTCTAAGCTGCTTTGCCACCATCTTACAACACTAAGATTTGAAGTGTGAGTTCAAACGTAACTGTCAATGACAGGCAAAGCTGTTCAGAAGTTCAGAGCTTTCCTTTTCCCGTTTGGGTAGGCAAGCATTTAATGAGTTAGAGGTTGTCTTTCATTTTCCACTATCAAATAAAAATTTTTATTAATTTAAAAAAATTTTGTCCCTGTAAGTTTGGAAGGCTGAGGCCAAAGGGTCATTAGAGCCTGGGAATTCAAGGCCACTCTGCGCTATGACAAGTCAGCTCAGGAGAAACATTGTTGACTAGAGGGCAGGACAGTCTTGCTGCTTGCCCACGGCTCCTGCCTGTGACTTCTCAGAGACCTTACTCCTTGTCAGAGCTGTGAAACCCTCTGCTGCAGAATCTATTTCAGTTTGTGGTTACTTCCTGAGGTCAGCAGTGGGGTAGGGGGGTAGGGGTTTGCTCTCAGGCTTGCAGAACTGGCTTCACAGCATGTGGGACCTTGCATTCCCGGATTTACGTGATGTAGACACAGTAGGGAATATCTGAGATGTAAAACGCGATGGCCTGAGTCTTCAACTGTTGAATGGAGTCCAAAGCAGCAGATTTTTCTTCTTTGGCAAGACAGAGTTGAAGCAATGTGCAGGGATTTGGTTTGCCGATTCCCAATCTGCTGAAAACTGCAGTAACTTAAAGCGGGGGTGGGTGTGGTGGGGGGGGCGGGGGCCGTGCATAAGTGCTTTTTAATGTGGAAAATACTCCAGAGATCACGTGGCTTACTGTCTTAGGCAAGCTAAAGACTGCGAGGCTTCACTTTTGTTTTGTTTTGTTTTGTTTTAGTTGGCTAACTGCATGTGGATATATGTACTCCCATACTCTTTCATTAAGAAAGTTTTATTTTTGTTCAAGCAAAACCCAAAAAGAAAGAAAGGCAGTATTGAACCCTGAAAGGTTTTTTTGGGCACTCTAGCCCCTAGAGTGGAGAGGCCATCTCTTGCCAGCATACATTGATTTCAGAGGTTTTCCCTCTGCTGTTGTTCTATCTCACATTCCTTGAAAATGTTTTAGAATAGCCACACTATGCTGCAGGCCATCCCAAGCAGAGTTCACTAGCCCTGCCCTTGGGAATTTTTATACTCATAGGTGCAGTTTATCTTCTTGCTTCAGAACAAATTACTCAGAGCTCCTTGGCTTTAAAATCACAATCCCTATTTCTTTTGGGCTATGAGTTAGTTGGTAGATTCTTTAGCATTTAGTTGGTCCTGGGGCTTGGCTAACCTAGGATGACTTTTCTGGTGTGTCTAGGGATTGCTATGTTAGTGAGTGAAGCCTTTTCATATTTCTATTTGTGTTTTGTTTGCTAACATCCCATAGATCAAAGCAAGTCATAGTACCAATAAGCTTCAAGAAATGGAGATAGACGTTTCATCTCTTGGTAAGGGGAGATACAACTATTTTTATCCACATTTTCTAGTGTATCAAGGAGGCTGCTGTAGTTAATTAGATAGGAAACCAAGGTATGCCAGGTGATGGTAAGTGCTAAGGATGGAAAACAGGGTGGGGGGAGCTGGAAAAGTGGTGCATTCTTGTAGTTTAAGCTCTTGGGAAATGGACCCAGGCGGATCAGGAGTTCAAGGCCAGCCTGGGTTATAGGAGATGTTGGAGTGAAAGGAAGGAAAGTAGGGAGGGAGGGATGGAGGGAACAAGGAAGGAAAGAAGATGCAAACTAATCAGAGAAGGGAGAAAATAAATCAAAGGCAAGGAAAGGGGACTAGCTGGAAAAACCATTCAATTGCAAATGGTTGATTAAGAAAATGTCAAGGAGAGAGGGTGTCTTAGGGTTTTATTGCTGTGAAGGGACACCATGATTATGGCAACTCTTATAAAGGAAAAATTGTAATTGATACTGGCTTACTGTTTCAGAGGTTTAGTCTGTTATCATCGTGGTGGGGAGCATGGTGGCACACAGGCAAGGCAGGATTTCTACATCCAGGTTGGCAGATAGCAGGAAGAGAGAATGGCACTGGGCCTGGCTTGAGCATTTGAAAGCTCAAAGCCCACTCCCAGTGACATACTTCCTCTAAGAAGGCCACGCCTATTCCCACAAGACCACAAGCCCTAGTCCTTACAAATAATGCCAGTTCCTATGAGCCTGTGAGGCCAGTTTCATTCAAAACACCACAGAAGGTGAGTATGTCATATACATACGTGAAATGAAGGCCCAAGAGTTATCTTAGATGAATTGGGAGAAGCCACCCAGAATGAGCACAGGTGTGGAGGAGGATGATGTGGGGTCAAGCAGCTGAGCTGGGAAGTATGGTGCACCCCCAGCTGTAAATGCTGTTTCTCCTATTTTAGTGCGTTTCAGTTTTGCTGAGATACTGATTCTGATTCAGTAGAGCTGAGATGTGCTCAGAGAAGAACCTTTCTCGTAAGCTCTGAGCTGTAGCACTGTTGTTGCCCAGAGTGGTCCTGGGATTTTCCCTTAGTAGGAGGATGGTCTTTAGGATGCTCTCAGTAGGTCCTTGTTTAGAATATTTAAATACTGACGTGTCATATGAAGGGATGGCATTCTCACACAGTCTGTTGTGCAGAACACTGAGTGTTGCCCCTATCACTGGCATATATTTTTTTACCCAGAGAGCTTTTTGGTTTTCTTTGTTATGAGCAACAACAACAGGACCAAGGCCTGGGTTCCTGTTTGTCCGAGTTTTCTGCCAGGTTTGTTCCAGAACACACCTGCTCTGTCTCCTTGCATTCATTCAAATCCAGGCAACTGGATGTCTTTTCTCTTAGCCCTTTTTTCCCTCTGGTCCTTGCTCCAATGTCCCAGTGGCTCTCAGTCCTGCCTGTCCATTTCATATACCTGGTGCTTTTTAAAGATACCATCTGAGCTGGTCTTGGTGGGCTTTTCCTGCAGCCACCCATCTTGTCTGTGGTGTTGCTTTCTGATGTTTCAGTTATACCTTGGTCAACCCTGGTCTAAATATATTAAGTGGAAAATTCCAGAAGTAGAAAGCATCATGGGTTTTAAGGAACTTATTCCGTATGTTAAGCATTGCATCCTTTTGTTATTAACTTTTGAAATCTCGTACTGTGCCTAATTTGTAAAAGGAGCTTTACTGTAAGTATGTGTTATAGGAAACCATAGTGTATACACAGTTAGACCATCTGTCCTCTCAGGCGTGCACCAGGGGGCTTTGAACTACCTCCGTGGGAGGCGGAACATGATTTACAAGTCATGCTAAGACACAGTGTGCTACCACCCTTTCCCTCCATCCTCTCATCCACTCTGGTCCCTTTCCTTGCCATCCAAACACATGAATCATTAGCTGATTTTCAACATTTTGCGTTGAGATGGTCTGGTGGTTGCATAATTACAATCTTTTGTATTTGACACGGGGAAGATCTACAAATAGAAGACCATGAGTAAGTATCTGGTGATGTTTTCTATCATGCATTTATAGTTTCCTATTATTGGCTCTAAGTGGCCCTATCCATACACCAGCTCACTAAGAATACTTTAGGGTCTTACCCAGGATACAAGGGCCCTGGAAACAGCCTCAAAAGTCAGCTGCCTCCTTGTTGCATATCTTTCTTCTTCCCCAATGAGCTTGCAGATGGTTTTGTGTCCTGGCTGAACTGGAATACAGTGTGCGTTTGAGAATGCTAATCTTATGTATCTCAGTAGAAAGTAGTCCACACTATGCATCTTAGATTGGGGCTCCACTTCACCTCTTTACAAACAACTGCCCCTACATTATGGGGGGCTAGGTGACATCTTTTTAGCATGGTTATATTTTGGTGTTACATTTAAGCATTTGTGAGGTTCTTTTTTGATATTTATTTGTTTTGTAACATACCAGGAGCCTCTGAACCTCTCCTGAATCTTTCCCAGGGCCATCTGATTCCTAAGAGATGGCTTCCTTTGTGTTTAAATGCAGTTTGTATGTGTAGACCTTATTTCAAAATCCTGACATATTTCTTGCTTGTTTTTGTGAGACAGTCTCTTCCTTACCTCCAGCTGATGTAGGATTCACTCTGTTCCCCTGGCTAACTCCAAACCCCCAGTAGTCCTTCTCCCTAAGTGTTGGGGTTACAGGTCTGAGTTAGCATACTTGGCTTCCTATTAAGAGTTCCTTGATATTTTTAACTAGGGTAGTAAAAGAAAATTCGAGTGCTAAATAATTGGAGTTGCAAAACTATTATCAGCGAATTGTGTCACAATTGTCTGTATCATCATGTACCAGGGATGGCTTGAGTGCGACACTGATTTGTAATATATTTAAACTAATTATTAACTCAATCAGATAGATTGACTTGAATGTTATCATAAAGGGCTCTGAGATATGACTATGACCAAGTTCCATAAATTTTATTGCTTGACTATTACTGGATCCAGTGATTCCAATAAGGCATTGCCTTTTGCTCCCACACCACCACAATAGATAAGGTTGTTATGTACGATTGGGAGGAGAGTGTGTGTGCTTTAATTTATAGCAATTCATTTGTCTTGAAATAAAGTTCCTTTCAATAGTCTATAACTTTGGAAGAACCCTGGTATTATTCTCCTAAAATGCCAATACCCTTAGGTAGTTAGACTCTTCTGGTTCATTATAGTTGAGAGAAATAATATCACTTAGACCAGTGTTTCTCATCCTTCCTAATGCTATGGCCATTTAATACAGATCCTCATGTTGTGGTGACCCCCAACTATAAATTATTTGCATTGCTGCTTCATAACTATAACTTTGCTACTGTTATGAATTATAATGCAAATATTTTTAGAGACAGACGTTTGCCAATGGGTTGAGACCCACAGGTTGAGAACCACTGACATAAACCCATATTATAAAATGTAGAAACTGGAACCTCAAAACGAGGTACAGATGGTTCACTGCCCAGATATTTAGCAGACTTGACTGAACATGCCTTACTAAAAATGTTCACGTTAGCATGCAATCTCAGTGCATGGGAGGTAGAGACAGGAAAATCAGAAGTTCAAAGTTATCCTCAGCCTTGTGATAAGTTTGACACTGTCTGGCCTACTGTCTTAAAGCACAACAAAATGGAGCAACAACAAAACCCAAGGAATGGCAAATGAAAGTGTTGAGAAGCCTCTCTGATGCTCTAAGTCCTTTGTTAGTGCTCAGCAGGGAAAAGGCACTCATTGTGTAAACCTGGTGGTTTAGCTCAAAGCCCGGAACTCAGGGCAGAAGGAGAGACCAGCTTCTGAAAGGTTATCCTGTGACCTCCACACGTGAACTTCCACACATCAGGAAACACAATAATAAACAAATAAATATCATCCATATGTCATAGACACACAATCATAGTAAATAAATAAGAGTAATTTAAAAAGAGAATCCCACTGTTTCCTTTTGCATTCCTAACGGCTTCTGTTTCTGTAGGAGTTTTGTGTATCCTGGGCATGAGTTGGGATAGTCTGAAGGTTTGCACTGGAGGTCTAAGGCACTTGAATAAACACCTCCATTTTGAGGGTAGCACTGTTTTGTCGGTCTGTGGAAATCTAACTCTTCTTTCATTTGACTTCTATAATATGGTAATTTTCCCCCAGTTTGGTACAGAAAAGTGGTTTAAGGACAGTTCACAACTCTCCCCTGATAACTGTGTGTGATAAGCTAAGAAACTGATCACGTGCTTACTGGTGTGTCTATCTTGCTTGATCCCTTGGACTTCTTTCCTAGGAAAATCAGAAGGCTCATTGTTGTGGAGGCAGCTGTCATCTTTTCTTTTGCATGTAGGAATATGACCCTACTACTATCACATGTAGATAGATACAAACATTTGCTACAGGTTGAAAGACCTGAGATGGTCTCACGTGGCTTGTGAAATCAATAGAAAGGGTGCAAGACGGCATCCATCATGGCGAGCAGTAGAAGTTCTGTTTAGAGATCTGTATTGCAGCCTCCAAAGTAGCAGGCTAGAGACCGCACTGTGGCTAATGTAGAAATTCAGTTTATCATGATACATGTTTGAAATGGGAGTGAGTGCTTGTAGCTGCAGAAACCGTTCTCCACCCCAGGTCTTTATCACTGTAGTTTATTGGGGCTTTAAATCTGTTTCACAATTTAGTTACAGAACTTTGGCATGAGGGTGGAAGTTCTGCTCTTCCTTTAAATTCCTTGCGTCTATGCTGGACATGCAATTCAGCAATATCCAGTGTTTTGAACGTTAGCGCAGTTTGTGGATTCATCCCCAATCCCAGGGAAGCCTCAGATAGCAGCCTAATAGCTGTTAAATGAACTTGCTTTTTCTCCATTTATCTAGATATGAGGTGTTTGTCCAGATAAGCATATGTCTTCAGTTAACTGCAAAAATGTGTAAACATTGCAATGATTCTTTTGGTAAAACACTATATTGAGTTTATCTTTTATGTCAACAGTAAGTACTTAGGAATGATAGAAGAGAGATACTTAAAACTCAATCTACAAGGCCAAATACATTTTCTTATTCTGACTTTCGTGTAGATAGATACAAACATTTGCTTAGTGGCATAATGGTTATTTAAGGTCTCTTTTTATGTATTTAATATGTCATGACCAAGCCAGATACTGAGATAAAAGGTCAGTGGGCAGCTTATGTTAAGAAAATAATAAATAAGTAAATAAAAGTTGGGCACTTGATCCAGGCATAGGAATTGCTGAGATAAGATAGTAATCTGGTTAGTAATCACGTTGAAGTTGAACCTTCAGTAAAAGCTGGGATGGGACTCAAAGTAGGAGCTACAGTATTCTTTAAGTTTAGCTTAAAATATTGAAAACAGCCCCGAGTATGGTGTCAGAAACATTTTGTTGCTATCTGTGGCTCCTGCTGTAAATGTAGGTCAGTGAGAAAATGTAGTGGGTATCAATTCTATTGTGTGGGAAGTGGAGATGCTAATCCTTTCCCGGTCTCTTTCCACTCACTGCCTGGGTAGGTAGCCACTGTGTCAGGGGCTATGGAGTGGATGTTCCCAGTAGACCAGCATTCTCAGACTGTGGAGTGGATGCTCCCAGTAGACCAGCATTCTCAGGCTGTGGAGTGGATGTTCCCAGTAGACCAGCATTCTCAGGCTGTGGAGTGGATGCTCCCAGTAGACCAGCATTCTCAGACTGTGGAGTGGATGCTCCCAGTAGGCCAGCGTTCTCAGGCTGTGGAGTGGATGCTCCCAGTAGACCAGCGTTCTCAGGCTGTGGAGTGGATGCTCCCAGTAGGCCAGCGTTCTCAGACTGTGGAGTGGATGCTCCCAGTAGGCCAGCGTTCTCAGACTGTGGAGTGGATGCTCCCAGTAGACCAGCATTCTCAGGCTGTGGAGTGGATGCTCCCAGCACACCAGTGTTCTCAGGCTATGGAGTGGATGCTCCCAGCACACCAGCGTTCTCAAACAGAAGAAGACAAACAGCTTGAGCAGGGAGAGGAACCTGGAAAGGCCACGTGGGAGATGAGAAAGGACGTGCCAATGAGAGGCACGGTCTGAACTCTGAGAAGGAAATGAGAGCTGGCTGCACAGGGACTTCCTTCTGGGTGGAGGAGCAAGAACTTAGGCCCAGAGGCTGAGGAGGAGATCTGTGGGGCTGCAAGGGTAGAGAGGGAAAGTGAAGGCCTTAGGAGGTAATGATCTGAAGGCAAATGGGAGGGGATCTGATAGCCTCTCTTAAACCAAGTAAAAGCAAGTTTGGTCATTTCATAAAAGTAGAAAGTAAGCATGTTTTATAAAATGGTGTGATATTGTCTTTTAAGGTTCATTTTTTATTGTGTTGATTTAATTTTTTCAGTGTTGGGAATAGAATACAGGATCTTATACATAAGAGTACTCTAGTGCTGAGCAAAATCCCCAGCCATCTGAACATCATGTTATATAAACCAATGGAAGAGCCCTTCAAAGATGGGTAGTTTGTGTTGCTGTTAAATATGATAGGATAGTTAGAAAGAAGAACAAACACAGCCTGATGTGTTATTTGGCCTGATGATGGGATGGTAAATGATTTTACCTTCTTGAAACAGCATCTCACTATGTGTCTGTGGCTGGGCTTGAACTGACACCATTTGACTGACTTCCCAGTACTCAGGTCATAGGTCTTTGTATAGGCTTTTGCTACCATGCTTGGCTTAGTGGCAGGATTCCTAGAGTAACCAATTGTAGATGTGCTGAACAAATGACCCCAAACATTTGGCATTAGGAATTTGGAAGGGGATGTATGTATAGACATGAGGTGTCAAAAGATCTCTCTTGCTAATATTACACCTAAACGGATGTTCAAAAGCATTTTTAAAGCCTGTATCCCCTGAAGAATCATGGGAAATAGCATCAGATGGAATCTGGGTGGCCAATTACCAGAATAGATTGATTGTTCCCCTGTATAGAGCTATAGGAATTCATATTCCATGATACTGTGAATAGACAGTGGAACAGGGTTCCAAGGAAACAATGATACTTTAATGAACTTAAAGCCTTGGGCTTGATGAGCTCTTATTAGATCTGATGGAAAACATTTCTCTGCTAAAAGGTACCCCTGAAGAGATCAACACATTTTACTTGAAAGAGGAAGACAAGTATGTTCTGAATTGTATGGTTTGAGGTTGGAAAACTTAAAATTGAGAAGTAGAAGGTATAGTCCAGTTATTATGGAGGGTCCAGTGGCCCTGGGAAGGCAACTTCAGTCTTTCATACTCTTCGTGATGCCTGGTGCATCACCCACGGATTCCAGCTCCAACCTGTGCTGTTGTGTTGATCCAATGAATAAAATTTTTATCCAGATGCCTGTACTATTCTTTCTGGCACTATTTATTTGTTTGTTGGTTTGCTGGCTGGTTGGTTTTCAATACAGGGTTTTTCTGTGTAGTCCTGTCTGTCCTAGAACTCACTCTGTACACCAGGTAGTCCTTGAACTCAGGGATCCCCAGCCTCTGCCTCCTGAGTGCTGGGATTAAAGGCATGTACCACTGACTTTATGGTAGTGTTAACATTAGTAATGTTTTACTTATCTCCCAGAGTTGAACTTGGATAAAACTCATGCTGAAATCCAATTTTACTTTAAATGTAGATTGGGGTGAGTGGTAAAGTGGGTAAAGCCAGAGGGTAGTAAAGGCAAATAAAATGCTGGACAAGTGTGCAGGCCTGAAGGTGCCTCTCTAGAACTTACATAGAGCACCTGGACCCAAGTGAACCTACAGCCAGATGGGAAGGGGAGACAGCTCGGAAAGCTCACCAGCCTCACATAGGCAGTGGGGAACAAGAGGAGACAGCCTCAAACAAGGTGCAAAGGTAGGACCAACGTTAGGAATGTTCTCTTACAGCTATGCATGTGCACCCGCAGTCATACACAGAAACATATACAATCACATACATGTACATACTGTATATATATATATATATATATATATATATACACAATGCTTACATTTTTTAAAGGTAGAAATGGGCAAACATGGAGCACATTTATACATTGACTGACCAGGCCAGGATAGCCAGCACTGCTTGCCTTCTGTTATGAGTAGTGAACAGTCACTCGCTCATTGGTGCCACATCCTTGTCTCTTAACCTGAGTTGACTGAGCCCAGGGTGACTAGATTCTGGGGGGCTGTGCATGCCTTTCTGCCACCCCATGGGGATCAGTGTTGTTGTCATGGTGCCGTTGGTCCTGACTCTGTCCCAACGTACAGATTTTTCCTTGCTTTCAAGGCAGTTATGTTAGGTATATGGCCAGTCCTTCTTAGGAGCCTCCTCATCTTTTCTTTTCACTTCCAGAATTGCCAGCCGTTTCCTTTTTTTCAGTTCTCATCATGTTGCATAATCAGTCCCATTTTGCTGTGAGGAAAGCAGTATTTTACTGAGAGTTGTTGAGATATTCACTTCATTCCACAGAATGGGGTGGTTTACATGCCGTGCATGATTCTCAGGACTGTTTGAAGGGTGTGGATCTGGTGCTGAAGAGGCCGCCATGGCTGTAAGAAAGCTTTTCAACTGAATAAAGCTGATTTGATGATATCTGATATCTAAGCAAACAACTTCACTTTCTGCTTTTGCATCTGCCGCATGGTATCAACCAGCTCCCTCTGTAAGTGTGGCTTTACCCAATGGAGTTTCTGTGAAAATATCAAATTTACTGAAGGATCATTTGCATGGAGTATTATTGTATAATGTGATGGTTGTTGACAAGTGTGTATAGTGCTCTAACCACCTCCACCCTAAAGACAGAGAACGATAGCCTGGAAATTTTCCAAGTGCTGCCTTGCAGTCGGCCTCCTGTCCTGGGGGCATCTGTTAACCTGTTTTCTGGTCTGTTTTGCCTTTCAGAGGATACTCCTTTGGTCCCAGACACATCTTTGTTTTTACTCATATCCTTAGGGCTAGGAACTACCCCCCTGCAGTGTAGGCCATAGAAATTACAGTTTCTCTCCTCTACAGCAGACTACGATCAGCTCCAGACTCCTATCCTAGTGCTGCCTGCACAAGCTCCAGCCCAGCCCTATGGTAAGACTCCTGTTCAAAGTAGGTCTGTCCCATGCCTGGGGGAAATACATGTTGCAGAGAATCTACATAGAATCTGGACAGAAGACCTTCTAGGGTCCCCCCTTTGCCTGTCAACATTTCATCAAACCCATACACTTATAGCTACATAATATTGATACAAGACTTAAAAACATGCTCTGAAAAAACCCACCCAATTAAAAAAAAATGATGCCGTCAAAGCTGGATGTCCACCTGCAGAAGAAGGAAATTTGATCCACACCTCTTATTTGAACAAAAGCAATTCAAAATGGACCAGAGACTATACTTAAAATCTGATACTTGGAAATTAATAAAGGAAAACACAAGGCTTGTTTTTTTTTGTTTTTTGTTTTTGTTTTGTTTTGTTTTTTCAAGACAGGGTTTCTCTGTGGTTTTGGAGCCTGTCCTGGAACTAGCTCTTGTAGACCAGGCTGGTCTCGAACTCACAGAGATCCGCCTGCCTCTGCCTCTGCCTCCCAAGTGCTGGGATTAAAGGTGTGCGCCACCACCGCCCAGCCAGGCTTGTTTTTTTTTTTTTATTCAGTCATATCAGTGAAATAATACAGTATGCAGTCCTATGTGAGTTTGGCTTCTTTTGCATCTCAGATTCATTCCTGATGAGCCAGAGATCATGGATTCTCCTCACTGACTAGTACTGCCAATTTTTAAGGAGGTACCAATTTGCTTATTCACCAAGCTTGAAGGCATTGGGCTATTTAAAGATTTTGGTATTTATGGCTGAAAGTGTTATAACATTCATGTACAATGTTTTAAATGACTATGGGGTTTTTATTTATTTATTTTTCTGGGGCAATACTTAGAAGAAAGATTTTTAGGATTTACAAAGTAAGATGAAGATTTAGTTTCATAAAAGCTACCTTGAAGACACTTCCTGGTCTTCCTGCAGGGGCTATACTGCCCGATTCCTCCTCCCTCTTCCTATCCCACCCAGCTTGCATCCAGAACCCTCCCCCTTCTGCCTCCCTCCCCTCTTTGGCCACATAACATCTCCCAGCTCAGCCTGTTCGGGCGCTGGGACCGAATCTGAATCGGGAGGGCAACTGGGAGGGCGGTAGTTCCTTTGTCTCAATAGCCTGCCTGCAGCTACACAAGCAGCACGGAGATCCGATCCTATCTAGGCACCAGGAGAGCCATCACTGGGGAGTGACATGACTGGGAAGGTACATCAGTGGGCAAGGAGACCTGATCCTGTAAAAGAAGATCCATAGGGGACCATTCAGAGGAAGAGATGGGCAGGCGCCAATGCAAGAATTCACCCAACAATCTGAAAAACAACATGAAACCACCAGAACCCAGCGACCTTACATCAGGAGGACATGAACACCTTAATCAAGAAGAAGTAGAAAAAATTGACTTTATGAAAGTGATAGAGGCCCTTAAATAGCATGTAAAAAACACCCTTATAGAAATGGATGAGAAGTATAACAGAAAGTTTGAAGAACTGAGTAAATCAGTGAATGATACCCTAGGAAACTAAGGAAAAACAATCAAGCAGATAATGAAAACAGTTCAAAACTTGAAAACTGAAATGGAGGTAAGGAAGAAAACACAAACAGAGGGCCAGCTGGACATGGAAAATCTAGGTAAACGAATAGAGACTACAGAAACAAGCATAACCAACTGAATACAAGAGATAGAAGAGTCTCAGATTCTGAAGATACCATAGAGAAAATAAACGCACTGATCAAAGAAACAGCAAATCCAACAAACTCTCATCACAAAACATTCAGGAAATCTGGGACACAATAAAAAGACCAAACCTAAGAATAATTGGAGTAGAAGAAGGAGAAGAAGTGCTCAACGGTCCAGAAAATATATTTAATAGAATTATCGAAGAAAACTTTCCCAACCTAAAGAAAGATATACCTATGAAGATTCAAGAAACATACAGAACACCAAATAGACTGGATCAAAAAAAATCCCCTTGCCATATAATAATCAAAACACAAAGCATACAGAATAAAGAAAGAATATTAAGAGCTGCAAAGGAAAAAGACCAAGATACTTATAAAGGTAAACCTATCAGACTTATACCTGACTTCTCTATGGAAACCATGAAAGCCAGAAGGTCCTGGATAGAGGTTCTCCAGAAACTAAGAAACCATGGATGCAAGCCCAGACTACTATACCCAGCCAAGCTTTCGTTCACTATAAATGGAGAAAACAAAATTTTCCAGGATAAAAACAAATTTAAACAATACGCAGCCACAAATCCAGCCTTACAGAAAGTAATAGAAGGAAAATCACTAACCAAGGAGTCCAGCAATGACCACAATAACTCAGACATCTACAGACCCTTCATCAACACAACCCGAAGAAGGGAAACACACGAACTCTACTACCAAAAATGTGACCGGAGTTAACAACCACTGGTCATTAATATCACTTAATGTCAATGGATTCAACTCACCTATAAAAAGGCACAGGCTAAGAGATTGGATACGAAAACAGGATCCAACATTCTGCTGTTTCAAGAAACACACCTCAACCACAAAGACTGGCACCTACTCAGAGTAAAGGGCTGGGAAAAGGCTTATCAAGCAAATGGACCTAAGAAACAAGTAGGTGTGGCCATACTAATTTCTAACAATGTTGACTTCAAACTTAAATCAATCAGAAGAGATGGAGAGGGACATTTTATACTCATATCAGGAACAATTCATCAGGATGAAGTCTCAATCCTGAATAGCTATGCCCCTAATATAAAAGCACCCACTTACGTAAAAAAAACATTGCTAAAATTCAAGCCAGTCATCAAACCGCACACACTAATAGTAGGAGACTTCAACACTCCTCTCTCACCAATGAACAGGTCAATCAGACAGAAACCTAACAGAGAATTAATGGAGGTAATGAATCAAATGGACTTAACAGACATCTATAGAACATTCCACCCAAATAGGAAAGAATATACCTTCTTCTCTGCAGCTCATGGAACCTTCTCGAAAACTGACCACATACTCGGTAACAGAGCAAACTTCCACAGTTACAAAAAAATATTAGTAACCACCTGTGTCTTATCTGATCACCATGGATTAAAGTTAGAATTCAACAACAATGCTACCCCCAGAAAGCCTACAAACACGTGAAAACTGAACAGTCAACTGCTGAACCACACCTGAATCAAGGAAGAAATAAAGAAAGAAATTAAAGTCTTCCTTGAATTTAATGAAAATAAAGAAACAACATACTCAAACTTATGGGACACTATGAAAGCAGTCCTAAGAGGAAAGTTCATAGCACTAAGTGTCCACTTAAAGAAAACAGAGAATGCACACATTGGAGACTTAACAGCCCACCTGAAAGCTCTAGAAAAAAAAAAGAAGCAGACTCACCAAGGAGGAGTAGAAGACTGGAAATAATCAAACTGAGGGCTGAAATCAATAAAATAGAATCACAGAAAACAATCCAAAGAATCAATAAAACAAAAAGCTGGTTCCTGGAGAAAATAAACAAGATCGATAAACCCCTATCCAAACTAATCAAACGGCAGAGAGAGAATATGCAAATTAATAAGATCAGAAATGGAAAGGGGGACATAACCACAGACACAGAGGAAATTCAGAGAATCATTAGATCTTACTACAAAAGCCTGTATGCCACAAAACTGGAAAATGTAAAAGAAATGGACACTTTTTTAAAATAAATACCATATACCAAAGTTAAACCAGGAACAGGTGAACAATCTAAATAGACCTGTTAGTTGCGAAGAATTAGAAGCTGTTATCAAAAACCTCCCTATCAAAAAAAAGCCCAGGACCAGATGGTTTCAATGCAGAATTCTACCAGAACTTCCAAGAAGACATAATACCTATACTCCTTAATGTATTTCACAATATAGAAACAGAAGAGTCATTGCCAAATTCCTTTTATGAAGCTACAGTTACTCTGATACCAAAACCACACAAAGACTCAACCAAGAAAGAGAATTACAGGCCAGTCTCACTCATGAACATCAACGCAAAAGTCCTCAATAAAATACTGACAAACCGAATTCAAGAACACATTAGAAAAATTATCCATTTTGATCAAGTAGGCTTCATCCCAGAGATGCAGGGCTGGTTCAACATATGAAAATCTATCAATGTAATCCATCATATAATTAAGCTGAAAGAAAAAACCATATGATCATTTCATTAGATGCTGAAAAAGCATTTGACAAAATTCAACATCCCTTTATGATAAAAGTCTTGGAGAGATTAGGGATACAAGGAACATACGTAAATATAATAAAAGCTATTTACAGCAAGCCGACAGCTAACATCAAATTAAATGGAGTGAAACTCAAAGCCATCCCACTAAAATCAGGAACACGATAAGGCTGTCCACTCTCTCCATACCTCTTCAATATAGTACTTGAAGTTCTAGCAATAGCAATAAGACAACATAAGGGGATCAAGGGGATTCGAATTGGAAAGGAAGAAGTTAAACTTTCTTTATTTGCAGATGATATGATAGCTTACATAAGCAACCCCAAAAACTCCACCAAAGAACTCTTACAGCTGATAAACACCTCTAGTAATGTGGCAGGATACAAAATCAACTCCAAAAAATCAGTTGCCCTCCTATACACAAAGGATATGGAAGCAGAAAGGGAAATCAGAGAAGCATCACCTTTCACGATAGCCACAAACAGCATAAAATATCTTGGGGTAACTCTAACCAAGGAAGTGAAAGATCTATTTGACAAGAACTTTAAGTCTTTGAAGAAAGAAACTGAAGAGGATACCAGAAAATGGAAGGATCTCTCTTGCTCTTGAATTGGGAGGATCAACATAGTAAAAATGGCAATTCTGCCAAAGGCAATTTATAGATTCAATGCAATCCCCATCAAAATCCCATCAAAATTCTTCACAGATCTTGAGAGGATACTAATCAACTTTCAATGGAAAAACAAAAAACCCAGGATAGCCAAAACAATCCTATACAATAAAGGAACTTCTGGAGGCATTAACATCTCTGACTTCAAACTCTATTACAGAGCTACAGTAATGAAAACAGCTTGGTATTGGCATAATAACAGAGAAGTCGACCAATGGAATAGAATAGAAGACCCTGACATTAACCCACAAACTTATGAACACCTTAGGGTTCTCTCCTAATAGGTTTTTAAAACTCGAGGCGACAAGTGTGGCAAGGCCATCAACTGCCCTGCCTAGCCTCATGTTTCAGTCTGTCGTATTTTACATTCTCACAGCTCTTACACAGCCAGTCTTCCCCTTTATGGAGAAAATGCTTTATTTAAAGTGTTGTAGTCAGCCAGTAAGAAAGCCCAGTTGGCAAAGGCATTTGCTGTGCAAGCCTGCTAACCTCAGTTCCAGTCCCCAAACTTACATAAAGCTTGTGAGCGTGTTTTCTCTCCTTCCACCATGTGGGTCCTGAGGGTTGAATTCATGTTATTAGTATTGTCAGACTTAACTGCAAGTGCAGTTACCTGCGGAGCCATCTCACTGTCCCAGTAGAAGGCAGCTATCTATGTATCTATCTATGTATCTATGTATCTATCTATGTATCTATGTATCTATCTATCTATCTATCTATCTATCTATCTATGTATCTATCTATCTATCTATCTATCTACCATCTATCTATCATCTATCTATCTATCTATCTATCTATCTATCTGCAAGAAATTTGTTCTTAATTCAGATTGTTCAAGTCTAGAGACTTGGCATTTAGTGATCTTTGTTGTTATTTTGTTTTGTTTCTATGTCCGCCTACGGTACTAATGGATGGCCAGAGTTTAGTCCTAGTTTTAAAGGCAGACAAACTGTTCCAGAGATTAGCTCTAGCAATATTTCCTTCTGTTAAACTATGTGCTTTTTCTGTTTGTTTCCATGTGCATGCTTTTCCAATTTCTACAGTGATCACTAATGACACCAGTAATAGACAGTGTGCTGATCTCTCGTGGCCTCTCTCCGTCTTGAGCCAGTCTCAGTAAGAGTTTCTCCTTCCCACCCCAACCCCACATGTGTGTGTGTGTATAAATCTGATTGGATGCACCTTGGAAGAGGGTGTCCAATCCCCTGGAGGTGGAGTTACAGGTGGTTGTGAGTCACCTTAGTGTGGGTGCAGGAACCAGACTCAGGTCATCTGTAAGAACAGTAAGCTTCCTTAAGCACCAACCATCTCCAGTCTAAAAACAGACTTAAATTAAAAAAAAAAAAAGGACAAGTATAGTATTATTAAATGTCCTTTTTGGAAGAATGTAGCTTGAAGATTATTTTATATTAAGACCACAATTATTCATTTTAGAGAAATCGTTGCAGAAAATGAATGAGAGGCTATTTCCAGGTCATTCCTAAATAACTGTTACAAACATGTTGGGAGTTGAATCTTAAACTCATTCCTCTTCAGTGCACAAGTATGAAAATTTATTTGAGCTGTCTTGGGTGAAATATTCCGATTTGGTAGTGCAGACATAAATTTCAGACTTGGAGCTGACAGCACTTGGGTTGATGGAAGCCCGTCAAAGTTCTCTCCACACTGGCAGGGCTTTGCATGGTTCCCTCGTCTGTGGTGTCTTGGGATCTGTGCTTGGCATGTAGTAACACTCAATAAATAAATGACTGTCTAGACAGGCTATAATTGTGTGGCGTATAGAAAATGAAACAGCATTCCAAACAAATGCAAATTTCTACCCTTTACTTCTAGGAAATTAAAATGTAGAATTGTGAAGAACCACATTTAAAAGCATTTATGTGGACTGTCCTGTACGCTCTGCTAAAAATATTCACTTTTAAACCATTTTGCCAGAAATATCAGCCGAGGGAGGTTATGGTGTCATTGACTCCATCCTGGCTGCACAGTGCTGGAGTTGACATGTGTTATGTTCTTGGCTCCAAGCTTTCTGCAGAGACATCCCAGATGTTGGCTTTTCTGGGAGAAGCAACCTGCAATGGCTTGTTACCCAAGGCCAAACGGAGAAACGTGGATGTTCAGCTGGGAACAGGAAAGGTCCAGTGAACTATGCTTACTATCTGCCTGAAAAGAGAGTGCTCTCTGGTTCTTGACACAGGCTTAAGCAAGTGGATTTATAGTGGTTACTGGGAATAACTTTCTAGTAGTTATACTGTCCCAGAAAATACAGTACTTTGTAGGTTATGAAGAGTATCCTCTTGTGTATAGGATAAAAAAAAATCAGACCAGACATCTGCTGTTAATTCTGATCAATTTGACACAAGCTAGAGTCATCTGGGAAGAAGAAACCTCAACTGGAGAATTGCTCTGTAAGTTGGCCTATGGGCATGTCTGTAGAGCATCTTCTTGATTAATGGTTGATGTCAGAGGGCCTAGCCCACTATGGATGGTGCCATGTCTGGGCAAGTGGTCCTGGATTGTATAGAAGGTAGCTGAATGAGCTATAGCATGCAAGCCAGTAAGCAATGCTCCTCCATGCTCTCTGCTTTAATTTCATGACTCCAGGTTCCTTGAGTTCCTGCCTTGACTTCCCTCAGTGATGGAGTGTGACCTGGAGTTGTAAGATGAAATAAACCCTTTCCTTCCTAAGCTGGTTTTGGTCATGGTGTTTATCACAGCAATAGAAAGCAAACTGGGCCACTGAGGGCTTTCCTAGCTCCAAGATTCTGTGCTTTGGGGAAATAAAGCACATCATTTGTATGTGCTAGAACAAACTGTAGATTGCTCCCTTGAACTTGGAAAAACTGCTGCTTCTAATTGTCTTGGTTTCCTTGGTGAGAATTGTTATGTGTTTCTTGTGTGTACAGGCTTGATGTTTATATTTGTTAGCCTGCTTTCACGATGGATTATGAGGGCTTAGGTTCTTCCTACGGGCAGCTTGGGGACAAAGTCATGAAACCTCCTTCTGGCTAGTGAGGGTAAAAGGAGCTGGGATGGGATGAGCATGTCTGCGGAGATGGGTGCAGCTTCCCAAAACCCCGCGAATAACTGTCAGCTACAATCAGAGTGCTAGGACTTGGCATGTGGCTCAGTAGAGTGTTTGCCTAGCATGCATGACGTTCTGGGTTTGATCTCCAGCACCTCATAAACTGGGTGTGGTAGTGCTCACTGTAACCCCAGTTCTTGAGAGGAGGAGGCAAGAAATTCAAGGTCATCCTTTGGGTATGAAGGGAGTTTGTGGTCACCCTGGGTCAAAAATCAAAGTGCTCTGATTAGGAAATATTAGATTTTAAAGTCGGATTGACCTGGCATTCACAGCCTTGCATAGATACTTCGTCCTTTGGCCATGTTACTTAATCTCTCCTTGACTTAAGCTCAATTTCATTGTCTACAACGTTAGAACAGTTCTTATCCTTTTCTGGGCTCTGGAGCCGGAGAAAGTAGATGCAGTGCAGGGAATCCTTCAGTAAGTACCAGCTGTCCTAATGTCTTTGTTGTGTGATGGTTTTGCATCATTCATAGGAGCTGGATTGTAGGGCATTTGGTAGAGTACTTACCTCCTATACAGGAAGCCTTGGACTTAATCCCCAGCACTGCATAAACTGGGTTCAGAATCCCAGCAGGCAGGAAGATCAGAAGTTCAGGGTCATCCTCAAGCTACAGAGAGAGTTTGAGGCCCCCCTGAACTAGGGAAAAACGAAAAGCCATTTCTAGTCCGTTACTCCAGGAAAGGTACCTACTTTGAGATTCTGCTTATTTGGAGATGAAACAAGATGATGCTAAAGCCCAGGACAAAACACCTGGCCGTGATTAAGCTCATAACTGTATTGCCACAGCTACTTGGAAACTGATAACCAAATACCCAGGGAGTCCTGAAAGCTACGAAGAACAAAAAAGATCACATCTGCTTGGGCTCCTTTGCTGTCTATGGGCATCGAAGGGGCTCTGCTTCAACTTTACATCTGCCGTCTGTTATTGCAGTAACAAATTGCCACAAGGTAGTGGGTTTGAGTGATGCAATGTTATTACCATCTTTCCAGACAGAAGTTCTAACTGCAAGCAGGTGTCAGGGGACATGTGTTCCTTTCAGAGGTTTCACATGAGACTCCCCTTCCATGCCTTTCTAGCTTCTGAGGGTCCCTTCGTCTCCTGTCTTGAGGCCCCTTCTACCATCCACGAAGTTCAAATTCTCAAACTTCTTGTTCTGTAAGCATTATCTTTTTCTCCCTGACTTTATTTTATATTTTTATCACATTTCTTCCCTTACTACTTTGCTGACCTCTCCCGGCCACCCAGAACTGAAATAACCACACAGAAATTGTATTAATTAAATCACTGCTTGGCCCATTAGCTCTAACTTCTTATTGGCTAACTCTTACATCTTAATTTAACCCATTTCTATTCATCTGTGTATCACCATCTGGGCTACGAGCAAAGTTTCAGCTTGTCTATCTCTGGCTGTGGATCCATGGCATCTTTCTGACTCCGCCTTTCTTCTCCCAGCATTCAGTTCAGTTTTCCCTGCCTACCTAAGTTCTGCCTTATCAACAGGCCAAGGAAGTTTCTTTATTCATTAACCAATAAAAGCTACACATAGATAGAAGGACCTCCCACACCGCTGCTCATACCTCTCCTTGTGTTCTTTTGAGACAGGATCTCACAATACGTCAAACTATCATCAGATTTGTGTAGCTCAAGATGGCTTTTCACCTCTGGATCTCCTGCCTCCACCTCTCAATTGCTGGGATTACAGACATGGCCTGGCTCCTTTTCCTTTATAAGGATTCTTGTGATAGTGGTAAGCTACCAGAAAGTCCATAAAAAAAAAAAACCTTCCCATCTCAAGATCAAGATTTATAGCATATATATATATATATATATATATATATAGTTTTCTTAGCCTATTAGCATCTTTCCCCAGGTTCCAAGGATTAAGACACAGATGTTTTGAACACCTGTTATTTAGCCTGCTATATACGTGCTTATCTTAGAGAGAGAGATTACATATCTAAAATCATTGGGAGTGCACATCTTCCCTTGAGCATCCCGAGGTTTTTTTTTTTTTTTTTAAATACTGTAATGGTGTAGGTCTGAATTTATTTTTCGCTCCAGTGTCCTTCTCTGAAGGAGCTCAAATGCTCAGCTTCAACCTGAAGGAACTGAGAGAGAAATCACAAGAAATTTGAACAGTGGACATGAAATAAAGGTCAGAGAAAGATATTTGTGTGCTGTTGCGCAGCATACTAGCATCTGTGAACTGGGTTTCAGACACTAATATAAGCTTCCTGGGACAGCAGTAGAAATGGGCATGTGCTGGCAATCTTCCCCCATGTGCTACCAGAAATTCTCCCAGGGTCTAGGAACCACTTGGCAACACTGCTCTTTGTTTTTTTTTAAAGATACAGTCTCACTGTGTAATTCTGGTTATCCTGGAATTCATTGTGTAGAGCAGGCTGGCCTCAAACTCAGAGAGACCTGCCTGTTTCTGCCTCCCAAGTGCTGGATTAAAAACATGCACCCCTGTGCCTGGTTTCTATGTAACTCTTAGGTTTCTTTATCAGTTACTTTGCTCATTGCTGTAACCAGATTCCTCACTGGAAGTACACTAAAGAGGCCGGGCTTTATTTAGGCTCACGGGTTAGGAGATTTCAGTTTGTTACAGCACTGAAGGCCTGCTGCCTGGCCTTGGTTGTTTTGGAGGCAGTGGTAACACTGCAGGGCATTCTCCTAGTGCATCATCGAACATTATTCTGCTGGAAGTGGGGCTAGAGTATATCCTTTGAAATCTGCTCACATTACTCTCTTTTACCTGTGGTAATTTTCTCAAAGCTGTGCTACATGGTAAAGACCAGATGTCTGAGCATCTGAGCCTTTGGAGGACATTACACGTGCACTCATCATAATGATGGCAAGTTTGGTTCATCTGCAAAAAATGTTATTGCCCACATCTTTTTGAGTAGTTAAGGGAGTACATTTGGAAGTAGGTTGTTCGGGCCCAGGCTCTTGACTGCTTGGCTCTAGTCACGCTCCTAATCTGGAGGACTGATAACTACTGCTGTGTTCTGTTGCAATGCTAGGACTCACTGGATCTCGGTGTGTCCCTGCATGCTGACCCAGTACTTTCAGCTACTTTAGCAGCTTTGCTGGCAGTATTATTTGGCTTAGTGACATACAGAAGTCACTAACTGAGGGGGTAAGTAAACAGTTAAGCAATATCAAGGCAGACTTTGGTGATTACAGGGATGTTAGTGGTAAAGTGATCATGTCAGATGTTTGCACATGATATTGCATTATGAAAATTGTCAATACAGGGGTAACCTTTCCTACAGTAGAGATGTGACCGCTGTTACTAGGTTTTTGTTTTCTTTTTTTATTATTGTTTTTATTGAGCTATACATTTTACTCTGCTTCCCTCCTTTCCTCCCCCTCCCCTTTTACTCTCTCCTATGACCCCCATACTCCAAACTTACTCAAGAGATCTTGTCTTTTTCTCCTTACTATGTAGATCCATGTATATCTCTCTTAGGGTCCTCTTTGTTGTCTCTTAGGTTCTCTGGGGTTGTGGACTGTTGATTGTCTTTTTTTTTTCTTTGCTTTATGTCTAGAAGCCACTTATGAGTGAGTACATATTATATTTGTCTTTCTAGTTCTGGGTTACCTTACTAAATATGTTTTTTCTAGATACACTCATTTGTATGCAAATTTCAAGATATCTTTATTTTTACTACTATGTAGTACTTCATTGTGTAAATATACCACTTTTTTAAATCCATTCTTTGGTTGAGGTGCATCTAGCTTGTTTCCAGGTTCTGGCTATGACAAACAATGCTGCTATGAACATAGTTGAGCACATTACTTATGGTATGATTGAGCATCCTTTGGGTATATATCCAACAGTGGTACTGCTGGGTCTTGAGGTAGGTTGTTTTCTAATTTTCTGAGAAATCACTACACTGATTTCCAAAGTGGGTGTACAAGTTTGCACTCCCATCAGCAATGGAGGAGCATTCCCCTTATCCCACATCCTCTCCAGTATAATCTGTCATCAGTGTTTTTGATCTTGGCCATTCTTACAGGTGTAAGATGGAATCTCAGAGTTGTTTTGTTTTGCATTTCTCTGATAACTAAGGATGTTGAGCATTTCCTTAAGTGTCTTCCTGCCATTTTAGATTCATCTGTTGAGAGTTCCCTGTTTAGGTCTATACCCCATTTTTTATTGGCTTATTTATCCTTTTGATGTCAAGTTTCTTGAATATTTTGTATATTTTGTAGATTAGCCCTCTGTCTCATGTAGGGTTAGTGAAGATCTTTTCCCATTCTATAGGTTGCTGTTTGTCTTATTGACCATATCCTTTGCTTTATAGAAGCTTCTCAGTTTCAGGAGGTCCCATTTATTAATTGTTGCTCTCAGTGTCTTTGCTGCTGGGGTTATATTTGGAAAGTGGTCTTCTGTGCCCATGCATTCAGGTGTACTTCCCACTTTCTCTTCTATAAGGTTCAGTGTGTTTGGCTTTATGTTGAGGTCTTTGATCCATTTGAACTTGAGTATTGTGCATGGTGATAGATATGGATCTATTTTCATTCTTCAACATGTTGATATTTAGTTATGCCAGCACCATTTGTTGAATATGGTTTCTTTTTTCCATTTTATATTTTTTTGCTTATTTGTCAAAAATCAGATGTTTGTAGGTATCTGGGTTGATATCCAGGTCTTTGATTAGATTCCATTGGTCCTCCTGTCTGTTTTTATGCCAATACCAGGCTGTTTTCAGTACTGTAGCTCTGTAGTAGAGTTTGAAGTCAGGGATTGTGATGCCTCCAGAAGTTCCTTTGTTGTACAGGATTGTTATGGCTATCTTGTGTTTTTGTATTTTCATATGAAGTTGAGCATTGTTCTTTCGAGGTCTGTGAAGAATTTTTTGGGGGGATTTTGATGGGCATTGCATTGAATCTGTAGGTTGCTTTTGGTAAAATTGCCATTTTTACTATGTTAATTCTACCTACCCAAGAGCATGGGAGATCTTTCCATTTTCTGATGTCTTCTTCAATTTCTTTCTTCACGGTTTTAAAGTTTTTGTCATACAAGTCTTCCACTTGTTTGGTTAGAGTTACTTGTGGGTATTGTGAAGGGTGATGTTTCTCTGATTTTTTTTCAGCCCATTTATAAAGGAGGGCTACTAATTTTTTTTTAGTTAATCTTGTATCCTGTTTACTGCAAGTGTTTATCAGCTGTAGGAGTTCCTTGGTAGAATTTTTGGGATCACTTATGTATACGATCATATCATCAGCAAATAGTGAGAGTTTGACTTCTTTCCGATTTGTATTCCCTTGATCTCCTTTTATTGTCTTATTGCTCTAGCTAGAACCTCAAGAACTATATTGAATAGATACGGAGAGAGTGGACAACTTTGTCTTGTTCCTGAATTCAGTGGGATCACTTTGAGTTTCTCTCTATTTAGCTTGATGATGGCTTTTTGTTTGCTGTATATTGCCTTTATTATTCTTAGGTATGTTCCTTGTATCCCTGTTCTCTTCAAGACTCTTATCATAAAGGAGTGTTGAATTTTTCAAAGGTGTTTTCAGCATCTAATGAGATGAACATGTCTTGTTTTTTTTTCTTTCAGTTTGTTTATATAGTGGATTACATTAATAGATTTTATATGTTTGCCCATTTTAGGAGTTTAATTTGTGGGACAGAGGTATAATAAATTACTTTTCAAAAAGGAAATGGAGAATTTGGAGAAGTCTATTAACTGAAGAGATAAGAACAAAAACCAGGCAGACAGGTAGCCCAGGAGAAATGATAGGTTTATCAAGTTGCTTCTAACTGGGTGACTGCCTGCCCTGGTTTGCCTGGCACTGTCCAGTTTGTCACATGTAAAGCATGTATTAGGCCTGGGCAGGCTTCTGCAAGGTGAGGGCTTCTTCTGCAGAAATAAAAACCATCCGTAGGGAGATGCTGTGCCGATAGGTTTTCACAGTGAGTATGGATGGGTGTATTGGTGGCTGGTGATCTGTGGAAGAGCACACAGCTCTTTGCCAGGAGCCAAGCCACCATGTAAGTAGGGCCCAACACTGCCCATTCGCCGTATCTTCCCCACGTCAGGGACATGGGGAAGCTGTCAGGAAAAGCTTAGACAATTATAAATAAATGGACTCATTTATTTTGCTTCATTTATACTTCCATTCATACATTCAGATGTGCCTGGAGAAACCAAGACACTGAGTTCTATAGTCAGTCATTCACACCTTATTTTTAAATAGTTTGGAAAACCTTTCCCCAGAATATGCTTTGTTATAGATAGTATAGTTATAAGAAAATTCTGAGAGGCTGTGACTAAAGGCAACACTTTCAAAGGCTTGAGAGAGTTAGGAACAAAGGATGAAATTCATCTTAGCAGAGTTGGTTGCTAGGCAGAAAACAATGTGGACAGCTGTGCAGAACATGAGCGTCCAGGGCCAAGGCCATTCCTCTTTCTCCTTTACACAGTGGTGTGCGTGGTTGGGCCCTGATGTATCTCATTTGTTCCTGATAAATTTATAGTGTCCCTGCATCAATTATATAATGTCCCCTGTTTTGGTCCCTGTTACTCTTACGTGACATAAACAGAGTCATCTTTTGTTTTACATTGCCCCGAAGGACCTAGATGGAAACTTGTTTATAGATGTTACTGTTTTTGCTTTCATGTTTTTTTTTTAAAAAAACTCTCAACGTGTTACAACATTTTTCTTCTTAATGTTTATTAAATGCCCTCAGCAGGCTCAGTCCTATTGAAAGAATATAAAAGACACAATTCATGCCAATAAGGGACATCCATATTAATAAATGAGAAATAAATATGCTTATATATGTAGGCATTTTTTCTTGGAAAGCGATGGATTGCTTTATTTAGATGAGACAAAGTAGTTGGATCAATGCACTCAGTTCCCTCTGCTGCGGGTTTGCAAACAACAGCATTTCAACCCACAGTTGTCGCAATCACATGACCTTGGCAGAACTGGTACTCCAGTTATGGCCAAATGAAACCATTTTTGTTGAAATCAGCCTCAGTCGGCTAAGACCTACTAGAGATTAAACCATATGGCGCTCTATTGGATGTGATTTTCGCAATTCAATGACTGTGGTGTTAGATCCTTCCGCAAGTTCTTCTGTGATCCTCTTTGTGTTGAGCTGCAAACAGACACGTTGCAACCTCCGTGGAGCATGCAGGCAGATGGGGTGCCGGTTCTAGACTGATACTTGTGCCAATCAGGGTTAAACTCCAGGTAGGATTCCCTGATGATACAATGGAGCTGTGACCTCATTTGAGGCGTGGGATAAAGGATGAGAAATAGGGTTTGAGTGTGAGAAAATGGAGGTAGTGAGGGTGCTGTTGGTAGAGGTGTCAGCACCCATGGCTTAGTCATGGAACTGAAGGTTGGTGGCCAGCATGGCTGGAATCCAGGAAATGGGGAGAAGGTGAGCCTGCAGAGGGGAGCCAGGCCAGATCCTGCAGCCCTGAGTATATTCATTCAGTGAGTTAGCCAAAGTGTAACCAACCATTCCTGTGTAAGTGTGCTTACTGTGAGCCTCCTATTCTGATTGGCTTTTAGAAACAAATTCATAAAAGAGTATTATGTATAGCTATTATTATTTAAGGACCAAAAAAGCCATGAAAGGACTTTAGGCAGGGGTATGATGAAGCCTAGCATCCAGGTTGCATTTGTAAGGATCATTCTAGTATCATCTGATATAAAAAGTATTGGAGGCGTACAAGTGGTACCGTTGCATGAGAAGATCGGAAGCACCCATTCATCTGCACGATGGCAAGGTGGACATGGCGGGTCATCCAGGAGCTCGTGGCTCATTTTTGTCAATAGCCCGTGGCTCTGGAGCTATGCAGTAGAGCATCTCTGAACTGACTGTGTAAATGCATAGCTAGTTTTAAAGAAGTTCCTGTCTGTCCAGTTCAGAGTTGTCAGAGGCACCTACTACAAAGAATAGATTCTATGGTTCACTAATTTGGAAGATGTTTATGTTAATAAATAGAGTGGAAACAAGCCTGGCGGTGGTGGTCCACGCCTTTAATCCCAGCTCCTAGGAGACACGGGAAGGCAGATCTCGGTGAATTAAAGAACAGCCTGGTCTACAAAGTGAGTTCCAGGATTGCCAGGACTGTTACAAAGAGAAACCCTATCTTGGAAAAAAACAAAAATAAAAACAAAAACAAGACAAAACAAGAGAGTAGAAACAAGAGTCAAGCTTTCAGTATTGCCTTGGATTTTCAAAGTCATACCCTGGTCCGCCATCAGAAAGGGAAGGGATTAGGAAGCTATTCTGTATTGTCACCACAGGTACAACTCTTAGACGCTCTGCAGTTTCTTGCCGGCTTACCAAAACAAGTATGGCAAAACAAACATGCAGAATAAAACAAACTGCTATTACCCATAATATTCCAGAAAATGCTCGGGCAATTAGGAAGCAGATGCTAAGACCTCCACCACAGTGAGCAGGTCCTTCAAGAACAGCCCTGGTAATGCTTGATTTTATTTCATGTCTGGCCGGTACAATCTGTACCAGGTCTGGTGACTTGCTGCATAAGGAGTGCTTAGCATCTTAGCTGTGCACTTAGGAAGGCCATTCACAGAGTCCATGACAGAACCAAACGAAGCTCACCCTGATGTTAGTGGATCTTTCCCAAGCTCATCACACTTAATCCCAGCAGTATGTGTTTGGGTATTCTTGAACCCTGGGGTCTTCCATTGGTCAATTAGGACTAATGATATTTAGCTTCCAGACTCTTGGGAATTAAGCTAAATATGATAATATGTAGGAGAGGAACAAGATGCGTGACAAAACTTCAGCTTTTAGTAAATGAGGCGTGAACCAAAAAAGTTACAGTGCACCACTGCCCAGCTTTGTAGACTCAGAATCCCCCAAGAGGAACAATATTGCTTATGGCTGCATGGTTTGGTGGCCTGGGTAGAAGTAGCCTTTGTACTGTCTACATGGAACTTAAAGAGTGTATATGCTCTGGAAAAATGACTGGAATATATGTGTATGTTATTTCAGTTTTTTAATTAAAATGCATATATTTTTATTCTCTGAGAATTTCATACATATATACAATGTATTTTGAATGTATTTTGATCATATTCACCTGGACTCCCTCTTCCCACCTCTTCCTAGATCCAACCCTACTCCCCTTACTCCTCCCAGTTTTGTGACCTCTTTTTTTGTTGTTGTTTTTTAAAATAACCAACCAATAATCAAATTTATGCTGCTCGTATTTTCACATACATGGGGCCATCCAGCGGATGACCAGACTCTTAGAGAAACTGACTTCCTAATAACTCCCCACTAAGAGGCGGAGCTTGGGCATGTCTTTCCCTTTCATGCTGGAATGTGGCCTGGCTTAATCTTGGGCAACGGCTCCTGTGAGTTTACTAGGAAAGCTTTTTTTTCCCTGGAAGACAGTGATTTGTTCTGGTCTTTCCTGACCTCTGGCTCTTGGAATTTTCTATCTCCTCTTCTGCGATGGTGCCTGAGCTTTGAGAGAATTGGAGATGATAAAGACTGCCCATCTGTAGCTGTGCACTCCACAGATCCTTCCTCTCTGGACTTGTACCATTATGAGTTTCTTCATCAACCCTTGTCCACCTCTCAAAGAAGCTTCTCTACTTCTTTTTTATTTTTAATGAGTTTTAAAAATCGTAATAAAAACCTACATGCATAAACAATGAAAGGAAGGTTCCTCTTGTTTTTTTTAATTTTATCTTAAAATACTCCTACAACTATATACAACTATAAATCCTTCCTTTTTCCTCTTTGCAATAATTGGGCCACATAATAGTTACCTAGGGTGTGTACCTTTCTTAATTCTTAACTCACTGTATCTGGAGTTGGAATTATTTTTATGTGTATAGAATTAATGACCTCTTGTTGACAGCTGGGTGTTTTGAACGTTTGCAGAGTTTACTCTGACAGCTGTCTATAGGTGACTATCTGCAGAAAAGACCCGTAGACATAGGTGGGGTCCACGGTTAGATGCATCCTCAAATGGCATCTCATCTTATACTTTTGACCAATCTGGTAGAACCACCCTTGCTGCCGACATGCCTACAGCACTGTGCCATCATCTCTTAGTTTTTGCCAATGAGGGCTGGGAAGTGAAGAGCTAATAACAGTGTGGGCCAGAAGTAATCCTGACAAGGAACGAGGGATGAAAGATGAACTAGAAACACTGAGAGAGGGGAAGCTAGTAGGTTTCCAACAGTGATGGCGTGCCAAGCAGTGACTGGACTAGACACCTCATGTTCTAACACTTATTCCACACCAAGCCGTAAATAGTCTCTTTAAAACCGCATGCATGTGTGCACACGTGTGTGCCTCAGTACATGTGGGACCTCAGCGGACAACCCTGGCTTGAGGCAGGTTCTCTTGTGCACTGCTGTGTATGCTATTCTATCTGACCCAGGAGCTTCTGGGGGTTCTCTTGTCTCTGCAGTTCTTCTCACTGTGGAGGTGCTAGAATTACAGATATGTACTACAGCGGCTGCCTTTGTGGGATTTGAACTCAGGTTCTTATGCTTTCCTGAGAAGTTCTTTCCGCACTGAACCCATCTCCTTAGCTCCCCCTAAGCCTGTTTACTTTGATGACCAGTGTCTGCCTCCAGTGCCTCCTGTGAACTTCTCAGTTTTCTACTGAGCAAACTAACACTCAAAGAGGCTGAGTGATTCATCCAAGGTCCAAAATCAACTGAAGTTGAGACAGGGGATCCAGTTGACAACTTCTCATCTGTTGGTTTAGCCTGGGATTTCGGTCTACACTGGAAAGGTCTCGGTAGGTTTGAATGCGTCCTCAGGATGAATTCCACCCCCAGTTGGCGCTTAATGATTTGGTTGAATCCAGCCATTTCCTGTACCACAGAGTTTCTTTGTATGGGAGTGGTTTTGTGATCGGGTCTCATGTAGCCCAGGCTCTCCTTGAATTCACCATGTGCCCAAGGCTGACTTGAACTCCTGATCTTCGCGTCTGCACTATGCCTGCTTATGGTCAGTTCTTCAGGGTTCTTCCCGAGGAAATATGTGTTCTTTCCACCAAACTACTATATTTACTTAAGGAGAACTTCATAAGCTATGTGTAATAAAGAGCTTAAGACTTTTGTTTAGAAAATTATGTAGTCACTCTTGAATTTGAACCTTAAAACTTCAACATTTCCCGGGTAGGCCCGGAAGTGGGGCTTTGACCCGTGACCTCTTCCTGCTCCTCTTGCTCAGGACCGCTGAGATGGAGGACTCCCTGGGATGTCCTTGGCAGTATATTTCACTTAGCTTTGAGTCATCTGCATCGGTCAGGGCCTTTTCCACTTGAATCAAAATTGTGAGGGTTTGGACTTTCTCTTGAGTTTTAATGATAGCACGATGTCCCAAGTTCCAAAAGGAGACAATGTCAAAGTGACACCGAACATGTGGTAGGGACATGACAAGGACACCAACCTTAGAACCACAGTTTATAATGAAAAAAAAAATAACCTGGGCCAATGACGTTTTAATTAAGAAAGCCCAAGGTCTACATTGTACCAGCTGGACAACATCCTCACAGTGGTCATTCCTCCAGTGCAGAGCCACGAGTGTCTAGAGAATTAGACATTTATTGTATTTGCCTGAAGCAAGGAAAGTGTCACTGTTAAAGAATGGAATATGAGCGCTGCAGTGGTCTTAGAAATTAACTAGCCCAAAATCCAATTTTCCAGAAAAGAAAACACAGGCTCAAGAGTACATGCTGTTCAGCTGGGGTGTCAGCTGAAATGAGGCATGAGGCACGAGCTTTGCCTGTGTGGCTGGGTGATCCACAGCATGTATGCATATGTGGGTGCGGGTGCGTTTGCACACATGCATATAGGTATGCAAAGATGTCAGAATCGACCTTCCTCGATTGTTCTGTACTTCAAATTTATTCATGTGTGATTGTATGTAGGGGGTGAGGAATCCTTGTGTGTCACAGTGTGTGTAGGGATACCAGAGGACAAATTTGCAGACTTATTTCTTTTCTTTCACCATTATGTGGGTTCTAGGTATCAAATTCCAGTAGCTGAGCTTGCAAGCCAAGTGTCTTCAGTGAGTCTTCTGTGTCCATCTCCACTTTATTTGAGACAGGGTCTCTTAGGGAACCTGGAGTTCGCTGATCAGCTAGATTAGCTGCCTAGTTGGCCAGCAGGTCTCAGGGATCCTCCTGTCTCTGCATTCCTTTCCTGAGCAGCTGGGTTATACATACATACACACACACACACACACACACACACACACACACACATATATACATATATATACATATATATGTATGTGTATATATATATACACATACATATATATGTATATGCCACCTCGCTTGTACTTTGGTGCTGGGACTCCAGATACATGTCCTCATGTTATGTGTCAAGCACTTTACCAACCCCTTCGCTACGAGAACACAGTTGTTGAATGTTTTCTTCATTTCTTTATCAAAGTGGGCTGGGCATACTTTCATACCTACTGGTTTTAACTGAGAAAGAATAAAAAGAAAATGAAATCATGTTAAGAGACGAGAATAAAGTAAAGTAGATCAAAGCATTTATCCCCAAAAGCTGAACTCAAAGATTGTTCTAGAAGTTACTGCTTCACTTGAGGGCTGCGCCTCCTGTCTCCCGATCTAAGTAGTGCTGCTATCTCTGAGAATAATCAGCTGCGTAAGACATGTTTCAAATTAACTGTGTAAATAACCCATCAATGCCCTTCACTGTCCGTCTCTCGGCAAACAGAATGCAATGTGTTTTTATAACTAGAGAGCTATTTGACTTTTTCCCTCTTCCCCACATTTGGATATAGATTGATATAGCATTACTTAAAATGCTGCATATAAATTAAACATTAAACAGGCGATATGGAGAAGCTAACTGCCCCAATAGAATCTTTAGTTCTGAAGTCACTGCCTGAAGGACACTCATATTTCATATCGGGTGTCCTTCTTTTGAAAAGTGACCACCAAGGTTCAAGTGACATTTAAGTATATCAGGCGGCTGCATAATTTATGGGCCTTTTTGTTTTGTGTTCTTACTTTAATGAAAAACAAGGAAGCAGGCTGTCCTCAGACATTAACATGTTCCCCTGTGCTTTCCCCCGCCTGTCTCTGCAGATTGGTGCACTGAAGGACTACTATCACTTCTACCATAGTAGGACCTTTAAAAGGTCTGTTCTCTCGAGCAGAGGAACCCACAGTTTCATCTCCATGGAACCAAAGGTAAGGAAAACCAATTGGATGGGGACCAAGAAGTCATGCTCCTGCATTTTTCATTGGTGATAACACAAGGAGCCCGTGACCGAGCCCGAGGCTCCTGTTTCTAATCTGTCACAGTATCCTTTAGTTCAGTATCTGCTCTCAGGCAACGCTATTCAATGGCTAGATTTTTATTGACCCGCCACTGGCATCCCACGTGTGGAGCAGCTCAGGGTTAGCCCTAGATAGGAGCTTTTGTGCAGGATGGCGAGAGGCTGCCGCTTGAGAACACAGATCAATTAAACGTGTCTAAAGGAAGAACATGTCATCTCTCATTTGCATGCAGCTTGAGGTCCTGTGAGCTCCATGGGTGACTTCTCCCTGCTAGTACTCTTAAGTCAAAATTGGCTTACAGTAAGACTTGCTGTTTTCTTTGGCATGGATAGTCTTAAAGCAGACCGTGTCTGGGAGAGAAAGCATGCTTGAACCCTTAGGAGCAAAAGCCAGCTCCCACTTTTAGGAGGGTCGTCTAATATCTTTCTTGCACCTGGTCCTTTTTGAGCTGTATAGCAGTGTTCTCCTGGGAGACCCTAGCAGGAAGTAGTGACAAATACAGGTCTCCCATGTGATGACATGAGGTGGTTTGGCATGAGATGTGGGAACTGAGAAATATTGGGTACAAACTAAGAGAAGACAACCAAAACACTGACATCAAGTTAAATAGCTGTCTTTATTAATTAAGTAGGAGGCAGGAACTGACCTCCGTAGAATTAGCTGTCCCAGACGTGCTAAATAACGGAGAAGGAGAGGCAGCTCTGCCAACTTGCCTTAGGCCCTTTGTGGGTTCCTGGTATATAATTCAATGCTTAGGTTATTTCGCCTCTTCCCCTCCATTATGATTTTGGTCTGCCATAGAACTCATTCTCAAATAGATTGAGAATCAGGCCCCTACCAGCAAGCATAACAGCCTCAGGTAGAGGCGCTTGGAAAATTACATTCCTTGTTAAAAATGCTCTTATGTGAATTTTTGTGCAATTCGGTGTGTGGTTTGGAGTCTTACCTTCTGTTATGGGCCATGGTTTACTCCGTGTCTCTTTCAAGGTTTTTGCAGCTATGAAGAGACGCCATGACCATGGTAACTCTTAGGAAAGAAAGCATTTAGTTGGAGCTGGCTTACAGTTTAGAGGTTTAGTTCACTATCTTCATGGTGTGAAACATGGGAGCATGCAGGCAGACCTAATGCTGGAGAGAGAGCTGCAAGTTCTATATCCAGACAGGCTGGCAGCAAGAAGAGAGAGAGTGACACTGGGCTTGACTTCAGCATTTGAAACCCCAAGGCCCACTCCTTACTGACGCACTTCCTTAAACAAGGCCACACCTAGTCCAATAAGGCCGCACATTGCAATAGTGCCACTCCCTGTGCATCTATGGGGAGCATTTTTTATCAAATCACCACACTTTGTTTAATTTTTCTTTGAAATGTTACCTTAGAATATTATAGCACGGTGTTCTTGACTGAAATTATATCTCGGGTCATTAGAAAAATCACATTTCTTTCAGGCTCTTCCTTTTGTGTGGCTTAGGGACATACAGTGGCTTGTGGATAATATGTACATATTTATTTCTATTTAGACTATTTTTCTAGAAAAGTAGTATGTTGGGACAGTTTGAATTTGCTACATTTTAAAAGCAAAGTCACGGTTCTTTCGTCTGTTAAGCAACTCTCTTGAACTTTGGCAATTAGCATGAATTTTCTTTCAAACCTCATGTGCAAAGTCCACATGCGTTTGAAAAGTTGGCTTGAGAATTAGGAACGGAATGTGACGAGACTTTGTTTACCTGAGGAAGGATTTACCAAATAAGGAGCAATTCCCATTCTTAATGTTGTCTTAGGCATCATGCTTTTCTTATCTCTGTGTATGAAATAGTTTGTGTATGATCTAGCAGAAACCTTGGATCCTGGGTTTCTGAATGCCACCCTTCTCCCCCAGTCCAGGGGTGCAAGGCCAGTTAAGTCAGCCCAGAGGCAGCTGTGCCATTCTTCTCTTCCTCAGTTAAAGGAATAACCAAGAGTAGGGCTAGGCCTGAGTCTCCACCCCTGCAATTCTGCCCATGACTGCCACTCATACCACCTCAAAAGTGGGGTTCCCTACCCTTTCCATTGTGTTTCTGTTGCCCGTTGGTTCGCTGACTATTTCCTGAGCCTCAGTATCTCCAGCCCCATGTCAGGCTCCCGGATATCTGTTGGTGTCTCCCAGAGAAGCTTTCAGGGACCCTCAGGATAGGCTGGTGCTTCTTAGGGTTGGGGTTCATGGGGAAAGGAGATAGAAGGCATTGTTTGCCCCCTCCAACCCCCTCAACAAGCTTAGACTCAATTGGCAATTTTTTTTCTCTTCAAAGTTAACTAAACAAACAAAACAAAACTCACCAACCTTTTTAAAATTTAGCATGAAGCTGTAAACATAGCTTTCCAGATGCCCCATGCTTTCCACTCTCCCTTCTCTTCTTATCTGTCGACATACGTGCACATTCATACACATACACGTGGATATTTGCAGACCGAGTTACAAATACATTCCTTCCTGAGGTCTGTGTTTTTTTTTTTTTCTCCCAACAGCGTTAAATAAGTAAACAAATACCTCCACTATGCATTCATTAAACATGAGGGTATTCTACACTGTAATCATAAATGCAATAATGGAAGTCTGGATATCAACATTGACTCGGTGTTGCTATCTAATATACAGACTTTACATTCCCGCTGCTTTTTTCTGTGGTCCAGGATCACCTTGAGGTGTCATATCTCCCAAGTCCTCTTAACTCTGTTACACTCTTCAGCTTTCTCTGCTTTAGAAGGGTATACGCCAATAGCATAATGCAGTACATTTTATGTCGGCTGTGCTCTCCTTATTTATTTATTTATTTATTTAAGATTTCTGCCTCCTCCCTGCCACCACCTCCCATTTCCCTCCCCCTCCCCCAGTCAAGTTCCCCTCCCTCATCAGCCTGAAGAGCAGTCAGGGTTCCCTGCCCTGTGGGAAGTCCAAGGACCTCCCACCTCCATCCAGGTCTAGTAAGGTAAGCATCCAAACAGCTTGGCTCCCACAAAGCCAGTACGTGCAGTAGGATCAAAACCCAGTGCCATTGTTCTTGACTTCTCAGCAGTCCTCATTGTCCGCTATGTTCAGCGAGTCCGGTTTTATCCCATGCTTTTTTAGACCCAGTCCAGCCGGCCTTGGTGCGTTCCTGATAGAACATCCCCATTGTCTCTGTGTGTGGGTGCACCCCTCCGGTCCTGAGTTCCTTGCTCGTGCTCTCTCTCCTTCTGCTCCTGATTTGGACCTTGGGATTTCAGTCCGGTGCTCCAATGTAGGACTCTGTCTCCTTTCATCAGATTCAAGTTCCATAGGAATGCTTTTGGCCCCATGGTGCTGGGTGCAGATGCCTCTTTCTCTGCACCATCTAGGAAGGCTCAGGATGCTCGCTTGTTCTATTGTAGACATTGATTTTAACTCCGTTGTTAGGGTCGGCTTTCTACTTTAAAACTTCTGTTTTCACTCAGTTTGGACATGCCTGATAATCTGAGCACGTAGGAAGCTGAGGCAGGAGGATCATGATTTCGAGGACAGCCTTGGATACATAGTATGATTCTGCCTTAAAATAAGTAAATAAATATAGCTGTTTTTCCTTTTTTTTCCTTTTTTAAATTTTCCTGACTGCTTTTTTTTTTAAATTATTTTTATTGAGCTATACATTTTTCCTGTTTCCCTCCCTTCCTCCCCTTTCTCTTTCTACCCTTTCCTGTGACTCTCCACACACACACCCAATTTACTCAGGAGATCTTGTCTTTTTCTCCTTCTAATATAATGCTTTTATTTCCTTAATCAGTAAGTACTTAATAAAATTTTTGTCACATTTAAAGACAAGCACATACAATTTACTTAGCACATGGTTTTGAAGACCAAATAAGCATTCCAGTGTCATCTCTGATAAGGGTTCCCCATGGTTGTGTCACTTTGTTGATGGCATGATGGTGAGAGTGTGTTTGAGAGATTTTTCAGGGCAAGACAGGAAGCCAGGGAGCAGGCCAGGCAGGCTCTTTTAAAATAACACTCCTGTGGGACTTACTAATCTCTGCCAGAAAACCCTCCCCGCTTAAACATCCCCTTAGTGACCAGACTTTCAGTTCATGTACCATTTGGAACAAACCGCACCCAAGCCATAGCACTACGCAAATTTCCACATGCGTCTACTCTCTCCATTCTGAGTTGGCCTTCTGAAAGTATAGCATGAATGAGCCGGTTATGTCAGTCACTTCTTAAAGTCTGATGTGTGCTTGATCCCAGAGCAGAGTCATATCTGTGGCATGGGACCATGGGAAATGGCTTTGTGGATGACACTGGCGATGCTAACTTCATGTTACTTTTAACTACCATCTTCTCAAGAAAGGGAAAATAGCAGGCTGAATTGCAGGGCGCGCACACACACCAAACAGACTGGCTTTGTTTGCTCTACTAAATTGCATGGCTACTTATGACTTTACTTAGGGGGTTCCAAAGAAGGAAAGACCAAAGCAGCAACCTGATGAGAATAAGCCTCTCAATGCTAAGGAAGTTGTGTGGTCAGCCGGGGCACATGAGCCCTGAGAGCAAGAATAGCCTTGATTCCCACATGTTAACTTTACGTTGTGATTATCATTTTAAATGACAGGGACTCGCAGACTTCTGAGAGGACAGCACTTGTATAATCATAACCAGCCTGACAGGCTGACAGGAAGCACTGGCACATTTTACAGCAGTGGGGTAGAAAGTCTTCCATTCTTCTGTGTGTGTGTGTGTGTGTGTGTGTGTGTGTGTGTTATGCACACATGTGTGAAGTCATGTTAACCCTGCTTGTGTATGTAGAAGTCACAAGCCAATGTGCTGTCTTCCTCTCTTCCTTTCTTCCTTCGTTAGTTTTTGAGATAGTATCTCATTGAACCCAGAGCTTGGTTTTTGTTTTGTGTTTTGTTTTTGTTAGATTTCTTGGCCATTTCTTCACGACTTTACCCACACGAGGGCCTATGGCGTCATTCTCTTTTTTCTTTCTGAGTGATCAGTCTTCCTTCCGAGAGCCAAACTCTTCTTGAAACAAAAGACTACTCCCACTTCTGGACCTTCTTTCTTTTTAAGTATTTAATTTTTGAATTATGTGTAGATGTGTGTATTTGTGTGTGGGTCTGTGCAGGTGCCCACAGCATCTAGAGATTGAATACCCTGGAGCTAGTGTTACAGGTAGTTGTGAACTACCCTTACATCATGGAAGCCAGACTGGGTCCTCCGCAAGAGGTGTACCAACACTTAAATGTGCAACCACCCTTCCAGTCCCTCTCAGAGTTTATTAATTGATCCGTGTATCCATCTTTGCCAGCTCCAGTTCAAAGTTATAAAAACCTGCATTCAGATCCCTGGTACCTATAGAAAAGCCAAGTATAGTGTCAGTAACCCCGGTACTGGGGTGGGTAGAGATAGCTACCAGGAGCTTTCTAGCCAGCAAATCTGGTCCAAACAGCAAGCTCTTGATTCAAGGAACAACCGTCTCAAAAACTCAAGGCACCATCAGCAGGACACGATGTAGCGGTGGCTCATTCATCCTTCTGTTGTCCAGGCCTATGTAGGGTGGACCCATTGAGCAGGGAAGATAATGTTCTCTCATTTTCCTTTTCTTTATCAAGAAATAGAAAATCTTAAATCACACATTTTCAATAGAAGTAGTGCTTACTGAGTTAAGTCAATGTAAGTCAAGTATGAACTGCCTTTAAGTTAACTCCCCATACTCTATGAGAACAGCTTTCTTTCTTCATATTAGATCTTATCTGGAAGGTTCTGGCCTCTCTATCTTTTGTCTTTCCTTTTTCTAATTCTTTTCTTATCTTTAGATCACTTACAGGTTGGTTTTTATCTGAATCCACACAGACTCAGCCTGTACTACGGACTAGGGTGAGGAGGTGTTCTTTCTTCCTAAGTCATGTGCCAGGAGGCCCTCATCACATGGATGGCTGCATGTCCCATGGAGAACTACTCAGAGGATGTCATGAAATCACAGGCCTCTTGCTTCCACTGTCTCTTTCCTATGCGAGACAGGCCTAGCTTCCACTGTTCTCTTAAAGAGTGTTTCCAGATCTGTTTGAGTGTGATAACCACATTCACAGGAAATGCGGCCAAATGCCGCTGTATTGGAAGAGATTGAATATGTTAGCTTTAATCTGCGTACCTTTCATTTCTACGCACTGTGTCTACTTCTGCCTTCCTGAATCATGCAGGGTGGTACGTCAGTGGTTACACAACAGCTCCATGACTATGTGAGCCCTTGGCTTGTGCTGCTGGGGAAGAACTTGTCTCCGGGTCAGTGTGGCCCAGGATGGAGTTCCAGGCTTGAATTCATAGGCATCCTGCCTGTTTGCTACATTTGTACATAAGCCATTTCCTCTGATAAGAGCTAAGCATTCAAGCATTGTCTAAGAGTGAGGGGGCTGGAAGAAGGGAGGCCAGAAGAAATGAAGGATAAACTAGTGGGAGAAGAAAAATTCAAGTTCCTCTGTGTTCCAGCTTGCTGCCTTCCCTGATCTGAGTTTCAGATGTGTGCTCTCCTTTTTTATTTTTTTATTTTTGCCTCAAGATTGACAGCTGCACCTCTTGACACAGTCTGGAAAAGTTGCACAGATCAAGTTTGTATCTGCCAATTCCCATTTCACCCTAGATTCATTATATAATTCTAGAAAACTCTTTCACCGTCTGTTGATCATTAAGTGACCCATGGAGGCCACCGTCATATCAGTTAGCTCTATTCTCAACCTGGGAAGAATTCTCCAATAGATTAAATACGTGCAATAAGTTGTCCACATCCTTGATCTCCCAGGGGACTTTGTAGATAAAAAAAAAAAACCTGCAGGAAGAAGTAAGTATACTCATGCACCTGAGGTCAGCCTCATAAACTGCAGTGTTTGTTTGTTTTGCCAGAAATTAATTTTCCGTCTGGGCTGGTGTTCCAGTGACTTGTGTGTGTGTGTGTGTGTGTGTGTACATGGTATATGCATGGTGTTGAGTGGTGTGTGTGTTTCTTGTGGTGTGTATAATGGGGTGTGTGGTACAGTGTATGTGTGTGTGTGTGTCCTGTGTGTGTAGCTTGGGATGTGTGTGTGGTGTGGGGCGTGTGGGGGTTGTGTGTATGTGTGTATGTGTGTGGTATGGTGTAGGATGTGTGGATGTGGTGTGTATAGTGTGTGTGGTGTGTGTATGTTTGTGGTGTAGTGTGGAATGTGTGTATGTGTGTATGGTGTGGTGTGTGTGTGGTGTGGGGTGTGTGTGTGGAATGGGGCGTGTGGGGGTTGTGTGTATGTGTGTATGTATGTATGTATGTAGTGTGTTTAGTGTGTATGTGGTGTGTGTGTGGTGAGTATATGTTTGCGGTGTAGTGTGGAATGTGTGTGTGTGGTGTGTGTATGTTTGCAGTGTAGTGTGGAATGTGTGTATGGTGTGGTGTGTGTGTGGTGTGGGGCGTGTGTGTGTTTGTGGTGTAGTGTGGAATGTGTGGGGTGTGTGTGTGTATGTGTGTGGTGTGGTGGGTGCGGTATATGTGGGTGTGGGTGGTTGGTGTCCCACTTTCTATTTTAAATGTGATAATGACGTAATAGCTTGTCTTCTGTAGATGATTTTATAAGTCTCAGAACATTGCCTCGATTTGTGCTCACTCAGCTTTGGAGTGATCTGGGATGTGCTGGAGTTCGTGGCTTTGGCTGCGTATTTCCACAAGGCACGAATGACTGTGTTGTCTTGGGATAGGGATCAGAGGTTTTGTGTTGCCTGACAGTCTCCTCCCATCATTCTTTGCACCAGGGAAGGAAAGTCTTGGGAAACACCTTGTGGAGAAGCAGCACGGGTTCGGATGGTGTCGTGTGCAGAGAGCATTTGAGAAGATCTGTCTTGTTTAAGGCTTTGTGCTGTACCCCATTTTACCAGCTATGAAATGTAATCATGCTAGCAACCCCTGTCTTTACCTTTTCAAAGCATTTCTGAGTCTTTGAAACGGCCCATTCTCCTGGGAGAAGCTTGTCAGCTATACCTTTGCAGCTCAAGAAGATAGCCAGGAGTGCGGGAGGGACGTGAGGAGCGTGGTGGGTGCAGAGTTGGCTATGTTCTCCGCCCCCCCTTTCTGTCATGCTCCCTCCCTTCCTGTCTTGCTTCCAGGTTTCCCAGATGTCTGGACAGACAGAACACAGAGGGTCAAATTGTGCATTTTGTGGATAGTTGATGGGAAAGCTGAGCTCACAGCCAGAATCCCTGATGGACGGGCAGGAATTAAAAAAAGATTTCTTGGCCATTTTGGCAAGACTGCCAAGTACTTATAAAAGGGTGCTTGGGGATAGAGATTTTGTTTGCAGGGTCCTAAATCTGATGCTTACGATGTGAGTGCAGGTAACAAGGTGTGAGAAGGCATGGGAGGAAATCTGGGCACACGGAAAGATCAAGATCAATCTGGGCAAGGTCCAGATCTCGCCGTGGAGCCCTGGCTGAGCCACCCCTGTGGTCGGGAAGGAGCAGCTGTGCAGCTGCAAGGCCCTACACTCACCCTTGCGGCCAGTGCCAAAGCACCTCTAATTCTCCTTTAATACCGATTCCCTGTGTTCCATGTGGACAAGGCATTCAGAATTGGTAACTATTTCTGTGAGCCAAAGGAAGCAGAACCGAAGGTTGTCCCCACGTGTGAGCCCTCATGTTGGCTCTTAGAATTCATAAAAAAAAAAAAAGCACAAATGATAGTTCCCATCGTTCTTGTGGTTTGCTTTGTTCAGACTCTACTCCGTAGTGGGGCTCAAACGTGGTTTCCCTCTGTATCTTATAATTTTTATAATTCTGGAGAGATCAAGCCCACAGGCTAATCAGATGTTGAACTAATATCTTCTAGGACTATGTAGACAGGCGACAGGTCACTCAGGGCCACTTTAGCCAAAAGAGCTGGGTGACTGTGTTCCTTCCAACCTTCCATTAGCTTGGCACGAAGACCTCCTGGTACCCTGGAAGAAAGGCTTAGCATGTGAGGAGCAGGTAGATAATTCAAAGGCAAAAGATGGAAAGGGAAAGCATTGGAAGCTGTTATGGGGAAGGCAGGGATTCAGTGAGGAAGGGTTGCACAGTCCTCTCTGCTGTGTGAAGGAAAGTTACCAGCTGTAAAACCTGCTTATTTTTCATAGTGTATGAAATATTTCTAAGATGTTAAAAACATCATGTTTGGCCGCAAGATCTCGCTGTGTAGCCCTGGCTGAGTTGGAGAGTCACAACTATCTTTAAAAACCCAAACAATCTTAAAATGTCTAAAAGGTAGAATAATAAAACTTTGACAGTTTTTTGATTGGGGTTAAGGAAAGTCGTTTTATTGTATGTGGTTCGTTGAAATCTTAGGACAAATTATAAAAGCAGAAATAAGCAAATAGGGGATGCATGGGTTCCGCACAGAAAAGCCCCATACCAGCTAAAAACCAGAACCACTTCAGTTGTCTGGCCAAGGAGAGAAACCACTCCAACCAGGCATTTACCACAGTATAGTAAGTGATGCATTTTTTTTTTTCTGTGCACAGATTTCTCAAAGGTCAACCAATTCCCATAGTACCAAAAAAGAGAGCTTTTGGGCAAAAAGAGCTTTTGGATTTTCATTCTATCTGCGAAGGGTGAGCTCTTAGATTCTATCAAATTCTTAAGTTTGAAGTGTCAACATTGCTCAGGAATGTCCTTAAGTCCATGACAGAATAGAATAGCATGAGTTCTACATGTAAGAAAAGATAAAAAAAAATGTCGGTTAAAACCTAAATGATGATATGTCTAGACATATGGATAGTGAAAGATCTACAAAACCATTTGCAAAGTTTACAAACAATATGCCAGAAGAATGAAAGATACATTCTGATAGAATTAAAAAATGATTTGTCAGTGTTTGACTATAGTTATGTATAGAATATGCTTGAAACTGTAAATAATATGACTCTTATCTTATTTTTCTTTAAAAAAAAAAGAGAGACTTGCCTTTTACTTGACCCCATGCCCCATCATTTGCTCCATTTTGAGACTTGCCATATACCCCGTGGCCGTATTTCTCAGCATTCTTTCTTCTTCTTCTTCTTCTTCTTCTTCTTCTTCTTCTTCTTCTTCTTCTTCTTCTTCTTCTTCCTCTTCCTCTTCCTCTTCCTCTTCCTCTTCCTCTTCCTCTTCCTCTTCCTCTTCCTCTTCTTCTTCTTCTTCTTCTTCTTCTTCTTCTTCTTCTTCTTCTTCTTCTCTGACAAGATCTCTTTAGAAGTTTCCATGGGAAGAAAGAGGGAAGAAGTGACAGTGAGGAACGACTGCTCATGTTCTGCCCTGGCCAACTAGCTTAGCTAGGTTGCATGTCACTTACAAGGAGGGAAAAAGTTGGGGCTATGGCAATCATTAGACTTTGGTGATGGGTCTTAGCGTTGATTTGCTTCCTCTCCTTCATGCCAACTTTGGAGAGGCCAGGATCTAGTCAGCACTATTTTCTCTCATCTTTATGCTGAGATTTTTAGTTAACTTTAAATAATATATTCACTGAACATCTTTATTCAATTGATTAATAACTATCAAAAGCATAAAATGGCACATACAGAATTGTACATTTTTATCTATCACTATGGCCCCACAAACTTTTTCCTTCCTTGTAACTTGTGCCATGGTCAGTGTAGTTACCAAAGACAGCAGAGCAGTCATTCTTGAGTGTTTTCTCTGTCCTGCCTTTAGAATCAGCCATTGGTGTGCTTTGCTGTGCCGGTACACTTTATCTTGGAGCTGTGACTCTGTGTGCCTTTCTCCTCTGCACGGACATCAGTGAGTTTCATCCACACCATCCTTGGCCTGGTTCGCCACCATCGCCTCAGCTTCTGCTTTTGATTGTCCACAGTCCTTGTCAGGCAATCAACTGCCAAGGATATCACTGTGACTGAGCTTTCCGGTGACTCTCCATTGACCTCAAAATAAAATCCCACTTCTTAAAAATGATCTTCCAGGAGTGCAGTGACCTGCTTTCTTCCTAATCTTTTAAGCTTTCTTTGTGCTCAACACACTGAACCTCATCTTTCTATGTCACTTTACATCTCTCAATACTTAAAACACTTCCCCCCCCATTCGCCACGCCTAATGTATGCTTTCTTTGTGTTTTGCATGGTGTATGACTCTTCCTTCTTCTTTTTCTCCTCTCCCTTTGTTCATCCTCACTTCTTTCTTCTCTCTGCCTCCTCTTTTGTTTTGTTTTATTCTGTTTATTGTCCTACTGTAGAGCCTTGGTGGACCTGGTGCTCATTCTGTAGATTAACCTAGCCTTGAATTCATAGAGATCAACATTCCTCTGCCTCCTGAGTACTGGGATTAAAGGCATATGCTATCACATCTAGGACTAATACAAGGTGTCTCTTGTAGTCCAGGCTGGCCTCCTTGAACTCGCTATGTAGAGGGGGATGATTTGAACTCCTAATCTTTCTGACTCTCCCTCCCAAGTGCTGGGATTCCGGGTTCTCATTCTTCATGTTCAAAGTCTATGCTGCTTCCTTTGGATGATTTTTTTCATAAGCATGGCTAAAGTAGATCCTTAATTTTACTATCAGATTTCCACAGGTTAATGCCTTTTATATACATACCTAGATATAAAACTGTATTGTTTTTTCTTTGGTATTTTGTTGTTTGTTTTCAGTGTGTAAATGCAAGGTAGACGGGAGTCCCCTGGCTGTTATTAACTAGGATATTCCAGTGACCTGGAACCCTGTGTGCTGTGTGGACACCTTCAGTAGAATGAGTAGATAGAGAGCTTGCCACTGTGTTGTCTATAAAGGAAGAGTGATGGAGGTGGTAGAAAAATTGGGAGTTGTAATTTCCTCTGAAATCACCTTCCGATGGCATACAGGACACTATTTCATTTTAAGTGTGGACATGCGCAGTCATTGGAGAAACACTGGTAGAGAGGGATGGAGCCTGGGCTGGATTCTGAAAGTCTACATTCTGCTCTCCACTTTACTACCAGCTGCTACTAGCGTGTCACTTCTCATTGGTCTTACTTCTCTTGTAAAATCAAGGAGCTATTTCCTACGGTTCATTTCAAACCATTAATAACCACCTTGACTGGGTGTCATTTGTGATTTTCCTGAGTCCACGTTGCCATCGGATGTACATTTTTTCTTGTTCTACTTCATTTCTGAACATGCTCCATCCACTTTTCTCTATTTTAGATGATATTTGCTATCATATTCAACTTCATTTGTAGATAGGCTTGTCTGCAAGAACTGGTTTTACATTTAGACTGGAGATTAACCTGTTTAGTTTGAAGGTGGGTGTAGACTCTAGAGGCAAGCTTGACCTATCAGCTATGCACTTTTTAAGAAGCAGTGAGCCCTATAGCTTGTTGCTGCTGTGATACAAGAGTATGCTAATGAAGCAGTAATTAGTATTGTGGCTGACATTCCTGGGGTTCTTGAAGAGCACAGTCCTCACTTGCTGTAAGGATAACTAATTTCTGGCTTCCTGCCTGAACTTCCTGTAGCCAAAGTGAGATCTGTGTGGCAGAGACTAGGTGAAGCCCAGGGTACAGCCCAGTGCCTTCCTTGTCTTCGGCTTTGGCCAAGGCGAAAGCAAAGGGACAAATGGTTGGTTGGCTCTGGGCCGGCTTTCTTGTTCCCAGGAGATTTGGAGATAGAAGCATGTAGTCTGGCTTTTGGGGAACATTGGATATTTTCTAAAAGTCACCTGCAACTGAACACATTTTTAAGACATCTGACCGTGGAAATTACAAGTTAGGAATCTTTTAGAAGGTGGTGGCAGAGTTAGTAGAGGAACTAGAAGAGGCCAAAATGAAATCAGACAGAAACAAGGGTGGATATGGTAGATGAAAATTATTAGTGGCTATGCTGTTTCTCTGATCAGTCCACTGGCAAAGCAAAGCAAGCTTTGATCTTCAGTCATGAATTCTGAAGCCCAGTCTGACTTTCTCAGGTAAGAAACTGGACAGTGTCCTCAGGCCAAACCCTTAACTCCCCAGATAAAAGGCAGCTCTTGTTCTAGAGATAAACATTCTAGTAATGTCACTTAGGATGTGGCATGCTCTTCAGACTTACTCCTTGGACTAGATGGAAGGAGAAGATAATCCTCAACTCATCTATCATAGCCAGGTAAGGGTGGGAATTTTCTTTCTTTTTTTTTTTTTTTTTTGAGAAGTTAGGATAATTATTTTATTTTTTTTATTTATTTATTTATTAAAGATTTCTGTCTCTTCCCAGCCACCGCCTCCCATTTCCCTCCCCCTCCCCCAATTAAGTCCCCCCCACCTCAGCCCGAAAAGCAGTCAGGGTTCCCTGTCCTGTGGGAAGTCCAAGGAACCCCCCACCTCCATCCAGGTCTAGTACATTGGGAAAGCCACAGTTTCCTGGAAACAAGAGAACAGCCTGAGGGCCAACCAAACATTTGCCCCTGTGTCTTCTCCTTGCCCATTTTGGAAGGCTTATGGTGTACAAGGCACTGGGCTATTCCCTGGCTGAGGTTGTTAGGGCTTCACCTAGTCTCTTCCACACCAAGCTCATCTTGGCTACAGAAGTTCAGGTAGGGCGCCAGAAACTAGTCCGCAACGTCAGTCTGTACTCGTCCACAACACTGTCACACTGTGAAGCTACAGCTTTAAAGCACCAACTTGTAGGAAGCCTTCACGTAAAATAACTCCAAGTTTATATCTACCAAAGAAAATAACAGTTTTTTAGTTGCGTCTCTCTCAAATGCAAGACAGGACATGCTTTTGCTAAAACATTCACCATTTATCGTAAATTCAACTTTAACTCAGCACCTTGCATTGCTATTTAGTAAATACAGCAACCTCAATTTACACCTAAATCATTTTAAGATTAAAGGTAGGGAAAATAGACCAAACGCTGAGAAACACAGCTGACAATAAGGACTCTGCAAATCTCAGTATCCATGACAACAGTAAGTCAGTAGATGTCTCTTATTCCTCTCTCAGGAAATGTGCCTTGAAAATATTATCACTATAAAGGAACATGATGGAATAACCATAATTATTTTCCCATGTATTCTATGATGGGGCCTTTAGATTGGTTTCTTACTTGTAATAGGACCCGTAATATCAAGTCCCCTCTGACAGTGACTTCTTTCTGTTTTGTTTAGAAGAAAGAAAAACTCATTCGCTACTTTGTGAAACCTTTTTCACATACTATTGCTCTGCTCATTCAATCTTTAGGTTCCTGGGGGTCAGAGGCAGGCTACCGCTGCTGGTGGTGGGCAGCTTCCTGGAGTTACCCTGGGAGCTGCCGCAAAAATGTCATTTGAAATGAAAGGATTTATCAGCTTTGTCATCAGCCGTCACCTTTCAGATTATATGATTGGAGGGGAAGCAACCATTTTAAGATTTGTAGATTTTGGAAAGCACATGAGTAACTCTGTTGTCACACACCTTCAGAGGAGGCCGTTCAGGTTCCATAGACTTGAGTCCTAGTTGGCAGCCAGCACTCACTAATAGGATCTGGGTCAGGAATCTGGCCTGGCATCAAGCCTGTGATGGCTGAATTGCCCTGAGAGGGCAAAGGCACCTATGAACAGCATGATATGGGGATAAAAAGATGAGACACCAGTGCAGAGAGCTGGCTGCTCTTAGTTTCATGTCTGTACAGCTTAGATTTTAGGGAACTTTGCATTGCATAAATGGAAATTAAAGTTAGCAATATCTTTTCCCTAGTAGCCAGTTTCGATACCTGGGTGATGAGTGAATTCAATGGCAGAGAACTAAAGGCATTCTGAACAAGTTAATTTTCTCCAGTAGGCAGTAGGTAAGCAGAGCTTAAGTTTGGGGTCACGTCTGAATGAGGTCCACAGTTGAATCGCTCTATATGTATCAGCATCCCTGTAATGACAAATGCTCCCCTAGCACGGCTCTATGAAGATGAGTGTAGGGTCTTCGCAGAGGAATAATAGGCCTTTCAAAGTACACAAAACTATAAGTCCATTTCAGTGCCATGCTTGGTCATCAACTACAGCTCAGCTTCACAAAATTTCCATTGTTGAAGATTCACACTCAAGTGTCTAGCCACTCAGAGTTTGGGCATGCTTGTGTTCCTGACAAACACAGACAGCAAACGTTCCTTCAAGTCCATTCCTACCTAGTTGTTTTCATACAGAGCCAGTCTCTGTCTGAAGTTTTTGTCCACTATTTGGTAGTAAATGTGAGAGAGGCTTATATATATTATTAAATGGTTTGGTTAATTTCTATACAGTAAAATTGGCTTTGATATGTTTTATTGAAATTTGATGACTGCCTTCAGTTGTGTGATGGCCACCACAATGAAGACAAAATGATGCCCCATTTTCTCAATATTCACAGGAGATGAGTATTTGTTTCTCATCAGCTTTCTTGGCCCACATCCCTCGGCCGCTCTAATTTGTGTTTCATTCCTGTAGTTGTCCATTTTATGGAGGGCAGATGAAGAGAGCTTTGCCGTCTGTAGTCTTTTCAGTCTGGGCTCTTGGGTTTGATGGACCGTCTCTGAGATTTTTATCCAGAAGATTGTATATCCAAAGTTTGTTATTTTTTTTCTTGTTCTGCTGAGTAGTAGTGTGTTCCACAGCTTGACTATCCATTCACAGTTCAAGGACATGTTTCGGTCAGTGATTATAAGTGTAGCAGCTATAACCTGAACATCATTAGTCCTAAATCTGCTATCACATGGATTTATACCTTTGTTTATAAATTCCCAAACTGATGACCACATATGAGTAGTGACCAGGAGAACAAATTCTGTGATGTAGAGAAAACCATGAAATTTGCAGCTAATAAATAGGTTGATAATCTGTATTATGTTTTCTTTTCATTTTGACTTGGGAACCTGAAAAATATCATTAACTGCTATGATTTCATCATCCAAAATATTTTGATCATGGAGGACTTGTTTTCCCCAACTGGGCTCAGAGCCTACATTTTTTTTTATTTTTATGCATCTAATTATTTGTGGGTGTTTTATAGTGGGTGCATAGAGGTCAAAGAACAACCCATGGGAGTTGGTTTCTTCTTTCCATCGTGTTCCTGGGGACTGATCTCAGGTTGCCAGTCTTGGCAGCAAGTATCTTTACCCACTAAGCTATCTTGCTGGCCCAAAGAGACAATAATCTTCTTTCCTGGGCAAGACACATATTTTAAATTTCTACGCTCATCTTAACAGAAAGTAACCATGATCTGTCCTTTAAGATCTATGGTTTGATGGTAAGAAAGAAAAACAATACAATTTGGAAAAAGAGTATCAGGATAAGAAACAGCAATGACTAATAAATATTCCATGGTGTTGCTATGTGTCCCATGGTTACACCAGATCAAATTGCTTAGCCATAAGTCTGGTTGATGCAGGCTTTAGTTGAAAGGCAGATGGAGGGGGGTGACTTTCATCATCAGGTTGTGGTTTTGCTTTGGCTGGAGAGCCAATGCCAAGTGCAAAAGGCAGGGGCCAGATGTCTACTGGGCAAAGATTTGTCTCTTGCTTCTTGCATTCCTATGGAAGCAGACAGTGTGATTGTTTTCTCTATTCTTTACACGTATGCCTAGGTGTGTGCAACCCCCACCCCATTTGCACTTGACTGTTGTATGCATTTATACCAGTGTTGAGTATATTTCATTCTGTTCATTTATTCTGTTATCCCACAGAAAAACATTAAGTGTTTATCAAGGCCCCATACTTTTGAACTTGTAATACAAAATAACCAGACCTTGGTGAAAGAAAGAACATGGTACAAGATGGGTGACAAATGGAGCTCCAGTTTTACTGTATGGTTTCAATGTGTCGCCAAAGCTTCCCTCTCTGCTTTATTTCTGAAAGCAGCAACTGCAGCTTTGAGCTAGTGATCAAGGATGAGGCGACTCTCATTAGAAAATTTGCATTTGCACAGGAAGGTGTTGTAGTGTTAAACTTCATATACATGGACACCATGGGGCATCTGAATATGTTAATCAATGGTGTTGTATGTGCGATTAACCAGTTCCTAGATACATAGAAAACCAAGCATGAAAATATGCCAGGCATTTCCTGGTAGAAACAGGCCTGTTTCTTTCCCTGTGTAAGCCACACGCTCATCTTCTTTGAGCAGCACCAGAAGCATTTATAGATGTGCTGATATTCTCTGATATTCATGTTAGGTTCATCAGTCACTTCAACACTTCAGTAGTGTCAATAATCTATCTTTGTGTTTGTAAGCTTCCACACTGCTTATGAATTTACAAGCGCCCAACTTGGCGAATGAGTATCCTGAGAGGGACTGGAAGTGCAGCCTTGGAAGTCCCTCTCCCTCACTCCCAGTACTATGGAAACTGATGAAGAGCCAAGGAAGACACAGAGGTACTTTATCCTTGTTATCGTGATAGCTGGGTGCATAGTTATCGAGTTACAGTGCTATGGCTTCTTTCAAGATCAAATTTGCTCATAATTGCAACTGTTACAATGACAATTTATTAGACTTTAAACTCCGTGGCTCTCCAGAATGCCAGTCTTAATGGAGAGAAATGAGAGTTCGGCTGCATGGATCAAGTAGCTTTAGACCTCACAAACAGAAAAGAAAGATGAGCATGTCTCATGGAGACCTCCACCAGACAACCTAGTCAGTACCCGAGGGTCGTGGCCTGAAGATCTCTGCTTTAGCTCTCGAGCTTTCGCTGTGGAGACCAGATCGGTTCCGTGCTTGCTGTGGAGAAAGGAGTGCTGTGAGACAGACAGCTCACTGAAGTCCTTTCTTGGTGGTTTCCCACACATCTCTTTGAAACACTGTTTGGATATTCTTTCTGAATCATGCCACATTTGTTTCTGTTTGAAGTCTTTAAAAAGATCTGGAAACGTTTCAGGTCTTCAGAAAACATGAGTGCATCGTGATGAAAGACTCTGTGGTTCAGAGACACTAGGCATATAATTTGAAGGGAAAACTAGTACTTTTCAGTCATCTACTGTATACTAGGCATGAGCTGTCATTCACAAACATTGTGCCACTTAGAACACTTACGGGTTTTAAGAAGTCCTTCTCTAGAAGAAGCTGGAATCAGGGAAGTTAATGACTCAGCAAGACAGTTGGTGTTACCCCCTAAGGTAGGCTACTATTTGCATTTGTTTTGCTTCTTTCTGACAAACAATAAAAGCTAGTAATAAAGGAAGATGACTGACAGACCCATGGACAGTGGTCGTCTGTTCTTCCCTGGGTGTTTGTCTATTGCTGTCATCATGAATGAAATAGTCACTTTCGATCTATCCCAGCACGCATGCACGTGCACGCACACACACGCACACACACGCACGCACACACACACACACACGCACACACACACACCAGGAAGTTTATGACCAATAGGCTACTTTAGAGCAAACAAGTGGTCATTGGTGACACCGAGAAGACAACAGTGCCAAAAGACAGAAATGTGACGAAACAAGATTAGCCAAAATATACAAGACGCTACCAGATTCACCTACAAGATGCCAGCTTTGTATTTGGATTCAGAACCTGCATGGTGATGGCAAAACAACTGGCCATGGTTCATGATTCCATGGGTCATACAAAGAAAAATGAGACCACACAGAGCCTTGCAAGGCATGTCCTATGTATGGGGGAGCCGAAGAAAACAGTGAAAAGAAAGCAAGAGATACTGGCATAGGGAAGAACAAGTAGTCACCAACCTTCCCCTTTCAACAACTTACATAATTCTAAATAGCTTAAAAATGTAAACTTTAGTTTTATATTGTAGTATAACTCAACTAGGGGACAACTGATTGGAGCTGGGCACTATAGCACTGTCACTGGAATGAGATGAGAATGCTAAGTGCTTCTTGGAGGCTTCTTGTTGGCCAAGCCCTGTTACAATGCCGTTGACACACTCAGCCAGTCTATCTTGGCCTTTTCTCTCCTTCTTGCTCCCTAAGGAGAGACATTTACTATAAACTGACTACTTCATTTGAATTTAGTCATGTTAATGAAGGAGTTATTGTCAGGCCCAGTTGAGCTTTACAGACCCACCCACCCCCACTCCAAGTAGCTGTAGCCTCAGTGAGAATACAAAACCAACATTCAATGCATTTAAAAACTCTTGCTCACTGTAAGAAGTCGTTTCTGTTACTAATCTTCCCAATGTGGGGATGGGTAAACAAAGGCCCTAAGAAGAAAGCTAACTTGCTCAAGGCATAGTTGATTGGTAACTAAATTTTCCAGGATGCTGTCTGGTGCCCATTGCCTCCAACACTTTAGTATTTTTACAGTTGCCTGCCTGCATGCTTTATATTCAAGTAGCCCCCATTTGATAGCAGTTTGAGCGAATGTTTCTGAGTGGCCCCGTTCATCACTTCCTGGTTACTAGACATTTGGATTTTGGCACCACAGTGTCCTCTGTAATTCTCAGTGTGAGCACGTACTCTGTCTCAGCCTTTACTTAACCTTCAGGATATTATCGGACTTAATCCTCCTGATAACTCGTGGAGAAGGTAACTGTTATTACTGTCATTTTCTAGATAAACCATGGAGGACTGGAAGGTTAGGTAACCCACTCAGGCCATAGGGCAGCTAAACCTTGTGGCTAGGGAGGCAGTCCTGATTGGTTATATGCCAAAGCCCAGGCAAGCCCTTTATCACCTCCCTGATAATCTCCCATGGCAACCCCTGTGCCAATTTCAAACGTCTCGTCACACATCATTCAAGTATTTCCTTGAAATATTTCAAGATTCAAGGACCAAATAGAAAGCCTTAAACTCACCTTCTTGGAAAACTGAGAGGATTATGAAAGAATTGCTCTATGGTTTAAGATAGGGACTTTGTAGAAATTGGAATGTTGTGTACAAGTCAGCGAAGATCAATTAAGAAGGAAGGTAAACATTTCTGATGTTCCAAAATCAATCCTGGCTCTTCCTGACGATCTGTCCTTTGCCGAAACCATCTTCTCCACGTCCCTGCCATCTGTTCTCATTCCCCCACAGCGCTCCTTCCCAGCACTTTCATACTAATACTTAAAAGCTTCATGCAAGAGGTTTGAAAGACCAATAATAACATAAAATATCATATCTGCTCCTAATATTTATAGCCTGGAGAAATCAAACCATAAGGGGTAACATATCCAGGATGACACTTTAGGCCTGAGGTGGAGAAACTCTCTCAGGGTGTCTTGTGGAACTCTAGCGTTAGCCCTGGACCCTCCCATCAGCCTGCTTTTCAGGCTGCACTCAGATGATCCAACCTCCATCCCAAGGCTATTGATAATGCCTGCCTCTCTGTGTGAAGCTCACCGGCTTGATACCGCGCCTTGTGAATCATAGGACTCTCGATCTGGTGTTGACAGAGGGATTGGTGGCAGCCAGTGAGGATGATGACTTCTGCTCTTGGCTCTTTGGGATGCCTGTGTGGGTGGTCCTATGTGCCTTAGTTTCTCCATCTGTTTTAGTGGAAAGGATCATAACATTCTTGGAGATCACAGAATGGAATGTGCTGTGTAAACACCAGGCACTGTTGTTACAATAAACAGCAAATTAGTGACTCTAACTTGAGTTTCCTGCACCCGGTGACTTGTGTGTGAATTTCCCAGAGATTCAGAAATTGTCTCTAGGAAAGCAACAACAGCAATGACAACAACGGCGACAACAATGACAACTACAACAACAGCAATGCCGACAATAACAACAGTGACGACGACAACATGTTTTCTAACAGAAACAGAATTTTAGGATTTGAGTTGGTACCTGCTGACCTACATACTCCTGCCTCTCTGTGGAAAGCTGGTCTTGTGACCACAGATGGAGCCAGCATTCTCCTAGTGAGGCTGCTCCCTCGCATCTGCCTCGAGGGATCTAAATTGTCTCACTTCTTGCGTTCTAATTTTCATTGTTATAGACATGTATTTCCCAACTTAAAGCATTCCATTGGGATCTGTTGGAGTGTTGTTGGCGTTTTTCTGTTTAGCAAGAAGTGGAAAAGCGAGAATATTTGATAGTGTGGCAGCTGCCTAACAGAAACCATCAAACGGGTGTAGAGAGCATTGCTTTTCAGAGAGTGTGGACAGCAGAATGCTTTTTGTTCTAGGCATCATTTCCATTTTGAGAGATTCTGTTTCCATTTAGTGGCCCACCAAAGCATTCAGGAGTGGCTAAACCTGTCCTACACTTTCCTCAGAGTGCTGGCTTAAAACACAAACTAAGGGGGAATGGCTTCAAGCCCCGGTGCCCCCCATCTCAGGCCTGTCCTGCTCCGTGTTCAGTCACTCCTTGGGAACAGTAAAATCCACTTGCTGTGACCTTGTCAAGCAGTCAGATGAGATCAAATTACTTTATAAATATAAAAAGATTCATCAGAAATCAATCGGGGTCAAAAATCTGGAAAATGACTTAGCTTAAAAATGATGGCTGCCAGATAGCTAACCTCCTGAAACAGTCCTGGGATGAGCTCCGCCTTTGACCTACTTCTTGCAGCACTCGGGACCTGACCCCTGGCATTTCCCGACCCAGTTGGAACAGAGTTCAGGGGCAGAGTGGGTTTATTGGAGCACTTTACTCTGTATACTGAATAGTGATTGACCCATCCCGCCCAGCTGTAAGCAACAGATGGAAGAAATTCTGTTTTCTAAGTACCAGAGAGTATCCATTGGCTACAGCTTGGAGACAGCCTGGTTCAAAGGAAGGACATGAGCCTTGAAGGCCAAAATGTACATTCAGGACACAGGCTTCTGCTGAAGGAAGATTCTGGCATCGCGGCCTTCTGGGCTTCTTGCTTCTGTATGTAGCACTGTTTTAAAGATCAAGCAGGATAATGCCTGTGGAACTTTTCCCTAGAACATGCCTGTCCTTTTATTTAGATTTAGAAAAACTCATTCATATTCTCCATCTCTCAGTCTCTCTCTGTCAGTGAACATTTAGGAAGATGGTTTCAACTCTATGAGGGAAAATTTTCTTCTATAACAAATGAAAATGACATTAGTAATAAGTAGTAGGATGAAGGTTATACAGGTTAACTTTTGCTAAATATCATTATAAAGTCTAAACTACATTTGTTCATTCATTCACTTAACTAATCATATTTCAGTATTTATTTTGGAATCTAGCAGGGGACTGGTAGTACAGAACAGATAGACAGGAAGCTGATGGCTTGGGCACACTGTTTTATACATGAAAGAAGTGATCCCATAACATGGGGGGGGGAGGGCACACTGAGAATGAGTGTAGCATACTTGTAGAATACAAGGTGGCTTGGAGGGGAAGAGACTGTTGGAGGATTCCTGAGGAGCAGAAGGTTGTGAATGGGTAAGACAGTTGAGGTGACACAAAACCATTGGAAGAAGACTAGAAAAGGTTCAGCTGTAACAGAATTGCACTGTCGTGGACACATGTCATTATGGAATTTAGATGTGTGTATTGGGTGAGGGTAGAAGGAACAGGCTGATAGGTAACTGCCTACCCTCGAAATCATATCACAAAGTGTTGGTTAGTCCATGCTCATAAGTTTGTACCTCATCACACTTATTCGGGGCATCATATGATATAGAATACCTTGTATTAGACAAGATTGTCACTGAAGCTTCATGAGCCACACATAGGATTCTATGTGTGAGCAGTGTCATGCCTGGGCAGATGGTCCTGGGGCATATAAGAAAGCAAACTGATCAAGCCGTGGGGAACAAGCTAGTAGGCAGTTCTTCCCATTCCTCCCTGGCTTCTGCATATGTTTCTGCCTCCAGGCTCCTATTCTTACTTTCCTTCATGATGGATTCATTATAAACTAAAGGTGAAATAAACCCTTTGCTCCCCACGTTGCTTTTGTCAAGGTGTTGGATTCATTTAAAATATAAGATGAAGTAAACCCTTGGCTCCCCACGTTGCTTTTGTCAAGGTGTTTATTACAGGGGTAGAGATATAACTAAGACACTTAGCAGTACTCATGGGAGTCAGCTTCAATTGGACTTGTGTCAGATTGGTCAACTGAAAAAAACCATTTGTTGGGAGCTGTCCACAAGCTGGACACAGATTGTGCTGCATGCCGCAGAGAACTGGAGATGAGGAAGGAAAGGATGGAGAAGGACAATGTTATTTGTTTGTTCAGTGGATCTGTACGAGTTCTAAGTGCTTTATTTGAACTGACTCATTTAAACAGTCTAAAGCCCTCTGGGGTGGATATTGTGATCCTTAACTTCTAAATAGTTCAGAAAGAGCTTAGTCCATGCTGTAATCTCGGTCCTATGCTTTGAGGAAGATGGATTTACCACTCACCGTATGTAAGGCAGATTTGGACAGGGAAGGAGGTTGAGAAAATAATGTTGATCCAGGGTCCTTTCCAGCTATAAAATAAAAATAAGACTGAAATCGTCTTCCTTTGCCTACATTTCTTAAATCATAGGTCAGGAGAATCAATCAGCACAATCTTGGCATTTTAACAAGCTGGGGAATTGAAGAGGAAATGAAAGACTGGGGTGGGAGGAGAACAGGATTAGTCTAAAACACCAGAGGTCAGGGCAGCCAATAGTGTGGGGACTTCTGACTGAGTGCAAACTCTGAAGCTCTGTGGGCAGTTAATCCTTGAAAGGAAGCGGGGCCAGGGAAGCAATTGATAGAGACTGTCAGGGAAGGAAACTAATTTTGATAATCAGGGAAACAGAGGGAACATGGTTGTGAGGAAAAGGGCATGAACAATAAAAGGACCAGAGGAAACTTTGACACTCCAAAAATTGTGAATTAAATTTTGATATTTAGGCCCTTTTATGCTTTTTATTTGTCACAGGGCTGGCTCTCTTTATTATTTCTTAAAATTATGTATATGGAAGAGGAAGCCAGCATTGAGCACTAGCCATCCTGGGCCTCCCATCATTTCTGTTCACTCCCTCAAGGCAGTGACTTTCCGATTGCCTGCTAGGAGCACAATTCTAGCATAAATTATAATATTCCTGACCAGGTGAGCAGGGAATACAAGCTTGAGTTTGATTCATAATTATCCCAGTCAAATTCAGGACATCTGGTCAACCTTATCTGTGCCGAATAAAGATCTGTCCATCATCAAGTTCATGGTTGTCTCATGAAGGCATTGGAGATAAATATACAATCACATCGCATGGAAAGTGGGGAGGATCACATGACACCAGCAACAAACAAAAGAACTAAGTGCCCCTAATTCTACCAGTTATTACCGCTACTAGGCTGAACTGAGCCCTGGAGATTGAGCTGAGGCTGAAGTCCAGGCCTCCCAGCTCTATTTGGTCCCCTTTTATAGCCTCATCTGGTCACTTTCCATGAGAAGGACACAGATTTCCGCTGCTTCAAAGAACTGATTAAAACGCCAGAGAACATCCAAGAAATGTAGGGCAATCCAATCAATTGGTACAACCAGCACTTTCTTTACAATTACTTTATGAAATGTTTGATAATTTAAATTCATTTTCTCATCTAATCAATCAAACTGGGTTCTCAAGGTTCTCATCACATGAAGCCACTGTGGGCTTGGCACATAGTCCATCTGAGAAAAACTGGAGTTTTGATTTTACTTACTTTCATTGACGTTGCATCTGACTCAAATGTGATTAGGAAATGTTTAATTTCCTAGACATGTAAGTTTACTATTTCAATGTCTCATGAAATCCAAATTCAGAGAAAATATTTCCAGTGGAATTTCGGCATCCAAATCAAGATGTGCCACAAGTGTATGCATGTCTAAGTTTGATGACTTGGTACCAAAATAGATCTCATTAATCACTCCTATATTACTTACATATTATGGTGATGATATTTTGGTTATAGTTAATTAACTAAAGAATATTACTAATCATTTCATTTGCTTTTTTCTATAAATGTAATTATTAGCAAAGTTAAAATGACACGTGTCTTAAATTCTGTTTTTGCTCAGTAACACTGATTCAATAATTAATTTTCTATAGTGCCCCCACCACTTACTTCCTGAAGTGGTGTCGGTAAGGTAGCTATTCCCTGGGGGTATAATAGGCTTTCAGTGTGGAGGGATGAAAAATAGGCATAAATAATCTGCATTTTGCTAAGTACTAGCAAGCAATTATATGGGGTGCTGCAAGAGTAAGTGGGGGTGGGAGACTACATTTGGAGTGTCTAAGAATACTCACTGGGTTTGACGGATCCAACTGTATTGGTGCAGAAAGTCGGAAGACATGATGCAAGGTTTCTCTGTCACAGAGGCTTCTTAGGATTAATACATCCTTAAGGCATGTAGTGTTTCTTTGGCTCCTTTATAGACTTCTTCAGCCACTAGGTCAAAACGATAAGAAAAAGGTGCCTGGCTTGAGACTAGGCATGGCAACTTAGAAGTGTGACCCATCGGGGCGGGAGGACTAGGCAATCCGTGAGCAAATGGCATGAGAGCCCATTGGCAGATTCATCACTGTGGTGCCAGCTGGACTTTGAGGGTAGGAATGCGAGAGGGTAGTTCTTCCAGAAGAATCAAAGCACTTTCCTTTTGACAGCTGACGTGCTGCAGAATGTATGACGCAGCTTTTAAACTGTGGTTTTTCTGGTGTTCCCAGCTCTGCCATGCCATGAACGTGGAAATGGTCATGGTACATTATGATAGTGAATGTTATTTGCCCATTGAGCTCTCAGTGGCGACTTGACAGTTAAGCCAACAGCCAGGATTTGTGGGGAGATCGCATAATTTGGCCCATCTGCAGACAGTGGCCAAATCAGCAGGTGTCAAGGAGCTGCTAAGACATTACACCTGAATGGCTGGCAAAAGCCGAAATGGCGATAACAGAGATGATAGGGAGCAGCAGAGGCCGGATGGGCTTCCCACATGTCCAGCATGCATCCTGTCTTGCTTCATCAGAGCTGGCGTGTGTGATGGTTCATCACATGGGCTCTGAAGTCAAGTCTTGTCTGAATTCAGCCTTGCTAATTACTAGCTGTGGGAACATGGGCAAAAAAAAAAAAAAAAAAAAAAAAATCAGTCATCGTGAGTCCAGTTTCCTTTTCCATAATGATGTAAGTCCTGGGACTTTTATGGGGATTAAAGTACTCAGTAAATTGTAGCTATTATTGTTGTTGGCATTGTACTCATTATTGCTTTTACTTTCTTAGTATTTAAAATTAAAGTTAGACGACCAGAGTGGGCTCAGAGGTTAGAGTTTGGGGTTGCTTTAGCCCACACAGCCAAGTGGGATGGTCTAGTAACACACCACTCAGGGGAAAAATAACATAATCTTGACTCTTTCAGACAGCAGACTTTGGCAAACCCATGAAAATCACAGCTTTCCTCTAAAATTATTCTCAAATTTCCAATTCTAACAATTTAGATTTACAGTGAAAAATCTAAGGGGCTTTTGTGTTTAAAATAAGCAGCTTGGAAGGAGGAGAACTCTAGAGGCATCGTCACCTGAGTCATTTTGTTGACAGCCTCTACCACAGACAGCATCGTGACATTCAGTTTTTCTTGGTTCTTGGCCAGCATAAGGAGGTATAGACTTCATGCCCGGCAGATGCTGGAGGGTAGTGTAAGAACAGTTGTTGAGTTCAATTTAGTTTTTTTGTTTAAGAATACTGTGTGTGTGTGTGTGTGTGTGTGTGTGTGTGTAAGAAATGGCCGTAATTAGAAGTAGATTTACATCATATTTTATCATATTCTGCACATCTTTATAATTACATCTGTTAACATTTCTGAATCCCCTTTCCTTTTTTCTGGAAAATGAAAATAATATCCAGCTGCTTCCTCTGTTCAGGGGATTAAAGGCTATGGAGATAGAGTACTTATAGCCCCTTGTGGTTCTTCATGAACAAATTCAATGACAGAAGTCCACTATGTTGTGACAACATGTCTAGTTGGATACGTGGGTTAAGATGGACCTGTCTTAGATTTCAGAAAAATATAACCTATAATCCATGCTTAAGTGGGTCAGACCAAAGCTGATAAAATTTTTTTACTTAAGGTTCAAGCAAGTTGGGCTTCAAAGAATTCCTTTTATTGCAGTGGGTTTTTTTTTTTCCCGCTTACTGAGTTTTTCCCTCCTGCCCATGACAGTGAATATTTACATTTCTTGATTAATGTACTTGAAAACTTTGAGACTGTTCTTAGAACTTTCTAATATTATCTCAGTATATTCACATATATTAAACACACCTTGAGATAAAAGCAATGAGTTAGTATAGTTGCAAAAAAAAAAATGCCAGCAATGCAGTGATGTATAGTAGTGTACTGGGCACAGCTCTGCAGGGCTACCTCCCTTCATGAAGCCCAGAAGGGGTGCTCAGCATCTGGTAGTATTTGTCCATGTTACTTGATGGTTACTGACTGTATGCCTATTTATGATATAAATATGGAATAATGCCCACAGATGCCAATGAATGACTAACATCAATAGAATTTCAGCTTGATGAGTGCCAATGTTAATGTAGGGTTCATTTCAACCTCCCAGAATAATCATGAATTCATTGTTTATCTGTTGCTTACATGCAAAAAGAATATTTTCTCATGGCCCCATATAAAAATTAATAGTTCACTGTTAAAATTTAGGAAAACTGAGTTTATTTTAAATAATTTAAAATTTTCTTTTCTTGCCTGTGTTCAAGGGATTGCTAATCCCTTTAGCTCGAGTGTTAGACTGAAATAGTAGTAGAATATGGGTCAAAGAATAAGGCATGACAGGAGTAGATGCTTCCTGTCATACACATGTTATTATACAGTCACCGGGATTCAAGTACCTCGTTTGAAGATGAAAGGTGAGTCCTGGATTACCACTAGTATTCCTTCCTAAAGAGCAAACAGTCTACTGTAGAATACAAAAGGCCACCAGCCAGAGTTCTGCACAGACCACTGCTAAAGTACCATGTCAGCTAGGAGTCTCCTGAGAAAACCGTATATAGGTTTTCCGTATATGTATAAGAATTGGAGTTATGAATGAGGAATTGGCACCTTGATTGTGGAGGCCACAATGTCTTATCACCTGCCTTTTTCTACATAGAGACTCAAGGTAGCTAGTGGTCTGACTTCAGTCCAAATGTCTGAGAAGACTGGGAGCCACTAGTGCAACCATCTGCCCAAATAGAAGTCTCAGCCTCTGTGCCCCAGCTCTGAGGACAGAAGGCCTGACATATCTTTCCTTGATGCTTTTTTTGTCTTTGTAAGACCATTAATAGAGGTAATGGTACCCATGCACTCAGAAGCAGGGGTGGGTATCCTTTGAATGGACTTGAATTCATAGATTCAAATTTTAGTGTGCAGAAATGCCCTCACAGTTGCAACCAGGGCTAATAGTTAATGTAGATACCCTTAGCCTAGTCAGGTTGACACACAAAATCATGCATGCTTATGGGTGAACCTTTTAGTACAGTTATGTCTCCCATTCTTAAATTTATGAAGCAAAGACTCATGGATGAAGAAGTCTGGCTGTTTGTTGGAGACATGGTTTCACTCTGTAGCCTAGGTTGGTTTGGAACTCAAGCTGATTCTTATGTCTCAGCCTTCCAAGTTGTTGGACTACAGATGTGTTCTTCTATGCCTGCCTGGTCTTGCTTTTTCCTGATTTCATTTGCTGATGCCAGAAGAACGAACAGAGGCTTCTTCAGGGAAACCGTATCTCAAACTCTGCATCTTCAGGTCCACTGGCCATGAGTGTCAGTGTGTTTATATTTAGGAAGCAGTCTGTGGCATAAGAACCAGGGAAGAAACACGGGGAGGACGTTAGAGGCAGACTGAGGAGGATGGAGGTATGTGACTGGTGCAAGAAGAAAAAAAAGGATCTCATCTCTGCCATCAGGGTGTTGTCCTAACAATGTTGTGCTGGTCTCTCACCTCAAAGCCCTGAAGGTATGACAGAAAAAGGAGCCATCTCTCCCAACGTTCTTACAGAAGCCATTCTTTTTGGTTTTTCGAGACAGGGTTTCTCTGTAGCATTGAAGCGTATCCTGGAACTAGCTCTTGTAGACCAGACTGGCCTCGAACTCACAGAGATCCACCTGCCTCTGCCTCCTGAGTGCTGGGATTAGAGGCATGTGCCACCACCGCCTGGCTTAGAAGTCATTCTTGACAGACTGCTTACTTGTGGAAACTAGCCAGAATGTTTTAGATACTTCTTATAGTAGTAGTGGGGGTACAAAACCTCCATCTACTTACGCTATACAGTTCAGAAGGGGAAAATGACATGACAGCTGTCACAGTTTTCCCTCCCTCATTAACAGCTTATTGGAGCTAATTGCAAATAAGTTATTTATTGGTTACATTGTCAGGGGAGAGAACAGTTCGCCATTTCAACCTTGTGTGTGTATTCTTTTGAAAGAAAATCCTTCTTACTGCTATAGAGGTGAACATTTTCTTTAGTGGTTATACAGATTTCAGTAATTTAATTAATCGCAACTGGCTAACCCATGTTCTGACTTTGTTGTGCCCCCTTCACCTATCAATAAGCTTAAAGTTGGTTCTGACTTATAACAATTCACCAATTCATTACCCTTAGTATTTCTGACTTCAGATGGTACAAATGTGTGTGTGTGTGTGTGTGTGTGTGTGTGTGTGTGTGTGTGTGTGTTCTGTAGAAGCCGTTCTTCGATTCTTGAGATTTGATCTCTTCCTGGCAATGTTAAGCATGACACTTTTGGTTCACGCTGGGAGAGGTTGAATGGAGCCACAGCCTACAGTCAGTCTCAGGGTCCGAGGGAAATGATAGCTGTTCCACCGTGCGCAGTGTTGCTGTGCTTCGTGACCACAATGTTCTGTAGATTAGGCACAGGGTATAAATTTTCACTTAAGAAATCTTCATCATATGATGGCTTAATAGAGACCTAATCCCCTTCTCAACTGAAGACATCTTCAGGCACCAAGCACCCATTGTGTGTCCTGTACTTTGTGTCTCAGAGCACATGTAACTGTGGCTTCCAGCAATTCCATTTCTCCATTCGTTGTTGCAGGCTCCAACTGAAAACTAGTACTGCCTTTGCATGGCTTTGATCCCCTTGCTGGGGTCGATACAGGGCCTTGATCTATGGAGAGCCTCTTTAGTCTTGCTGCAAACTACAGACAATGTTGTTTTCCGTGACGCTCAGAAACAACCATGATCGCTTTAGAGGTACAGGTCTCCCAGAGTCCTGTTGGATGAGGGCTGGCATCCCATTTTCTGTATGGTGGAACAGCTTCACAGAACTCAGTGTGCTCTCAAGAATGTGCTATAGCTTCCAGAAGGTTTCCTGATAAAACATTTTGGAGGAAAGAGTAGCCTAGGACAATCCCCTGTTATCCCAGGTCTATGAGCACCTCCAGGGCAGACGTCAGCCCTTTAGTTAAAGACAACTGGCCAAATTGGCTTCCTAGCTGTGGGAAGCCAGAAGTATGTCAGTACAACACCTTTGCTAAAGTAGTGCCTGGCATCTAACAGGGGCTCTATAAATGAGCGTCAAATTAGGTTGATCTGAAGACATGGTAAAGAACAACTATATTACACAACTGGTCTCAGAAACTGGGAAAGCTCATATAAGGCCTTGAGTGTATTACAGTATTCTTCATGTATAAACTGGTAAATTCATTCATTTAGCAAATACAGTGTGCCTTTGTTACTATCTAGGACAATGGTTCTCAACCCATGGGTTGTGATTTCTTTGGGAGTTATGTATACTGCATATCAGATATTTACATTGCAATTCATAATAGTAGCAAATTACAGTTATGTAGTAGCAACAAAATAAATTTTATATTTAGGGCCACCACAGCATGATGAACTGTATTAAAGGTTTACAGGATTAGTAAACATTAATCAAGGTTGTCCATCAAATACTAGAGACACAGATATAATAACATAGCTCCTTTCTTCTCTGGGTGCATGCTTCAGGAATAACCTGGTCAGGTAAATGGTCAAAGTGCTTTTAGTGATGGGTGTAGGAGAAATAAGCGTGGGTTGATCTGGAAATCCCTTTGATAGAAAACATGGTAAGATAAAAAAAAAATACCTATGGGTTCCTGCAGCTTAAATTAAGGAAAAGGAAATAAGAAAGAATCAAACTGTATGGAAATACAGCTCAGGGCTTATTAAAGGTGTTAGCAAGCAGGTTATAGGGAAATGTGTCCAAGTTAAGGTTATGGCTTTGGAAATGCTGACAAGAAATCGTCCTGCTCTATCTATCAGGCTTCTCAATTCCCCACTGCTGTCAGGCCCATTAGATAAATGTTGTGGAATCACTTTGCAGTCTTAATATTTAGTTATTTACTTTATCATGGACATCATTATGTACGTGATGTGACCTTGGTAATCTCCAAGATATATGTGTTCTTTGGAGTCTCTCTGCAGACTCCCTGGCAATGCATTTCCGTGGAGGGTCACCATGGCCTTCCCATATGGGTTCAATATTAATACCACTCATTCTAGAGTGGCTGCTGATTACTCGGCAAGAAAGACAAAATGGTAGGAAGTTTGTTTTCATAAAACAAGTGTGAAAATTAGCATGGTTATTTTGTCATGTGTAGTCTGTCTAGATGTACATACTGGTGGTGTGTGTGTGTGTGTGTGTGTGTGTGTGTGTGTCAGTGAAGACATGTGCATTGGAAGACACATGTGAAAGTCAGGACAGCCTTACTTTCCACCATGTCTAGGTCGGGTCCCTTGCTCACTATTGCATATGGCAGGCTAGCTGGCTGGCAAGCTTCGGGGGATAGTTCTGCCTCTGCCTTCATCTCTCTGTAGAAGCACCAAGTGTACAGATGTGTGCTAGTGTGTCCGAGGATACAGAGTGTGTGCTATGTCAGTTCTGAGGATCCAAACCTCAGCCTATATACTTGCATGGTAACTGCTTTATCCACTAAACTACCCTCCCTACTTCTCCATCTCCTCTCTTCCCTTTTTTCTTTTTCCTTGTCTCCTTTCTTTCTTTTAGACAGGATCTCGCTGTGCAGCCCTGGCTTATTTTGGGGACTGGAGAGAAGATGATTTGGGATGAAGATTGACATTCCTCACATCTCAGTCACCTGGCTCCATCCCTAAGCTTAACTGTGAACATTGAAATCAGAAGTGATGAGGCTGGATAGTACCGGTGTCCTGACTTCTGGCATCTTTATAAAACCAGCTTCATTGTCATACCCTGGTCAATAGAGAATGGGCTCAAGCCTGTATTTCTTTGTTTAATTAATGATGTGAACTCCATGACCGGCATAGGCTGGCACAGAGTACTCCCCCATGCCTTCCTGGTCGCTATCACTGCACCAGGAAGTGCGCTCAGTATTGGGTGAGAATCAGTTGGATTAGTCTTCTCTGTTAGTTGCCTTGCTATGTGTAGATGCTGGGTAACTTGGATGAGGTCATCCTGCTTTCTGGAAGTTGAACAAGATTTCTCAGCACAGGTACTCGGACTCTAGAGCCTGATTCCTACAGTCCGTGTCTTTCACGTCTATCTTTGTCTCATCTTGTTGATTCTGCCTAGTTCAGAGCAGTTGGGTAACTAAGGATTTTAGTTCTAAGGGGTGTTGCTTTGTTTTGTTTTGAATTTGGAAACTCTTCAGGCCTTGAACTTTATGTGTTCTTAAATTACAAGTCAGAAGATGCCCTTGTGGGAGAAAGGATTTCTGTTACCGCTGCCAAGTCTGTGCCTAAGGATCCCTTCGTCTGTGTCAGCTTTTTATTCTTTACTCCTCAGATAATTCTTTGTGGTTTGCACATTGAATATGTCTCTTAAGCATTTGAAAATGCTGACAGCTGAGTGATAGAGGTCCCCCCAATACCTTTCCTGGGCTCATGCGTAAGCTACTTTTCTCCCCTTTCTTCCCCATCCATTGCCAGTAAAGCCTCTAGTAAAATGTTTGACACCACTAACAACTTGATCTGCAGGCATTGAGATGCTGGGATGTGTTGTCTGAGTTTTCTGCCCAGTTCTCACAATAGTTAAGTTCCAAAGTAATCACACAGAGTTCTACATTAGTTTTAAACTGATTGGCCCATTAGCTCTGGCTTCTTATTAGCTCTTATAACTTATATTAGCCCATTATTCTTGTCTATGCTAGCCACATTGCTTGGTACCTTATCAGCAAGGCAGTCACATCTTGCTTCTTCTGTGGCAGGGTCACAACTGTGGAGGGAACTTCTTTATTCCCAGAATTCACACCTGTTCTCATTGACCCACCTCTACTTCCTGTCTGGTTGACCCGCCTGTACTTCCTTCCTGGCTACTGGCCAATGAGCATTTATTTCAAATATAATTGACAGAATACAGACCATTCTCCCACACCAGAGATGTCTCAAAGGAGAGGGAAACCCAATATCCCTCGTCCACTCTATCAGCTGAGAATAGCATTTCAGAAGGAGCCACTGTTCTATGGACAATAACCTGGGTATAGATTTGCTTTGCTGGGCTCTAGTTTCAGGTCATTACCCCAATGTAATCAAGCCACTTAACTATGCTGTGCTTTAGTCTCTTCACAGTACAGGAAGGTTTTTTGGGGGGAGGTATGGATTGAAAAATTTCATTTAGAAAAACATACACAAAAAATCAAATAGCTATATTTGTGAACATTTTATGTCTAGTAATTTCTTTATCATTGGAAGTCAGAGTACCTGGAAAACAGCGATTTTTTTAATAGTAACTTTTAAAATAGTGGCTATATCACTATTCATGCTTCAGCTTTGTGACAAACATTCACAAACTCAAATCCCAATGCGGCATAGAATAATTTTCTTTGTCTTCCAAGAGTCTGGAAAGTATGTTTGCTCTTTTGCTTTCTTTCTCTGGGTTCTTTAAGGGCCTGAGAAAGACTAATCCACCAGTTCCTTTACTTGAAAATAGTAAATAAATGCATTTATTCTCTAAATCGTTATGGGATGCACACCCTGGGAAAGTGGCAGCATAGCTTCTGTAGAGACTGGTAAAACTCAGGGACACTGTCTGCACCTGCTGGATTGCCTGATTCTAAACAGAGCCCTACCTTGTGCCAGGAGTTAGGTTTTCATCCTTCACTGTGCCTGAGTCTCCTCGAGCTGTTAAGTATCACACTGAATGACATCTCTTAGAAGGTACTAGAATTTTGACAGTCCCTTCTCATGTCTCTAAGACTTAATAGTGTTTCTGGGAACTCTGGCCAAGGTCATCTCTCTTTTCAGTGTCAAGGATCTGAATGTGCCAGGGTGGAGTTCCTTGGAGGGATAGAGGGGTGAGGATGGAGAGAATTGGTGACAGCCCTCCGTACTCCCTTGCTCAACTCTGAGCTCCCATGTGTAGTATCCAACACAGTAACACAGTTGACCTCAGGATCAGGCATCCAACACACATAGCATGAAAGAAGAAAATTGCAGTGGAAATAAGCATCTTGTGGGTCTTCTACCCGTGAATGATGGGTGAAGACGAGTCTTCCCTCTCTTTCCCCAGCCTCTTCATTCCTGTCAGTGCTGGTGCTCTGGCTATGAATTCAGGGAATAGAAGCCCCAGTGAAATGGCTTGGCAGCCCTCGAGAGCATACAGCGATGCCAGGGAGTTGTAGCCAGTACCATCATTGGGCAGGTCTTCTTCCAGGGCTTTCTGTGCCATGACCTGCAAGTCGTGCCAGGCATCTCCTTGCTGGAAATCGTGGGCAAGGTTCCTGATGGGAAGGAATCTTACTCAGATTGAAAAAACATTTGGTTTGCCTCTGGCAACTGGGTTTAGAGGAGACAATGTCAATCCCTTCGCTGTTTGCTCAAGGATTCTGAAGTGTTTTTCCCTGAGTGTAAAAGGCATGTTTCACTACACCCTTAACCAAAGTTAACTGTTTCCTAACTGCTTCAGAGGGTGGTGCTGGTGTTCAAGGCTGTCACAGTCCCAGGACTTTTGGTTGCAAAATACCCCAGCTCTTCTGCCAAGTGCAAGGCTAAAGTCTGGTAAATACAGAAATGTAATGGATATCTGCATCGGAGACCTTCACCAACCCTTATCTCTCTCATCTCTCTGCTGCTGGGGGTTCACATAGAGAGTGCTGCTCAGTGTGCCCACCTCCAGTGATCACAGTACCCACTTACTGATGAACTTTCAACCCTTTGGCCTTCAGGGAACATAGGACACATCCTGCCTAAAACCTGTGTGTTGATTATCTTCCAAAAACCAAAGAAAAATGACATTGGTTTCCCCAATTGTTATTTTATTCATGGAACAGAAGATTGTTGGCATAGCAATGTTTAGTTTTTAATTTCTAAAATTTCTAATCCCGATAAAGATTAAAGAACTGAAGCCACCAGGCCAGTTGAAGGGCCTCATTAAAAGAACACAGATACAAGTAAAACGTTAGGTCTCCAGTTCTGAATTTAAATCTTTCTTTCTCATTGATCCTTCCACCATAAAGGACCCATGGGACTTAGAAATGAAAGTCATTGCCATCTATATTTAAATAACCAGAAGAATAAGATGATATGTGTAATGGAGTTGAATTATTCCAAGCGAAGAGTGTCTCTTTCTGTATGAATAGAACTTCCCTGGTCACTGCTTGTGTGGATGCCATGATTTGTTACATGGAGCAGAGTAATGCTGACATTCTTTCCCGCATGTAACACATCACCCCATGCTCTTTCCTTTAAGAAATTGGGAGAATAAGTACAGTTTCCTTTGCCAACATTTGTCTCTTTTTATATTAATCTCGGTAGAACTGAACAATTTCTTCTCTCTGTGCAATATAAGGCTCTCCTTTGTATTCATTTGGTTGGCATACAGCTTGAGGGTGTCCAGTTTTTCAAATACAGATCTAAGAATATCTGGAATGATTTATGCACAAAGTCACAGGGCTGGCCAAAGCGAACCGAAGTCTATTAAGCTAAATTAAAGCTTTGTTTTGAGGGGGGGAAAATGTCATTTTTGCTGCTATCTGAAACCTACACCATAGTAAGGACAGAGTGAGATTTCCCATACTTACTTTACGTTTTGAATGGACTTATTAACTACGTCGCCTTGCCCTTCAAATGCCTCAAAGGAGGAATGCTGGAAGACAGACACATGTAGAATGAAGTCTTGCACTGTGCTCTTTTTTAATGTGTTGCAGGACTCTTGTCCCTGGAGTAAAGATGGAGGAAGCTTTGACTATGCGAATTCAGTTCCCATATTAAGAAATTGTATTTAATCAAAAGTGAATTTAACTCTAGATGGCATTCAGATAGTAAAATTGGTTTTAGGAAATTCCATTTCCTTTTAATACTTGAGCAGTCAAAATTGTGTTCAAATTTCTTCTTATTGTTTAAATTAATTGTCCTAAAGTTTAAAATAAAAAAACCTATAAAATACAACTCTAGAAGACACAAGAATCTAGTATTTAATGAGTTTACATCCCCAACTTTTCTTTTGTATATTCCATTGTGGTAGAATGTGATACCTAAAATGGGCACCTAAACACCTACACACCTACACACCTACACACACACACACACACACACACACACAATGGGGAAGGAAAGAATGTGGGGGAGATCCAGCCACACTTTTCTTTTTCTTTTCTTTTTTCTTTCTTTGTCCACTGGATAACTTGGCGTGACTAGGAATAAGGCCATGTGATGTTTAGTCCTCAGTTGAGGACTTACCTTCATCACACTGGCCTGTGGGCCTGTAGGTGGGGCATTTATTTTGACAGGTGATTGATGAGGGAAGGACCCAGCCAACTGTGGGTGGTGCCAATCCTGACCAGATTGGACTAGGCTGAACAGAGAGGTAGCTGGCCCTGAGCCTAGAAGCAAGCCAGTAAGCAGTGCTCCTCTGTGCTCTCTGCCTCAGTTTCTGCCTCTAGGTTCCTTCCTTGAACTTCTGTCCTAGACTGTGAAATGTAATAAACCCTTTATTTCCATAGTTGCTTTTGGTCCTAATGTTTATCACGGCGACAGAAAGCAAATAAGTACAGATAGCAATGTTTTCTAAAGGACAATGAAACCAAAAAAAAAAAATTGGGCTTTTAATGAATTCTTCAGGAAGCTTAAGGAGTGTTAACACCCAATGGAAAGTTAAACTTAAGTCTTTTGAGATGATTGTTCCCAAAAAGTTGATGTCAAGTCAAATAAACATATAAATTTATACACGTAGGCTCTTCCATGCAAATTAGGAAGAGTTGTTACTTATGAGCATGATTACTAGTGGCCAGCATAGGCCATCTTCATTTAGGCACTTGAAATTTAACATTTTATTAAACTTTTATAGTTGTGTTATTAGTATTTAATTAAATATAAACATATTTAATTAAACATTAATATTTGATGTTATCATATTAAAATTTCAGTGTTTAAAAGTATTCAATGTTTAACTGCTAGAGAAATATGCACTAATCTTTCCCATCAGTTTGACACCTCTTCCTGTTTGGTTTGAAGACTGGGATTCTGATCATTTTCTTGCTCATTATTTGCTTTCATAGTTCCTTTCAAATTTGAACTATATTTTTGTTTATGGGCCCATCAGTGATCATTAATGTGTTGGCAACATCTTTTATTAGCAAGGGAGAAGGGAGTACCGTGAGATTCACTGCCTATGTCCAACCCTTGTTCACGTTCTTTTCTGAAGTGACTGCTTGTGTCTGTGGTGATATCATGCTTCTCAACCTATGAATATCCTTGCTTTTCTGTATTTATCTGTGTTTTCTGTCTTTTATGGCTTCTGAAATATAGAGTGTGAGGTAAAGGAGGTAACTTCATTGCAAATGGTAAAAATTTGCCCAGGAGTGGGTTTCAACATATCAGGGATCAGTAATAGAATGTATTTCTCATTAATCCCACACACCCTCTTTCCCCTTCCCCCTTTGTGTGTGCATATGTGTGTGTGGGGGGGGTATTTAGGTATCCATACCAAGTTTAGGACTCACTTTCTATCACAGTGGAATATACAAAAGAAAAGATGGGGATATAAACTTATTAAATACTTGTTGAATGGCAAAACTATACCCAAAGATTATTGTGGGTTTTTTTTGTGTGTGGGTGATGGGTGTTGTGAGATTCTTGTGTTTTGTAAGTTGTATTTTGTACTCCTTTTTTTTTAAATTTTATACTCTTCTATTTTAAACGTCAGGACAACAAATTTTCATGGTGTTCTTTTTTTGTTTGTTTTGTTTTTTTTTTGTTTTTCAAGACAGGGTTTCTCTGTCCTGGAACTAGCTCTTGTAGACCAGGCTGGCCTTGAACTCACAAAGATCCACCTGCCTCTGCCTCCTGAGTGCTGGGATTAAAGGTGTGCACCACCACTGCCCAGCATGGTGTTATTCCTAACCATGTGACCATCTATGTGCCATTATCTAATTAGAAAACAAAATAGTGCATTACTATGTAGTAGGATTAAGCCTGGGCTTCTGGGTCCATTTTTACATTCTTTCTGTTTTGAAACTTAACTGCTGTTTTGTTTTCATTAACTTGAAAAGTTTATATATATATATATATATATATATATATATATATATATCAAGAAAATGAATTAATTCAATGTAAAAATTTCTGTCAATGTACATCTGTATTTGAGAGCCTATTGCCAACCATTGCCTTTGATTCTATGGATACTGACACAGCTTCTTTCTCTAAAAGCAGCAAAGAAACCATACAATGAAAATATAAGCTATGAAGTAGGACAGTAACCTAAGTTTATGTATCACTTTCTTGTTGGACCCACTTTACATTAATACCATGTTACAGATGTGACTACAGATTATAAAAATAAAAATTTCTTTTGGGGTTTTTCTCCTTCAAAGTAGCCAAACTGGTGGTTGGTGGTACCCCAACAAGTGCTGGGCTAATGCTCCCCTCATTTTGCTCTGTACTGCCTATGTCTGGCATAGATTAGTTCAGGTCAGCACTACTGTTTGCAGAAGGCCTCGTGTTTCTGGGCTTATGTAGAGCACATACTACACACACCGGCTGCTCAGATGTAGATTCCCTGTGGATGAGTTTCTCTTCTCATGGAGCTGCAAAGGTGGGAATTCTGTCTTCTCATTTCTAGTACAGTGCTCACATCTGCTATACTGCGTTGCATCTGTACCTCAAGTTGGAGTGTTTTATATATGCACCCATCTTGCCCTACGCTTGTCCTATAGCCCCTATGCTGTTTAGATGGCGTGGGCCTGTGATTTACACTGCAGGTTTGAGAGGATAAAAACCTCTTTCCCCACTAAGGCAGCTCATCCTGACTAACATCACAGGAGTACCCTTAGATCCACAGAATGATCCCTTGCTTCATTCCTGTTGTGATTCTTTGCCCCCATCATGAGAGAAAGCAGAGTTGTGGGGTTGTGTTTACCTTGAACTTGCATTTTCCTTCAAGAACTTTTGCCAGTTTCTTTGGGGTTCTGAACTGGATAAAACCAGCTCTCTAGAAATGTGTTTCCCTGATGTCTATTTCACCCTGTCCTTTTTTTTTTTTGGTTTATCTGCTAAGGGGCAAATAATACCAATATTCCTTGTGGGGTAGGGTGGATTATGTAGGAATTTATGGTATATGGAAGAGCTATGAAATATATATATATATATATATATACCATTATTCTGATGTTTTGCTTACCTAGTCACATCTTCTATTAATCTTTTCTTGAGTTCTTTATGCAGCCAGTTCCATGATAATTAATATTCTATTGCAATATCTGATCTTCCCTAAAGACCTTTCCTGACTGACTTCCTAAAATAATTCCTCCTTCATAATGACTTGTTATCTACACATATTCTTAACTTTTGTATCATACAGCAGTTTAACAATCTATGCTCTAACCTATTTATTTAACCACATTGTCTGATCTCCACTAGAATGAAAGCTGCCCGTGCAGGGAATTGGTTTGTTCACTGACATTCTGTCCCATCGAATATGGTACCTGCCACAGAGTAGGTAGACACTGAAGGTTTCTGAGGGAGAATTAACAAAGACAAGCGGAAGACTTTGAAAACAGGGGAATATGTTCCGCTGCTTCTGTCTGGTGTAACCACTTGTGATTCTCTTTCCCACGTAAGCAGAAAAGAGGAAGGAGGAAATAAACAAGGAACTAACTGAAAGCGTAAATGTATGGAGGGGTGTGTAAGGAATAGTGGAGCAGGCTGCAAGTGGGGAAGGACGGCCTGGCAGCAATGCTATGAGTTTTTCCATTAAACCCAATGGAGCAAAACTGAAATGAATCATACATTTTTAGAACTTTGGCTCTCAGGAAAGGTCAGCTAAATCTACAGTTTTATTGTAGAGTCAACTTCTTAAGTGTGATTTGTGTTGTCTCTATTGCATTATTACACCTGTATATTCCAAAGTTATCTATTTATATTTTATGTACATGGATGTTTTGCTTGCATGTTTATTTGAGTACCAGATGAGTACCTGGTGCCCCAGAGACCAAATGAGGGCATTGGATCCCCTAAGGCCAGATGTGTATGAGAGACCATGTGGGTATTGGGAATTGAACCTGGGTCCTCTGGACGAACAGTCAGTGTTCTTGCCTCTCCAGTCCTATATGTAATATTTATTTCACAACTTCCCTTTAAATGATCTCTAAAATATCCTATTATTCCTGAGCAGATGTATTTTTTACATAAATCTTTGGTGTTTACAGTTATTAAATGAATCCAAAATGCCTGTTTCAATCAGATTGAGGGAAAATTCTCCATCAAATAAAACATAATACCTTATTTGCCTGCATGTTGCTCTCTGAAACAGGTGGATTGCAAACCGAATTGTTTTATTTTCTTTAGAAAGAATGACAGCCTAAGTTTAGTATTTAATAATTCAAAACTTAATCAAAGAAAAATATGATTAAAAATGGCCTACCATTTTGAATACATTCTTTTATGGAATGTCTTGAATTGTCTTTCTCTTGGTAATTCTGATTTCTTCATTTACTTTTCCCTTTTTCCCTTCCTTCCTTCCTTCTTTCCTTTCTTTCTTTCTTTCCTTCTTTCTTTTTCTTTCTTTCTTTTTCTTTTTATTGTGGGTGAGGGTAGGGTAGGGTAGGGTAGGGTAGGGTGGGGTAGAGAGGCAAGGCCTCACTGTGTAGTCTTGACTGGAACTCTCTTTATAGACCAGACTGGCCTCAAGCTTACAGAGATCCATCTGCCACTGCATCTTGAGTGCAGAGATTAAAGGTGTCCACCTCTGTATTGGGCTAATTACCACTTTGTGATCAGAGTTTCAGAAAGCATTGCTGAGATATTTGGACATGGGAGCTCTGTGTTCGTACTGATATATCTTCCTCGGGCTTTCATTTTCCTAGGAAACACACATATACACACACATATATGCACACACGCATGCACACACACACACACCCACACACACACGCACACACACATGCACACATACACACACACCAACAGATGCATATACACCTCTCCCCTCCACTTTATTCTTTATGTATTTTGTTTCAAAGTCAGAGAAGACAAAAGGGAATGCAGGGGGCAGATATGTATACTCTTTTCCTCTATTTTGTTAGTGGTAACAAAAGGCACAAAGCATGGAGTTTTCTCTACTTTCTGGAAACTGTTTTAATCAGTCCAATCATTAGCGATTGAGACTGTGTTTGCTCACCATCTCTTTTAATGCCACCTTTGCATCTTCATGGGATGACTGAAGATTGCTTTCCAGTTGGGACATCAACCTCAGCTTCTTGTTGCTTTTAACAGAACTTTTATTCCTTGTCAAACTAGAGATTAAGGATGTGTGGCTAGAATTTAAGAACAAGGAAAAATGGGCCCAGAAGGCGTGTTTATCTCTCTCCCTTTACTTTACGCAGAGACCATATAGGTAGCTCATGAAAAATGTAACAAACTACTCATAAACTTCATTTCATATGCTACTTTATGTATAGAGTTCCCCTTTTCTACTTGTATTTACAGTTTAAATTTGCCAGTTTGGTACATAACTTCGCATATTTATGTGTATAAATATGGAGTAGAATTATTCACTGGCATTTCTACAGATATTACCTAGTTACCATCCACAGAGCTGTATAAAATATGACATTGTAAAAGCGTTGTGTGAGCGTGACCCTTCACTATTCTAACAATATCATATCAGTCCTTACATTGTAACTGGGAATGATGTCCCACTTCAGTCTTAGGTGGCCTTTGTATTCCTATGTCATCATATGTCATTGTGTCATTGTAATGAATTATTTGACATAGTCTACATTTGAAGGAAAGTGGATTTATTTAGAAAACAGTTTCTGAGAATTAAAGTATGGCAGCCTGGTTGACCTCTGGAAAGGGCAGCGTATGGTATCTCAAAGCAGAAGCCCATGCGGGAGCCATCATTTCTGAGAGCATAACCACAGTCAAATTCTCATGAGACCCTCCTGGTAAAGGCTCCCTCCTCCCACTGGTATCACTGGGGAGATGAAAATATGGAACACAATCATATTCAGTCCAAAGCAATAGGAGCAAAGTTCAGTGCTTCTCTGAGTATTTAGGAAACTCGGTTTATCTTTCTAGGGATAGTGTGGCTTTTGTCCTTTATCTATTTTCTTATGGAATTGTTACCTTATTGAATATAGGAACTTTTTGTATGTAGATGGAAGTTTTTGTCCCATGCATGGTATGGGACAATAGTCTGTATTCTGACAATTATATTTTAAATAAGCTCTAATTGGCCAGAAGCCAGGCATGAAGTATAGGCAGGACAACCAGACAGGAAGTAGAGGCAGGTCAGTGAGAACAGGAGAATTCTGGGAAGAGGAAAGCTTGATCAGCAGTCCTGATCCAGCCACAGAAGGAGAAAGATGTGACTGCCTTGCTGAATAAGGTACTGAGCCATGTGGTTAACACAGACAAGAATAATGGGCTAATATATATATAAGTTATAAGAATTAATAAGACGCCTGAGCTAATGGACCAATCAGTTTATAACTAATGTAGATGTTTGTGTAATTCTTTGGGACTTAACGACTGTGGGAACCAGGCAGTACAGAAAACTCAGACAACACATGCAGGCCTGCAGCCATTCACTCCCAAAGAAACACACAGCGGCTTCTATCAGTTGTAAGCTGTTTGGACTGTTAGTGCAGGTTTACTATTAACTAGCTCTTGCAGCTTAAATTAACCATAATTCTTGTCTATGTGTAGCCACATGGCTTGGTACTTTTTCTCAGTGCAGCATTCTCATCTTTCTTCTTCTGTTCTGTTTGGTGACTGCATCCTGCCTTTTCTCTTCCCAGAATTCTCTTAGTCTGTTTGCCCCACCCATACTTCCTGCCTGACTACTGGTCAATCAGTGTTTTATTAAAGCAGTGTGAGTGACAAATCTTTACAGTGTACGAAAGCATTATCCTACAGCACTATTATATTAAGGAGATAGCCTCCTTGGGTTGATGGTAGAAGCTGTGAACTTTTATTTTATCTTTCACCTCTCCCTTTGACACTTCGGCCATGACAAATTTACACTATTTTCTTATAAAATTATAATTTTTTTTGAATCACTCTAAAATTTTGTAATATGTATCTTCCCTTGTTAAATTATTTTAAACTCCATATTTCTTACTGTGCTTTACAGTTTTAAATATTTTACATTTTAACATTAAAATTATCCTGAACTGAGATTAAAATTTCAACTTCATTTGTTCATTAATGTTCAAATACCATTGTTAAGTAGTTTTTTGTCACGCATGATTTAGCATAACATCTTTAGTTCATGCCATCTTATTATGTATTTAAGGTCAGTTTCTTTATTTTCTGTTTTACTCATTGATGTACCTGTTTTAATCATTAGCTCTATTGTATTTTATTACTCAAAGAACTTATTTCCTCCTCGGTGTGGGATGCATTTTAAAAGTGATACTATAATTTGTTTCCCATTTACATTTAACCAACGAGTTCTAGTATATTTGCACCTTATAAAATATTTTTACATCCTGTTGGTGATAAATTACCTCATGAGTATTGGTGATAAATTACCTCATGAGCAGGATAAATAAGTTGGCAAATTTGAAATTGAGATACAAGTTTAACTGAGTTTGTATGGTAGACTTCCCATAATCATCAGTTTATGTGGTTTGCTTGGCAAGTAGGAGGTGAGGATGGAAATCCTAGGAAGTGAAGGTTCAGTGTCTACTTAGCCTGCAGAGGGAGGTGAGAGCTTTGTGAGTGTTGGGGTATCCTGATCTTACTGCATTCTATATTATGTCTGAAATGGAACATGTCAAGAGGAAGGATGTCATTCTCTTCTGGGCTGGGTAGAGTTGTATGAAAATGTTTTCTCTTTGTAGTAAGCTTGGCAAGACATAACATTTATATAATACTCTAAGTTCTTCTTAAAGAACTTAAATATGGATGGGTGGATGGATGGATAAATGTGTTTAAAATGATAAATGTGAGCTTTTCAATCATAGGAAACTTTTGATTCAAGGGGTGCTTTTATTGTTCTCTAAGTTCATACCATAAAGCACCAAGGCAAATTATATGGTATTTGATGCTACACACACACACACACACACACACACACACACACACACACGAGCCTTTTTTGAGTACCACAGCCCTGTGATCAGATAAAGTGACTTATAGTCAGAGGCAGATGCCAAACTGCTGTGACACTGTCTAGCAAGTATGCCATGTAGCTAACACTTTTATCTGGTAAAGTTACAGATGAGATTCTGTTTGGTAAGATATCTCGTTCTCTTTCAGTGCCATAGCTCATCTATGAAAATGGCTACCGTTTGGTTTCCTCTCTCCCACATACCCATCTGTCCTACTTGTGACACATAGAGGGAAAACCATGCATGCACTATGGTACCCCACCCCAGTAAAGACTCCTTTATTTTCTAGGAATGTCTTAGTGACTAGCAGATTATATGATACTCTCTGATATTTGCATATACACCTTGGCATTGGATTGATGAAGTTTCCATTTTTTAAAGGAATTTTGCTTAAACAGATCTGAAGCCTTCCTTGACCTAGTGTATAGATAGATATAAACCCACTTGACCTGGTAGGAATGAGATAAATATGTAGTAATTTAAAATTAGGTTTGATAATATAAATTGCATTGTCAAACTCGTCCTAAATCTTCACTTGCTAAGCATCATGTGTAGAGATAATTATATTTTTATGAATCTAAGAATAATGAAATACTTGCTAAATTTCTCTAACCAAAAAAAAAATTCTCTCAAAACTCAATATCATTCTCACCTATCTTCATATTCTGAGAATGCTGTCTGCCACTTAATATTTATTGAGTGAATAATATGATGGGATTTGTTCCTTAGAAAGATTGTTTGGAATCAAGAAGGGGAATATTTCATGGAGCAGATAATCTGCACACATGTCCATTCTGGCTTCTTCACTTTGATTGAGAAGGGTGCCATTGTCCTCCTCAACTCAGTAGGCAACAGGGATTTTGGATCTTTGTTTGGGCAGATAGATTATCACAGGAAGCTGCATGATGTTCCTGCTCCTAGTTTTTACTTTGTGGAAACAAAGATAGATGGCTAGATAGGAGATTTCAAAATATTGTGACAAAGTTAGCTGTCAAACAAAGGAACATTTCATGGGAACTTGAAGAATTGCATCAAGGCTAATCCTGTATTTCAGATGCTCCTTTTTTTTCCTTCTTTGCCATAATAAGAACCCGTTTTTAAAAAATATCTTATATTTTATATGTCACGAGATTACGGATGCTGTGCTAAACTCAAGGTTGAAGTAAAGGTCATGGTTAATGCCAAGGCTTTTCTGGAATGTTGTGGTTTTACAGTTTAGAATTGGCAGGGTGTGCATACATCAAGAGCCTGACTCTTTAGTCGGTTCCACAGATAAGAGTAGGACATACAGTTTTTTTGATTCACCTAGTAGTGCTCTTCCATGCTATGTTTTTATAAAACCGTGTAACCCTAACCAGGTCAGTAGTGTATACCTGAAATCCTAGGATTTAGAAGACAGAAGCAGGATTGTTCCAACTTTAAGGCTGCTCCTGACAAATTTCAGGGCATCTAGAGCCCCATAGTGAGATGCCAGCTCAAAAAGACCAAAAAAAAAAAAAGTGATGGTGTTGCGGGAGGTCCTTCCGCTCCTCCAGCCTATAGCCGCTGAGATACCGGGCCCCACTCTGTTGTAATTGGAGTGGCGGCAGGGCTGCATCCCCGGCACCCGGCCGCCTGTATGGCTGTCTTATGCCCCGAAATAATTACACGGAAACTGTATTCTTTTTTTTTTATTTTATTTTTTAAATTTATTTATTTATTAAGGATTTCTGCCTCGTCCCCACAACCGCTTCCCATTTCCCTCCCCCTCCCCCGATCAAGTCCCCCCCCCTCATCTGCTCGAAGAGCAATCAGGGTTCCCTGACCTGTGGGAAGCCCAAGGACTGCCCACCTCTATCCAGGTCTCGTAAGGTGAGCATTCAAACTGCCTAGGCTCCCACAAAGCCAGTACGTGCAGTAGGATCAAAAACCCACTGCAATTGTTCTTGAATTCTCAGTATTCCTCATTGTCCGCTAAGTTCAGCTAGTCCGGATTTATCCCATGCTTTTTCAGACCTAGGCCAGCTGGCCTTGGTGAGATCCCAATAGAACATCCCCATTGTCTTAGTGTGTGGGTGCACCCCTCGTGGTCCTGAGTTCCTTGCTCGTGCTCCGTCTCCTTCTAAATAAGGTGAATCCAAAGACAAACACATAGGCATCCTCAGGAATATTAACCTTCATCAGGCGATGAAAGGAGACAGAGACAGAGACCCACACGGGAGCACCGGACAGAAATCTCAAGGTCCAAATCAGGAAACTGTATTCTTTTAAACACTGCCTGGCCCATTAGTTCCAGCCTCTTATTGGCTAGCTCTTACATATTGATCTAACCCATTTTTAATAATATGTGTAGCCCACAAGGTGGCTTACCAGGGAAGATCTTAACCTGTATCTGTCTGGAGTGGGAGAATCATGGTGACTCCTGAATCTGCTTCTTTCTTTCAGCATTCTATTCAGTCTACTCCACCTACCTAATTTTCTGTCCTCTTAAAGGGCCAAGGCAGTCTCTTTATTTAACCAATGAAATCAACACAAAACAGCAGACTCCCACATCATGATGGCAAAACATTTCAGAGTATGTTGCATAGGAGGAAGGGGCAGATGGGTCAAATCCAGCTGGTTTTGTTTATGACAGTTTATTTGTACACCACTGAACCACTTCCGGTATGCTTCAGCTATAATACTACAAGAGCAGAATGAATCCACAAAGTCTGAAATATTTAGTATTGAACTTCTGTAGGAAAAGCTTTCCGGCTCTTACTATGAATGGAAATATACCCTAAAAATGATCACTGTCACCTTATTATCAGTGAACAAATTATCAGTGGCATATTTTCATAAAATCTTAACAACTTGCTTGGCATTGAGATGAATTATTGGTCTATAAAAAACTACAATGTCTGCCTCTATTGAAACAGGAGAGAGCTGGCTTTCTAGAAAATCACATGGACACAGAGATTTTAATTGTCACAATAAAGTCTGACTTACACAACACTGACAGAAAATGGGAAATGCATTAGACTTTCGTTTATGTTATGGAGCTGTGACAGAGATGAAGCACTCACCAGATGTCTCTCTTGAAAGGTGGAGTGGATCCAGCAGCAAGTGGTGAAAAAACGGACCAAGAGGGATTACGACCTCAGCCGTGCCCAGTCCACCTACTTCAATGATCCCAAGTGGCCAAGCATGTGGTACATGGTAAGTTCACCGAGGAAGTCCAGCTATGGTTATGTTGTCCACGTTTGTGATGTGTGAAGAAAATCTGTTGGTTCTGGGAGGCCCAGACGCAGTGACCAGGGACCTGGTCCCCCATGAAGGCTCACTGTTGGAGAGAGAGCTCACTGTCGTACTTTCTAAGACAATCTGGTGCTGAGATAGAAAACTGCTCAGGTGTAGACACACTGAGACCTATTTGCAATCATGTTCACTTCTGGTAGACGGTTGCAGTGCTCTGATAGGGTATAGCTCACTAAGCTTGCACGCTAAAACTTGCACATCATTGAAATTACTTAGCTGGCAGGCGTCCCCTGACATGCCACCTTTGTGTATCAGGAAGTGTTTGGACAGTTCAGGGAAGCCAGTGTAAGGATGTCAGTAAGGGAAACTCATTGAACCCACAGAGCATGGTGCTGGTCTGCTTTAGCCTAGGTCCTTTGGAAATGCACCTCTCTAGTCTTGAGAGTTTTGCTTCGTGATGACTGAAACATGGCTCAGAAGACGTTACTCACCCTGCATCATGAATTCATATGTCACCAGTTTGCTCTGTGAGCGGCAGAAAGCCCTGTTTTGTTTCTCTTTCTTGAAAATTTTTATTGCCAAGTGTTGCCAGGGTGTTTTCCATGGCACTTTTTTTATAATCCCTGTCTCGAATTCTCTACATGTCTCCAGCCGATGAAAAGACACACATCCACAGAGCTGCGCATCCCTTCCTCATATTTTCCTGCAACTCAGCCTCTCATTCTGGCTGGCTGGAGAGCTCCTTGCTCTTGCTGCTTGGTGGGTCAGGATTGTCCCACTGAGGGTGCACCTAGGACTGATTTCTCTAGTTCTTCCCATGTTCTCTTCTGGCATCACGTTCTTGCCCTCACATGTTTTGGGGGTCCCTTCACCCCAGTCGCTCTCATCAGTTCCTTCTTTGTTGCTGTGATAAGACACCCCGACCAAAAGGGACTCGTGGAATAAAGTTCATTTTGGTTTACGTTCCAGAGGGAAAACCTATGGTGGCCGAGGGGCAGGGCAGGAAGCAACAGGTGGGGTGGCAGGAGTAGAAAGCTAAGAGACCATATCTCAACCTCAAACAGGAAGCAGAAGTGAACTGGAAGTGGCATGGAACTAAATTATCAAAGGCCACTCCCAATGACATACTCCTTCCAACAAGGCTGTACCTCCTAAAGGTTCCATAATTTCCCCCAAACAGCATTGCCACCTGGGACCTAGTGTTCAAATACATGAGCCTACTGGGACCACGTTCACCGCCGTCGCTGCCACACTGGTGGCGCCCTTCACCATTGCATTCTGGTCATCGGTGTAGTTTTCATATCTGCTCTGCTGTGAGGAGAGTGAGCTAAGGAAGGGTTCTACACTTGGGTCTTGGTTTAGATCCCTGGAGACGCATGCTTATTTGGAGGCGGAGGCTTGTGGCTGATGTGTCTACCATCTCTTCGTTTTCCTAGACATGTGTAGAGATGGGAAGTTGTAGAAATGGCTAGATTCCCGGTAGAATTTTACATGAGAGCTCTGCTATTTAAGGAGAAAAGAAGGGAGCCCTGGTGTGAACTTCAAAGGTATTGGAAAGCAAGACATCATTCAGTAGGGTCATCTGAGGGGACTATAACACAGGACAGCTTGCTGGCTCTAAGACAGAGAAGGGATGAACCACGGAGGGGGGCACTAGAGTTAGTGTTAGCACGCGCTATGGGGCTTTGTGCGCACAGACAAAATTACAAAATTGCCATTTCTAAATGAAATTTAGAAGTGGTATGGAAAGCAAAAGTGCCTCTCAATGGGCATTTATAAAAGCAGGTGCGGGAGACTGTCCTCGCCTTGTTCCACATTTGTTCTCCCAGGAAAGAGTCACTGCTGCCTGCATCTCGTGCTGGACAAGGGTAGGATATGACGCGTCCCTATTCCTCTCACTGTACTAGTGAAACAGAAAGGACACCAGGAGAAATGGGGGTTACTGCTCTAGCACCACGAACCTCCTGAGTATTTTGTTGTTGTTGATACCTTTGATTTTTTACATTTATTTATTCAGTGTGTGTGTGTGTGTGTGTGTGTGTGTGTGTGTGTGTACACGCATGTGAAAGTCAGAAGACACAAAGTCAGTTTGTTTTCTTCCATCTAAGGAGCCAACATGGGTTTGGTTATCAGGCTTGGTAACAAGTTTATTACCTGCAATCTTGCTGGCCTATGGCCTCCATTTTGACCATGGTCTGCCTGCTGACTGAGGCTGCCATGCCTGCCTCCCAAAGAGCCCCCATTTTCCCACTGAATTTTCTCAGCCTGGCACAAGGAAGGTTGAGAGAAAAACTCAATGTGCTAAGTACTTTAAATACTCAGTTTGCTGAAAGCAGTGTTCTGAGTGCTCTCTGGGTAGTTTTCTGAGTTTGTGTAAATGAATGTATGCATTAGCATGAGCTATGTTGTAAGAATGAGGAATCTGAGGTGCATGCCTAAGCTCACTCAGCCTGGTAGAGCTGAGATGCCACAAGGGCAGGACGATGCCCAGCCTTCCAATGAGCACAGAATTCGACTACACCTTTGTGCTACTGACAGATACCCAGAGAGATGCTGATCTTGCCCGTTAAGAACTTCAAATACGTTCACAGAGTCGTGACTAAAGAAACAAGACAGAGTCATGAATGCTAGTCATAGTAAACAGAGTATCAGAATACTTCAGAGATTCCTATTAAGTTATTATTTTTCTCTTAAGGGAAAGGACAGGAAACAGACTGCAGACCTGTGAATATCTTTCAGGCATACAGTAAACAAATGAGAGCCAGGACTCTTAAATCTGCAAAACTGTATTCCAAGCCTCATGACTTCCCTTAGTATGTCCATGCTTAAATTCCAGACTCTTCTCTACTGTGGTGTGAGAGTGTTTTGCTCATTCATGTGCCTCTTCTATTGCTGCACGACAGGATACCCCAGAGCTGAGTTCTCACAGCTCCTATTATCTTATTGGGTCTGAGGCTCAGAAATCTGAATGGTATTGGCTATCCACTGTTCTACAATAACCAGGTTTTCAGTTAGAAGACTCGAAGATTCCACAAGAGTGGAAGGTTCTGCTCTCTACGTATTTATTCATTTGCTGGTAGCAATTGGCTCCTCTCCAGAGGGACCTCACCAAAAAGCTGATAGGGTGTCATTTGACATTGTCTGTCTTCCCACAAACATGTGATCAAGTGGTCATCTGGGAAACATGATTTTGCATCTAACCTTAGAACCCAAAGAGAGTTATCTCTTTAATTTCTTGTTAGTTTTAAGAGTCAGCTATGATCCCCCCCCCCGCCACACTGAAGTGCACTACCACACAGGTGTGCACACCAGAGGAGGCACAACTCATTCTGTGTCTCCAGAGATCACCAGCAAAGTTCAGCAAATGCTTGCACAAGAAGCGTTGCACAAGTGCCCAATACCCAGATTACATCATAGTTACTGTTCTTTGGCTTCTCAATTGAAAAGTGAACTTTGCGTAGATAATTGATTCAAACATAAGTGTCATTCCGTTTTGCTAATGCTGTTCCCCTGCCACCAACTTTTTATTTAATCACTTAATAAATCATTAAGAAAGTGAGAGCCTGTGACCATGAGCATTCTTCCACCTAGCAAACCTCTCAGGTCCACCCGTAGGACTCAGAAGATCAGTGCAGGAAGAACAATTCGTGTCCTGGTGCATCCGCTTCTGCCTTTCTTTTGTCCGACATGTGGCATAGGCTGGCTGTTTAGAAACACAGGATCTGTGCCTCCTAAGATCAGTAAGACAGAAAGGAGTGAGATAAGAACATATCACAGCTTGCTGGGGAAGCGGCTGCTCTGCCGAAGCTTCCGCCGGGTCACATTCATGTGTGCGGCGCCCCACCATCACCAGGCAGTGATGCTTTGTGTTTTGGTATGCAGTGGTCCTCAGGCAGTAGGATGGTTCTGATGTGCATTTATGGCAAATGCTGAGTATAGTAGTTGCATAAATGAATGAGCAAACCTGCTATCACTCTGTAGCAGGGAGAATAATTGCCCGCATTTAATGAGTTCACCGTGTTATGCCAAGTTTCTTGCTAACTCTCTTATGTCGCGGATTATCGCCAGTGTTCCAGTGAGTTAGGCATTATTGTCATTGCCACTGATTTATGAATGAGGACATTAAAGCCTAACAAAAGTTGCCGAAGGTCACCTACTAAGCGGAGGTAGAGCCCGGTGTTTAAACCCATCTCTGCACCTGCAGACCTAGGGGGCCAGCTTCTCTCTGCAGCTGTGGCTCATAAGCCGGCAGGCAGCACAGTCACATGTAGGGTTGAAAGCTGATGACTGCCCATCCTCTCCTACTTTCTCCCACAGCACAGTCTGGGACTTTGCATTCCTTAAAGGTCCCTACCGATGTGATGCTATTGTGCAGGACTCCCTTTGAAAAATCTCCCTTCTCAGCCTTATCTTGAACACAAGGTTCTAAGAGTATAACTTGTTTCATCTCCCAGTCATCAGATGGAAGAAGAAAACTTAAACTCCTGGGTCATTTTAAAGCACACCTAGTCAGTTTTCATTTGCCTTGGTCTCTTCTCTTCTGACAGTATTTTCTATCTGAGAAGCTGGAAAGGTTAATATGAAAAGATATTTTCATTTAACCTGAAATTGAACTGCCTGAAAATACCCCTGGCTTAGCTATCCTCTTACGATGCGCCAAAAGTAACACTTACTGGGTAGAAAGGCTACAAAGGTTTGGCCCTGTGTAGTAGAATTGGTTTTAACTTACCCAACTGATGCAGCGGCCCATTTTATCACTGCTAAGGAAAGTGTAATTTGACTCTGAAGACTGTAAGATTACGGAGAACTCTTTATTAAGGTTCCGAGAATGCTATTTACATAGATCAGGCAGTTCAATATTGGATGAAGTTTCCTACATACACAAGCTTGAAAAATCTAGCTGAAGTTCCCGATACTAATTAACATCCCTTCAGGGTCATCATTCATGATGGATTTAATGCATTGTGGGAGTTACCCTTTAGTGGGATATTTTTCTTTGTGGGAGGATTTTGAAATTACCACCAAAGATATATTCTTACTGGAATGCAGCAGTTGGGCTGTTGGTGAATAGGAGGAATCCAGCTTAGAAATGAGGCTTGGATGGAAGCATACATTTAAATATTCATTACTCGAGGAAATTGACAAAGAATTACATGATAATGCTTGTCTAATAATTAGGCGCTAATAATGATTTTTGGAGAAGCCCATAGTAAATAACTTTTAAAACACATTTTTTTTCTACCCAAGACAGGCAAGCTCTATTGTAAGAAGTAAAGAATAAAGGAAGGGAGGGATCCATGGATCCTAGGTTATAGTTAGGTAGAAGGAAGCTCTGCATTCTACGGCAGAAAACCCTGACTGTAGCAAGGATGTTACAGGTTTGATCAATGGATCCTAGGTTATAATTAGGTAGAAGAGAGCTCTGCATTTCGAGGCAGAAAATACCAATGATACTTTGGATGCTCCAGAAGACTAGAAAGGAGGATGTGGAGTGTTTCTGCCTCAGGAATACAGTTGAAAACCATGTGGTTCTCCTTGCATTTTACAGTTTTGATGTGTTAATTAAAAGTAAAACTGAGAGAGAGAGATACCTGATGGTTTTGCTGTTTGGCTCTGACACTGGCAGTTGGGACCAGCGTTCTAGAGTCTGAATTGAAAACTTCTGTGATGGACGTGTAGCCTATTTGGTATATATACGCATGGTTCCAAGGCTGATAGATAATAACAAATGGGCTCGTGTTTTTGATGCACTGCTTCAGATTTCATGAAAGCTCCCTGGGTGGTTTTTCGGAATCATATTTGCCGATCAGCAGAGTGAAAATTAGCTGAGTTCAGTTGTGTGGGGTGCATATCTGCCAAAAACGATGAACTAGCTAGCATAGTAATTGCGAAAAATGATTTTAAGCCACATGGTCCTTTCTTAGCCAAATGGATGGTGTTCAGTTCTCCATGAGTTTGAGGCATTGCTGTTTCTGTAGTTGGCACATACTTCCCTACTGGTTTATACTGTCATTTGACTCTAATAAAATCTGGTGGAGTTTGTGGCATTATTATCCCAGCAGCTTGGAAATCATCCTTTTAAGATGCCTCATATTGCCGTTTTAATTGAAAATGCAACATGGTGGGCATCTGAAAGCATGTGGCACATTCTGGGGCAAGCAAGAGTAATCCGAGAAGGGCACCCTCCTGCTCAGCATGGACTGGCGTGCTGGTGGAGCCACCGACTTGAGACCTGTTTTCCAGTACTGATATGTGCTACTAACTGATTCTAGACCCTCTCAAAGCATTTTACCCTCTTAACATTAGGACATGTGGAAAAAAAATATAACTTCTATTGATCATTTCTTAAGTTTGTACCTGAGAATTTCTTCCAGTTCTCCATGTCAAGATGTACTGGACATTGGGTCAGGGAAGAATACCCACCGTTGATAGGCTCAGATCTGCAGCCAAGACCTAACCCATGAACTTCAACTACTGTATTCCATATTATCATAATATTAATAAAACTTCATAGGCGGTCCCCAAGACCACCCAGTTCAGTGAGTCTCTGGGAGGGCTCATATGACTCATTGCGTAGTCACACCCACAGCTATGGTTAATGTCAAGGAAAGCATACCAGGCAACATCAGCAGATGGAGGAGTCCCATGGGACAAAGTGCAGAAGAAGCCAGGCTCTAAGGGAAGTGCCAGGAAAGCAGTTTTTCCCTCCCAGCACTGAATGCGGTAACATCTGGGATGTGGTATCTCAGAGCCTCACCTTTTTGGTGGAGGCGGGTGAGTCACTGAGGCCCCTGTGCTTCGTGTGTTCAAAGTCCTAGAACTCAGAAAGAAAGTAGGTGTTCTGACACACCCAGTACCCAAAGGCTTCAAGTCCTGTGAGCCATTCTTATCAGGCTATAATGAGAACGCGCCCAGTATTCAAGGTCCCAGATGCCAGCCAATGGCCAACTTTGTGGATCACCATTTAAGAATTCCAGTCTTGTGACTGCTGTGTTAAACACTGTTATTCCCTAAACCCATTGCATGACGTTACCCTCTGGATTCCTCGTGTACCTATCTATTCCTTGTAAGTTTGATAGAAGCCTCTGTGCCGTCCTTAATTCTGCTCTTAAGACACGTCAGCTAGTCAAAGCCATTCTGCATTTCCAGTCGGTATCAGTTCTCCTTCCCCACCCTTTCTGCTTTAATCTAAACCTCTGCTGGCTCCCAATTCGAATCTTGCAACATCTGTAAATCTGCCTCCTAAGCTCCATTTTCTCTCTTCTGTGTCGTAGTCAGATTGATCATTGAAACTATGAACCAGCCAACTGAAGTAAACATCTCCTCATTTAATCACTTTCCTTTATTTCACATTTTTGTGTGGCAATTAAAACCAAGTTCAGGCTCTTCTCTGTAGGGCCTATTCTGGTTTATCCACTGTCTGCCTCCCCACTGCCTTCTGCATACACACTTCATTTGACCTGAGTTCCATCTCCCCACACATCCTCTTGCTGGATGCTGCCCCACACCTATTCCCCTGGTTAACTCCAGCCTTGTTGACTTGCCATGATCTTTATTAGCCTTTTTACAGTAGCCCGATCCCTTATTGTTTAGTCTAGATCACCATGCATGTCTCTTTTGGTCTACTTTACCACAATTAAAACATTACAGATCTGTGTGATCATGTAATAAATGCCATCCCTGTTAGAGGAACTCCATGGAGTGAGGAACTGTGGAGAGAAATAATTATGGAATCCTCATTACCTTGGGCAACCTCTAGTAGGTATTCCAAAAGAAAGGGGGGGGGGTAAGTTGGCTGAACAAAGCATGAACAATTAATTTATTTAATTATTAATTATCAGGCTACTAAAATATTTTAGCATACTGCATCTTCAATTTCTATTAACTTCTCTAAACCTATAGTAAAAAAGAAATGAATATTTTTACAATTTGTGTTTTTGAATAAGTTATGTTCTTGCAATTTTATTTGAAAGTGTTTTTGTTTTCTTTTGATTTTGTTTGCTTGTTTTTATCCGATTATTGGAAGCTGTGTTTCTGAAATGTATATTATTTGGTCCTTGTGCCTAGAGCATTTACAACTATCCTTCCCTGTCTGTAGTCATTGAAGATGGTAGTTTAGATCTGTAATCTAAATGGCAGTACACTTTGTTAACATCACATGTTGACACTAACTGTTCCAACACGCACCATCCCTACCTGCTCTTGGCATTCTTTCTTCATGTCCTTTTAGCAGCGGGGGACTTCTCTAGGTGAAGTCAAGTGGCTTCAGAATGGGTCTCTGCCAATTTGTTGCATACCCGTTATTTCTTTTTGTCAAAGGTATTAATAATAATGATCTGTGGCTTATGAAAACGTACCCCTGCTATGGCAGTTTGGAAATTCTCATCACAATCTTGAAGAGGTTAAATCTTCAAGACTATCAAACATTGGACAAAGAATATATGCAAATATATGCAAGACTGGGCTAGAATGATAGCACCTCCTTAAAGAACACTTTTGCCTATGGAGTCAATGAAAGAATACAAAGTAAAGGCATTTATTTGGTATCATTGCATGAAGAAGCAAGCCCGCGTCTCAGGTCGTGTCCGCACGTGCTCCTCTGACTCAGAAATCCCATTTGACACTGTACTCATTGAGTCCCACTCATTTGTCTGCTCATCCATTCATTCTTCTTTCTTTTTTTTTCTTTCTTGTTAATGTTTGGGAAATATTTTTTCCTAAGCACTTGAGATTTCCTCAGTCCAAGGAGGAAACAGTAAACAAGATGGCTACATTGCCCTAAGGGGACGTTTGTGGAAATGGGTTTGGATAAATATAGTCATTTTGCCTAATATGTGAAAGCTAGTCTCTTGAGGGTATACAACCAAGCCCTAACTGACGGTTGTCCATTTCCTTGAGGTGATAATGTCAGTGTGGATTTCATTGTCCCGCATGTGAGTGTGCTTGCGGGAAATTTATCAAGAATCATAAGTAGACATATAGACAGCCAGTGAAAGTGCTTTCTGAGGGGCCAAGGACGAAGACACCCACCTAAAGAAGAAAAGCACTCTGGTAACATCCATTTCTCTGCTAGTGTAAATCACCACGGTCTTCTGTGAATATTTGAGAAACATAATTTATTTTGTACTAGCAATATGTCTTATCAGCTTTACCTTCAAGAGTGAAAACTATGTGGCTGGCCCATCCCTGAGACAACTCTACCATCGTGACCAAAAGGTCTGTTAAAAGGGGAAAAGGTCATTTTAAATCAAGTTTTTCCAGACTTTTCTTTAATTAATAACTAATTTTTGTTGGAGAGCAGATAAGATTGACCCTTGAGCTCACTTAATCTGTGTTGTCTCTTGAATGTGTGGATTAAAGTCCTTTTTATCAAACAGCTTCTCTGATTTCCTCATTTCTCAATTTGGTGTCACCTGGGCTTGGGATCAGTTGCAGTGATCAAGGCAGTCAGGGGCTTCTTGTAACCTGTCTCTGCTAGGAGCTCGTGATGTTAGCTCAATACATGTCATTGAGACACAGCGGAGGGAGAATCAGTCACCCAGATTTCAACATATCCATGTTCATAGAACCAATTTTGACTACTTCTAAATTAAAGTAGTTTCAAATGTTCCATGTTCCATTTTCTGTGAAAATTCAAATTCTAAAAACCTATGAGACAGAAACATCTGGAATGCTTTTCTCTTGATATTGCTGACAGGGAAGTTGGCCAGGACATTAATGGAGGGAACGAAATACAGTGATGAGAAAACTCAAAGTGAGGGGGACCCTTTGCTCGAAGAAAGAGAAAGCAATAATTACCTCCATGTCAGTCTGACTTATCAGTTTGTCCAACGTAAGAAATACTTGGTGGGCAGCCCCTGCCTGGATGGGATTTTCCGTTAAGGATGGATAGTCGATATGGAAGAGGTACAAGCTGAGGGAATGTCTGTACAGCACAGAAAGTCAGGCTAGGATGAGACAAGTAGAAGGAAGCCGCTAGCTCTGGAATCAGGGCTTGATTATTTAATTGCACGGATCAGAATCATAATTGGGTGTTGAGCGTAGGGGTGCCACGTTTCATGGCAGATGAGGCTGGCAGGATGGAAAATGGACTCACTTGTTTTTCTTTCCTTGATTCAAAAAAGGAGTTTTAGGAAATATCTATTTTTTTCTTTAATGCTAATGCAATGGTCAATTAGTCTAGATGGTGACTATTCTAATATTTGGTGCCACGTTAATAGAAATTTTTCAAATATTACTCAAGATAGTTGGCTTTTGTTTTATTCATAGTCTCTTGGTTTCCTAGTGATTTGAATTTGATCCTTACAAAAAATTATAGATGTTCTCACCCAAGAATATAAAACTAGCTTATGTGAAGCTCAGGAAAGAGTATGATATCCAAATAATAGAAATGTGCTCTTAATGATCTCCTTGCATAGCTCTGGAAACGTAGTTTAATTGATGTCTTGAAAACTTGATGTTTGAATCTGTTCCTAGTGACTGAGAAGTCATTCTTATCTGCCAGTGAGCTGAAAGAGCATCAGCTTGACTCTCAGCAGTAGGAAATTTAGCATAAAATTCTTTTTAGCTTGTTCTCATTCATTGGAATGATGCTTTGTTTTCTTCTGTACACCTCGGGATTGACACTGGGGCATTGCACATGCACTGAACTGCATAGACATTCTTCTTTTCCTTTTTCAGTTTGTGACAGGGCTCACAGAATCGTCCAGCATGGTCTTGCTCAGGCAGTGTCCCAGGCAGACCTTGATTTTGTGAGCTCCTCACATTAGCTTTCCTTAGAGCTAGAATCTTAGACCTTGGCTGTCGGGCCCAGTGTTTCTGTAGCCGCTTCCCCCTTTTCTTCTAAGCCTGTGCTCTACATCTCCCACAAGAACACTGCAACTGGCATTTGCTTTTTACAGTTAGTGCTTTTTAAAAAAAAAAACAAAAACAAAAAACAGGTCAGGCTTTTAAGAGGATACTGAAGAAGTTAAAATATATCAAATTAGTGTGATCCTGAAACCTATTTCAGGCTCTGAGTGTGTGCTCAGTTTCCACCTTGTACAGTTTCACTAACTAAAAATGTACTGTATTCCTAAGGCCCTTTCTGTACTAAGGTATTCCATTCAAAAGCACATCCTTGAGCTTTATCAGAAAGTTAGGCCACTTGGTTTGAATTCCGGGGTAGAGAGACATCTGATTCCTATTTCACATGCTTATACTAGAAACATGATAGAATGTTTTTTTAGAAAATTAAATGCAAAAAAAAAAAAGAAAAATATAATGAGTACCAGTGGTCCTGTTACCAACTTTGATAATATCAACTCAAGGTCATTCTTTCATTTATTGCCCCCTTAACTTGGATCATCTTAAAGCCAATATCATTCTTCATTTTATCACTAAATATCCTTGGATGTATTTCTATAAGAAACATTGCTTTTCAAAATAAAACCACAGTACCATTTTCACATAAAAGTTTACAGTTATCTCTTTTTACATTCAAATGCATAGATTCCAGATTTCTCCTACTGCCTACTTTTTCCTTCTGATTTGACCCAGGCTCACAATAGCTCAGGCATTATGATTACCTTTCAATCTCCTGTATTCTTCTCTGTTTTCTCTCCTTTGAAAGCTTGAGTAATTTAGGTTATTTAAAGTTTTGCGAGATGAATTTTGATTATTTGCACTTTGGGGGATTGTTTCTTGCGTTTAATTTACATCAACATCCTAGTAAGTCATAGGGGCAAAAGGCCCCCAAATTCAAGTTAATTTTTCCTGTTGAGAAGGTAGGAGAAGACTGTAGCCTAACGACAGTGTACACTTCTATGTGGAAGTGCATGTCTGTCTGTCACACGGGAGTTGCCAGTGCCTGGATGCCCTGCTCATGCATCAAGGTTTACTAAGTGGGCTCTTTTCTTTCTGCAATTTCTTCAGTTACAGGAGGAACTGACCATCAATTACTTGGCACAGCCTCTAGGAAAGGCTGCATGTTTTAGTTATATCCGTTAGGCACTTACTTCTTTAGCCTTCCCCAAAGGCTACTGATGACCCCTCTCATTTTTTCTTTAACTAATTCATGAGATTAGGGATATTTCAATTATTTCACTAAAGTTGTAAATTGCCTATCTCTGCCTAGTAAGAACCCATTCAGTTGGCTTCCAGGTCCTATTGCTATGAATCCTGTACTTTAACTCTCTTTTGTCCTGATTTTAATTTATATTTTGTTTGTTTTAATTTTGATATGATATAAGCTGTTTTCTGCTTCTGTTTTGTAGTTTCTGCCAGCCTGGAATAAAAAATTTTCTTCAAGGACTCTTGTTTCTTTTTGGTTTTAATCAGTTTGTAGAGACTACACTAATGTACGGCGATGGTTACTGTTGGGTTAGTCTTTAGGTCTTTTCAGTAAACATAAAATATACGCCATGCAGATATTTTCTATTTGAAATCAATTATAGATTGTTTTAAATTTTATTTTCATCAATTTTATATCTACAACTTCTTTTTTCATTCTGAAAATTCAGTTCTCAGGCTTATCTTGCCTGTATGTACAACACTAGCTCAGTATAACAATGCCATCATAAATACCATGATTACTGAAATTTATTTTTACTTTTTTGAAAATACATTCTTTTCTCATACAATGTATCCTGATTATAATTCCCTCTCCCTCTGTTCCTCCCAGTACCTTCTTCCCTCCTCTTCTCTCCCCTCCCCTCCCTTTCTGTCTCTCATTAGAAAAGAACAAACTTCTAAGAGACAACAATCAAACATGACAAAGTAAAATACTATAAGAAGAAACAGCGACGATCATATTGATGTTGGACACTGTTACCCAACAGGAGGAAAGACAGTCCTCTCAGAAAACGTTTTTGTTTCTTTTTGGGGGACAAGGAATGGAACCCAGGACCTCACACAGGCTAGGCAAGCACTCCACCACTGACTCAGTCTCCCCTGAAAACATTTTAACGTGGCTTTTGTGAAACCAAGGTATCTCCTCAGTGTCGTTATTCTGTGTTGTTTAAAAACCCCATGTCACCTTCTCCATGAGTCTCAAGTGCACCACCATGTTTTAATGATTTCTGTGCTGTCGTTGGAGGCCAGAAAGCATGACAAAGACTTACATTGCTCCACTGTGCTCTGGCAGTCGATTGAGGGCAGAAAAACCATCTGTTCCAGTAACCTGATACCCTGGAAGTATACATTCTGTTTTGAAGGAATGAAATTAATTCTATGAGGTCTGTGCACAATAGACTATAATCATGTTCTCCAATGTGTACTTTAGAAGAGTGCGGTAAACTTGCCATTCATTTTTAAATTGAAGGACGAAGTAAAACAGGACCAGAAACATTGCCATTTGGAGAGTTTAGTCTAAGAAAACGAGAGATTAAAGAGATCTGTAATAATCAGGCCCGTTCGTTCTAGAGAGTGAGAGAGAATTGCGGCGAACAAATCATTTGAACTGGGTGTGCACTCTAATGAGCATTGAGCTCGTTCTGTACTCCCAGGACTAAAACCAAGAGGTACTGCAGACCGTTCAATAAAGGCATTAATTTAATGGGTAGCAGGATGGAAAATGAAGGAAAGAAACAAATTGTAAAATCCACAGGGGAAAAAAACAGTAAATTGCTAATGATTTTATTCATTCAACAATTAATTGAACTCCTAGGTTTGGAGTGTGAGTCAGTCTGCTGGAGGCAAATAGGAAAACGTTAAGTTTTGTCCCAGGGTAGACCACATAGACACTGGGACCAGCTAACTTTGAAAACATTTTGATGAACCCATCTTTCACTTAATTGATGTACCCAAATTTCAATGTAGGAATAGATATATGTTGCATATTGAAGTTAAGACTGATATAGGAGTTTTTTTTTATAGCCAATGAGCCATTTAAACACACACACACACACACACACACACACACACACACACACATGCACACGTGTGTGTGAAACATGCCTCTTGTAGAACATTGCTTGCAAGGTTTGTATTGTTTTTAGACAGGGTTTCCTGTCATTCTGGTTGATAGTAAACTCACTGTGGCATTAGACTCATGATTCTCCTCCCTCCATCACCTCCCAAGTGCTATTCCCCATCACACTTACCTTACTTATAAGAACTTTTAATAGATACTTCAAGGTCAATCCGTTTGGGATGCACTGATTTGAAGAGTCTGCAGGTTTCTTTATACAGGTCTTCTCTAACTTAATATCCTTATATCCTTCATGAATTTAAGAGAAGGATTTGGAAAGCCAGCATTTGTTTCTGTAACCTGATTGCCCAGAAGTCATGTTTTACAGGGTGTTACTTTAATTGAGATTGAATTGCAGATCATCAGAGATCTTAATCACTTGATTTGGGGAAAGGGAAAAAGGGAGGGGGAATTTATCGGCTTGTGTACTCCCAACAAACATGCTTACTTGATCCACAGGATAATAATGCAAGTTCCTAAGGCCCAGGTCTTTTGGCTATTGATTCATTTTTTTTTTAGATTACTGAATCTATTTTTATTTTTTTATTTTTTTAACTTTTTTTTATTGAGAAAAGGAGAAAAAAAAACAAGTTTCCACCTCCTCCCTGCCTCCCATTTCCCTCCCCCTCCTCCCACCCTTCTCCCCCTCCTCCCACCCTTCTCCACCTCCCCCCACCCTTCTCCCCCTCCCCCCACTCCTCTCCCCCTCCCTCTCCAGTCCAAAGAGCAGTCAGGGTTCCCTGCCCTGTGGTAAGTCCTAGGTCCTCCCCCCTCCGTCCATATCTAGGAAGGTGAACATCCAAACTGGCTAGGCTCCCACAAAGCCAGCACATTAAGAAGGATCAAAACCCCGTGCCATTGTCCTTGGCTTCTCATCAGCCCTCATTGTTTGCCATGTTCAGAGAGTCCAGTTTTATCCCATGCTTTTTCAGTCACAGTCCCACTGGCCTTGGTGAGCTCCCAATAGATCAGCTCCACTGTCTCAGTGGGTGGGTGCACCCCTCGTGGTCCCGACTTCTTTGCTCATGTTCTCCCTCCTTCTGTTCCTCATTGGGACCTTGGGAGCTCAGTCCAGTGCTCCAGTGTGGGTCTCTGTCTCTATCTCCATCCATCACCAGATGAAGGTTCTATGATGATATGCAAGATATTCGTCAGTATTGCTATAGGCTAGGGTCATTTCAGGTTCCCTATCCTCAGCTGCCCAAGGAACTAACTGGGGACCTTGGCTTGGGCACCTGGGAGCCACTCTAGGTTCAAGTCTCTTGCCAACCCTAAGGTGGCTCCCTTAACTAAGAATTGTGCTTCCGTGCTCCCCTATCCAACCTTCCTTTATCCCAATCCTCCTGTTTCCCCAAGTTCCCCCCATCCTCCCCTTCTCCCTTTTCTCTCCCCATCTCCCCTTATCCCCTGATTCATTTTTTAATAAGCTGCTGCTCATGGTTGCAAGATAGCTTCTGTCAGCAGTTCCGAGTTCAAATCCAATGAGAAAAAGCATCTCTTTTCTACCTTCTCCCTAATTTCTGTATCTTGTGCTTGTTTTCTCTAGTCTTGATGACCTTGTTAGACAGCTCTGGAACAAGGTGATTTAGAAGAGTCATATGGGAGAGGCTATGAAAGTACACAGAAAGTACACTGGACTGTGACATCCTGTCCCAACAGAAGTCTGGGGTCCTGGTAGGCATCTCCATGGAAGGCCCCAAACAGAGACCACATAGCTTTCCAGAACGTATGGTTGGTGAAGTACTTACCCAAGCCAAGTCTGCCGTTGGTTGGCAAAAGACTGACTTGGTTTCTGTTTGACTTGGAATAGTCTAAACATGACTGCCTCTCCCTATGCTGTCTCCCTCTCCATCATTCTGGCATGAATTCTATGCTGTGTACACCGTTATTCCAATCCTTTAGGAAAAGGTTTTTTTTTTTGGGGGGGGGAGTTAAAAACAGAGTCAGCAAAAAAGATTTTTAAATGGATATGGGCCGGGTTCCCTTATTCCAACATTTTGATGAATTTGAAATCTATAGACATGACATAAGATTGGTATAATGAACACAAATATTGAATTCACCTGTATTTACCAAAGCTATTATTTTTTCTTTGTATATGCCTGTATATGTGTGCAGACAGACAGACACACAAACACACACACATTCTCTCTCTTCCTCCCTCTTCCCTTTCTCTGTCTCTCTGTCTCTGTTTCTCTCCTTTTCCCATATAGATTCTTAAAGTATGTAGTAGACATTTCAAAATATTCTTTTTGAATCTAAAACGTCCTCACTTGTAAGAATTAATGTTTTTGTCAAATTTTCTGTCCATATTCAAATTTTCCCACAATGCCATTTTCAATGAACTGATTCCTTTTGATTCAGACCCTGAGGTTCACTTTGCCATTGTTGGTGCCCTCTCCCTGTCTGTCCAGCCTCTCAGAGTTAGAACTGAGGGGTAATATTATACAGCCTCTCATGTTTGTGTGTTTTTCTTCGTCTGGTTTGTTCTTTTGCAACAGTCTCATGATGTCACTCTGGCTAGCCCAAAACTCAGATCAATCCTGCTTCTACCGCCTACTGTTGATGGTTTTGTTGGAATCAGTTTTAGGTAGAGTGCATCTCACTTTGAAGTTTGTTAATGATTGGTTTTAAGACAAGATGATGAGTTTAAATATTTGGGTCACAAAAACTCACCAAGGATGGATTATATTCTCTCAGTTCTTCATGCCAGGTGGCATGAAGTCAGAAGTCTCAACTTGGTGATGTTAAATTTAATCACCGATTGGGAGATTTCTTCATTGTAAGAACCTAGTTTGGTTTATAATTAATAAAGGATCTGAGAAGTGTTATTTTGAGATGTGCAAATAGGTTCTTCCTTGCCAACCTTTACCAAGGTGTCACAAATAATGAGGATTCCTGTCTCCATGAATCATTCTGTCAACTTTCAAGATGATTTTCTAATTCTGTGGTCCCATCTTTACTTTCCTTCCTTTCTAAATACCATGTGAATTCATGGGTTCTTTTTAAATGTACTGAGTCATTTCTGACATTACTCTTTTTTTGGTTCACAAGTTGTCATGGTTTACGAAGGAAGACACTGTTCAAGTGGGCTCCTCCATACTCTGGAGAAATCCAATCATAACTTTTAACACTTTATATTTTTCTCTGCTCCACACTTGAAAATAACTATTTCTCCAATAGGTGGTTTCTCTGGTTGAGGAATAATAGCACTTAAAAATCCAGACATCGCTGGTGAGGGTGTAATTTACTGCCAGCTCATTTTTAGTGTGTAGAGCTAAGAATGCAGTCATCATCAGTTATCAGAGAACAAAGTCCCTAGAACATCAAAGTCTCCTGTAGGAAATGTCTTAGATTTCTGTTGCTATGATAAGCACCATTACCAAGAACAACTTAGGGAGGAAAGAGTTTATTTGACTTATCCATCCTGATCACTGTCTATCACTGAGAGAAGCCAACACAGGATCTTGAATAGGAACATGGAGACCAGAACTGAAGCAGAGACCAGGAAGGAGCACTGATTACTGGCTTATTTCCCATGGTCTGCTCAGTACCTGAGCTGGTACCTCCTACATTGGGTTGGGGTCTCCCACATCATTCATCATTCAGAAGAAAATGCCCCCCAGGCTTCCCTACAGGCCAATCTGATGCTGGTGTTTTCTCAGTTGAAGTTCCTTCTCCTCAAGTAACTCTAGCTTGGGTCAAGCTGACACAGTGCAGATAGCATTTGCACATGGCCTTCACCCACAACCCATGTTCCCATCTATGGATGACTTTATAATTCCCACACAGTATAAATGATTTGTGAAGAGTTGTTCTGCTTTACTGTTTAGAGGAGAATGGCAAAAATGAGTACTGCAGCTGTGGTTCTCATCCCGTGTTTCAGGTCTATAGTTAGTGTCCATTAGTGCTGAGGCCTTGGGGTGACTTTAAGTATCTAGAATTGTGAGCAGCAACCCCAGTTCTAGGCAAGTACCATACATTCTTCCTCTTTCTGCTGTTTTATGGTTTTGGCCCTTCCTCTCACCACGCAAACCATAGCCGTCAAGAAAACAAGTAAATTTCTTAGATATACGTTGACTATGGAATTCAGATCACAGTGTTACTACCAGTGACATCTCTACCTTAGTAAAATTCAAATTTCCTTTTTGTCTCTAGAATACATTCCATGAGGCAGTAAATTCAGACTGTCTGTTTCAAATGTTTAGTTTTTTTCCCTCCCTGTTCATTTAACTAATTTAGTTAATTACTTTCTATTCTGATGAATTTTTCCGTATTTCACTCTATATTTATTAATTTCCTTAGAAAGTTTATAAAACATTGTGCAAAGGAAAATGAATACTATGTGTCTGATAGTTTTGGTTTTTAACTTTATTTTATTTATTTTTTGTGTATTATACATCTCTATCCCATTCATTTCCCTGTCTCTTTGTATCTGCACTTTGCCCTTGCAACACCTCTCAAAATAAGATAAAATAAAATTTCAGGGGCAAAATGATGAAAAGGAAAAAAAAGTAAAAGTAAAAACCAATCTCATCATGGAGGCTGTAGTGTGACCCAGTGAGTCATGCAGTAAACCGGCTTGTCCATACATCTTTACTTGCAAGTGTCCACTGCAGAGAGTCTTTGGTTTGGTGTGAGGCCTCTGGTTTCTGCTATACTATCAATGCTAGATCCTTCCTGGAACTCCATTTGGTTATCCTGTTATTGCACAACAGGTGTTGTGGAGATTCTGCAGCTTTGGGTCTGCAGCACTGGTCCCTTCATAGGCACTGGCAGATCTCAGATCGGGTGGATGTTGGGGTGGGGCAGCTCATAACTCTGGTTCTGAGCCTGGGTAGTTACAGGGTTGGTCAGTCTGCCAGCTCTTCCTTGTCCTCACTACCACCTCTCTTTCATTACCCTGCCTAGTTCACCCCTTGAAGCAATGAGCAAGGGGCAGGGTCTTTTCTCCTGTTTTCAGGGTTCCCACACCTATTCCTACTGTGTTGCTCAAGCATGGTGTAGGGGCTACTCTCTTGATGCCTTCCTACCTGCATCAGACATTGATGAGCGGGAAGGGGGATTAGGGGGAGGGCATCTTTCCCCTGCCTATGCCATCACATGACAGATGAGTAATGGGGCAGCTCTACCATGCTCACAACTTCAAGGCTGGCTCACCCACACCACCACCAACAGGAATGGCTCTACTGTCCTGCTCAGGTGAGGTGCAGGGCCTGCTGGTTTATTATTGTTGTTGTTGTTGTTGTTTATGGGTGTGTACACTTGCATGTAGGATCTGCAGACCCAGAAGAGGTGTCTGATTCGCTCAGGGCTACAGGTGGTTGTGAGATGCTTGACATGAGGTTGAGAACCAACCTCTGTCCTCTGGGAAAGCAGGGTAAGATCTTAATGTCTTAACCCAACCCCACACCCCACTCTTCACCCCATCCTCCCATTCCACCCCTTACCCTACATCTTCTACCCCACTGCTGGCACCTTGTTTTTTTATTGGATTAATGGAAATCGTTTTTCATTACTTTATGGAAATCTTTCTTCTTTCTCAATGGTAGAATCACTACAACTCAAGTCACTGGACATAATGAACATTTAGATTATTTCCAACATTTTGTTTTTACAAATAACCTCAAGCTGAAACTTGTGCACATCTTTTTGTTTTTGTTAGAGATCTGTTTTTAGATAAGATGCTAACAGTGG